>NW_027361671.1:44945000-45652500 GCF_039654945.1 Dendrobates tinctorius | reverse complement strand
CTTATGGTCTTTGGCAAACTTGAGCCTGGCTCACCTTTGCTTCTCTTTGACGAAAGGCTTTTTTCTACCTTTACACGACTTGAGCCCTGCCTCTAGGAGCCAGTTACGAACTGTTCTTGCCATGCATGTCACCCCAGCTCCATTCCTTTTGTAGGTCACTTGATGTCATCCTGCGGTTGCAGAGTGACATTCGAATATGACGACGATCATCCCGGTCAGTGGAAACTCATTTCCGTCATCTGGACGAAATGGCTGTCAGACATGTAGAGAAGCTGACTGTTCTAAAACTGTGCAGTGGTCTCTTAATTTTCGCTAGAGCTGTATGTGTGTGTATATGTATATGTATCATACACACCTATACCATTCCGTGTTGGAGTATTACCATCCCACTTGGTAAAGTGTTAATGCACATTGACACTTTCTAATCAATGCTGATCCTACCAGACAGTGAAGGGGAATACAGTTTGAATCCGGTTGTCAACTAAAGTACACATTTACAAAAGAAATACCCAGCTGCAAGAAGATATTCTGTGAATTGTTTTTTCATGGAAAACACAAGAATTTTCTAAAAGATTTAGATAATTATTTGAGCTAAAAGTTCCTCTTGTGACAACTCCAGGTTTATGTTAGATAGGAAAAGAACAAATCTGCCAGTATAAGTCAATAATAAAAAGATTATGAGTATGCACATTGGGAAGAAGCCACAGTATGCACAGGCTTCATATTACTTTCATTGGTATATACACAGCCCACAGCTTTATAAACATGAAGCTTGGATATACAGCATCACCGCAGATATAACAAGATAAGAAAGGGCGTGTACGCCTATAACTATCAGAAAACCAAACAACACATATCAGTCATTATAATCACTGTCAGTCAACAGACCAGCATGCTTTATACCTACCGGGAGGAAAGCGAAGCCTCCCATGCACAGATCGCAGTCAAAATTCAACTATGCAGGTTAAAGCCATGAGTCTTAAGGTACTGTCACACTTAGCGATGTACCAGCGATCCCAACCAGCGATATGACGCGGTCAGGATCGCTGGTACATCGCTAAGTGGTCGCTAGTGAGCTGCCACACAGGCAGATCTCACCAGTGACATCGCAGGGGTCTGGGGGGTCGCTACTTACCTGTCAGACGAGGCGATCCTGACGTCCTCCCGCCCGCGTCGCTCGTCATCACAGCAGGAAGCTGACGAGAAACGGTCCAGGACGTTCTCGCGCGATCAGCGATAACCAGCAGGGGAGCGGTCGGAGGCAAGTATCAGACATAGCGATATCGCTAGCAATATCGCTGCTACGTCACAAAAACCAGTGACGTTATAGCGATATTGCTAGCGATATCGCTTAGTGTGACAAGCCCTTAAGCCTCTATAACATGCAAGCCTTGGGTGAAGGACATGAACATCAATTTGATGGTATGACTTGTCCCCCTCCACACCCCAAAAACTTAGTGTGACAGATTGTTGCTTTCTGTCCATCACAAGTTCAGCTCTCTGTTCACGGCATAAGAATGCGGTGATTGCTACATATGTACACAGTTGCTGGAAGAGAACAGACTTTTCCAAATTCTGGACAACACCTTAGTGCCACAGGAAAAAGGAGGACTTCTCAGATAAATCCAACGTTGAACATTGGAGTCGCTCTTCAACCATCCTTCTTCTATAGACTTTAGGTTGGAAGCGCATGCGAAAGTACAGAAGGTTTTTATTTTGACTCACATTCTAATACATGTTTTGTTATTTATAGGGGGTGGTAAAAAGAAAAACAGATTTTAGGGTGTATGCACAAGAAATAAAAACAGGGATACTGCATAAATGAGTCTGACGTAAAACAAAGCAATACCAGAATAGCATCTCCAATCTTTTATGCATCATTTATAATCTTTAAAGATGACAATTCACCAGGTTAAAAGTGGCTTATGATGCTCTTATTTCCTTCCCGCTGCTCTGCTAAATAAATATTTATTTTAATTTTTTTTTCTAAAATGTGCCATATGACTGCAAAGAAATTGGCCATTTTACTTAGTGCTAATTTTATAGTCTTTACCAAGAGGACGCAGCTCACAGGGTAAAAATATAGAGCAGCTTAATGATACATCAGCCAGCCATACCAACTTGGAAAAGACCTAAAAATTAGCACAAAATAGAATGGGAAAAGCCCAAATCGCATGAACTGTGTGACAATGATAAAAAACGCAATCCTCAGAGGAGCAGGAGGAATAAAATTTGGGCACAAAACGGTCACTTTTGACCTGGCGACAAGTCCTCCTCATACAGTAAAAGTTTAGCAAAGGATTGATGATGCTTCATAGGCCAAATAAAAGGTGGCAAATTCAGAAGATACAGCTGAAAATACAAGGCTCAAACTGCATAAAAAATGAACATATGGTAAGTTGTGTAGCCTACAGTCATTCAGACCTTTCTTAAAGATTATACTCAACAGTGTAAAATAAAAATAATTCTCAACTCCTGCATCAGCGATGGATCTCTGGTGATCGCGCGAGCTAGCTATGCCATGTGAGCGCTGTAGCCAATCAATGGCCACTAATGGGCTGCAGATCTTACATTTCCTGCAGATGAAATTCAGTGGTGCCACTACACTGATCATAGGTCCCTGTTCTTTACACCATAGGGTGTTTTTAATATTGTTTACTGTGCTTATGTCATACTAATAAAGATTACCTTTTCTTTATTTTTTGTATCTGCCGTTTCCCTTTGTGCACATGCCCTTTTTTCCCCCTCTTCCTTAATTTCTCGTACATGCTTGATAAACACTCTTGTTTTTCAATGTCTTTGTTATTTAGGTGGTGCCCATCCAAGCTTTTACAGTGGCTTGTGAAAGTATTCTTCCCCCTAGCATTTTTCATGCTTTGCTACTTGACAACCTGAAATTTCAGCTTTTTTTTTTGAGGGTTTGAGTCAGTTCATGGAAAGAACCTGCCTACAACTGTAAACATTTGTTTTTCTTTTTATTGAAAAGTAATCAACAAATAGGACAAAATCACTGAAAACTTCAGTGTGCATAACTATTCATCCCCCCTAAAGTCAGCACTTTGTAGAGCCTCCTTTTGCAGCAATTACTCCTGCAAGTCACCATGGATAAATCTCTATGAGCTTTCCATATCTTGCCACAGGGACTTTTGTCCATTCCTCAAGGCAAAACTGCTCCAGCCCCCTCAAGTTAGGGTACCGTTACACCTAGCGATACACCAGCGATATGACGCGGTCAGGATTGCTGGTACATCGCTAGATGATCGCTAGTGAGCTGCCACACAGGCAGATCTCACCAGCGACATCGCTGGGGACGGGGGTCGCTACTTACCTGTCAGACGCGGCGATCCTGCGTCCTCCCGCCCGACTCCAAGCGTCGCTCATCGTCACAGCAGGAAGCGCCGCAGGTAGTGACCGACGAGGAATGATCCAGGAGCTTCTCGCGCGATCAGCGATAACCAGCGGGAGAGCCGGTCAGAGGTAAGTATCACATGCAGCGATATCGCTAGTAATATCGCTGCAACATCACAAAATCGGTGACTTTACAGCGATATTGCTAGCGATATCGCAGTGTGTAACGGGGGCTTTAGACAGTTTCCACTGGTAAATAGCCTGACCACAGATTCTCAATTGGATTAAGGTTGGGGCTTTGATTAAACAACTCCAAAACATTACAAATTTTCCCGTACACTACTCAAGGGTTTCTTTAGCAGTATACTTGGGGTCATTGTATTGTTGGAAGGTGACCCTGGGGTCAGGAGTGTCAGCGTTAGTGATGAGCGAGTATACTCATTGCCCAGGTTTTCTCGAGCATGCTCGGGTGTCCTCCGAGTATTTTGGCGTGCTCGGAGATTTAGTTTTCGTCGTCTCAGCTGCATGATTTGCGACTGCTGGACAGCTTGAATACATGTATTGGAATGCCTGTTAGTTAGGGAATTCCCACATGTATTCAGCCTGTCTACAAGTCGCAAATCATGCAGCTGAGACGAAGAAAACTAAATCTCCGAGCACGCCAAAATACTCGGAGGACACCCGTGCAACGAGTACACTCGCTCATCACTAGCACTAGTCAGCGTGCCACTTGGTGTCATATTCGTGAAGCAGCACAAATACAGGTAAAAGTGTAGGGCATAGGCGTTCTATTATAACTATAATCGTGTGGATACAAGGTCTATCCTTATATGTATGCTGCAGTTGTATGCACTTTTTCAGCCTAGGCACTCTAATTAATCTATTTTTGGGCAGATATGTTTTGTTTTATTATATGGCAATAGCTTAGACCTTTTCTTTGCCTACACGGGTATAAAGATATAACGTAAATGTGGATATAGATCTATTAGACAGCGAAATGCCACAATGTTAAATTGTGATTTGTTTATATGAAGTGACACTGTTGATCATATCTTAAACTTTGCAACTAGTGGCATACTGAAATTATATGTGTGCGGATTAAATGACATACTGTGACCACACAAATATATATATATATATATATATATATATATATATATATATATATATATATATATATATATATATATTGCGCGTGGCGTGTGTATATATGCATATAGATGTGCATCACACACATATATATCCCTGTGTATTTATATATGCTGCTTTAGTTGGCTTCTTGTGTTTTATGGTTTGAGGCATCCTATTTTTATGTGTTTGTGTCTTAATATCAGTGAAATACAGCAATATATTTTAAATATTTTCTAACTTTATAACACTTATTGATCCAGATGTGGTATATTTACTGCAGGGATCGGTATGTTTATTTGTGTCAACATTTGCCATGTCTAATAAGTATGCAACAGAGTAGAATACTACTAAAGGTCTGTGTACACAAAACACACAGTAATACTAGGAAATGACAAAAGCATAAAAAGTCTCAAAAGCATTAATAAATAATGCAAGACAGCAAGCTTCTCCCTCAAGAAAGACAAGATGTCACCGGGTACGAGCAGTCAAGTATCAGAACAAAAGGGCTTTGATGGGGAATAATTACACAAGGGCCCAAGACTTTACCACAGGAAGAATAGATATCAAATTGTAAGGAAGCTTGGCTAGATGGACCAGGTATAGGAAGAATATCCATCTCATCATAACCTATCTAATCCTCCTACTCACGTTGCATAAAAGATTAGTTTTTTTTTTTACTCCCATGCAGGTAGAGCAAAGTGAGAATATACAAGAAATGGGGAGTAAGAACAGACACGTATATCGTGTAAGAACTGAACTAGTGAAACTTCTTTGTAACTAATAGTTAAATGTTAAACTAGAAAAGTAACGGCCAAAATGAAAAAGTTTCAGACAGGAAAAACATGTTCAATTCAATGCAAATATGGAATAAAAAAAAAACGCAAGAAAATTCTCACATACAGAACGGTAATGATCAATTGATGGAGTTGCTGGTCTGCTCTGATCCGCTAGCAGCACACCGGCATAACGCTGCTGCCTAGCAATACCAGCCCATGGGTTGGAGTCCCCCATTGAGTAGAGATGCACATGCCCTAGTTTCACTAGTTCTGAAAATACATAAGTGTTGTTGTACTCAGACTTTTTCAACAGTGCGAGACAAATAGTGGAGCGGGGGTCCAACATGGATAGGGGACTAACTTGCTATGTACATGGAATAGCTTGACATTTTGGGACTAACCTTAAGATTTTTGAGGTATACAAGATAGTGAGCAACACAAATGTCAGCCTGACAATTACAGCAACTCTCAAACTCCTTACATGTTGCCACGGCAAAATGTTCTCTAGATAAAGGAGCTAAACGCCCATAAATATTTTTTTTCCATTAAATTTGTGAATATGTATATGGGTGCAGTATGAGTATTATTATACTCATCTACCCACGCCTTGTCCAGAATCCAGCACCGTTGAATCATCTTCTTAGTGACATCACTACAAACCAGACTACCCAGGTTCAGTCTGTGCATCTTTTTCAGTAAAAGTCTATGGATCCTTGTTCTGATGCTCCATAGACGTACATCAAAAAGGTCACTTAGAGGGCAGCATGACGCAGAGAATGTGCAGAGCGGTGAGGTCACTCGGAAGAGAAGCAAAACGGTGATGGACATAAGTGGAGACGGTGGCAGAACATGAGTATATTAATACATACACTCACATTAAATGAAAGCAATATTCATGATAGTGTTTCATGAAATACCATATAGCTAAAGAAGAATTTCAAGAAAAAGTGTTAAGACCGAGACTGTGCAGAAAATCAGAAAATATAGTAACCCTTTCAGGCCAGGAACTAGGTATGCCACATTATCAGCATTTCTTGAGGTGTTACAGCTAGGATCTGCCCCTAATAATTGTAGGTGGTGTGAACCTATAGGCATGGGGGCACATCACTCTTAAAGCCCATCTGCATGTCCATAAGGTGATCATGGGTTGCTGATGGGCTGCTATGACAGCAGGGGGTCTGTGGGACACACCCGTGCTTGTCACTACAGAGCTCCTTTGTACTATATGCAGAAATGCTATGGCTACATACAGCACAAGCAACCAACTGATGGCAGGTTCAAGTCCCGCAAGGGGACTAATACTTATAGTGAAAATAAAAAAAAATAAAAAAAAAAACAAAAATAAAAAAAAAAAAAAAAACAGTGTTTTATAAAAATAAAGAAAATATTACATTTGAAATCACCACCAGTTTCACCCATTAAAAATAAGAATAAAGAAATTAAAAAATACACGTGATAGATCCGGCTCTTCTGAATATGGCGCTATCAAAATATAAAAATAATTAACCCAAAATCGGTAAACATCGTAAACGAAAAAATTCAAGAATGCCAAAATTACGCTTTTTTTTTTTACCATACAAGGTCACACAAAATGCTGTAACAAGTAATGAAAAAGTCCTATCTATCCTATAACAGTATCAATAAATGGCATCTTGACAAAAATAAGCTGTCACACAGCTCCATCCACCAAAATATAAAAATGTTGCGGGTCTCAGAATATGGCGACAAAACAAAAACCTATATTTTTTTTTTTTATCAAACTTCTGGTTTTTGGGTTTTTTTTTTTTTAAATTGACATATTTGGCATCACCACAATTATACTGAGCAGAATCATATTTCCAGGTCATTGTCAACCACACAATGGGAGACTGTAAAAACAAATATCAGAATTGTGTTTTCTTTTTTTGATTTTTTTTTCACAATTTCTTCCCACTCAGGAGTTTTTTCCTCCGTATTCCAGTACACTAAGTAGTGAAATTACAACTTGTCCCGCAAAAAGCAAACCCTCATATGTCTATGTGGCAAGAAAAGTAAAAAAATGTTATGGCTCTGGGAAGAGGGGGAGGGAAAAAAAAGAAAATACAAAAGTGAAACTTGGACGAATTGTAAAAGGGTGAAGCAATCAACGAAATATTAAAATTTATATTTAAAAATGCATAAATTCGGGATTTTGTACCCAGATAATGAAAATCGGCCATGAGCAGAAGTGATAGCAGGAAACCATTTCTCCAGCCTTTATTGCCTGGGAGACGCTTACCTGGACATCAGATTTTTGGCTACCACTCGCAGTAGCAAACTTACAATCCTCTTTATTGATTGGAAGCAATGCAGGTGCAGAGGGTAAGAGAGGAAAGAATGATCCGCGACTCCCGTTTATGGCTTCCGGGCTCTTCTGCCCATCTTTCACAGACTCACTCAGGTTGATTACAGAGTCTCTTATATTAGAGATGATCTCATTATTTTCTGCTAGCAGCCGCTCCAAATGATCAATTTTCTCTTGAAGTATCGAGAGCTGACCCTGAAAAAGAAAAAAAAAAAAAATCATGTTTAGTTTTGGCGAACGCACATTTTGTTACAGTTTATATATAGACAATCGACTTAAACAGCGGAGACACTTTATATAAACATTGGGCTTCTTGTACTAAAGCAAAGTTATTGCCTCTTATAGTCAGAAACAGTATTCTTAATTAGTAGAGGAAACATGACAGTGCTAAATATAAGAGCCGGTGTAACAAGTCTGAAAGATTCCAGCTGAGACGCAAGCAGAATCGCGAACGCAGCTCTGAATTGTAGTTGCATAAGAAGTCATAGAAAAAGTTCATGTAAAAGGGAGTCTGTCAGCACAAAACGACTGTTCAAACCAAGCACAAGCAACTGCTGCACCCTAGGCGTGGCCAAACAGTCCAGTTTACCCTCCCACCTACTTGTTTTGCCGCCCCCTCTTCTGTGAGTGACAGTTCCGGACAGGGGAAGGAAAAGAAAAATGGAATACAAGCAAATAGGAAGGTGCACTGAACTTCTGGACCACATCAAGGAAGCCCCGAACACCTGAGCTGGCTATGAACAGTCATTTTGTGCTGACAGACTCCTACAACGTGATTCATATCTGAATCCACAAGTATAAGTTATGCTAGCTACACATGAAAGTACACCAAGTTGGGACGGCAATGATGTCTGCTCCACAAAGGACACTGCAGGAAGCAGAGACTAAAACCCGCCAAGCTTCAGACACGTAGGAGGACCACACAGGATCCTTTCCAAAGGGCGTCTCAGGAAGCAGAAGACCGCTAAGAGATACCGCAGGACGTATAAAGCTTCAGTACAGCAACAGTACAGAAAAACTAAAGCAATTTGAGGAGAAAGTCTTGTACTATATGACTGGAAGCTGTAACTGCTTACTGGAGAAATTACGTGAAGACACTTGTCGGTAACTCAACAGGAACTAAAACAAAATGAAGCCTGACGTCACCAACACCGCAACCCTGTCTGACAATGCTCCAGAAATCATCAACCGTGGCAAGGGTAACATCTCCTTGCTACTGGCAGTCTGGCTTGAAAACATCTAGAAGGTGGGTTTCCTTTGAGATCAATAGTTACATGACATTTTAGGAGAAATGCCAGCAGCAGTGTCTTCCATATAATTATAGTTATTAGAGCTGGATTTATCATACAGTGGAATAGGGCGATTATTAAAAAAAAAAAAAACACTTTTTTTTAATTGTGTCCCCGCCTCCCTACATTTAGGACAACCCCAAAATACACATACCACCCTCGCATATACCAAGACGACGCTCCTTTGGCTCATACTGCTGCATTAATACACTAAGATTATACGTTGGGAGGTCTCACATCACACACTGAATGAAAAAAAGACTACCAGAGGTTTTAAAGGGGCACACGTAGTGAGAGAGAAGGAACAGTTTGTAAAGGAAGGGAGACAAACGTCTTAAAGCTATATATGGCTTAAAGAGGTTATCTAGCTTAAGTAAAAAAATAATGCTTGCCCTATATCCACCGTACGCATGGGTGGTCTCGTAACCGCTTGTATGCAATTTCCATAACTGCAGTTCTCTTAATTGTCTCATTCTCTCAAAGTTCACCATCTGATTTCCTTGCCCGGTGCCTGAAGTTAGACAGTAAAAGGCCTTTGACACATAGCGACATCGCTAAAGTATCACCGATTTTGTGACGCAACAGCGATATCGCTAGCGATCTTGCTTTGTGTGACACGTACCTGCGACCGCCCCCCCCCCCGCTTGATAACGCTGATCGCGCTCGAATGTCCTGGGCCATTTTTTCCTCGTTGGCGTCCCGCTGGTGCCGACTAGCGATGCATGGACATAGGCGAGAGTCGTCATCATCATCGCTGCAGTGTGACAGGTAAGAGCGACCGCCGACGGATCGCTTATCGCTGCTGCGTCGCTGGTGAGATCTGTCTGTTTGGCAGCTCACTAGCGACCATTAAGTGATGAACCAGCGATCCTGACCAGGTCGTATCGATGTCGGGATTGCTGGTGCATCACTAAATGTAACGGGACTTTAAGCCATCAACCTAAAGCTCTAGTGCTGGACATGGAAACAACCTTGGGAGGCAGGGGCTTCTTAAGGACTATTTGTATATGAATTAAAATGTGAATTTCTCCAGAATGCAGCAGCAGATAGAAGATATAAAGGTGTCAGTGGATTTACATTTCAAAGACCTGAATGACCTTAAATGCAGTTTGAAGAGGATGATCTTACTGACAGATTCCCTTTAATGTTTACTACATAGAGAAAACTGTTTGGATGAATTTGCTCTTGGTCAGTGAGACCTGGGCTTATATTCATGCATTTTGCCAAACAGGAGTGTTGGAAACCTTTGTTAAAAGTGATGACATGAGATATGGATGGTAAGGAGTACGATTCGGTAATATGGCAATCATACAATGCAGGAATCCTCTGCATACCTGGAGGTAATTTTGACAAGTCTTGTCGCTTCATTAACAGTGCGGATGGATCTTTAATGATTGAAATTTTAGCCTCATGTTCTTTCTTAAATTACAGTAACTTATTACAGAAATCTGGAGTAAATACATTACTAAATATGCCCCATAGTATCTCAGCAGCGTCCCGATACCCGCCAACCCAGACAGGCTGGAGAAAGTATACTGTCAAGTATAAACACACAGATGAAGTTTCCTACAGGTCTGCTTTACAGCAGGGTCCACACACTACTGTGGATGTTACGAGCCAGTTAGACCACGATGTTTTAGGGATTTTGTTTATTTTCTTTAGCTGTCATCAGACAAGTACTGAGACCACAAACCTCAAGTGAAAACAGCCATAAACCAAAAGGTGCAGCAGCTAATTTCTATAATCTAACACTTACTTGCATTGTAATGTCTTCACATCTTGTTCCATCCAGATGGGTCTGGATCTCAGAATTCCAAAGGGAGGAAGTTCACCGACCGCCATATTGGGACACCCAAGTGATGAGTGTCTCAATATGTCAATATGGAAACTGCTAGTGGTACCAGCGGAACACCGTCGCACCACACACACTGTATATGCCAGGTCAAAGAAGAGATGAGAGGAGAAGACAGCAGATGGGGGAGAGAGAAAGCGCATGGGGGGGAAGACAGCTCAAACCAGACAGCACATGAGGGGAGAACACAGCACAGGAAGGAGAGAGACAGCAGACAAGGGATAGCACATGGGGTAGACAGGTCAAAGAAGAGAGCACAGACGGCAGAAGTCAGCACATGAGGAAAGAGAGAGTGAGAGTGGATAGGTGGGTGAGCACAATGGGGGGGGGGGGGGGGGGGGAATTCTCTATGCTGCAAAGCCTGCCCCCATCGCGACATTACCGCCCTCCGTCTAGTATAAAGAATAAGGGCACACTACAAGTAGAAAATGTTCACCCAGAAAAGAGAAAATATGAAAGGAGGTGCTACAAGGGTAGTAACGATACAATGAGAACAAAAAGAAAAAGGACTCCCCAATAAACGTGCACACTCCCATATGGAAAATAAACTCTTATTATTACTGACATTATACAAAAACAGGTTAAAAACAATTTAAAAAAAAGTGACAAAAACAGTTGGGTCACAGGCCGGATGACCATCTGACTTAACAGGTAGACAATACCAAACATTGCGTACAATAATCGTATGATAGGATCGCACAAATCACCGTCACATCAGGTAATCAAGGATACAAAAATCCTGCTATAAAGGTCAAGTAGGTCAGGGCTGTGTATTGTAAAGGCAAATGTAAACAGAATAACTTAACAATTGCGCCAATAGTAACAAATAAATCATGCAGCAACCGCCCAGAGAAAACAAGTCGGCTGGTAAGGAGAGGCACCTAGGCTCGCTTCCCTGAATGAGGGAGCCGTGAATGCAAACTTGCCACCTAAAAGAGAAGACCTGCAAATGCATGGAAGCTATGACTGGCAAGAGGTCACGGATTAGATGTGCCTGTCCAGAAAGATACAAAGCTCCCCAGATCAGTGCGCCCAGAACATTCAGGGTGCAAGCATGGAACAATAAGGGGCCCACCTAATATTTCTAGGCACAATGACCATGTGGAGTCTGAAATTTGTCTACACTATAAATTATAATGCAAAAAGAAATGTAGATAGGTGGCAGCTTCCAGATGACACGGCTCATCTCATGGGTGGCAAAGAATAACAAAAGTGAAAAACAAACATGTTTGATCCTTATTTTTCTAATAGGAGGAGATCAGACTATGATAATCCTCAGCCAACATTAATCAGAATACTGGCTGATGTGTAAACTATTTATGGCCAGGAAGGACCTTTTATATTGTTATTCTCAAGTTGTCTCTCCAGTACACCACTTAATAATCTTTATTTTTTATATAGCGCTAACATATTCCGCAGCGCTTTACGGTTTGCACACATTTTCATCACTGTCCCCAATGGGGCTCACAATCTAAATTCCCAAACAGTATGTCTTTGGAGTGTGGGAGGAAACCGGAGTACCCGGAGGAAACCCACGTAAACACGGGGAGAATATACAAACTCCTTGCAGATGTTGTCCTTGGTGGGATTCGAACCCACCAAGGGCAAAAGATGCTCAGTATTGTGTGTGGCCTCCACATGCCTGTATAACCTCCCTACTGTACAATGCTAACCACTGAGCTGCCCACTTTCTGATCTCTCACTTCCAGTGCCTGGCAGTGTGATCACTTCTTCAGTGCGAGTTCTGACGAGAAGCAGAGCTGTGGTATTACTACAACTATAAAGCTCAGCACAAGTTCTGCAGTAACGTATCCGGCCACCAGTGGTTTTTTCTGGCGTCTACACTTATCACTGGATTTGCACAGCAGGTGGCTCAGAGAGAACCACGATTAGGAGACTTGCACTGAAATTATGGAGCGGGCAGATTATTTTGCAAGAGATGAAAGAGACCTGCTTATTAAGACAATAAAGGGAGGCGGAGGGAGGTGAGAGGTTAACTGCTGTATAGAAATCAATGGGATGGAGAGCAGTGGCTGGTATGTTAGGGAGTTAAAAAAAGCACTCCCAGCAAAGTTTTATCCCTCTTAATATATTGCAGTCATCTTATTCTATACCACTGCGTACTTACCATTACTCATTTTGCCTTTCTACCCAGCTAATTCTTCTCTTTTCCATTGGGTCTATGACAACACATGATTAACAACTGACTAGCTGAATCCTTCTAAGCTCTATGTAGAAAAAGGAAGTCTATTTTTCTTGTATGACTCATGAGTCACTGCAAAAGTCCCTGACAGGGGGGAGGAGGGAGCAGCTGGGAAGGGAATTGAAGAGGTAAATGATAATACAGGGATAAGAGACTTCCTGTATCTACATAGAGCAGAGAAAAGAGAAGAAATAACTGGGTAGAAAAGAAATATGAGCAATTGTAAGTACTCAGTGCTATAGAATATGAGGTTTGTAACATATTAAGAGGATAAAAACTTTGATGGGAGGAGCGCTTCTTCAACCCCTTTCTTGGAATGTATCCACCGTTCTCCCTCGATTAGGATCTGGGCAGGAACTAGTGGCCGAGGTCCATGGAAACCAACTGTATGCCATGTAAAATAAAGCTTCTCACTGCAGAAGAATGCAAACTTATTTTCTTGTTGTGTAACTAAAGCAACTTGATATTATAATACCCCCTTTATTATTCAAATATTTTATTAAAAGGTTTTAACTATTTACATGCAAAAAAAAAAAAAAAAAAAAAAAACAGGCATTACAGCAATCTTAGGCTACTTTCACACATCAGGTTTTCGGCGTCAGGCGCGATCCGGCGTCGTGCCGGAACGCCGGATCCGGCAAATGTTTTGTAAAACCGGATGTGACGGATCCGGTTTTCTGCCGGATCCATCTTTTTCTTGACAGACAAAACCGGATCCGTCTCATCCGGTTCATCCGTTTTTCTATCCGTTTTTCGACGGATTACGCCGGATCCGGTTTTTAAAATTGACCCTTGTGGCCTTCCGAACGGGATTGGCTACTGGAAAACTATATATAGCATGTTCCTACAGCCCTTCTTTGACAGGTTGTAGAGGAGAAAGTGCAGGTTGGAGAGAAGAGCAAGTTACTGGCGAAGATGGATGTTGTCATTGGAAATATTTTGAAGAATTTGGCGGATTTTATAGCGGAGGCGAATCGTTTGAGGGTGATTGTTCTGGAGAAGGAGAGAGCGAGACAGCAGCGCATCAGGCATCGTAGACGACGTTTGTGGATCCACCCCATCACAGCCAAGAGAATGACGCGTGGGGTCTATTCTACACTCTGCATGGACCTTCGACAAAACCCGGATAAATTTTTTGGATATGTTAGGATGAAAATGGAGAATTTTGATTACTTGGTGGAGCGCATTGCACACCTCATAAGAAAAGCGGACACCTATTGCCGCTTCTCTGTTTCACCCGCAGAGCGTCTGATGGTGACTTTAAGGTAAGCCACATTTATTGGATGTGATCGCATCAGAGCACACTTTCACTGCAATCTTGTTGGTGGTAGTTTGTATCTCCAAGTGTTATAGCTCAGTTTTGGTATGTAATGCTGTGATTTAAAACTAATTTATTGTTTTTTAATTCCCCACAGATTTCTTGCAACTGGAGAATCCCTTTCGTCACTGCATTTCCAGTACAGACTCGGGATTTCCACCATATCTGGAATAGTGAAGTACACATGCCGTGCACTGTGGGACTCCTTAGCTGAAGAGTTTTTACCAGAGCCCACAACAGAGAGGTGGATTGAAATTGCTGACAAGTTTCAACAGATATGTCAGTTTCCCAACTGCTTGGGCGCTGTGGACGGGAAACATATCCGCATTGTAAAGCCAGCTGGATCGGGATCGGAATATTTCAATTACAAGAAATATTTTTCAATTGTCCTCATGGCCATCGCTGACGCGGAATACAAATTTATTGCGGTTGATATTGGGGCCTATGGCCGCTCCAATGACTCAAGTTTTCAAACTGTCTGCCATGGGGCGCAAACTGAAGGGAAACACCTTCCAGTTCCCACCACCTAGACCGCTGCCGCAAACATCTGGTCCACCTATGCCATTTGTCTGTGTAGGGGATGAAGCCTTCCAGCTGTCAGAACACCTTTTGAAACCGTACTCTAGCAGAGGATTGACAAGACCAAAACGCATTTTTAATTACCGCCTCACAAGAGCAAGAAGAATGGTTGAATGTACCTTTGGTATTCTGACAGCCAAATGGCGGGTTCTATTGACTGCGATCAACCTCAAGACAGAAACTGTGGACGAGGTGATCAAAGCGTGCGTGGTACTCCACAATTTTGTTATCTGCAAGGAACCCATTTCCATTGAGGACACCTCTGAAGAAACCACCTTGCAAGATTACCATGACATTACCACTAGAAGTTCTGTGACTGTTTCAGTAATGAGGGACAATTTTGCACTATACTTTATGTCACCTCAAGGCAGAGTACACTGGCAGGATGACAGAGTGTGAAAGATTTGTGCCCTAACCAAACTTGTGTACCTTCTGTACCAACAGTATATACCTTTGCCAACCAAAGTTGGCTATCTTGTCATGGTCTCTATTTTTAGCTTTAGGCCACAGGTGTGTACCTGGTTGTGTTTTATGCAAAGTATTTCACCTTTTAACAAAAGTTGTGTACATTGTTAGGAAATCACCAACAATAAACACAACTTTTTAGGTGAAATACTTTGCTTCAAACACAACCAGGAACACAACTGTGGCAAAAAGCTAAAATTTACCCACAGTTATATACCTAGTTTTGAATACCATTTCACCTTTTAAATACCCTGTATTTAACCTTTTTCGCCGCAGAAAGAAATGACAGACAACCAGTGTAAAATAATTTAACTTTTATTGAAAAATGTTTTTTTTTAGTAAACTTTTTTAAAATTTTAATAAACTTGTTTAATAAAGCTTTGAAACCATAAAACTGGTAATTTTTATTTAAATACACACATTATAAATCTGTGTAGTGTGTGGTGGAAATACTGCTGGAGGGGCTGCGGGACACTTCGACACTGGGAGTGTGGAGAGAGGACTGGGATCGTGGTGGGGAAGGAACAGTTAGAGGTGAAGGTGTGGAAAAAACTACAGAATGGGTGGACATGTGGGAAGCAGAAGAGGTGGTGGGTGGTGGAGTGGAGGGTTGGGCAGGGACTGTAGGAGCAGATGATGTTGATGGCAAGTTGTATGGGGAAGGAGTTTGGTACGGGGCAGGTTGCTGGAAGTGGGGAGATGTCTGGTACGGGGCAGGTTGCTGGAAGTGGGGAGATGTCTGGTACGGGGCAGGTTGCTGGAAGTGGGGAGGTGGATGGTGCTGGGGAGGTGGATGGTGCTGGGGAGGTGGATGGTGCTGGGGAGGTGGATGGTATGTAATAGGAGGGGGAGGATGGAAAGTGGCTGGAGGGGGTGTAGATGTAATAGGAGGGGGAGGATGGAAAGTGGCTGGAGGGGGTGCAGGTGGAGGAAGTACTGTGGTGGGAGGAGGAGGTTGGGAGGTAACTTGCTGGAGAGCAGCGTGGCATGAATGCATTACATGCATCTGCTGGGCAGGAGAGAGCGTTTCCATGCGCTCCACAACAGACCTGAAAAAGGTGTGGTTTGGCGAAGATCTTGCTTATGAATGCATGGTTTGCAGAAGTGTCTTCACCTCCAGAATGCTGGAGTTGATCTGCTGATAGCCTGCGGAGATTTGCTCTGACAAGACTTTTAGACAGTTCTGGAAAGATGCATTCAGATGCAAGAACTCTGGCGCATAACTCTTTTCCTGACCCCTCTGCCGCTGCCGCCCAGTACCCGCAGGTGTACTAGAGGTGGCAGGGGCAGAAGGGTGGGGTAAAGGGAAAGCGATCTCCTCACCAGCAGCTTCATGTAATGTAGGCGGCCACGATGCTCCTGTGCTGGTGCATGGGACAGATGGGTCGAATGTGTGGGAAGGCTGGGAAGGTGCAGATGTACCGGGGCGGTCGAAGTGTCCCTCGGTGCCGGTCTCCTCAGGGATCGCCTCAGAAGGGTCCAATCGTGCAGGCTCCCGAGTGCTGCTCACCGTGCTGTGGAATAAAGAGAAAAAAAAACAATTAAAATAGTGACATGGTATGGCCCTGGCGGAAAAAAAAAAGTTACATCTAAACATTTTTTTGTCATATGTGGTGTGTAATATTTACCTTCTGGTGAGCATTGTCTCCTGGAGGAACGACAGGGCTCGTGCGTACTTGTACTTGCTCCTGCGTCCTCCAGATCCACTCGGGGCCCGCATCTCTTTATTGAATTCCTTCTTGAAACGATCCCTCACAGACCGCCACCGCTTCACAATTCTCTCCCCTGAAACGAGAAAGGACAAAGTGGTTAGTATACAACATCAGTGTTTCCCAAACTCCAGTCCTCATGGTCCCCAGGGTTCATGTTTTCAGGATTTCCAAAGTAAATAGAAATCCTGAACACATGATCCGTGGGGACCACGAGGACTGGAGTTCGGGAAACACTGGTTTAAATCAAGCAACCGGTACTGTATATACTTACGCTCTTTAATCTGGGCCCGAGCTTCGAGGTCCTCCCAGCGGTCCACAAGGAGCGAACAGATTTCCTCCCAGAGTCTTCGGGTAACGATCAGGTCAGCGTGGCGGCGGTCAGCCATATTCCAGAGCGGCTCCCTTTCTCTGACGAGATCGATGAGGCGGTCCACATCAAATCCCTCCATCCTCACCGTCAGAGTCGGGAGCACGCTGTGAAGGCTGTTAAAGAAAAAGACAAAAATAACATAATTAGCCTCCACAAAAGAAATGAAATAAAAAGTGCAAAAAAAACAAAGCAAAAATATTTATACTTACACGCTGGTGTCCGCCGCGTTGCTGTCGCCGGCGACCCTGGGAGGCACTGCAAGGACCTCTTGGCCGAGCACCAGATTGGGAAGACTAGAGAAGAAAACAAAAAATGTTATGTCTTTGGATGTAGGCATTTGTTTGCTGTGTGTGGTCTGCAGAACATTGTTTTCTATGTGTTGTGTGTAGTGTGATGTTGTGTTTCTGCGTTTGATGCAAAAAACTTACCAATTGTGAGCCCACTCCAAGTGTCTGTCCACCCCTTCCTTCTTCTGGGAGCTCCTCTTCATCTTGTGATTCCTGTTTTGAAATAAAAGGCAATGAATACACATATATTACAGAGATGATGGATTTTGGAAATAAAAACTTACCGTCAAACGCTGACGATGCGAGGGAGGGCTCCCAGAAGATGTGCTGTCTTCCTCATGGCCAGACTCCATGGCTGTGGGTGATGTTTCTGCTGCTGCCATTGCTGCTGCTGCTGCTGCTGCTGCTGCTGCTGCTGCATCTATTGGGCGGCTGTTGAATAAAGAGAAACAAAGGGCCAATGAATATCTTGATATTCCATAGCCCTAGTTTGGAGGAATGGGGGATTTGATAATTACCGTCTCTCATCTGCTGCTGGACTCCCCTCCCGTTCAGCATGCTGCTCCATTTGGGGTGGTGCTGATGGTGCTGCTGCTGCAGATGTCTGCTGCCTTCTCCTGCTCCTGGTTCTTGGCTTGGGTGGCATGTTGGGTGTGGCTGAGGGTCCCATTGTCTTGCTTTTATATATGTCCTGTGGGCAGAGCTACTGAGCATGCTCAGACCAAAGAAACCGGATCCGGCACATTGTGGCGCTCATAGGCTTTCATTGTATGAAAAAGCCGGACACGCCGGATCCGGCGTGTCCGGCTTTTTCGACGGAGACAAAAAACGTTACAGTCTCCGTTTTTTCCAGACGCCGGATCGCGTCACATTGCCGGATCCGGCGAAAATCGGATGAAACGCATGGCCATCCGGCTCGATCCGGCTCTAATGCAAGTCAATGGGGGGGAAACCGGATCCGGCATTGCATTTCGACGGATCCGGTTTTAGTCAAAAGCGCCGGATCGCGCCTGACGCCGAAAACCTGATGTGTGAAAGAGGCCTTAATAAAAAAGTTGTCGTGATATAGCCTGGGGCTGGATAGCAAAAATAGAATAGAAAACATGCTTGGGAAGAGGGGAGGCAAAAGAACATCATGAGGCAAGACAAAACAGATTAAAATTTAAGGCGTAATATTCCTATTTAGATTACAAATTGACCAATAACGTCAGTACAATTAAAATATATAGAAAAATATCCCCGTTAATGATGAAACCTAAACATTTCTAGATTTCTACTAAATAAAAGTTGAAAACATCAGAAACTATATCTTTGGATACAGAAAAAAACAAAAATGTACGAGAAACAATTCACTTCCTATAAATACAGGAAACACATTTGTAACAAACAGCACATTGTCATAAAGGTTCCCACAATGCTATCTCAGGCAATGCAGGACCATCCTGCTGAGAACAGAGGGTAGGCTGTTGGGGGGGGATGTAAGTGTAAACCAAAACCAGTAAGTTTAGACATTTTGTTCAGACTTGATATTGAAGTCTCTACACATGTACCTACTCTACAAAAACAAGCAATATAGTAAAAACGAGGACTATAATGAGCTGCAATAGAAGCTACATTACTATTGGTTAGAAGAGCTGAAGTGTATACTGCTGGGGTTTAGGGCCCCGTCACACTGCTGAGTCACAAGTTTTGTGACAACAGCGATCTCCCCAGGGAGATCGCTGTGTGTGACAGCGACCGGCCCCGCTGCCGGTATCGCTGATCACTGTAGGAAAGCCAAGGCCTTTTCTTTGGTCGCTGGTCTCCCGCACACATCGGGTATCTAGGCACGCACGTCCCTTGGATACCCGATGTGTACGGTAGTTACCAGCTCCCTGCATCAGCGCGCTGGTAACTAACGAACACAGCGACGTCGCGCGCTCGGCGTCGCTGTGCTGATCACTGGTGAAGCTGCCTGTTTGACAGCTCACCAGCGATCACATAGCGACTTACCAGTGATCCTGACACGGTGATATCGTTGTCGGGATCGCTAGTGAGTCGTTATGTGCGACGGGGCCCTTAGTCTTGGCTTCTAAAATACTGAAGTCTTGGAACTGTCAGCTTGTCAGAGTCAGCAGTGCTCAGCTTTCCCCAAAGTCTTCTGGAAACTATTCCTTATTATCAGCCTTTACTGCAGAGTTTAATATTTTACGTAAACAGAAGATTCTTTATTAATCAAAGTAACAGAAAAAAAAAATGTATCCACAAGCTTTCACTTCTCATCACAGACAAGGACTTTACTAAGAGAACCCTGGAGGCAACAACGTAGACCCCAGTAAACAGCTGATTTTGCCTGGAAAGTTGATGCTTATAAGCCCTAATGAGACAACTGCAAAGAGATTATAGGGGCTGCCCAGCTAAAAAAAACTGCATCTTAATGAAATTAAAATTTGGAGATGCAGATTACTAACATACTTCTAAAAGGTCCCTGGATTTTCGCCTATAAGCTCCATTTTAATCCAGCACACTTCATGCCATGGTTAACATGCAGACAAGAAACAAACCCTTTGTGGGACACAACCTGGAAAAAGACCAGAGAATGTAGATGAAGATCAGACAAACTTTCAAATGTGAAATAGATTAGAAAGCTGAATTATCTGCTAAGTTTATTTAAATAAAATATTTCCCAGATAATAATCCTTACTTATATAGTGCCAACATATTCCGCAGCACTTTACAATTCAACACTTCATATACAACAGTCAAAGTTAACGATAATACAAGAATTAATGCAAAGACACTGACGACCCTGGCCATTAGGGCTTACAATCGGGAGTCAGGCCCTTAATACATGATGGCTAAGATTATGAAGTATGAGGACCACATATGCTTTAAGGACTGTTAGGCCGGGGTCACACTAGAGAGGAATACGGACGAGTGAGAGGCGTTAAAAAAACGCATTGCACACGGACCAATAATTCTCTATGGGGTAGCTCCCATCAGCCATATTTTTCTTGCGTATATTTTACAGCCCATGCGAATCGCAGCATGCTGCGATTGTCAGCGTACTATGCCCGTAGTACGCCAATGCAAGTCTATGGGTGCGCTAAAAATATGGATGACACACGGACCACACGTGTGACTTGCGAGAAATATGCACCCGGTGTCTTTTAGAAAAGCCGGCAATTCAGTGCGCTATACAGCAAACTCACACTGACAGGTTTAATAAAGAAACCAAAGAATAGATCTAGAGAGATTTTTTTTTTATATATATATATATATATATATATATATATATATATATATATATATATATATATATATATATATATATATATATATATATATATATATATATATATATATATATATATATATATATATACACACACACACTCACTGGCCACTTTATTAGGTACACCATGCTAGTAAGGGGTTGGACCCCCTTTTGCCTTCAGAACTGCCTCAATTCTTCGTGGCAGAGATTCAACAAGGTGCTGGAAGCATTCCTCAGAGATTTTGGACCATATTGACATGATGGCATCACACAGTTGGCGCAGATTTGTCGGCTGCACATCCCTGATGCGAATCTCCCGTTCCACCACATCCCAAAGATGCTCTATTGGATTGAGATCTGGTGACTGAGGAGGCCATTTGAGTACAGTAAACTCATTGTCATGTTCAAGAAACCAATCTGAGATGATTCGAGCTTTATGACATGGCGCATTATCCTGCTGAAAGTAGCCATCAGATGTTGGGTACATTGTGGTCATAAAGGGATGGACATGGTCAGCAACAATACTCAGGTAGGCTGTGGCGTTGCAACGATGCTCAATTGGTACCAAGGGGCCCAAAGAGTGCCCAGAAAAAATTCCCCACACCATGACACCACCACCACCAGCCTGAACCGTTGATACAAGGCAGGATGGATCCATGCTTTCATGTTGTTTACGCCAAATTCTGACCCTACCATCCGAATGTCGCAGCAGAAATCGAGACTCATCAGACCAGGCAACGTTTTTCCAATCTTCTACTGTCCAATTTCGATGAGCTTGTGCAAATTGTAGCCTCAGTTTCCTGTTCTTAGCTGAGAGGAGTGGTACCCAGTGTGGTCTTCTGCTGCTGTAGCCCATCTGCCTCAAAGTTCGACGCACTGTGCGTTCAGAGATGCTCTTCTGCCTATCTTGGTTGTAACGGGTGGCAATTTGAGTCACTGTTGCCTTTCTATCAGCTCGAACCAGTCTGCCCATTCTCCTCTGACCTCTGGCATCAACATGGCATTTCCGGCCACAGAACTGCCGCTCACTGGATTTTTTTTCTTTTTCGGACCATTCTCTGTAAACCCTAGAGATGGTTGTGCGTGAAAATCCCAGTAGATCAGCAGTTTCTGAAATTCTCAGACCAGCCCTTCTGGCACCAACAATCATGCCACGTTCAAAGGCACTCAAATCACCTTTCTTCCCCATACTGATGCTCGGTTTGAACTGCAGGAGATTGTCTTGACCATGTCTACATGCCTAAATGCACTGAGTTGCCGCCATGTGATTGGCTGATTAGAAATTAAGTCTTAACACACAGTTGGACAGGTGTACCTAATAAAGTGGCCAGTGAGTGTAAGTGTATGTGTATGTATATATATATATATATATATATATATATATATATATATATATATATATATATATATATATATATATATATATATATATATATATATACATACGCACACATACTTACGAAGGCCAGGAGAGGTACGCAAGTGACTGGAAGAACGACATCATCGGCTCACAAAAACTGACCATGTAACGGAGTCTACAGAGAGACTACAGACTGGCCCCATACCTGGATAAACTCCCAAACGCCAGAGACCGCAAGATCCTGAGCAGATATAGACTCAGCGCCCACAGTCTGGCCATCGAATCCGGCCGACACTGGCAGAGCTACAAGCCCAGGGAGGAAAGACTGCCTACACTGTGACCAGGAGGCCCTGGAGGAAGAGACCCACTTCCTGCTACAATGCCCCAAATACTCAGCAGTGAGGGACTCTCACTTCAGGAGACTCTCACATCTCTTCCCAGATTTCATCACCATGAAAGAGGAAGAGAAAACGTATATCCTGCTGGGGGAAGAAGAGAGAGCAGTGGAGATAGCAGCGCAATATGTGCGCGCATGCCATAGACTGCGAGAAAGAGAACTATGATATGCCATGGACTTCTATGGCCCCCACCCTGGATCTGCCCCATGCCCCCCATTCACTATGCCATGGACTTCTATAGCCCCATCCTGGATCTGCCCCCATCCACCTTTCCTACAGCCCCTACCCAACATCCCTACAGTCCCTATCCCTATTCCCTTTTGTACACTTGCTTTGGCAAAACTAATGTGTATTTAGTCCTGCCAATAAAGTGTATATATATATATTTATTTATATATTTTATTTCACAGAGTTCTTCATAGCAGAATAGCCGCCAATTCAATTGCCGGCTTCTGTCAAATCATTCCCCAACCAAACATGAAATGACACATGGTTTACATACAGTGTTTTTTTTTTTTTATATGTCCCTGACTAATAATTAGATGAGGTTTGTGTGCAAAACTAGGGAGGTGTAGGTGTTAATTTAAGGGGTTAATTCATTGTAAAAAAAAAAAAAAAAAAAAAAATGCATGGGCTCCCGCTGTAATTTGTCAACCAGAGAGGTAAAGCAGGTGAGTGAGGGCAGATTTTAATAGCCATGGACATATAAGAAAAAAAAAAAAAACATGAAATGAAATGGTTTACTGTATGTTAACCATGTGTCATTTCATGTCGGGTTGGGGAATGATTTCACAGAAGTCGACAATTTAATTAGTGGCTATTCTGCTATGAAGAACTCTGTGAAATATATAAATATGTAAGTGTCTCAAATATATATATATATATATATATATATATATATATATATATATATATATATATATATATATACACATACACACACACACACATCTATCTATTCTTTCGTTTGGATTTGAAAACCTGTCATTGGGCTCCATTATATGTCCGTTTTGCAAGCCTGCGAGAAAAAAAAAACGGTATACGGATGCCATACGGATGCTTACATGAGAAAAATACGCGGCCACACCCTGACAATGGATGGCATATGGAGCACTATTTCGGGACCATTTATGCGTATTACGGACGTAAAATACGGTCCGTATTTTTCTACCTTGTGTGTGACTCCAGCCTTAGAGCTGTATTCGTAAGATTTTTATATTCATTGAAAACCCCTTTAAATGGCTGTTGTCATTTCAACAAGCTTTGAGAGAATTAAAAATAAAAAAAAAAAAAGTAAAAATAAGAATAATTGCAATAGGTCTTATCAGAGAAATCTGTTTTTTTCTCCACTTATGAGCACCATTTCTCCTCCAACCCACCTCCCTGAACTCATTATTCAACCTGGAGAAAGCTAAAATCACTCTTGGGCAAAGGCAGACTAAGACTGCGTTCACACGTTAAAGGTTTTTACCACGCGATTTTGCCGTGAAAACGCAAAAAAAACAGCATCCCATGCAATCCTATGGGATTCCGCACTGCTGTGCTAATGCTGCGGATTTTCCCGCGGCGGAATCGAGTCACGGAAAAATCTGCAGCATGCTCATTAATTTACAAAATCGCGGCGATTCCACCCACATAGGAATGCATTGTTCTGCTTACTTTCCGCATGTGGCTGTGCCCACCATGCGAAAAGTAAGCAGAACATTTGCGGATGGTACCCACGGTCTGAAGGAGAGGAGTCTGTCCTCCGGGGTGTGGGTACCATATCACTGTAAAAAAATAGAATTAAAAAAAAAAAATAAAAAAATAATCGGGTTATATTCACCTTCCGACATCCCGCGCAGGGTCCCCAGGCTTCAGCGATACACGCGGCAGGTCCCGTTCCCAGTAATGCATTGCGATAATGACCTTTGCTGACGTCGCTGTCTCAGAATACTGTAGCGGTCTCGCGAGACTGCAACGTCAAAGGTCATTGCCGCAATGCATCACTGGGAACGGGACCTGCCAGAGCATCGCGGAGGCCTGGGGACGCTGCGCGGGAAGTCAGAAGGTGAATATAACCCGATTTTTTTTTATTTTTAACATTAGATCTTTTTACTACTGATGCTGCATAGGCAGCCTCAATAGTAAAGAGTTGGTCGCACTCATCAAACACTATGTTTGACAAGTGTGACCAACCTGTCATTCAGTTCTCCAAGCGATGCTGCAGATCACTTGGAAAACGCTAGTATTCTGCAAGCTAATTACGCTTGCAAAACGCTAGTTTTTCAGCGGGAAAATCGTGGGAATTTAAAATGCGATTTTCCCGCGAAATGGAATTCCGGAATTCTCGCGGTAACTTCCGTGGGAATTCCGCTACGTGTGAACTTAGCCTAACTGCCAGCTCTGTGGGGGATCATGATTACAGCTGCCTGTTAAAGTCTATGGAGAGCAGGGGGTGAAACAGTATTAGAATAGGCAGATCATGGCTTATAGCTAGGTCTTAACCTCGCCTCCGTGCGGAGATCACAGCTACACTTCTAAGTGCTGCGCTGTATAATCTCCATGCTGCTGCTGTTTCTGAAGATGTGCTACATAGAGACAAGAGGGACGAAATCCCTTAGGTCTGTGCGCTGTGTCTGGACGACATCATTGCAGCTCACCCCCGCTATCTCAGACAACTAAAAATTAAGCGCACTTTACACATTTTTTTACATGCCAACTTGCATAATAAATGGCTATTGCTTGGTGTTTCAAAAGTCAAAATGGCTTCAGGAATGGTCTGACTCCTCCTAAATTAGAGAAAATGCTAATCTAGAGTGCCAGACTACTGAAAGGTGGAGCGAGCCTAATTTTTTTTTTATTTTTTTTTTTTAACTGGTCAGCATTAAAGAGAATCTGTAAGCAGGGTTTTGTTACATCAACTGGGAACAGCATAATGTAGGTAAAAAGAAGCAGATTCCAGTGATGTATCACTTCATTTACTGGGTGCTGCAATTGTGATACAAGATTTAGCAATGCAGCAGAGCTCAAAAAGGATGAACACTCAGTCCGGCATTGATAATCTCCTGCTGATAAAACACTCATTGTACTGAAAACAGCAACACAGCCTAAGTAGTGTTACATTGCTGAAATCAGTGTCCCAGCCAGTTACCTCCTGCTGCCCTCAGATTAGAGAGCAAAAACCTGCTGATATATTCCCGTTAAGGATTACACAACCCAGGGGGCATTCTGCATTGGAAGAAGCACTTGTATCTAAAATAAGATATATACTGTATATATTATATTCCATTTTTATGCAAACACTAGAATACATGCAGAGCAAATATAAATGTATTATTAATGATATCACTTATTAATGATATAGCATTTTTAGGCATTTTTTTCAATAGACTGCAAACCTTTCCTCTATAAGATGTAGAAATTCCTACAGCACTCATTACTATGCAGACTGCACACACGCCAGCCCTTTGTGAGAATGATCTACATAGGAGGCAAGAGGCAGCAGTAGATCAGGAGGCATTCTCCTTACTGAGAGAAGAATTGAGACACGGATAGAAAGCATCTGGATTTTCTGCATGCTTTAGTAAGCGGTGATACTAGATTCCTGGCACACAAGAGATAAGTGCCTGCATCTAGTAAAATTCAGCTGGCATACAGCAGCACAGAGAACAGCAGGAAACAAAGCTTAAAGTTCTAATGGATATACTGTACGCTGAAGAACATTGCATGCAAGATTCTCTTCTATCGTATCAGACCAAACAGGACGAGGAGCGGACACATGACAGTGGAGGCATTCACCCCATGTTCTTGGCCAAAAACCAGCAGCTTGTCACATATCCCATCATGCGGGCGTGAACAGCTCAAGATGGCTTTATACATGTCTTATGATTCAGTGGTTACATGATCGTATTCACCAGATAAAACACACGAGAGGGCAATGCTGGCCAAATCCTAGGAATCGGGAAATGGCTGCGATTGCCCTTATGGCGCACCTAACTGTGGGTGTGTCAGAGGTGGGTTCCTTCATTGGAGACTGCCCTTGCCGTGGTTGTTCCTTCCCGGGGAAAGACCTGGCTGGTCATTGCTTGCGTTGAAAAACATGTGATGGTGTCTCCGCGGCTTGTGTTTTGCATATTTCCCATAAGGGATGGGGGCATTGCTCTAGAATCACTGCGTTGAGAAACGTGATGGTGTCTCCGCAGTGTTGGATGTTGATCTCCATGAGTTCATTCATCCTCATTTTTCACTGTCTGAGAGGAGTGACACCACTTCTGGAGAGTATTACCGGTAAACGGCATTTTCACCCTTTCTCTCCTCTGCAGAGGTGATATAAAAAGGGAAAAAATAGCACAAACCGAGCACGTTTGATCTCCATTTGTGTCATAGAACACTATGGCTGCATCGGGGTTTCTAGGTGCTTTCTTGCTCTGAGGATCATTAGGGTCTATTGCTGGAAAAGCCCCACAGTTTGCAACAGTTTCACCAAACTGAAGATCGCCCGGTGAACTGAAAATCCCCAAGCCTGTTTTCACCTTCATGACCAGCACAATTTTTACAATTCTGACTAGCGTCACTTAATGAGGCAACAACTCTGGAACGCCAATTCTGAGGTTTTCTTCTTGTGTCATATTGTACTTTATGATAGGAGTAACATTTGTTAAAAACGACTTATGTTTATTTGGGAAATTTTCAGAAATTAGGTGAAAATTTAGCAATTTTTAAACTTTTCATTCTTATGCCCTGATTTCCCCATGTCTACTTTACAATAGCCTGATCTTTGTTACCATTTTATTTTTTTTTTTTATTTTGTTAGGAAGCTAAAAAAGGAAGGGCTTTCTTGTAGAGCTGGCTGTCTACGTGTAGTGCCTGCCAAAGGGTACAAGACGACAGCCAGAAGCAAGTACTTCCGGCCAGCGACCACCGCTGGCACAGATAAAAGCTGTTCAGCCCCAAATATTTCATTTTCACAAGAGCAACAGGAAAAAAATGTATCATACAATTTGTTGTGTAATTTCTCCTGAGTGCGCCGATACCACATGAGAGGTGGAAAATTACTGGGTGGACGCAAGGTACGGCTCGGAAAACACCGTCAATTGAGTTTTTTGCTGGAATAGATAGCGGACGCTATGTAGCGTTTGCAGAGCCCCTGACGTGCCTAAACAGAGAAAAAAAACCACAAATGACCCGATTTTAGAAATTACACTTCTCTATAGGTGTTATGAGCACAGGTGCTTCATAGAATTTTATATCGTTAAGCCATGAAAAAAAAAAAAAAAAAAAAAAAAAAAAAAAAAAAAACGCACTAAAAAAAGTTGCTATACCCCAAAATATTTCATTTTCACAAGGGTTGTAGGAGAAAATGGACCATATAATTTGGTGTGCAATTTCTCCAGAATACGCCGTTACCCGATATATGTCGTGAAAAACCACTGTTTGGGCACAAGGCAGAGCTCTGAATGAAAAGAGCGCCAACTGAATTCTGGAGAGCAAATTTGGCTGGAACAGATTGCGAATACCCCCGACATGCCAAAAAAGCAGAAACCTGCACAAGTGGCTCCATTTTGAAAAATGACACATTTTGAGGACCTAATCAAGGGATGTAATAACCATTTTTAACCCTCAAGCGATTCATACAATTGTATAACATTGGGCTGAGTCAATGGAAAAATTTTTCTACTAAAATGTTACTTTGGCCTTAAGTTTTCAATTTTCAAAAGGGATAATAGGCGAAAATGGACCACAAAATGTTATGCAATTTTTCCGGAGTATGCCAATACCTCATATGTGGTTGAAAACAACTTTAAAAAAGCACAGTGCCAAACTTAGAAGGGAATAAGTGTCATTATGGGGCAGATTTTGCTGAATTGGTTTGTGGGTGCCATGTCACATTGGCAGAGCCCCTGAGGTGCCAGAATAGCAGAATACCCCATAAGGGACCTCATTTTAATAACTACTCCACTCAATTCATCTTGGGGTGCAGTGATCATATTCACAACATGGGGGTTTCACAGAATTTTATACCACTGGGCAGTGAAGAAAAAAATAATTACATTTTTTAGCACAAAAATTTTTATTTTAGCCACAGATTTCAGATTGTCACACAAGGAAATGGGCAATAATGGCCCCAAAATTTGTCACACAAACAGTATAGTACTGCTTAGCCACACAGTGAGACTCGGGAGGGGAAACGCACTGATTATTGGAGAACAAATTATCATAGAGTAGTTGGCCAATGTTGTGTACAATACATTGTAGTGCACAATGAAAACCCAAAAGTCAGTATCTCAGAAAATTAGAATAATTAACAAAAAACACCTGCAAAGGCTTCCTAAGCGTTTAAAAATGTCCCTTAGTCTGTTTCAGTAGGCTCCACAATCATGGGGAAGACTGCTGACTTGACAGATGTCCAGAAGACAGTCATTGGCACACTCCACAAGGAGTGTAAGCCACAAAAGGTCATTACTAAAGCAGCTGGCTGTTCAGAGTGCTGGATCCAAGCATATTAATCGAAAGCTGAGGGGAAGGAAAAAGTCTTGAAAGGATTAACAAAATGCCATTCAAAAATTTTGGAGAGATTCACAAGGTGTGGACTGCTGCTGGAGTCATTGCTTCAAGAGCCACCACACACAAACGTATCCAGGACATGGGCCACAAGTGTCACATTCCTTGTGTCAAGCCACTATTGACCAATAGAAAATGCCAGACGCGTCTTACCTGGGCAAAGGAGAAAAAGAACTGGGCTGTTGCTCAGTGGTCCAAGGTGTTTTCAGAGGAAAGTAAATTGTGCATTTCATTTGGAAATCAAGGTCCCAGAGTCTGGAGGAAGAGTGGAGAGGCCACAAACCAAGCTCCTTGAGATCTAGTGTGAAGTTTAAACAAACAGTGATGGTTTGGGGAGCCATGTCACCTCCGCTGTGTTTTATCAAGACCAAAGTCAACGCTGCCATCTACCAGGAAAGTTTAGAGCACTTCATGCTTCCCTCTGCCAATAAGCTTTTTGGAGATGGAAATTTCATTCTCCAGCAGGACTTTGGCACCTACCTGTCCACACTGAACGGGAATGTGGAAACCACACAAAAGCTATGACCTCTGGATCCAATTATTAGAAAAGTAGTCTCTTTATTTACAAATTGGAACAGCACGGGAAAAATGGGAAACATGTGCAAGGGACAAAAAAAGTGCAGCAGTGCGAGAGGACGCGCCGAACCCGGCCAAGACCATACAAAAATATATCAATGTTTTATTAACTGTGCAACAACCAGCAACTGTAGATGTAATTGTACCACAATTAAACAAACATCATGAGGTACTGTATAGTGCTCTAAAGGAAATACATTGAACCCAATATTTATCTACAAAAATGCAAACACTCTCAAACATGTCATGAGAGCCATAAGGGAACGTATAGGTGCATGTCTGTAATGACAATTGCGTCATTCTATACCATTGTACTCATTAAATTTAATGTAGCATAGCCAAATTTAAAATGAGGCCAATCAGCATGACATCACCACCGTCTCAACAACATGGCTACATGAAAATAATGCCCAAATAGGGCCATTAACTCATCACAAGGGGAGACACTGCAGCTATACATAATAGAAACGGATCACCCCCCGGGGAGAGGGCACTGTGTACCACCCCCAAGATGAAGAAAAGGGAAGCCGCAGAATTTACCTCTGAGAGTACAGGTACGGATGGCCAGGCAGGCAGCGTGTCACCCCCACACTGTCCACACTGCCAAAAGTACCAAAGCCTGGTTTAAAAACAACAGTATCACTGTTTGATTGACCAGCAAACTCACCTGACCTTAACCCCAGAGAGACTCTGGGGTATTGTCAAGAGGAAGATGAGAGACACCAGACCCAACAATGCAGACGACCTGAAGGCTGCTATCAAAGCAACCTGGGCTTCCATAACATCTCAGCAGTGCCTGAGGCTGATCGCCTCCATGCCACGCTGCATCAACATTAACAGAAATAAACACTTGAAACAGATCACTGTTTGTAATGACTCTATATAAAATATATGAGTTTCACTTTTTGTATTGAAGAACTGAAATAAATTAACTTTTTGTGAGAAGCACTTGTATAAATATATTAATAATATTTCTTATATCAGTAATGTCCTGAGGTCGTCTTATATAGTATTAAAATGATCAAATTAACCTCATGCATGACCCATTAAGTATTGAATTCCACTACCTTTTTCATTATGTATTGATTTCTACTATCTTTTGATGTACTGCGACTTGTACCAGGGATAGATATTTTTTGGGTCCCTCAGTCTGTGTATTTGGTAAAATATAACATTTTGTATCACTTACTTACATGGTTCACAATCCTGGGACATTAGGGAGAGCTGTTGGTGAGCGGGGACACCACATCATTTGGTTCTAGGGTGCCAACCTCTGCGGTCAGGTAGGGAAGATCAGTGAAATTAATAGGGATAGTGTCCCTTGCACTTATACAACTCATTTTAAAGTTTTCTTTTGTAAGTTTGGTTGTTATTTAAATGTTCGTGTGTACAGTGGATTTTTCTTACATTCTGAAGATATAGATTTTAAGAGTTGATTTAATTGGAGAAATAAAAACCAATACAAGTGTTTATTAAATCTCAGGGGATTTGTCTCCTAATTTATATTTTTCTTATGACAAAATTTCATGCTCATTTATAGAGAATTGCTTATCAACCCACACAGTCTTTTATCTCAGGAGGTTTTTTTTTTTTTTAGCAGGTTGCTGTAGGTAATTTCTCTACATTTAGACATCAGTCTGAAAAACACCGGAAACACAGAGGAACTGTAATGTACTTGAGTCTTAAAAGACAAGGGGAAAAGAATCGACCAAAGGTCCAGGGTCGAAGTAATATTAAAATTATTTTTTATTACAAAATCAGGGAGATAAACCTTACAACAAGGAAAAAAAAAAGGGCACATATGCCAAGTATAAAAGGAGCAAAAACTTATTTAAGAAGAATATAGAGGGTCACATATAAACATAATATACAAGCGTGTGTGTGTGTGTGTGTGTGTGTGTGTGTGTGTGTGTGTGTGTGTGTGTGTGTGTGTGTACACACACACACACACACACACACACACACACACACACATATATATCTATATACACACATATATACATTTATATACATACACACACTGCATTGTGCATCTAATATTTTTTATAATTGTTGCAAGTTTATACTACAGTATATTGTATCAAACCACATGCAATACACATGTAAACTGCATTATATTTATGAAACTGCGTGTAATCCAAATGTATAACTCCAGTAAAAACAGTGTAGCGATTTCAGAAATAGATAAAATGATAAAATGCAAACTGTTTTTACTGCAATAGAATAATCAAGAGGCCCCAGACAGCGTGGCACCCACCCCGCCCACGATTCGGCATTGGCCTTTGTCGGGGGGGGGGTCATAAGCAAGTTATCAAACTCCATTTAAAATGTGCCAGTTTATTACGGTATGCAAACCTGAATAATTGTAGCACCTCTTAGGTACCAGAAATAAACACCTGTTGTAGATTTGCACTATAATGTATGGCAACGGGAAATGCAACTAATATATATATATATATATATATATCTCAATGTGGATATATGTGTGTGTGTGTGTGTGTGTGTGTGTGTGTGTGTGTGTGTGTGTGTGTGTGTGTGTGTGTGTGTGTGTGTGTGTGTGTGTGTGTGTGTATGTATGTCCAGGATTGGCATCCGTACCGTCGCAGCTACAGCCACAAAATTTGGCACAGTCACACATCTGGACCCCGAGAGCGTCATAGGCTATGTTGTGAGGCGAAATTTTAACCCCGCGCGTTCCAATTCACCAAACAATTTTGCCCCCATCTACATAATGGGAAAAGTGTGTATCAAGCCCCACCCCTCATTATGATGTCATAATGGTTGCCATGGCGACGCTAATGTCATAATACGTTGCAATGGCGAAGATCCTGTCATAATGGTTGCCATGGTGACGATGCTGTCTTAATAGGTTGCAATGGTGACGGTTATGTCATAACGGTTGCCATGGTGGTGATGATGTCATAATGGGTATGGTACTATAGGACGGAGGATGTGTGATGGGTATATGGGCAGGCGAATATGTATGATGGGTATATGGGCATGGGACTATGGGATGGTGGCTATGTATGATGGGTATATGGAACTGAAAACCACGACAGTGAAGGCCTGGCAGAGCATCAAAAAGGAGGAAACACAGCGTCTGGTGATGTCCATGAGTTCAAGACCTCAGGCAGTCATTGCCAACAAAGGGTTTTCAACCAAGTACTAGAAATGAACATTTTATTTACAATTATTTAATCTGTCCAATGACTTTTGGCCCCTCTAAAAACAGGGTGGCACATGTTAAGGAGCTGAAACTCCTAAACCCTTCATCCAATTTTAATGTGGATACCCTCAAATGAAAGCTGAAAGTCTGAACTTCAACTGCACCTGAACTGCTTTGTTTAAAATTCATTGTGGTAATGTCTAGAACCAAAATATATTATATATATATATATATATATATATATATATATATATATATATATCTATCATGGATTAGCTAACATGTTGCCTTTAAAGAGGACCTTTCATGAAAGTTTCATGTTAAACGACGCACAATGTAAAAGTGGCTGCAAAGCAGGATAAAAAGTTTTATTTTTTTTTTTGTTTTAATTTCTCCGGTTATTATTTCCACACTTTGTGCTGGGTAATGCATCTTAAGTGCTTATTTCGGCAGCACACTCCGGCTGGCAGGATCAGTGCACTCTGGTCATGTGATCCTGTTGACCTCACAAAACTATGTTCCTGCCTGTTTAGGATAGACCAATAGACCATTGTCATACAGGAGGCAGAAGTACACACCCCGGGTGACAAAGTCAACTCATTAGGTGCCTAACATTTGAATACTAATAGCTCTGCTCTGGTGTGTCCAGTTCAATATGAAAAATTAGGTGAAAGGTCTAGTTTCAAAAAAGGTAATGTATTCTGAAAAATCAGAAACAGACCTATAGTTGAAAGGGACTGTCAGCACAGAACGACTTTGCAAACCATGTACAGGCGCTCGATGCATCATGGCGGAGCCAAACATTTAACGAGTACCGTATATACTCGTGTATAAGCCGACCCGAGTATAAGCCGACCCTCCCCCCCCCCCAATTTTGCTACAAAAAAACTGGGAAAACTTATTGACTCGAGTATAAGCTTAGGGTGGAAAATGCAGCAGCTACTGGTAAATTTCAAAAATAAAAATAGATACCAATAAAAGTAAAATTAATTGAGACATCAGTAGGTTAAACGTTTTTGAATATCCATATTGAATCAGGAGCACCATATAATGCTCCATACAGTTCATGATGGCCCCATAAGATGCTCCATACAAAATACACCCCATATAATGCTGCACAAAAGTTAATAATGGCCCCATAAGAAGCTCCATAGAATAATATGCCCCATATGCTGCTTCCATAAAGGTTATGCCCCCATAAGATGCTCCATAGACTATGCCCCCATAAGATGCTCCATACATTATGCCCCCATATGCTGCCCCAATAAGATCCTCCATAGATTATGCCCCCATAAAATGCTCCATGGATTATGCCCCCATAAGCTGCTCCATAGATTATGCCCCCCCATGCTGCCCCCATAAGCTGCTCCATAGATTATGCCCCCCCATGCTGCCCCCATAAGCTGCTCCATAGAGTATGCCCCCCCATAAAATGCTCCATTGATTATGCCTCATATTGCTGCAAAAAAAAAAAAAAAAAAACATACTCGCCTCATGTCCCTGGGGGCCCAGGTGCTGGGTCCTGAGCAGGCAGAGACACCGGCGCGCTATGGTGGACAGGTGCCGGTGTTGCCGCTGGCTTAGGACCCAGCACATGGGATATTCACCTGTACCGGGTCCATCGCTACTGTTGTCTGCAGCGTCCTGTGTCAGTGACGTTCAGACAGCAGAGGGCGCGGTGACGTGGTTAGTGTGGCTAAACGTCACAGATAGATGCAGCAGCAATGGACTTGGGACAGGTGAATATCGAATATACTCACCCACTCCTGGCGCGGTCTCTGCAGCCCCCCCACCGCTTCTCCCACGGTCTCCCTTCTTTCAGCGGTCACGTGGTACCGCTCATTAAACCAGGGCTGTGGAGTCGGTAAGCCAAACCTGCAACTCCGACTCCTCAATTTCAATTACTCCGACTCCGACACATTGCTTATATTTAAGTGAAAAATTTATTGTAGTACAATGTGAACCTCAGACATTTAATCATTTTTATGATCCAATAATCAAGATATTTAGATAGAACAGAATATATATTGGTGTGCTACCCGGTTTTCATTCTTTTTGGTACAGATACGATATGGATAGACAGATATGGATAAATGGATATATAGATAGAGCAGATTTCTAATCTGCTTTTGCTATTGAAAACATTATCTATGAGCTCAAAAACCTTTCAGGTGATGCAGTTTTTTAAAAAGATGATCAGCTTTTGCAGCTGAAAAACGTATCCTCAAAAAACACAGGAAAAACGCTGTGTGTGAATGTAGCCTTAGATCAGGAATAGAACAGTCATTTATAGGACATTTCATAACTTTCCCAAACTCCTATAAAAAAATATTCAGCACATCCTGCATTGAATTACTGTACCCAATTTATTATATATTTTAGGAGTCGGAGTCGGTCCATTTTATACCAACTCCAACTCCGACTCCACCAAAATGAGCACCGACTCCGACTCCACGACTCCGACTCCACAGCCCTGCATTAAACTCATGAATATGTGCATATTGATGAGTTTAGTAAGTGGTACCACGTGACCGTTGAAGGAAGGGAGACCGTGGAGCTGCAGAGACACGTCAGGTGGGGGTCAGTATGATCTGACACCCCTGCTCCCCCTCCCCCGCCGACCCCCAGGTATATGACCCGTGTATAAGCCGAGACGGGGGACTTTCAACCCAAAAAGAATGGGCTGAAAGTCTCAGCTTACACACAAGTATATATGGTAACTGTTTTTATTTTTTATTTCATAAATCAATAGTACATGTGAAAATAAGCAACTTTGTAATAGACCTTAAAAGAGAAATATATGAATCTCTCTCTTATAAAATTGATCAGTCATTATCAAAATTCTCAATTCTGGGGTAAAATCTGCATTCAGTGAAGGCACTTCCATTATTGAAAGAGATGGCGGCTGCTATAAATCAGGGTTCCCCAACTCCAGTCCTCAAGGCCCACCAACAGATCATGTTTTCAGGATTTCCTTAGTATTGCCCAGGTGATAATTGTTTCACCTGTGTGCAATACAAAGGAAATCCTGAAAACATGATCTGTTGGTGGGCCTTGAGGACTGGAGTTGGGGAACCCTGCTATAGATACAATTCTATGTAGGCATGAGGATCTAGAGGCACAGCTCCTCTCCTCTTATATAGAGAGTATTGTATCCATATCTGCCGCCATCTCCTATGTCAATACAAGGGAGGAGCTCTGCCTCCAGAGCCTCCCGTCTTACATAGAATTGTAGCAGCCGCCATCTCCTATCTCAGTAATGGAAGTGCCTTCACTGAAAGCAGATTTTACCCTAGAATTGAGAGTTTTCATGACTAATCAATTCTGGCAGAGAAAGAAGATTTCTCTAATAAGACTAAGTGCCTGTACTTGGTCTCAGTTATTCTGGATTGACAAGAGTCCATTTAAATTAGGTTTTTATGCTGATTTTTTTTTTTTTTTTTTTTTATTATTAAATATCACCATTTATATATATATATAAAAAAAAAAAAATTGGAATTTCCACACAGGCAACTATACAAAATAAACTTCCTGTTCTGCACTGTATGAAAAATTAGGCAGTTTGTATTTTCGATTATTCATTTTATTATTGAACAACTAAAGTGATGTCAGTCAATCCAAAAAGTTAATAAACCTAAACATTTTAAGTTTCCTTAAACCCTCTGGACGACTTAATTATTTTACTTTCCAGAGTCTATTAAAACGCTTTATTGGCCTATTTTACTTGAGTAAAACAAGTTGCCCAACAATTGTGCACTTCATGATAAAGGGTGTTGTATGCTTAGACCTCACCCTCCTCACTACACAAATACACAACACCTGATCTGCTCTACTCAGGTTTATACAGCCTGGAGGTGGAAAATCTGCATAAAAATGATGAACAGGTGAAAATCTTGACTTTCCCAATAATTGTGTGCACAGTGTAGGCAGATAAGTTATCAGCAGTCTCATTACCACAGCCGGGATCACAATGGGTCCACCCTTCACTATGGTGTTTTGTTCACCCTTCAGTGTTTTGTTCTCTGGCTCTACGTCATCTCCTCTTCCTCTTGCTGTCGGGGTACCTCAGGGCTCAGTCCTTGGCCCCCTTCTTTTCTCTCTCCACACGGCCCCAATTGGACAGACCATCAGCAGATTTGGCTTTCAGTACCATCTTTATGCTGATGACACACAACTATACACGTCTTCCCCCGACCTTACCCCCGCTGTACTACAGAACGCCAGTGACTGTCTGTCCGCAGTCTCCAATATCATGTCCGCTCTCTATCTGAAACAACCTCTCCAAAACTGAACTACTTCTGCTCCCGCCGTCTACTAACCTCCCTAAATCTGACATTTCCTTCTCCGTGGGTGGTATCCACTCTCGCCTGGATTACTGCAACGCTCTATTAATTGGCCTCCCCGTCACTCGACTATCCCCTCTCCAGTCCATACTCAATGCAGCAGCCAGGATCGTCCATCTGGGTAATCGGTACTCGGACGCATTCGCTCTTCGCCAGTCCTTACATTGGCTGCCCATTCATTATAGGATCCAATTCAAAGTACTTGTTCTCACCCACAAAGCTCTCCACAGTGCGGCACCCCCTTACATCTCTTCTCTCATTTCTGTCTATCGGCCTAGCCGATCGCTGCGCTCTGCAAACGACTTTCGACTAACCTCTGCACTAATCCGTACCTCCCACTCCCGACTCCAAGACTTCTCCCGTGCTGCTCCTATCCTCTGGAATGCTCTACCCCAAGAAATCAGGACTATCCACAATTTGCATAGTTTTAGGCGCTCCCTCAAAACACACCTGTTCAGAGCGGCCTATCACATTCACTAATCAAAGTCATTCTCTGTGTAAGTGTGCGTGCGTAGCCCATTCACTATCTCCATCCATCCTTCACTCCTGCAAGATGGCTGGACCTTCATTGTAAATACACCATTGTAAATACACACCTGTACTCTGTATCTCACTCACCTCATTGTAGATTGTACGCTCTCACGAGCAGGGTCGTCTTATTTCGTCTTATTTTGCTTTAATTATTGTATTGTTAGCGTTGTTACTTATGACTTATGTTTTGAAACTGTTAAACTGTAAAGCGCTGCGGAATATGTCGGCGCTATATAAATAAAGATTATTATTATTATTATTTATGGTGATGTAACAGCTCATATCACCCCCCCTCCCTTCGTAATGAGTTTATGCTTCTATACAAACTTGGCCTGAGTCAGTCTACTGCTGCTAAAGTCCATATGAAGAAAAGAAAGTAGGCGTTGAATATTAGGCTTAGTGGTCAGTGTGAAAATTGGAAGATTTTTTTATTTTCATTTTTTTTAAATTAGTGAGTTAAAAAAAAAAAAAAAAATTAAAAAAAAGAGCAGCACAGATGGGGAAAACAAACAAAATAAAAATAACACTTCTCGATCTGAATCATAGAATGGTAGAGTTGGAAGGGACCTCCTGGGCCATCTGGTCCAACCCCCTGCTCAAAGCAGGATTCGCTAAATCATCCCAGACAGATGTTTGCCCAGCCTCTGTTTGAAGACTTCTATTGAAGGAGAACTCACCACCTCTCGTGGCGGCCTGTTCCACTCATTGATCACGCTGTCAAAAAGTTTTTTCTAATATCTAATCTGTGTCTCCTCCCATTCAGTTTCATCCCATTGCTTCTAGTCTTTCCTTGTGCAAATGAGAATTAAGATGATCCTTCTACAATGTGATAGCCCTTGAGATATTTGTAGACAGCTATTAAGTCTCCTCTCAATCTTCTCTTCTGCAAGCTAAACATTCCCAAATCCTGCAACCTTGCCTCATAAGACAGGGTTTGCAGACCGGTCACCATTCTGGTCGCTCTTCTCAGAACTGAATGTTTGGCCCAGTTAAAATGATCACACATACCTCCTATGCCGGCACTCACATTCCCGGGACTCTCATGTGGTTATGACAGTGTGAACCCGATGCCCAATCAGTGCTGGCATCACTGTCCCTGCCTTCGGACATGTACATAATCAAAAGGAAGGGAGAGCCGCGACTGGCCGCTCACTTCCTCTTGATTACTACTGTTTCGGGAGGCGGAGACAGGCGCTGATTGGGCACATGGCTCAAGTGACATAACCACATGTGAGCCAGGAACACGAGTGCCGACACCACTGGAACAGTGGCGGCACGGGAGGCAGCGCTGGGAATCGGAGTAGTGGAGTCATAAAATGGACCGACTCCTAAAGTATATAACAAATTAGGTTCAGTAGTACAGTGCAGAATGTGCTGCAAATATTTTCGTAAGAATTTCGGGAAGTTATGAAATGTCCTATAAATGTCTGTCTCGGCTTTTAGTTGAGATGAATCTGTTGCACTTTATGTACAGTATTTTTCGCACCATAAGATGCACTTTTCTCCCCCAAAATTAGGGAGGAAAAATAGAATTAGACTTACCGGTAATTCGGTTTCTAGAAACCTTCCACGGAGGTTGTCTCCACGCCCTAACAGGCTTTTTGGCTGGGATGACTGGTTCTGGGGGGGCCCCGAGAAAACCGCTTCCTTGGGGTCCTACGCATGACCCCAGACTTGCGAACGCGGCCTACCCCAGGCTCAAGCCGCTTAGCGGCCGACACCACCATTGCTCCCTTTCCAAGGATTTCATCCAGAGCTGGGCCAAAGACATGTACACCTTTGAAGGGGATGGAATAAGCTTAACCCTGAAGGTAATATCCCCGCTCCATGTTTTAAGCCAGAGGGTTTGCTCGGCAGAATTAGACGGATTACTATAGATGCGTCTGCCAGGAAGCCTGTACCTCTGTAGTATGGGAAGGGAGTCAAGAAGCTCACCCCCTGAGCACTATGATTTTCTATCTCCTCTATCCACTGGAAGAGGGATCTAGAAACGCACGTGGAAGCAATTCCCAATTTTAAGGCAGAGGTCTTCCAGATTTTTCTGAGAAGGCTCTCTATTTTAAAAGGTCCCTCGGACATTAAGCTGGGATGCATCGACAAAAATGGAAGAACTGTCATTTACACGACTCCTGCCATCTGAATATCCACTTTCAGAATTGATTGGGTCTCAAGCTGCCTAGCAGCTGCCATCTGACAAATGCAGTCAAACACAGCCTAGAATGGCAGGTGGCTTTTTGAAAGCATGACCCGTGACCGGCATTTGCATGCATCACCCCCGGAGGGTTTACGTTCTGATGGAGCGGAATAGTTGTCTGTTTGGCTACCTCCAAACATTTACCAGGGATTGCTGGTCTTCCATTCTGGTGAGCTTCAAGTTGCTTATTGGCCGACACCTGACGGGAGCAGCACTAACCAGCTCATCTACCTACTCCGAAGGAAAAAAGATATCTTCTGGCTTCATAGGTTCTAGGGGCTCTCGACTCCTCTCACTCAGATCATAAGTTGTCTGGAAAAAAAAAAAAAAAGGTTTTTTTTTTTTTTAGGGAGGTGAGCCCGCAGGTGAAGGAGGTGGAGGAGGAGAGACCTGAGCACAGGGAGAACACACACACCCATGCTGCAAGCACCAGTGCTTTGCGCCCTGACCACTCCGTCTGTGCATGCCTGACAATTCCCCCCCCCATGCTGTGGGGAGCTTTATGTTACATACGACGCATTTAACAGACATTTTGGTGCCTTTATGGGAGGACTTGTCTCCCTACAAGAAAAGAGAGAAGTATTGTGATGAACTTAGACCCCTATACCCAGGACGGCACCAATAGGACCCACCCCAATAGACACTTACTGTGGCTGGGGCAGCGCTGGGCTCTGCAGATGCAGGGCAGGAAGAACTATGCTGACAGGGGCTTATTTGTCTTACCTGTCGGCGTCTTCCGGCGGGTTTGTAAAAGGTTAAGAACCCACCCCCAGCGCTTCTTTCATTTTTCCCCCTCCTCCTCTCAGGGTCCAGAGCAGGCACAGTCATTTCTGGCAAGCTCTGCACACTGTCAGCTATCCTGGGGCTCGCCATAAGGCGGACAGGAAGTCACCTGCGCTCCAGGGTGGAACGCATACCTCGGAAGTGTGCCACCTCCGGGACGCCGACAGCCGTGCGTGCAGGAGGAGGAGAGACCGGAGAGCTGCGGGAGGCCTCCGGTCGGGGATCACTGGCCCGCTTTACCCCCGAGGGAGCGCAGGTGGGCTAGGAAGGTCCCGAATTCAAAGAAGACGCGAGCAGCACGCAGGGCAGAGCCACCGACCACCACTTCCCGGCCATTTAGAAACCCATTAGGTACACTGCAGCGGCCGGCCACGCAGCATACCTCTAACCTCTCCATGCCCCATGGAGGACAGGAAAGACACTGGCAAGAGGGAGGTGGGAGGGGCCTTTTAACCTCTTTGTACTTCCTGTCCCCTGAGACGTGGAAGGTTGCTAGAGAAATGGGGGGGGTGCGTCTTATGGTGCGAGCGCAGGCTTACCGAGGGGTTGGGGCAGCAGAACTGGCGGCAGATATGCGACGATGCTGCGGCAGTGTTTAGTGCACCTGAGCAGGGTTCCTTCCTCAGCATCCCGGCGGCAGAAATTTATCCACGCTGCAGTACGGTGTCCACGGCGAGCGCATCACTGGTTTCCCTGCGGCCATCTTCTTGAAGCCGAAGCCGTAGGTCGTCGGAGGACGCGCATGCGCAGATCGATTGCCGCCGAGATCTCAATCTGCGCATGCGTGGCCTCCGGCGGCCCATGGCTTCAGGAAGATGACCGCAGGGAAGCCAGTTATGCGCTCGACATCGGACAGCAGCGTGGACACATTTCTGCCGCCGGAATCCTGAGGAAGGGACCATGCTCCGCTGCTCTGCCTCACCGCCGACACCGGACACACAGAATCGCACCCCGGAACTGCAGCAATGCCCCTCTTCTGCCACCACTGGCTTCCTGCTATTTTCCACCTCAAAATTTGGGATGCGTCTAATGGTCCTGTGCATCTTATGGTCCTAAAAATACGGTACATGGGACTGTACTTGGGTTCAAACGATATATAGGGGGATGTCAACATACTTAAATCTGCTCAATACTAAGTGATACAATATTAATTGTAATTATCAATAATAAAAATTTGATATTAATATTGAGTAGAATTAATTTCTGCCTATTGGTTCCGCCCTCCACAACAGTCACGGTCTCATGTGGCCCCTCAGGAAAATTAATTGCCCACCCCTGCTTTATTGTGTTAATGCATAATAAATCAGATAATGTTATAGTAAACTAAGACAGAATATACTGTGAGCCAGCTATGGAGCCAATTAGAAAATAAAGCAAACAAGTTAATCTTAACTGCAGAAGTGCCGCTTCCATAAAGAAAGCAACACGCCGTCCATATTCCTTATATAGCAAAAACCACAGTATAGGTCTCTTAATTGCAGTACTGAAGTAAAAAAAAAAATGAAATCACTATTCTGTATATAAGCCATATGGGGGGGGGTGCAACACGGTCATCAAAATCACTGCTGGCTGTTGCCTAAACGAAATGAGGCCAAGCAGGATGTGCAAATACCACTCCCTACAAGTTTATACAGACCTGGCACAAGGGATATTGTAATAAAAAGAACAAGTTGTGCCAGTTTACAAATGACAGCAACTCACTAATGTTACGGGTGAGAATGGTAAACTGCCTTCCATTGCTCCCGGACATTAGCATGGTGCAAGATCAGGGTCAGTCCAATGTCACCCTAACCGATGGTATTATTGTGATTCACAAATGGTTTACAATCTGCAACAAAAAAAAAAATACACCACAAAAATCACAGACTACACAGTACATCAGAGACATTAACTGAGAGCCTGCCATCAGAGTCATACTGCTCAATCTACAGAGAGCAGGAATGGCAGCCGAGCTGTGAAATTTTAGAAAGTGTGAATTTCTCTGGAATAAGACATAGGATACCTTGATACAGTCATATGTTAAAGTTTGGGCACCCCTATTAATGATAACCTTTTTTCTTTATAACAATTTTGGTTTTTGCAACAGCTATTTCAGTTTCATATATCTAATAACTGATGGACTCAGTTATATTTCTGGATTCAAATGAGGTTTATTGTATTAACAGAAAATGTGCAATCTGCATTTTAACAAAATTTGACCGATGCAAAAGTATGGGCACCTCAACATAAAAGTGACATTAATATTTCGTAGATCCTCCTTTTGCAAAAATAACTGCCTCTAGTCACTTCCTGCAGCTATTAATGAGTTCCTGGATCCTGGATGAAGGTATTTGTGACCATTCCTGTTTACAAAACAATTCCAGTTCAGTTTGATGGTCGCCGAGCATGGACAGCCCGCTTCAAATCATCCCACAGATGTTCAATGATATTCAGGTCTGGGGACTGGGATGGCCATTCTAGAACATTGTAAATGTTCCTCTGCATGAATGCCTGAGTAGATTTGGAGCGGTGTTTTGGATCATTGTCTTGCTGAAATATCCATCCCCTGCGTAAATTCAGCTTTGTCACTGATTCTTGCACATTATTGTCAAGAATCTGCTGATACTGAGTTGAATCCATGCGACCCTCAACTTTAACAAGATTCCCGATGCTGGCATTGGCCACACAGCCCCAAAGCATGATGGAACCTCCACCAAATTTTAATGTGGGTAGCAAGTGTTTTTCTTGGAATGCTGTGTTTTTTAGCCTCCATGCATAACGCCTTTTTGTATGACCAAATAACTCAATCTTTGTTTCATCAGTCCACAGGACCTTCTTCCAAAATGTAACTGGCTTGTCCATATGTGTTTTTGCATACCTCAGGCGACTCTGTTTGTTGCGTGCTTGCAGAAACGGCTTCTTTCGCATCACTCTCCCATACAGCTTCTCCTTGTGCAAAGTGCGCTGTATTGTTGACCGATGCACAGTGACACCATCTGCAGCAAGATGATGCTGCCGGTCTTTGGAGGTGGTCTGTGGATTGTCCTTGACTGTTCTCACCATTCTTCTTCTCTGCCTTTCTGATATTTTTCTTGGCCTGCCACTTCTGGGCTTAACAAGAACTGTACCTGTGTTCTTTCATTTCCTTACTATGTTCCTCACAGTGGAAACGGACAGGTTAAATCTCTGAGACAACTTTTTGTATCCTTCCCCTGAAAAGCTATGTTGAATAATCTTTGTTTTCAGATCATTTGAGAGTTGTTTTGGAGGAGCCCATGATGCCACTCTTCATAGGAGAATCAAATAAGAGAACTACTTGCAAGTGGCCACCTTAAATACCTTTTCTCATGATTTGATACACCTGGCTATGAAGTTCAAAGCTCAATGAGGTTACAAAACCAATTTAGTGCTTCAGGAAGTCAGTAAAAAGTAGTTAGGAGTGTTCAAATCAAGAAAATGATAAGGGTGCCCATACTTTTGCACAGGTCAAATTTTGTTTAAATGCAGATTGCACATTTTCTGTTAGTACAATAAACCTCATTTGAATCCAGAAATATAACTGAGTCCATCAGTTATTAGATATATGAAACTGAAATAGCTGTTGCAAAAACCAAAATTGCTATAAAGAAAAAAGGTTAACATTAATAGGGGTGCCCAAACTTTAACATATGACTGTATCTGTGATCCTATTATTCAGCTTCTATGACATGCATGCTCATATCAATGGCATAGGAGGGTTCAGTCTCCCGACAGATTCCCTTCCAAAGTGTATTAGTGTGTATGATGCAACTTACCTTACTACACAATTCTAAAGCCGGTTTAAGGTCACACGCGCACGGCATTTTGGTGCACCAGCGTTATAAAAAAAAAATGAATCTATGCACAGCATATGTTTGAGCTTCTAATAACCACTTCAGGCTTATTAAGCTGTGAAGCACATTATTCAGGCAGCTTCAGGTGGTTTGGAAGCTGCTCACTAGTTTACATACACTTAGAAAAAAAAAAAAGGATCTTCCAGCGGCACCGCAACAAAAATAACCAAAAGGACAAGGGAAGATGTTTCAGGAAAAGAAAACACCGGAGAGTTTTCCTAAAGTGTGCTCTGCGTCACAAACCCAGGAGATACGCCGCCGACTATAAAAATATATATATTATACACACACACACATATTGCATGGTCTAACACTCTTATCAGTAGGATGGATAATCCTCCAGAGGAAGATTGTAGTTAAAGGTGTTGTCCGGTCTAAAGCCCCCGTTACACACTGCGATATTGCTAGCAATATCGCTGTAAAGTCACAGATTTTGTGACGTTACAGCGATATTGCTAGCAATATCGCTGTGTGTGATACTTACCTCCGACCGGCTCCCCCGCTGGTTATCGCTGATCGCGCGAGAAGCTGCTGGACCATTCCTCGTCGGCCACTTCCTGCTGTGACGACGAGCAACGCGTGGAGCCGGGTGGGAGGACGCAGGATCGCCACGTCTGACAGGTAAGTAGCGATCCCCGACCCCAGCGATGTCGCTAGTGAGATCTGCCTGTGTGGCAGCTCACTAGCGACCACCTAGCGATGCACCAGCGATCCTGACCGCGTCATATCGCTGGTCGGGATCGCTGGTGCATCGCTAGGTGTAACGATACCCTAAAGGCCCCTTTACATTTAGCGATGCACCAGCAATCCCGACAACTATACGACCCGGTCCGGATCGCTGGTGCATCGCTAAATGGTCGCTAGTGAGCTTCCAAACAGGCAGATCTCACAGCGATGTAGTGACGCAGCAGCGGTCGTTACTTACCTTTCAGACGCGGCGATCCCGACGTCCTCCCGCCCGCGTCCACGCGTCGCTCGTCGGCACCAGCAGGAAGCGCCCGACGAGAAATGGACGATCTCGCGCGATCAGCGACAGACAGCGGGGGAGCCGGTCGGAGGTAAGTATCACACATAGCGATATCGCTGCTGCGTAACAAAATCGGTGACGCTTTAGCGATAATCGCTATGTGTAAAGGCCCCTTAAATCGACAAGTCTGGAGACACTCTAGATGAATGTAGACTTGAGAATCCTCACAGCGACCATTGTGAGGATTCACCGATGTCGGCGGCTGGAATGGAGGTCACATAACATAAATATGTGATATGCACACTCAGCAACATTCCGACTAGACTGTTTCTGGTGTGTTCAATGCGAATTTATTGTTCAAGATTTTGACCAGGAGTATGCATATCACATACTAGAGGGATCAAGGGACCGTTGTTCCTGCCCCTTACACGGGAGAATCTTCACAGTGCGCAATATAAGGATTTACATGTCTGAAGTCACAGAGTGACTGTAGACTTGTCATTTTAGTCTGGACAACCCATTTACTACCCTCAAAAAGGTGGTGTCATGACTCTTATCAGGTGTCCTGGGAAAAGGGGCTCGATCCCTGTACCTAATGCTAGGGGGCACCCTAGCTAGCCCTGCTCCCCGAGTTAATTCTGAAGGTGAAGATGCTGGGGCTACGTACCTTGCCTTATCTCCTGAATCCGCCCACCACCTGTATCTTTCCACCACCCAGGGGAGAAGGGAGTAGTAGTGAACGGTAGTACACCAACTAGACTTTCAAGTTAATACGAACAGGGATAATGGAATTTACCAAACATACAAATATAGACTCACATATAACAGAGATGCACTAGGGAGTGAAGGATGGGGTTAAACCAAAGTAGGAGAAGAAAGGGAATTATCACATTCACAAAACAAAGCAACTGTCACAGAAAAATCCACCAAAAGATTACTCAAACCACCACCAACACCGTGTTAGTTAGGACCCAAATTATACAGCAGACGGGAGTGGCTAAAAGTGCACAGCTGAGAGCCCTAGCTCCAAGAGCTCTCAACAGAGCAGATTAACCCCTGCACTGCCCAAAGAAATTTACACCATGTAATAAGAAGGTGAAGTGCTTCTATTCAGCATAGGAGTACAACTCAGACACTGCAGTTTTCTGGCTCCTCTCTGTTACGGGAAACCCGTGACAGGTGGGTTATGCTGCTGGGCCAAATGGCATGCAGAAATGATACTTCACCTTACAACATAACCAGATTCTTCCAAATGTAAGAAATGCTGCTTTGAGAAAAAGACAGAAAGACTGAGCACTGACATGTACTTTTCAGGACATAAGACTAAATACAAACCAGTTCTTTTTAAAGCACCAACAACAACCATATTTTGGTTCAAACACACACACAACCAGTATACAAAGAGTTGCGAGTTCCAGAAGAACAATAATTACGAACCACTCACTATAGCACCGGGATAATCACATGAGTCTGTAGTGAGGTCTTGATAGTACCAGCATTTCATGCATTCTGAACCTTTATTTTTCATGTTTGGCATATTTGTTCTAATAAAGACTGAATAAAACGCTAATGCTAAAACTTATCACTCTATACTCAGTGGATTGTAATTTAGGAGATAGAGGCCTACATTAGAGGACAATTACAGTTCTTAAAGAACCACTTCAACTTTTTTTTTTATTGCGCCGCTGATGTGGTGCTTTAAATGTAATTACCATGCCTCATCTCATCCTCATCTGCAGCCACCTTCATCCTTTTCTAGGTTCGCCCCGTCATTCTCCGGCCAAAAGTAATCTGTCGGCGGCTCCAGTGTTTCATGAAGCGCGCTGGTGGTCACTTTTCAATACATCTCTATGAAAGACTTGCTCTGGCTCTCAAACTTACTTTGAGCAGTTGTAACGTTAATTTTGACATTCGGAGCGCCGTCGGTAAAAGGTGGAGCCGAAGAAAAGTATAAGAATGGGGGGGGCTTACATTTGGAGCGCCACTCCAGTGTTGAAAGAGGGGAAAAAAAAAAAAAAAAAAAAGCTGGCGTGGTGCTTTAAGAGAACAACCCACTTTCCCCTTTTCCCTGTTAAGTCCTACGTGGCCAAATGTTACATAATGTAAAATGCACTGTGTCTTTATAGTTTTTTGGGTCTGAGGTATACACTAGGGGAAAAAAAAAAAAAAAAAAAAAAAAGGGGGGGGGGATTTTTTCCCCCACAAACGCTACAAAGTAAAGCCACCAAAAATGCTGGTAAAAAGGTGATAAAAATACCTGAAAAATTGCTTAAGAGGCCCTTTAAACACTATTTAACAAAAAAATAAAATTAAAAATATACTATTAACGTTTAGAGCATATTTGTTCTGACCTAAAAAAAAAATGAGAATATTTTTAGCTCAGAATGACCACCATAAAAAGCAACATATAAAAAAGTCGGAATTGCATTTTTTGCTACATAAAATGATAAAATTAATGGGGGGGGGGGGGGGGGTTTCATAAAACTTTGCCTGCAAAAAACAAAAAAAAAAAAATATAAAAAAAAGCCATCAAGTGGCTATGTTGATGGAAAAATAAAAGTTACAGCTACAGCGCCAAACAAAAAACAGCCAGGAGGGAAGAGGGGGGGGGGGGGGTTACAGTCACTAGTTCCTGAGCACTGAGATTGTTAAAGGGTTTGTCCAAGACTGATATAGCAATGACTTACTTGTAGGTTACATTAAAGGGAACCTAAATAACAGAAAAACTAACTGAAACATCAAGAACTGGTCTGAACAGACTAGTCCTTGATGTTTCAGTCAGTTTTTCAGTTATTTATAGTCTAACTTTTCTGACTGGCACTCTGCCCTTCACCATGTGGTCATTTTAATTACATCACATCAGGTTCCGACCAACCCATAAATGTAAACTTTACCAAGAGAGGTGTTTATATTCACCCATACACGCAGATATTAGCCATAGGTAAGTGTTCACACTGAACAGGGAGGTCAGGGACCCATCAGATTCATGAGATCACCTTGGCAATGGTTGATGGGCTCACACTATTTGGCCAAATTTTGTGCTAAGCGTTTCATGTATAGTTTTTCCTAAAATTCAAAAGCCATTTTGCTATTCACACTTCATGCATTTCACACTGACATGCTTTAACGATTGAGTGCAACCATATTCGCATTTTGATATTAAAGGGAACCTGTCATCAGATTTGGCCGATATAAGTTACGGCTATGACTTTTCAGGGCTGATATACAGCATTCTATAACGCTGCATATCTGCCCCCGACCCGACCTGTAAGAGTAGAAAAATAACACTCACCTGCGGGGCGGTCCAGTCCGAGGGGTGTCGCTCTTCTTGGTCCGGTGCCTCCAATCTTCATGCGGTGCCACCCTCCTGCTTGCTTCGCGTCGTGCTCCTGCACAGGTGTACTTCTCTGCCCTGTTGAGAGCAGAGCAAAGTCCTGCAGTGCACAGGCGCTGGGCCTCTCTGACCTTTCTGCTCTGCTCTTAACAGGGCAGAGAAGTACGCCTGCGCAGGAGCGCGACACAAAACAAGCAGGAGGGCGGCATCGCATGAAGATGGGAGGTGCCGGACCAAGAAGAACGACAGCCCTCGGACCGCCCCGCCCCGCCCCACAGGTGAGTTTAATAAAAGTTATTTTTCTACTATAACAGGTCGGGTCGGGGGCCGATGTACAGCATTACAGAATGCTGTATATCAGCCCTGAAAGGTGATGGCCGTAACTTATATCGGCCAAAACTGATGACAGGTTCCCTTTAATTTCAGATCGCTGGGGTCTGGTATGTTAGTAGCTCTTGTACAGAGCCATCTCCAGGTACTGCAGCTCAGTTTATATTAAAGTGAATGGGAGCTGAGCTGCTGAACCCGAGATCAGCCACCAGTCTATTGCGCTCTGATGTTCTTGGACCGTACACCGTTTACTTCCAACCCTGCTACAGCCAAGTGTCTGGAGAAGGAAAGAGGCGGTTTGCAATCACCTCTGAAAAATCACTTCATGCTTTACAAATAGCGCGTTGAGTAGCAGAGATAATACAACGTTTGCTAGTCTAGTTTTTCAAAGATTTGTCTCAGTCTGTATTGTAGCCAAGGGATGAATTCACTGCTCTTCAGGCATCTTCTAGCAATTTTTGAAGGCTAAACATTTCCAGAGAACTTTCTGTGGATCTTTTCAGTTCAGATCCCTCTTCTCACAGACATTGTGCAATAATCAGACTAAAGGTACTGTCACACTAAACGATATCGCTAGCAATATCGCTATAACTTGTGACGTTATAGCGATATTGCTAGCGATATCGCTGAGTCTGATACTTACCTACGACCGGCTCCCCCGCTGGTTATTGCTGATCGCGCGAGAACGTCCAGGACTGCTTCTCGTCGTCAGCTTCCTGTGGAGAGACGAGCCGGGCGGGAGGACGCAGGATCGCCTAGTGTGACAGGTAAGTAGCGACCCCCGTCCCCAGCGACGTCGCTGGTGAGATCTGCCTGTGAGGCAGCTCACTAGCGACCACTTAGCGATGTACCAGCGATCCTGACCGCGTCATATCGCTGGTCGGGATCGCTGGTACATCGCTAAGTTTGACAGTACCCTAAGATGTTGACTGTTTACAACAGGGATGGGGAACCTCAGGCCCCAGGGCCATTTACGGCCCTCGATGACCTTTTATCAGGCCCCCGAGCAGATTCTCAGGGTCTGCATTCTTGGGCAGGGAGCTGTATTTTGATTGCCACAAGCTCATTAATTTCTTCTTGCTCTGTTGGCACACACCCCCCAGTGTTCACTACTGAACATTGAAGGGCATGCAATGAAAGATTAAGTCATGAAACCAGTGCCAGAGTCAGGATGTACTTTGTGGGCGGAGTTTGTACGGCCCCCGAAGGATGGTATAAATATCCAAATGGCCCTTGGCAGAAAGAAGATTCCCCACCCCTGATTTACAATGACAACTAGCTATGATGTGAAATGTGACAGATACAGCAACAGATGAGGACGTACAGTGGCTTGCAAAAGTATTCACCCCCTTGACATTTTTCTACTTCACAACCTGGAATTTCACTGGATTTTTTTATGCATCAGTTCATGTAAAGAACATGCCTAGAACTGTGAACATTTGGCTCTCTTTTTATTGTGAAGTGAACAAATAGGACAAAATGAAAACTTCAGTGTGCATAACTATTCACCCCCCCTAAAGTCAGTACATTGTGGAGCCTCCTTTTGTGGCAATTACAGCTGCAAGTTGCTTTGGAGAAGTCTCTATGAGCTTTCCACATCTGGCCACTGGAGTTTTTGGAAATTCCTCAAGGCAAAACGGCTCCAGCTCCTTTCTGTTATATGGTTTCCTCTGGTGAACAGCAATCTTGAAGTCTGACAACAGATTCTCAATTGGATTAAGGTCTGGGCTTTGACTAGGCCACTCCAAAACTTTTACATGTTTCCCCTTAAATCACTCGCGTGTTGCTTTAGCAGTATGCTTTGAGTCATTGCCTTGCTGGAAGGTGAACCCCCGTCCCAGACTCAAAACACTGACAAACAGGTTTTGCTCAGATCATCCCTGTAGTTTGCAAATTCCATCTTCCCCTTGACAAACTATTTTCCCTGTTCCTACTGTAGAAAAACATCCCCACAGCATGCTGCTGTCACCACCATGTTTCACTGTGGGGAGGATGTTCTTGGTGTGAGGAGCTGTGATGGTTTGGCTCCAGACATGGTGTTTACCTTGGTGGCCAAAAAGTTGAATTTTGGTCTCATCGGACCCCAGCACGTGCCTTCTGCTTAATGGTGTTGCCATATCTGTGGCCTTTCAGAAAAGGTGTGTACAGTATACACAGACAGGCTATGTGACACTTTGATTGCACACAGGTGGACTTACTGTCACTAATCATGTGACTTATGAAAGGGGATTCAGAGCAAAAGGGGTGAATACATATGCATATGCCAAATTGTAGTTATTTGACCCCATAAATTTAAGCCTATATTTTTTTCACTTCATCAACTTCGACTATTTAGTGCTGATGCATCACATACAAATCAGATTTTAAAAATATTTTTTGTGAATGTGTGCTCCTGTAGGGTTGCCCAGGAGTATACCAATGTCATATGGTGTCAGATGTTGATAATAATACTAGATCTGACAAAAAAAAAAAAAAAAAATTCTGATTTCTTAACATCTTAATGCCCGGACATGGGACTTAGACTGCAGCATAGCTAGACTTGTTTATTTCCCTGCAGCCTATGATGGGAAGTCCTAAATGATGCCAATAGCATAGTAAAAAGTTATACAGGAGGTTATGTTTGGCTTTAAAGATTGTACAATTCTGTGTGCTATGAGCTCCCTATACGAGCCAACGAAGCAGCGGATAGGAGGCCATAGGTATGTAGCTCTGCACCCATGGATATCAGATGTAAGTAATACACAACTATTGCATCGCAAATTATAGAAATCATATTGAAGAAGTTATTTAACATTCCAAATTGAATGAAATGTTGCTGACAAATGTCATTTTTCCCACATGTTTTGTGGCTAACAGCTGTAAAACATGAGACATGAGGCTGCAGGGACTCTAACATGTCACTCGAGCACCCGCGTTACTCGGTGCGTACCGAGCACCTTCGGCAAACCCGAGTAACGAGCATTTGCGTTCAGCGCTAAAAAAGTTACATCTGCATAACATTTCTAAATCTTGTCTAGCTCAATCAGCAACACTGTGTAAACCCAGATGAATACGGATGTGATTGGCACAAAACAAATACATTGCACCAAAAATTGCCAAAAACAGTCATCCTTGTATTCCGAAATCAATAGGAATCCGTAAACCCCCTCTCCCTGCAGATAATGACTAGAAACCACCCGGGTTTTCTTCAACTGAACATATATTAGCTTTGAACCGAGAGGATTCTACTTATTTCAAATGACTGTATAAGGAGGCTATGTTACCACAATGAGCTTAGACACCATTTCTGGGCCCATTCTTTAAATTAGGTTACTTCCTTTTTATTATTGTGCTTTTTGACGTATGTTGATTTCATTGTCGTACATAGTTGTGGATTACACGCTTTTTTTTATTTACGTTTTCGCATCTGAAACTCACTAAAGACACTTGTGCGTTTTCTTACCTTTCTTCCGTATCTAATGTCAGTCTATGGGGAAAATCTGCACATAAATCTCAGCGTACCCGCCAGGGCTGTGGAGTCGACAAGCCAAACCTGCGACTCCGACTCCAACAGATTTTATATTTAAGTGAAAAATTTATTGTAGTACAAATGTGAACATCAGACATTCAATCATTTTTATGATACAATAATTAAGACATTTAGATAGAACATAATATATATTTATTGGAATACAACTTTAGAACACAAAAAACTAATACATTGTATATATATATATATATATATATATATATATATATATATATATATATATATATATATATATATATATATACATACACACACATACACACACACACAGTCATGGCCAAAAGTTTTGAGAATGACACAAATATTAATTTTTACAAAGTCTACTGCTTCATTTTTTCTAATGGCAATTTGCATATACTCCTGAATGTTATAAAAAGTGAACAGCTTAACAGCAATTACTTGCAAAGTCAATATTTGCCTAGAAAATTAACTTTATCCCCCAAAACACATTTCAACATCATTGCAGCCCTGCCTTAAAAGGACCAGCTAACATCGTTTCAGTGATTGCTCCATTAACACAGGTGTGGGTGTTGATGAGGAAAGGGCTGGAGATCAATCTGTCATGATTAAGTAAGAATGACACCACTGGACACTTTAAAAGGAGGCTGGTGCTTGGCATCATTGTTTCTCTTCTGTTAACCATGGTTATCTCTAAAGAAACACGTGCAATCATCATTGCACTGCACAAAAATGGCCTAACAGGGAAGAGTATCGCAGCTAGAAAGATTGCACCTCAGTCAACAATCTATCGCATCAAGAGAACTTCAAGGAGAGAGGTTCCCTTGTTGCCAAAAAGGCTCCAGGGCGCCCAAGAAAGACCAGCAAGCGCCAGGACCGTCTCTTAAAAGTGTTTCAGCTGCGGGATTGGGCTACCAGCAGTGCAGAGCTTGCTTAGGAATGGCAGCAGGCAGGTGTGAGTGCATCTGCACGCACTGTGAGGCGGAGACTCATGGAGCAAGGCCTGGTCTCAAGGAGGGCAGCAAAGAAGCCACGTCTCTCCTGAAAAAACATCATGGACAGACTGATATTCTGCAAGAGGTACAGGGAGTGGACTGCTGAGAACTGGGGTAAAGTCATTTTCTCTGATGAATCCCCTTTTCGATTGTTTGGGACATCTGGAAAACGGCTTATTCGGAGAAGACCAGGTGAGCGCTACCACCAGTCTTGTCTCATGCCAACTGTCAAGCATCCTGAAACCATTCATGTGTGGGGTGGCTTCTCAGCCAAGGGAATGGGCTCTCTCTCAGTCTTGCCTAAAAACACAGCCATGAATACAGAATGGTACCAGAATGTCCTCCAAGAGCAACTTCTCCCAACCGTCCAAGAGCAGTTTGGCGATCAACAATGCCTTTTTCAACATGATGGAGCACCTTGCCATAAAGCAAAGGTGATAACTAAATGGCTCAGGGAACAAAACAGAGATTTTGGGACCATGGCCTGGAAACTCCCCAGATCTTAATCCCATTGAGAACTTGTGGTCAATCATCAAGAGACGGGTGGACAAACAAAAACCTTCAAATTCAGACAAAATAAAAGCATTGATTTTGCAAGAATGGACTGCTATCAGTCAGGATTTGATCCAGAAGTTGTTTGAGAGCATGCCAGGGAGAATTGCTGAGGTCCTGAAGAAGAAGGGTCAACACTGCAAATATTGACTTGCTGCATTAACTCATTCTGTCAATATAACCTTTTGTTACTCATAATATGATTGCAATTATATTTCTGTATGTGATAAAAACATCTGACAAACACACATAAAAACCAGAGGGCAGCAGATCATGTGAAAATATAATATTTGTGTCATTCTCAAAACTTTTGGCCATGACAGTATGTATGTATGTATCACTATGTAATAAACTATGTAAGTGGCAAAAAACAGTTTTCAACAAAAACCTACTAAATAACATTTGTGCAGTCTATGACTTTGTTCTAAGAAATAATTGCCTCCATCAGATCCTCCTTGATAGATGACCTACAGTAGAATCTGACCTAATAATTTTAAGGCCAGAGAACAACCTCTCTACACTAACTTGGGTTGGAGGCAAAGCCGTGACCACATGGGCAACATCTCTAAATTTCCGGGTATAAAGGAATTGCCTCATGCACAGTCAGTTTTGATGAACGGTTGAATTTTTCTTCTTCTTTGAGAGCAAGTGAAACATTTTGCTGAAATATGGTCAATCTGCTTGCTATTGGAGACGGAGTGAAATCTTTTTCCTTGCAACGCTTTGCCTGCTCCATATCATCCAAATACTTGTCAAAGTCAAACTCCTCATCTGATGAGGATGAAGATATGGCAGCAGTAGCACTGTCAGGACCCAAGTCCTCCTGCAGGCCACTCATCATAACTGCTACCTCAGTCAGAGCTTCTTTTCCTTTAGTAAGCTGTTGATCATCAAGCAATATACGATGACTTGGGTCCACATAAACAGCCGCCAGAAAAATTTTATTTTCCAATAGCTGTGTCTCTCTCCATTTCATTGAAGCAGAAATACCATCTGCGATTAAATCTCCTCTTTGGGACAGGCAAAATAGCAAGTTCTTCCACTCCCTTATGAAAATGCCAGGAGTTAAATCCTCAGCTTGTAATTTTTTAGTCACGGTAAACATGCGATTAAGCAGTTCCTTCAATTCAGCCACCTGTGTCCATTGACCTTCATTTAGGGTTACCTGAGGGTTCGCCATATCTATAAGAAACGGTTTTAGCCAGGATCAAAACTGCAGAATCTCATACTGCACACCTCAGCTGCTGCAGAACCTTATACTGCACACCTCTACACTTGAAAATAAAGCCTGCACCTTAAGATGTGGTGAATGCAGTCTATTTATTCCAACTATCAATTGATGTTGATGTGTTACTGAAGATGAGCAATGCCTGTCCTGGGCATCCTTTTGGGCAGCTATGAGTTGTACCTGACGGGTGCTAAAAATAGAAGGAGTGTTAGTCTGTGTGCTAGCCGGCTTTCATTCTTTTTGGTACAAATAAGATATGGATAGACAGATATATAGATAAAAGCAGATTAGAAATCTGCTCTGCTATTGAAAACATTATCTATGAGCTCAAAAACCTTTCATGTGATGCGTTTTTTTAAAAAGCTGATCTCATTTTGCAGCTGAAAAACGTATCCTCAAAAAACGCAGCAAAAACGCTGTGTGTGAATGTAGCCTTAGATCAGGAATAGAACAACCATTTATAGGACATTTCATAACTTTCCCAAATTCCTATGAAAAAATAATCAGCACATTCTGCATTGAACTACTGTACCCAATTTATTATATATTTTAGGAGTCGGACCATTTTATACCGACTCCTCCAAAATGAGCTCCGACTCCACAGCCCTGGTAACCGCAAGAAAAAATGACATGCTGCGAATTTGAAAAACGCACCGTGGGAGAGTTTACACAGCGTAAATAAGAAGCACCGTGGGCAGGAGATCTCTATAAATCCAACCACTTTGCTGTAACTGTAAGACGCTGCGTTTTTGACTATGGAAAATACGCAGCGTCAAAAAGCTCATTGTGGGAACGTAGAAGCATTTAGCACCAGCGAAGAAAAGGTACCTCAGCGCTGAACATAAAGGAACACGTCCTCGTTACTTAGAGAACCTGTCATCAGTTTTGGCCACTATAAGATAAGGCCACTGCCTTTCTAGGCTTATCTACAGCATTATATAATGCTATATATAAGCCCCTGGTCCGAACCGCAAGATAAGAAAAATAAATACTATAGTCACCCGGGTGGGGGGGTCCGATGAGGTCTGGTCCGATGGGCGTCGCAGATCCAGGTCCTGCGCCTCCCATCTTCTTGCGATGCCGCCCTCCTGTTGCTTCATCACTCCCCGGCATCGCGCTCCTGCGCAGGCGTACTTATCTGCCCTGTTGAGGGCAGAGCAAAGTACTGCAGAGCGCAAGCGCTGGGAAAGGTCATAGAGGCCCAACACCTACGCACTGCAGTACTTTACGCTGCCCTCAACAGGGCAGATAAGTACACCTGCGCAGGAACGCAATGCCGGGGAGTGATGAAGCAACAGGAGGGCGGCATCGCAAGAAGATGGGAGGCACCGGACCTGCAACACCCATCTGACCTGACCGCCCCCTGGGTGAGTACAATAAGACTTCTTATCTTCCAGGTCGGACTGGGGGCTTATCTACAGCATCTTATATCGGCCAAAACGGCTGACAGGTTCCCTTTAAAGGCTGTAATAGAGTAAGATTAGACAGTGTCCATGACATGGGAAAATCCCAATCATGAAAGGGCTCTGCTACAGAGACCAAGAACTCATAGAAAGTTCACCATTGAGAGGCATGAATGTATTTAGAACAATCTATCGCCAAATCACACACCGCTCAGTCCTACCACAGTAAGTATGATGCCCATGCGCCTTTGTAGGGAAGCATGGCTTCAGAACTGGAGGAGCGACACAATAAGTTTTACATAAAGTACTGTGCAAACGTGGGCCCAATTCAATATTGCATTTACGCCTATTTTAGGTTTAGTTTTTCCTCATTTACGCCAGATTGAGAAAAAAAAAAAAGCTAATTTTTTTGCACAAATGTACTTAGGTCCCCCCAGAGTGATTTTTTACATGCCAGAAATTTCCACACAAATCTTACAGTTGGGAGCAACATTTAAAACGGATCATGAGTCTTTTTTTACTCTTAACAGATGCGCAAGGAGGTTAAATAAAAAAAAAAAAGCACTTGATTTTGCTCAAAATTCAAGAACCCAGTAGCACCATGTTCAAAATTTTTAGCTAAAAATGGCAACAAATATTCAAAAAAAAAAAAAACACGAATCGGGCCCTTTGTATCATGTTCTTCAGAAAAGCTTGTGACATATGGGAACTGGGATACAATGGTGGGGGGGCAATAAAGTGCACAGTATATATGAAAATAGTTATGCGATTGCTAATAAGATCTTCCCAAAATATCAGAAAAGGTGGGGACTCTGGATTACGGTAATACTTTTCCATGCCAGCCTGGGGATTATTAGATTTTTATCTCTTCTCCCCGAGTATACGAAGCAACCACTTGATATGTGAAGCGTTGTTTTTCTCTGGTTTTCTTATTTTCTGTGAATCTCGTTACACAGCATTACTCTAAGACTGATAGATTTTGCACAGTTTGTTAAAACCTGTTGTTATGTTGCTCAAAACGACTCTGGACACTATTACCTCTGCTGTCCCTTTTCCCTTCCCAATATACCTGTTCTCCCTCCCCCTCCATTTGCCCTTATCTTCCTTCCTTGTTCAAACTGTTTATATACAGTATTTAAAGTTCTTATCATTGTTTGTTGAAACTTAACCCAACAATAAAAATTTTATGAAAAAAATAAAAAAGGGGGGGAGGGGGAGCCAACAAGCAGGTACAGGGGACGGGACAGGTAACTGGTCACTTTTGGGGTTGCGAGACCCTCAAATGAGGAATAGAAGAAAGAAACAGCTGCAGCATCCTCAGGACAGGAAAACCTGCGGTGTTAGCGCTCGGAGGACAAGGAGAGGGGATCTGCGCGGCCGAGGAGCTATTCCCAATAAGGATACAGTAGACGCGAGGTTAAAGCGGTTTATTCTCGTCGCCTTTCGAGGTTGGGCTAGCTTCATCAGGACAGCACTGTGGATCTCCTGAGGAAGACGTTAGCCCAACTTCGAAACGCGTTGGACGTAAACCTCTTGTTACTCCAACATCACGTCTGCTGGATCCTTACTGGGAAGAAGTCCTCGGCGGCGCAGGTCAGCTCTCCTACCCTCCATATGGGAACTGGGCACATTCTGCAGCATTAGTAAGTATTTCCCCATTGCCATAGGCAAATATAAAATAAAAAAAAACCTAACTAGGAAGGACAGTCTCCAGCAGCAGTATGAAGGAATCTAAATATTCGAAACACACCGATAGGAAATCTAGATTGTGAGCCCCAATGGGGACAGCACCGATAAGGTCTGTAAAGCGTTGTAGAATTAATGGTGCTAAATACTTGAGTAAAATAAATATTTAACTGAAAAGACAAATAACACTGGAATCATTGAAAGTAAACAAAGAACAAAATATGCGGCCATTTTTTTAGTTACGTCTGTTTAGAAAAGCAGAGTGCCCACCACTGCGAGAAGCCTACAGATAGACTTAAGGGCAATCATCACGTGTGAGACCCCCGCGTGACGGGTAACCTTATGTGCAAGTGTCAGCATCAGGGCGTGATGTCACAGCTGCAGGATTGGCACGGGTCACTGCAGATGAGGGGGACTAAGCAGGAAAGTAGTGGGTTAATATTTTATAACAATTCCAGCTGTCCAGAAAGTTTTTGAAAACTTCAATAACCAATTCTCAGCACCAGGACTTTAAAAAAAAAAAAATATATAAAAATCTGCTGAACATCTTCCAAGGAAAAAGACTCCACCAGTGGTCTCCGTCCAGGGGGAACGCGAGAGGCGCACTCAAAATATAACAATCTATACCCAAAACGCTACCCCCGATACTGATGAGGAGCGGTCACCGCACCAGGGGGATTTCTAGCATTCTTTTCTGGAATTATGCTTAAAGACCACCCATCAAATAAACGACAAACCAACAAGGTAACATAAGACTGAATAAGAGGGGGGTTTCCTAAATACCGGGGCTTAACAGATCGGACGTCCCCCCCATCGAGAACACACGGAGTACATGCAGCGCAGGCCTTCTGTTCTGTACACTCAGGATCAGTGGGGGTCTCAGTAATATAGCTGACGCCCCTTTAATTAACACGTCCTTAAAGAGATCTGTCCGCAGATTTCACAATACAAACTGCACACATTAAATAGGATTGCCTAGACCTGGTGGGGCTGGTGTACTTACTTTGAGAATTCATCAAGTATGGATGGACTTCAAAAATTCTTATTATAGCATCAGACGGGAGCATTTTATAAAGATTATGGAGCGAAAATGAAATAGATTCTCACAGTAAGTACACCGGCCTCATCAGACATCATATCCAATAAAGTAAACAGAAAACTGGCAGCAGATCCGGTGTAAAGTGTTGCAAGGTGGAAAAAAGTAAAGATGCCAAAGTGCTGAGCCCGGGATGGCACCTGGTGATGCCACAGACCCTCCAGGCTGTGCCCAGACCACGGCTGGTGCGGAGACCCTGTGGGGGCATCAGGGGCAGGTCAGCACATAGGGCATCAGGGGCTCACCTGTGGGAATGCCCCCTCTCGGCGGGGGGTCATCGGGTGGTCCAGCTGCCCCCGGTCCAGCATGAGATACAAGGAGAAGATCACGACACAGAATATCGCGCTGCCCAGCACCGTGATCTGCCGGCTCAGCTTCATCCTCCCGGGCAGCGCACACACAGCTCCGACCAGTCCGGCTCACTCAGAGCGCAGCATGCCGCTCACACCTGCCCCAGCGTCACATGCTCCGGCTCCACAGGTCACACAGTGACAGCACGAACTTTCCCCCCCATGAGGGCAGAGCCCGGAGAGTTCCTGCCTGCGCCTCCTCCCAAAGCAGCAGCAGAGCCCCGGGACTTCCGCAGAGTGCACTGTGCTCCTGGCCCCGGGAGTCAGCGGCCACAACTGCTATTCCCGGGCACGCCAACCACGTCCCGCGTCCTCAGTCCCAGCTCCCGGGAAACGCTCCACAACTCCGACCAGCGGCTCCAGAATGCAACCACCGAGAGGAGGAGCTTCCAGGAAGGGGCGGGGACACATGTACACAGGACGCGTCATACTATCACAGCCCCGCGAGTGAGAGCCGTGACGTCACAGGATTTGGTCCGAGCAGCCCCGCCCCTCTGGGGATTTGGAGTCGCTGTGCGGTTTCCTCGCTGGGGTCCGTGCAGCGTCCTCCGTGTGTATGAGTGGGTGTGTAATATATAGTGTCTAGTGTGTGGATACTGTGTATGAATAGTGTATGTACAGTATATTGTGTCTGTATAGTGTATGTATAGTGTGTGTATAGTGTGTGTATATAGTGTATGTATACTGTGTGTGAATAGTGTATGTATAGTGTGTGTGTGTGTATAGTGTGTGTATATAGTGTATGTATACTGTGTGTGAATAGTGTGTGTATATAGTGTATGTATACTGTGTGTGAATAGTGTATGTATAGTGTGTGTATATAGTGTATGTATACTGTGTGTGAATAGTGTATGTATAGTGTGTGTATACTGTATGTATAGTGTGTGTATATAGTGTATGTATACTGTGTGTGAATAGTGTATGTATAGTGTGTGTGTATAGTGTGTGTATACAGTGTGTATATAGTGTATGTATACTGTGTGTGAATAGTGTATGTATAGTGTGTGTATATAGTGTATGTATACTGTGTGTGAATAGTGTATGTATAGTGTGTGTATACTGTATGTATAGTGTGTGTATATAGTGTATGTATACTGTGTGTGAATAGTGTATGTATAGTGTGTGTGTATAGTGTGTGTATACAGTGTGTATATAGTGTATGTATACTGTGTGTGAATAGTGTATGTATAGTGTGTGTATATAGTGTATGTATACTGTGTGTGAATAGTGTATGTATAGTGTGTGTGTATACTGTATGTATAGTGTGTGTATATAGTGTGTGTCTACTGTGTGTGTATAGTGTATGTATAGTGTGTGTATATAGTGTGTGTATACTGTGTGTGTATAGTGTATGTATAGTGTGTGTGTATAGTGTGTGTATACAGTGTGTATATAGTGTATGTATACTGTGTGTGAATAGTGTATGTATAGTGTGTGTGTATACTGTATGTATAGTGTGTGTATATAGTGTATGTATACTGTGTGTGAATAGTGTATGTATAGTGTGTGTATATAGTGTATGTATACTGTGTGTGAATAGTGTATGTATAGTGTGTGTATACTGTATGTATAGTGTGTGTATATAGTGTATGTATACTGTGTGTGAATAGTGTATGTATAGTGTGTGTGTATAGTGTGTGTATACAGTGTGTATATAGTGTATGTATACTGTGTGTGAATAGTGTATGTATAGTGTGTGTATATAGTGTATGTATACTGTGTGTGAATAGTGTATGTATAGTGTGTGTATACTGTATGTATAGTGTGTGTATATAGTGTATGTATACTGTGTGTGAATAGTGTATGTATAGTGTGTGTGTATAGTGTGTGTATACAGTGTGTATATAGTGTATGTATACTGTGTGTGAATAGTGTATGTATAGTGTGTGTATATAGTGTATGTATACTGTGTGTGAATAGTGTATGTATAGTGTGTGTGTATACTGTATGTATAGTGTGTGTATATAGTGTGTGTCTACTGTGTGTGTATAGTGTATGTATAGTGTGTGTATATAGTGTGTGTATACTGTGTGTGTATAGTGTATGTATAGTGTGTGTGTATAGTGTGTGTATACAGTGTGTATATAGTGTATGTATACTGTGTGTGAATAGTGTATGTATAGTGTGTGTGTATACTGTATGTATAGTGTGTGTATATAGTGTATGTATACTGTGTGTGAATAGTGTATGTATAGTGTGTGTATACTGTATGTATAGTGTGTGTATATAGTGTATGTATACTGTGTGTGTATAGTGTATGTATAGTGTGTGTATATAGTGTATGTATACTGTGTGTGAATAGTGTATGTATAGTGTGTGTGTATACTGTATGTATAGTGTGTGTATATAGTGTATGTATACTGTGTGTGAATAGTGTATGTATAGTGTGTGTATACTGTATGTATAGTGTGTGTATATAGTGTATGTATACTGTGTGTGAATAGTGTATGTATAGTGTGTGTATATAGTGTATGTATACTGTGTGTGAATAGTGTATGTATAGTGTGTGTATACTGTATGTATAGTGTGTGTATATAGTGTATGTATACTGTGTGTGAATAGTGTATGTATAGTGTGTGTATATAGTGTATGTATACTGTGTGTGAATAGTGTATGTATAGTGTGTGTATATAGTGTATGTATACTGTGTGTGAATAGTGTATGTATAGTGTGTGTGTATACTGTATGTATAGTGTGTGTATATAGTGTGTGTATACTGTGTGTGTATAGTGTATGTATAGTGTGTGTATATAGTGTGTGTATACTGTGTGTGTATAGTGTATGTATAGTGTGTGTGTATAGTGTGTGTATACAGTGTGTATATAGTGTATGTATACTGTGTGTGAATAGTGTATGTATACTGTGTGTGAATAGTGTATGTATAGTGTGTGTATACTGTATGTATAGTGTGTGTATATAGTGTATGTATACTGTGTGTGTATAGTGTGTGTGTATAGTGTGTGTATACAGTGTGTATATAGTGTATGTATACTGTGCGTGTATAGTGTATGTATACTGTGTGTGAATAGTGTATGTATAGTGTGTGTGAATAGTGTATGTATAGTGTGTGTGTATACTGTATGTATAGTGTGTGTGTATAGTGTATGTATACTGTGTGTGTATAGTGTGTGTATACAGTGTGTGTATAGTGTATGTATAGTGTGTGTGTATAGTGTGTGTATACAGTGTGTGTATAGTGTATGTATAGTGTGTGTGAATAGTGTATGTATAGTGTGTGTGTATAGTGTATGTATAGTGTGTGTGTATAGTGTATGTATAGTGTGTGTATATAGTGTATGTATACTGTGTGTATAGTGTATGTATAGTGTGTGTATACAGTGTGTGTATAGTGTATGTATAGTGTGTGTGTATACTGTATGTATAGTGTGTGTATATACTGTATGTATAGTGTGTGTATATAGTGTATGTATACTGTGTGTGTATAGTGTATGTATAGTGTGTGTATACAGTGTGTATATAGTGTATGTATACTGTGCGTGTATAGTGTATGTATAGTGTGTGTGAATAGTGTATGTATAGTGTGTGTGAATAGTGTATGTATAGTGTATGTATAGTGTGTGTGTATACTGTATGTATACTGTGTATAGTGTATGTATAGTGTGTGTATACAGTGTGTGTATAGTGTATGTATAGTGTGTGTGTATAGTGTGTGTATACAGTGTGTGTATAGTGTATGTATAGTGTATGTATAGTGTGTGTATATAGTGTATGTATACTGTGTGTGTATAGTGTATGTATAGTGTGTGTGTATAGTGTATGTATAGTGTGTGTATATACTGTATGTATAGTGTGTGTATATAGTGTATGTATACTGTGTGTGTATAGTGTATGTATAGTGTGTGTGTATAGTGTGTGTATACAGTGTGTATATAGTGTATGTATAGTGTGTGTGTATAGTGTGTGTATACAGTGTGTGTATAGTGTGTGTATACAGTGTGTGTATAGTGTATGTATACAGTGTGTATATAGTGTATGTATACTGTGCGTGTATAGTGTATGTATAGTGTGTGTGAATAGTGTATGTATAGTGTATGTATAGTGTGTGTGTATAGTGTGTGTGTAAACTGTATGTATAGTGTGTGTATATAGTGTATGTATACTGTGTATAGTGTATGTATAGTGTGTGTATACAGTGTGTGTATAGTGTATGTATAGTGTGTGTGTATAGTGTGTGTATACAGTGTGTGTATAGTGTATGTATAGTGTATGTATAGTGTGTGTATATAGTGTATGTATACTGTGTGTGTATAGTGTATGTATAGTGTGTGTGTATAGTGTATGTATAGTGTGTGTATATAGTGTATGTATACTGTGTGTATATAGTGTATGTATACTGTGTGTGTATAGTGTATGTATAGTGTATGTATAGTGTGTGTGTATAGTGTATGTATAGTGTGTGTGAATAGTGTATGTATAGTGTATGTATAGTGTGTGTGTATAGTGTATGTATAGTGTGTGTATATAGTGTATGTATACTGTGTGTGTATAGTGTATGTATAGTGTGTGTGTATAGTGTGTGTATACAGTGTGTGTATAGTGTATGTATAGTGTGTGTGAATAGTGTATGTATGTATAGTGTATGTATAGTGTGTGTATATAGTGTATGTATACTGTGTGTGTATAGTGTATGTATAGTGTGTGTGTATAGTGTATGTATAGTGTGTGTGAATAGTGTATGTATAGTGTATGTATAGTGTGTGTGTATAGTGTATGTATAGTGTGTGTATATAGTGTATGTATACTGTGTGTGTATAGTGTATGTATAGTGTGTGTGAATAGTGTATGTATAGTGTGTGTATAGTGTATGTATAGTGTGTGTATATAGTGTATGTATAGTGTATGTATAGTGTGTGTGAATAGTGTATGTATAGTGTGTGTATATAGTGTATGTATACTGTGTGTGTATAGTGTATGTGAATAGTGTATGTATAGTGTGTGTGTATAGTGTATGTATAGTGTGTGTATACTGTGTGTATATAGTGTGTGTGTATACTGTGTGTGTATAGTGTATGTATAGTGTGTGTGAATAGTGTATGTATAGTGTGTGTGTGTGTGTGTGTATATAGTGTATGTGTACTGTGTGTGAATAGTGTATGTATAGTGTGTGTGTGTATATAGTGTATGTATACTGTGTGTGTATAGTGTATGTATTTGTGTGTATAGTGTGTGTGAATAGTGTATGTATAGTGTGTGTGTGTATAGTGTGTGTTTATAGTGTATGTACAGTATAGTGTGTGTGTATAGTGTATGTTAACTGTGTATATAGTATATGTATACTGTGTGAATAGTGTATGTATAGTTTCTATATACTGTGATTGTATAGTGTGTATATACTGTACATGTGTAGTGTGTGTATACAGTGTATATACACTCACTGGCCACTTTATTAGGTACACCATGCTAGTAACGGGTTGGACCCCCTTTTGCCTTCAGAACTGCCTCAATTCTTCGTGGCAGAGATTCAACAAGGTGCTGGAAGCATTCCTCAGAGATTTTGGACCATATTGACATGATGGCATCACACAGTTGGCGCAGATTTGTCGGCTGCACATCCCTGATGCGAATCTCCCGTTCCACCACATCCCAAAGATGCTCTATTGGATTGAGATCTGGTGACTGAGGAGGCCATTTGAGTACAGTGAACTCATTGTCATGTTCAAGAAACCAATCTGAGATGATTCGAGCTTTATGACATGGCGCATTATCCTGCTGAAAGTAGCCATCAGATGTTGGGTACATTGTGGTCATAAAGGGATGGACATGGTCAGCAACAATACTCAGGTAGGCTGTGGCGTTGCAACGATGCTCAATTGGTACCAAGGGGCCCAAAGAGTGCCAAGAAAAAATTCCCCACACCATGACACCACCACCACCAGCCTGAACCGTTGATACAAGGCAGGATGGATCCATGCTTTCATGTTGTTTACGCCAAATTCTGACCCTACCATCCGAATGTCGCAGCAGAAATCGAGACTCATCAGACCAGGCAACGTTTTTCCAATCTTCTACTGTCCAATTTCGATGAGCTTGTGCAAATTGTAGCCTCAGTTTCCTGTTCTTAGCTGAGAGGAGTGGTACCCAGTGTGGTCTTCTGCTGCTGTAGCCCATCTGCCTCAAAGTTCGACGCACTGTGCGTTCAGAGATGCTCTTCTGCCTACCTTAGTTGTAACGGGTGGCAATTTGAGTCACTGTTGCCTTTCTATCAGCTCGAACCAGTATGCCCATTCTCCTCTGACCTCTGGCATCAACAAGGCATTTCCGCCCACAGAACTGCCGCTCACTGGATTTTTTTTCTTTTTCGGACCATTCTCTGTAAACCCTAGAGATGGTTGTGCGTGAAAATCCCAGTAGATCAGCAGTTTCTGAAATACTCAGACCAGCCCTTCTGGCACCAATAATCATGCCACGTTCAAAGGCACTCAAATCACCTTTCTTCCCCATACTGATGCTCGGTTTGAACTGCAGGAGATTGTCTTGACCATGTCTACATGCCTAAATGCACTGAGTTGCCGCCATGTGATTGGCTGATTAGAAATTAAGTCTTAACACACAGTTGGACAGGTGTACCTAATAAAGTGGCCAGTGAGTGTATAGTGTGCATATGTAATGGGGTGAGATATAATGTTCTTCTTGCTTCCCTTCCTCTAATTGCCTTTGCTTTATTAATATCTACATAGTGCTGATATTGATAATGTATAGGTTGAATATTTGCAGTACTGCTACATATAAAGATGTATTACCGCTCACTTTACTTATACTGCCACATATATGTGTTACCGTGCTTTAGAGACTGCGTTCCTTAGTGCTACACTGTATATAATATAAAGTGATGTATATTGATATTCATGTATAGTTTAGGCTAAGTGCATCCTTGTGGGGACATTGGAGGAGGGCACTTTAGTACATAGTTCTTATACATAGGGTAAGTGTAGTTCTGTTGTGGGCCACTAGATGGGGGCATACCAGTGAGCCTTATAGGTATAGTGGATAGGATGTTTATAGAGGGATAATTTTGGGAGGGTCTGCGGGTAGTAAGAGAGAAGTTTCTAGGAAGTTAGGTCAGACGGGGTCAGGGTGCCCTAGTGTCCACATGGGCTATAGGCCCGGCAGCTTGGCAGCCACGCAACATTAAAGTGCTGCAGCCCACGTTACCCACGGCCACTGTGTGTCATAGCAGTGGGCTAGGACAAGAAAGGAAAGATGTGGCGACTTGTTGCCTGGTCAGATGCTTTTAGGGCAGGAGTGGGTTGGACTGAGGAGATGAAGGAAGTTGGAGCTTCGACGAGATCAGTACAGACGGGCCAGATGCTTTACCAGAGGCAACCAAACCTGGTGACTGGTGATTTCGAGTCTGGGGCGAAACAGGCAGAAGGAATTGTCATCATGGCGAGGTTAGGCCTGGAAGAATCTGGGGAGCAGTCTAGGACAGTCCGGTCCGGGCATGTACTGCACAGAAGCGACAGCCAGAAAGGAGGAACCAAGTGAATATCATGATGTGCCATCTGTGAATGTAACGTGAAGTATTAAGTAAAGAGAATGTTCAAGTTAACCGGGACTGTGTCTCCATTACTGGGGGTCACCTGAAGGAGGGACCGTCGTTGCCTGGGAAGTGCCCAGGGGAGCCTGGATGTGGAGATGCAGGTACGCTGAAGAGAAGAATACAGTTTTCTGTAGGGAAGGACAGGACATTGATGTTACAGTATCTCAGGTCACAACTACAGTCCTGTCCCTCCCTTACATATACACTGGGTATGTATAGTGTGTATATACTGTGTATGTACAGGGCTGCCACTAGGAATTTTGGTGCTCCATACTGACAAAATTTTTGGGGCCCCCTTGAAACTTCACCCAGGCTCCACCATAGCCCCACCTCCACCCCTCAAACCTTCCACAGTCCCACCACCCTCTCATGGAAAAACTCCACTTCTGCACCATGTCCTCACCAATCGCACATTAACAGTTCCCATCACCATATCACATACATAGCCAGCAGCTTTTGTTTTGGCCAAAAGATTTTTTAATCCACCATTACAAGGTAGACTCTTTTGGCCTGGCTCTACTCCACTGTAACATTAAACATTTGATAAAATACAATTTTAGGTATATTTTTATTTATTTTTCAATTTTTTTAAATGGCCAATAATATCACATATGAGGGACAAATACCACCGCATCATGACCGAATACCATATTACCATGATATGGTGGCCAATAATACCACATACAAGGAACAAATACTACCACGCCATGACCAGACCACATAATAGCACATACAAAAAACAAATACCGCCACACCATGACCAGACCACATATTATCATCACATAGTGACCGAATACTACAATACTGATAATTAATAAAAAAAATACTAATGCCATTATACACAGGAGATCTGTACTTAGTTTACAGTTTCCGTGTACAGGTAATACAGTGATCACTGGTGACATTATATACAGGAACTTTGTATATAGTGTCAGTGTACAGGTAATACAGGTATCCCCAGTGACATTAAACATAGGAGCTCTGTATATAGTGTACAGGTAATACAGTGACCACCGGTGACAATATACATTTGAGCTCTGTATACAGCATATCTTGTCAGTGTACAAGTGTAGGGTCGGTGGCGAGGGAGGAATGGCAATTGGGTGATGGTGCTGCTGGTGTTAGTGCAGATAGGTGGCGGAGGTGTGCTGTACTCACAGGAATGGGGGGGTGACCCGCTTCTTGACGTCGACAGGCCCGAGACAGAGGCAGGAATTGTATTCAACAGGTTTGCTTTTATTGGCCGCCCTCACGATGACCAGAACAAAACACTACAGATTTTGCACACTGTTATCCTCCTGCAGACAGGCCCGGGTACCTTCACTTGTACACTTTTTTCCGTCAGGCGTACTTCGTGGCTCTATCCGCCGTGGCTGCCCTAGGCCAATCCACCACGGCATTTCACCTTACAAAGTCCACCAATAATCCAGGTCCTCAGAGGCCGTCTCTGCCTGTGACCAATGTCCTATAGGGTCACCCCCGTGACCGTTTCCACTATCCAAAGTCTCTGAGGGGTCTCCTTTGTGTGACAGACTCTCCTAACCTGTGAGCTCCCCTGGCTGACAAGCTTCTGGAAATTTACCTCAGTTTTTATTCAGACAGACCAGGTAGCCCCACCCTCTGTCACCTGATAGTCACCTCTGCCCAATCAGAGTCACCTTGGCCTCTGGCAGTTATGTAACACTCAAATGACAGTAACATAATCACTGCCATCGGTGCTCTCTAGTGACCTCTGATGGGCAGTCTGCCACATGACACTCTCCATTACAGACAGAACCGTACCCAGCTCAACCTCCCCACATTCACCCTTCCTTTGACCATTGTCATCCTCGACAATTGCGTCACGGGGATGAAAGTGGTGTCAGTATCTGGTACTGACATGGTCATCACCTGGGTAACAAATACCTCTCTGCATCACACAGACTCCTGTGTCACACAAACCTTTGGTCACACAGACCCTCTTGTCACACAGTCTTCCCTGCGTCACACATTCTCCCGGTCGCACAGACCTCTCTGCGTCACACAAACTCCTGTGTCACACAAACCTTCCTGCGTCACACAGACTTCTCTGCGTCACATAGTCTCCCAGTCGCACAGACCTCTCTGCATCACACAAACTCCTGTGTCACCCAGACTTCTCTTACTCAGGCATCCGGTCCATTTTGCCTTCTCTCTGTCCCATCGTCCTTTCAGCTTAACATCGTCAGGGTCGGCATATTCCACGTACCCAGGACCTGCTGAATACACATTTTCATTTTTCAAATAACATTTCTAACTCACTATACATATTACACATAGCTTCGACATACATTACTTTTTGATGGGTACAATATTTACCCTCTTCTTTGCAACATTCTAAATTAAGTACCATACTATGCTTAAATTGCTCACTAGTTTTGTTACCTATATCTACCAGTATCATTATGCAAAGCATTTTTTTTTTTAAATAAAGCATAACATCTTTAAATTTTTAACAAACAAGGACACTAGTGCTCCCCCTTCCTTTGAGGATAGCACTCCCCCTGTATGCATCCCCGCTACACCAAGAGTGGGCACTTATTACCCAATTGAGGACTTCGAACTGTCCCCAGGTCGTGCAACGGCGCCGTCCCCGGCAGTCCATTTAGCAGGATACTCCAGGCCACCTCCTGGCGGCCGATGTTTCGCCAAATAGCAGGGAACTCCACAGCCGTGAAGTCCCTGGGATGCTTGAAATATTCTGGGCCTCGAGTGTCCCTGATGCCCGAGACTCATGAGTCCTTGTCTCTTTCTATGGAGGCTCATACCCCTCCGGGTAGGTGTTGACCGCTACCGCATAGCAGCCGCAGGGGCAGTATTTGTTGTAATAGGAGACTGGGTCTCTCTCCCGCAGAGCCCGTCCATGTCTGATGGGGGTCACATTGAGGTAGTCTTTGTGGCCGGTGGTGAGGTCCCAGATGAACCAGTAGCCTTTAGCGGTGTTAGCATGTACAAGCCGCCCATATGATTGAGGGGTAGTCATGGCTGTCTCTCCCTTCTCGTGTAGCAGTGCCCACACCTCCCACTCTTTGGCCTCCTTCTGTTCAATAATCTCTGCAACCCAGGCGGAGGGTCCGGCATAGGCTGCAGAGTCCAGTGGGCGGGCCGCAGTCAGGGCCAAGAACGGGGCAGAGGCGGCCGCAGACATTGGGGAGCAGGCCGCACCCAGAGTCACGGAAGGGACAGAGGCGGCCACAGGCATCAGCAGGTAGGCCGCGGAGCAAGCCGTAGCAGGAATCAAGGCGGGCGCGAGCTCCGGCAAGAAGGCCGCAGCAGGGGCCACGGATGGAGCAGCGGCGGCCGCGGATGCCGGTGAGTAGGCCACAGCGGTCTGGGGCGGGGCCGGGGTTGCTGAAGAATGAGAGGTCAGGCTGGGCGGCCAGGGGCCGGTGTCTCGTACACGGGGCATGGGGGCGGGATCTGCCTACGGTGCCGCTGGCTGAGCCGGAGTAACGCTCACCTTCCCCGACACCGCGGCTCCCGACAGTCCATCCCGCAGCTCCTCCAGCAGCAGATGTTCTTCACCCCGCCGTCCGGCAGGGCCAGCCTCCAGGCCCGATGACGGTCGGCAACAGCTCCTCTAGCAGCTGTTCCTGGTAGTCCAAGGTGGCTGCAAACTCCTGTGCTTCTTTTTGGCGCCAAATTGCCACAGCCATTTTTAACAAGGCCTTTTTCGCTCCAGATCCACCTGCAGAAATCCAGCAATTCACAGTCCAATTTTTGTAATCCACAGGGAAAAATAAAATCTTCAACCCACGCAGCTTAGGGTCCTTTGATTCTTCTGGCGCAGGCTTTCTGCTGAAGATGTTGTATTTGCGGCGATGGATCCTGCCGACTACGCCCAATGTAGGGTCGGTGGCGAGGGAGGAATGGCAATTGGGTGGTGGTGCTGCTGGTGTTAGTGCAGATAGGTGGCGGAGGTGTGCTGTACTCACAGCATCTTGACGTCGACAGGCCCGAGACAGAGGCAGGAATTGTATTCAACAGGTTTGCTTTTATTGGCCGCCCTCACGACGACCAGAACAAAACACTACAGATTTTTCACACTGTTATCCTCCTGCAGACAGGCCCGGGTACCTTCACTTGTACACTTTTTTCCGTCAGGCGTACTTCGTGGCTCTATCCGCCGTGGCTGCCCTAGGCAAATCCACCACGGCGTTTCACCTTACAAAGTCTACCAATAATCCAGGTCCTCACAGGCCATCTCTGCCTGTGACCAATGTCCTATAGGGTCACCCCCCATGACCGTTTCCACTGTCCAAAGTCTCTGAGGGGTCTCCTTTGTGTGACAGACTCTCCTAACCTGTGAGCTCCCCTGGCTGACTGAAGCTTCTGGAAGTTTACCTCAGTATTTATTCAGACTGACCAGGTAGCCCCACCCTCTGTCACCTGTTAGTCATCTCTGCCCAATCAGAGTCACCTTGACCTCTGGCAGTTATGTAACACTCAAATGACAGTTACATAATCACTGCCATCGGTACTCTCTAGTGACCTCTGATGGGCAGTCTGCCACATGACACCCTCTGTCATTCTCTCTGTCTCCATTACAGACAGATCCGTACCCAGCTCAACCTCCCCACACAAGTAATACAGTGATCACCAGTGACATTATACACAGGAGCTCTGTATACAGCATATAGTGTACAGTGTCCGTGTACAGGTAATACAGGGATCACCAGAGGCATTATACATAGGATTCTCTGTATACTGTGTCATTTTACAGGTAATACAGTGATCACTAGTGACATACACAGGAGCTCTGTATATAGTATACAGTATATAGTGTTAGTGTACAGGTAACAACACATTCACCGGTGACGTTTCTATTTGAAGTCCTTGATCTTCGCATTTCTTCAGTTCAGACCGCCATCACTTCTTCCAGCCAGGACTCGTCTCAACAGAAAATAACGCAGTTATCTTGAGTACATTCCCCAATTTTTCCCCAAACTCTATACTACGCCAGATGAATAAAAAAGCGACCGTGTCATTGTGCAGAGTAAAAGGACCACTCCTCCCCCACACTGAAAACAGTATCCTCAAAATAATATCCTTTAATTAGCCCTTACAGTACCAATATCTCACATTCTGGACCCCATGTATCCTCCCATTAATAATAATAATAATTTTGTTTCTATAGTGCCAACATATTCCGCAGCACTTTACATTTTAGAGGGGACTTGTACAGACAATAGACATTACAGCATAATAATAAACACATAGATCAACAGATACCAAGAGGAATGAGGGCCCTGCTGGCAAGCTTACAATCTATGAGGAAATAGGGGAGACGCGAAAGGTGGATGCTAACAATTGTTTTCATTGTACGTACCAGCCATAATGTAGGAAATTGGGTGTTCATGTAATGCTGCATGAACCGGTTATCAGCCAGAATACGTAAAAGTACAGACACAGAGGGCTATTAAGTGCATAAGGTGTATGAGAACATGATGCAAGGTACCTGGTTATGGTAAAAATTTTGAATGGGCAACACAGGGACAGTTAGATTAATTTGTTGAGGTGGTAGGCCAGTCTGAAGAAATGCGTTTTTAGTGCACACTTAAAACTCTGGGTATTGGGGATTAATCAAATTAACCTGGGTAGTGCATTCCAAAAAATTGACGCAGTACGTGAAAAGTCTTGGAGACGGGAGTGGGAGGTTCTGATTATTGAGGATGTTCTCTCTATTTCTGCCTCGCCTCTCCATACTGTCCCCATGTCTCTCCATATTGCCCCCATCATCATCCATAATAGTATAATGCATCCCATAGTCATATATAGTAGTATAATGCAGCCCCATGGCAGTATAATGGAGCCCCATAGTGGTATAATGCAGCCCCATAGTGGTATAATGCACCCCCATAGCGGTATAATGCAGCCCTATAGCAGTATAATGCACCCCATACTATAATTCACCCCCATAGTGGTATAATGCATCCCATACTATAATTACAGCCCCATAGTAGTATAATGCAGCCCATAATATAATGCAGACCCATAGTAATATAAAGCACCCCCATAGTATAATGCAGCCCCATAGTAGTATAATGTGTCCCATAATATAATGCACCCCCATAGTATAATGAAGCCCCATAGCAGTATAATCCACCCCATATTATAATGCATTCCCATAGTATAATGCACCCCATAGTAGTATAATGCACCTCATAATATGCACTCAGTATACTGTAACCCCAGAGTAGTATCATGCACCGCACCCCCATAGTATAATGCAGCCCTATATTAGTATAATGCACCCCCATAATATAATGCAACCCTCTAGTAGTATAATGCACCCCATAGTATAATGCAGCCCCATAGCAGTGTAATGCACCCCATAATATAATTCACCCCCATAGTGGTATAATGCACCCCCATAGGCATATAATGCGCCCCATACTATAATACAGCCCCATAGTAGTATAATGCAGCCCATAATGTAATGCTGACCCAAAGTAGTATAAAGCACCCCCATATTATAATGCAGCCCCATAGTAGTATAATGCATCCCATAATATAATGCACCCCATAGTATAATGCAGCACCATAGCAGTATAATCTACCCCCATATTATAACATATTCTCATAGTATAATACACCCCATAACATCATGCACTCCCATAGTAGTACAATGAACCTCCATAGTATAATGCAGCCCCATAGTAGTATCATGCACTCCATAATATAATGCACCCCCATAGTATAATGCAGTCCCATAGTAGTATAATGCACCCCATAATATAATGCAGCCCCATAGCAGTATAATGCACCCCCATAGTATAATGCAGCCTCATAGTAGTATAATAAACCCCATAGTATAATGCACTCCCATAGTAGTATAATGCACCCCCATAGTAGTATAATGCATCCCATAATATAATGAACCCCATAGTAGTATAATGCACTCCATAATATAATGCACCCCATAGTAGTATACTGCACCTCATAGTATAATGCACCCCATAGCAGTATAATGCATCCCCATAATATAATGCATCCCCAGAGTATAATGCACCCCCATAGCAGTATAATGCACCCCCATAGTATTAAATGCACCCCATAATATAATGCACCCCCATAGTAGTATAATGCATCCTGTAATATAATGCAGCCCCATAGCAGTATAATGCTCCCCCATAGTATAATGCAGCCTCATAGTAGAATAATGAAGCTCATAGTATAATGCACCCCCATAGTAGTGTAATGCACCCCATAATATAATGCACCACTATAGTAGTATAATGCACCCTATAATATAATGTACCCCATAGTAGTATAATACACCTCATAATATAATGCACTCCCATAGCAGTATAATGCTGCCCCATACTATAATGCACCCCCATAGTATAATGCACCCCATAGTAGTATAATGCAGCCCATAATATAATGCACCCCCATAGTAGTATAATGCACCCCATATTATAATACATCCCCACAGTAATACAATGCAGCCCCATATCGAGGCTTTACAAAAAAAATGTTTTTCCTTACCTAGCCGAGACCCAGCGATGTCAGTGACGTCATACGCCGGCAACGTGCCGCTGACGTCAGCTGCTGGCCTGTGATTGACTGGCGGCTGTTAACTGTTGGGAGGAATTTCCCGCACGGCAAAAAATTTTAACTGAGCGGGGCCCGCTGAGCAGAGGAAAGGGGGCCTACTGCTGGCCCCCTCTGCTCATCGGGCCCCATTCGCCAGTAAGGACAGTAATGCCCTGATGGCCTTGTGTATGTATAGTGTGTATATACTGAATATGTATAATGTGTGTATACACTGTGTATGTATAGTGTATATATACTGTTTATGTATAATGTGTATACTGTGTATGTATAGTGTGTATATATTGTCTATGTTGTAGTGCAGCGGTGTCCACGCTGTGCAGTGATGAGGCAGTGACCCAAGCAAGTTCAAAAACAAAACATGTTTAATGTCCAAAAACTCACACAGTGCACAGCACGCTGTATCCTCCAGATCGCAGCCGGGAAAAAAAAAGACGGTCCTGTAAGCAACCGCACTGCCGTTTACGAAGGGGTGCCAGACCTTTTGGCTCACACAGGGAGTGCTCTGCAGACCAACTGGTCTGTCTCCTTGCATGAACAAAACTGACACACCTAAAACCCTCTTGTAGGGTTTTTTTTCCTTTTCTCCAGACTCTGTAGCCATGGGCCACTTGTAAGATCCAGGCTGGAGGAAACTGACCAGCCCCACTACCTTCCTGCAGTCCATTTCAAAAATAAAAGCTTGACCAAGTTCACACTCACTTTTATTCTGCCTTGTGACACACAGGCAGCTTGCTGTTAGCACAAGGCACTCCAGCAGATCTAATACACTTCTGAGCGCATCCTGGGGGACACATAATGACCCTCACATATGACACCGGTCACTGCCTCACATAGTATAGTGTGTGTAAGAAGTGAAGAAAAGAGAGACGACATTTCAACTACAATAAAAGATTGCAAGGAATAAACAAGTGAATGAAAAATTTTTGAACCAGCATACTGGTCATCTGGGGAAAAGAACACACAGGGCAAAGAATAGTTCTATGAGAAGGGAGCAAAGCTGATCTCATTCAAGACTGCTGGTACTAATGTATTTAGTAAAGAAATCTGGCGGCATTATGAATGGGCGAGTATCTGCTTAGCATTCTCCCCTCTAATTCCACAATTGACTCATCGATACCCCATATACTTTATAGGTATAGTGTGTGTGTATATTTACATTGGACCAACTGGTCCATGGTAGCACATAGTTATGGACTTCATTACGGATTTGCCAGTATCCGAGGGTTGCACCTTCATCTGGGTAGTCGTGGATCGCTTCTCCAAAATGGCACACTTTACCCCGTTGTCTGCCCTTCCGTACGCTCCTGAACTGACTGACAGCTTCATCAAACATATTTTCCACCTGCACAGATTTCCTCATCACTTTGTGTCCGATCGAGGTTCACAGTTCACTTCCAGATTCTGGCGAGCTCTGTAAACATTTGGATATCGCCTTGGATTTCTCATCGGCCTATCACCCCCAGTCCAAAGGGCAAGTAGAGCGTGTCAACCAGGTCCTGGGCAATTACCTGCGACACTTTGTTAATGCCCACCATAATGATTGGGTGAAATTGCTTCCCTGGACTGAGTTCTCGTACAACAATCACGTTGGTGAAGCCTCGGGAGAATCTCCGTTCTACATTGTGTTTGCTCGGCAACCCGAGGTTCCCCTCCAGTGACGGTTCCTTCTGATGTCCCTACGGCAGATACACACTCCAACGATTTTGTGAAGTTGTGGGAGGACACCAAAGTCACTTTAGAAGCATCCTCTGCCTGTATGAACAGACATGCAGACAAAAGGTGTCTGGATCCTCTGTGCTTCCGCCCTGATGTCAAGGTATGGCTCTCGTTCAGGAACGTCCGGCTGAACGTTCCTTCTTACAAGTTTAGTCCTCGTTTTATCAGGCCTTTTGAGGTGATGAAGTGGATCTACGAGGTCTCCTATAAATTGAAGCTGCCTCCTCCTTTATGGATTCCAAATTACTTCCACATATCTCTACTAAAGCCGCTCATCCTGAGTCCCTTCTTCAAGGATCCCAGTACCACGCCCATGCCAACTGCCTCACATGATGTTTTTGAAGTGGAGAACTGTTGTGAGTTCATTTTCCCCTTCATTACTGAGGCCCGAGGAACTCCCTCTTCTGGTAAAGAAAGGTAGTGAGCCTGATTATCAAACACCTGAGGCTGATGATGATGACTGGCTGAGTGGAGTTACTGACTGGATATAAGGCTGCCGACGCCCTTCTGCCCTGTGGGTGATTTCTCTGTGGGATCCTTGGAGACCAGTCTGAATTCCTGCTCCTCTAAAGCTAAGTTTGCTGCTCGGCCTTTTGCTTTGGTGCTTTGACTTTGTTTTGCTTTGTTTTTCTGGATTTCTGCCATTCCCTGTTGGGGTGTGCTGAATTCATTTAGCTCTGTCTTCTGAAAATACCTGAGTGCTGATTTAGTTTTTGAAGCCTAGCTGCTTCAGGGCCTTTTTCATATCAGCTTGTTGGCTTATGTCTTTGATAGGGTTTTGGCAGATTGCAGACAGCAGCCTTCCTGTCCTTTCCTATCTAGGTAGTTTTGGTCCCCGTCTTTGCTCAGTCTATCTTTCTGTCTGTGTTAGTATTTTCATCTTGCTTCACCGTCATTATATGTTGGGGGCTGCCTATTGCTTTGGGGTCTGCTCTGGGGCAGTTTAGATTTCCCCTTTCTTTCTTTAGGCCTATGTAATTCTCCGGCTGTGATCGAGGGGTCTAGGGCATCGTAGGAACCCTCCACGGCTACTGCTAGTTGTGTTGATAGGTTCAGGGGTCTGCAATCTGATAGTTGCCAACTTCTCTGGTTTTCTGGACTTAGCTTGTATTTCTGCTTTTGCCTCCTACAGTGACTCATTCATAACAGAATCACCCGCCATACCGCAGATCCTAGGGTACTCAATAGCAGGAAAGAATTGTAAAGAAAAAAAAAAAAAAAGAGTGTATATTTTTTCCTCTATATCTCTGAGGCCGTAGGGGGAATTTTTTTTTTCTCTCTATGGAGATAAAGCAATTGTCTTATCGTGTGGAGCAGCTCGCTGCGGAATTGCGGGGAATTTCCGCCTACCTTGCTCATTCACATGCTGCTGAACCAAAGATTCCTACACCTGATGTATTTTTTGGGGATCGGTCTAAATTTTTGAATTTCAAAAATAATTGTAAATTATTTTTTGCCTTGAAGCCTAACTCGTCAGGGAGCTCTGCGCAGCAGGTTAAAATTGTCATCTCTTTGCTGCGTGGCGATCCCCAGGATTGGGCGTTTTCTTTGAAACCAGATGATCCTATTCTGACTAATGTGAACGCATTCTTTCAAGCTTTGGGGTTGTTGTATGACGAACCTAATGCCATTGATCAGGCTGAAAAGACCCTGCTGGCATTGAGCCAGGGTCGTGATTCTGCAGAATTGTACTGTCAAAAATTCCGAAAGTGGGCAGTACTTACTACCTGGAATGATAATGCCTTGGCTGCTCTCTTTCGGAAGGGGTTGTCAGAAGCCGTAAAAGATACTATGGTGGGATTTCCTGTTCCCTCTGGTCTTGACGATTCTATGTCATTAGCCATTCAGGTTGATCGGCGTTTGCGCGAACGCAAAGCTGCACGAGAGGTGTTGCCACCTGTTGAACAAATGTCTGAACCTATGCAATGTGATAGAGTTTTTTCCAGAGAGCAGCGTCAGGAGTTCAGAAGGCGTAATAAGTTGTGTTTTTTCTGTGGAGATGCCTCGCATATTATTTCTGTCTGTCCTAAACGAGAGAAACGCTTTGCACACACGTTTTCTGTTGGGGGTGTTCAACCTAAGTTTCTTCTGGCTATTACTCTGATCTGCTCCCTGTCCACATTTTCCGCCAAGGCTTTTGTGGATTCGGGAGCAGCCCTAAACCTAATGGACTTGGATTTTGCTAAACGTTGTGGATTTCCGATGACACCTCTGCAGATGCCTATCCCTTTGAGGGGGATTGATGCTACTCCTTTGGCTAAAAATAAACCCCAGTTTTGGACCCAGGTGGTAATGCGGGTCGCCCCAGACCATCAAGAAAATTGCAGATTTTTGGTGTTGCATAATCTGCATGATACTATTGTTCTGGGGTTTCCCTGGATACAGATTCATAATCCAGTTTTGGATTGGAAATTTGTGTCTGTGGTGAGTTGGGGTTGTCGGTGTGCCTTTAGTGAGGCTCCGGTGTTTTCCACCTCTCCTCAGTCGCATGATGTTCCTGATTATTTGGCGGACTTTTATGATGTATTTAATGAGAATGAGTCTGCGTCTCTGCCTCCTCATAGGAGTTATGACTGTGCAATTGAACTGAGCCCGGGGTGTAAATTTCCCCAGGGTCGGCTCTTCAATTTATCTGTACCCGAGCACGAGGCTATGCGATCCTATATTAAGGAGGCGTTGGAGAAGGGTCATATTAGACCATCCTCGTCACCCTTAGGTGCCGGGTTTTTTTTAGTAGCCAAAAAGGATGGATCATTAAGACCTTGTATTGATTATCGTGCCCTCAACAAAATTACTGTTAAATATCAGTATCTGTTACCCCTGATTTCTGATCTATTCTCCAGAGTTAAAGGTGCTTGCTGGTTTACCAAGCTTGACCTCAGGGGGGCGTATAATCTTATTCGCATTAAGCATGGGGATGAATGGAAGACGGCGTTTAATACTCCGGAGGGACATTTTGAGTACCTGGTGATGCCTTTTGGGCTCACTAATGCCCCTTCTGTCTTCCAGTGCTTCATGAACGATATTTTCCGAGATTTTGTCGATAAATTTTTGATTATCTATCTGGATGATATTTTGATCTTCTCCAAGGATTGGGATTCTCATGTGGAACATATTCGGACTGTGTTCCGGATCTTGAGGGAGAATTCCCTGTATGTCAAAGGATCTAAATGCCTTTTTGGAGTACAGAGGATTTCTTTTTTGGGATTTATTTTGTCCCCGTCAACTATTGAAATGGACCCGGCCAAGGTACAGGCCATTCACGATTGGGTTCAGCCCACTTCTTTGAAGGCCCTACAGAAGTTTTTGGGTTTTGCTAATTTTTATCGGAAATTTATAGCAAAATTTTCTAGTATTGCCAAGCCATTGACTGATTTGACTAAAAAGGGTGCTGATGTGTTAAATTGGTCTCCGGAAGCTGTTTCTTCCTTTCAGGAGCTGAAGCGAAGATTCACCTCCTCCCCGGTTTTGCGGCAACCTGATGTCTCACTTCCATTCCAGGTAGAGGTGGATGCTTCTGAGATTGGTGCAGGATCTGTTTTGTCCCAAAAGGATCTTGTAACATCTAAAATGAATCCCTGTGCTTTCTTTTCCCGAAAGTTCTCTCCATCTGAACGTAACTATGATGTGGGGAATAGGGAACTGTTGGCCATGAAATGGGCATTTGAGGAGTGGAGACATTGGTTGGAGGGAGCTAAGCATCAAGTCGTGGTCCTCACTGACCACAAGAATTTGATTTACCTAGAGTCGGCTAAGCGCTTGAACCCTAGACAGGCTAGGTGGGCCTTGTTTTTTACATGTTTTTATTTTGTGGTTTCTTTTCTTCCTGGAACAAAGAATGTCAAGGCAGACGCCCTCTCTAGGAGCTTCTTTGCTGATTCTCCTGTGGTGACCAAGCCTGCTACCATCTTAGGCGAAGGGGTAGTTCTTTCTGCCATCTCGCCCGATTTGAGACGTGCTCTGGAAGAGTTCCAGGAGGACAAACCTGAGCGTTGTCCCAGTGGAAAGTTGTATGTTCCTGACCAGTGGAAGAAGAGAGTGATGTCTGAAGTTCATTGCTCTGCTTTGGCTGGTCATCCAGGTATTTTTGGTACTAGAGATCTGGTGAGTCGGTTTTTTTGGTGGCCCTCCTTGTCTCGTGATGTCAGGAATTTTGTGCAGTCCTGTGGGACGTGCTCCCAGTCTAAATCGTGTTCTCGCTCTAGTGGGTTGTTGATGCCTTTGCCTGTCCCCAAGAGGCCATGGACCCATATTTCAATGGATTTCATCTCTGATATGCCTGTCTCTCAGAGGATGACTGTTATTTGGGTGATTTGTGATAGGTTCTCTAAGATGGTTCATCTTGTACCACTCCCTAAGTTGCCGTCTTCCTCTGAGTTGGTGCCCCTGTTTTTACAACAGGTGGTTCGTTTGCACGGGATTCCTGAGAACATTGTATCTGACAGAGGAGTCCAGTTTGTGTCTAGATTTTGGAGAACTTTCTGTTCCAGGCTGGGAATTCAGTTGTCCTTCTCCTCTGCTTTTCACCCTCAGACCAATGGGCAGACAGAGAGAACAAACCAGACCTTGGAGTCATATTTGAGATGTTTTATTTATGCTGATCAGGATGATTGGGTTTCATTTTTGCCCTTGGCCGAATTTGCTTTAAATAATAGAGCTAGTTCTGCCACTTTGATGTCACCTTTTTTTTGTAACTTTGGGTTTCATCCTCGATTTTCTTCAGGGCAGGTGGAGCCCTCTGCCTGCCCAGGTGTTGACACTGTGGTGGAGAGAATGCACCAGATCTGGGACCAAGTGGTGGATAAGTTATCTCTCTCCCAGGAAAAGGCCCAGCGGTTTTCCAACCGACATAGGACCATTGGTCCCCAGTTTAAGGTTGGTGATATGGTGTGGTTATCATCAAAAAATATTGCTATGAAGATGGCTTCTCCTAAGTTTAAGCCTAGATTTATTGGACCTTACAAGATTGTGGAGATTATTAATCCGGTCTCTTTTCATTTGGCTCTTCCTGTCACATTTAAAATCCATAATGTGTTCCATAAATCTTTGTTGAAGAGGTTTGTTGAACCTGTTGTTCCGGGGGTGGCACCTCCAGACCCTGTATTGGTTGACGGTAACATGGAATATGAGGTAGAGAAAGTACTGGATTCCCGTCTGGCTAGACGGAGACTCCAGTATTTGGTTAAGTGGAAGGGTTATGGTCAGGAGGATAATTCCTGGGTCTCTGCCTCTGATATTCATGCCAAAAGATTGGTGCGTGCCTTTCATCGGGCTCACCCTGATCGCCCTGGTGGCGTAGTTGAGGGTTCGGTGACCCCTCCTCAAGGGGGAGGTACTGTTGTGAGTTCATTTTCCCCTTCATTACTGAGGCCCGAGGAACTCCCTCTTCTGGTAAAGAAAGGTAGTGAGCCTGATTATCAAACACCTGAGGCTGATGATGATGACTGGCTGAGTGGAGTTACTGACTGGATATAAGGCTGCTGACGCCCTTCTGCCCTGCGGGTGATTTCTCTGTGGGATCCTTGGAGACCAGTCTGAATTCCTGCTCCTCTAAAGCTAAGTTTGCTGCTCGGCCTTTTGCTTTGGTGCTTTGACTTTGTTTTGCTTTGTTTTTCTGGATTTCTGCCATTCCCTGTTGGGGTGTGCTGAATTCATTTAGCTCTGTCTTCTGAAAATACCTGAGTGCTGATTTAGTTTTTGAAGCCTAGCTGCTTCAGGGCCTTTTTCATATCAGCTTGTTGGCTTATGTCTTTGATAGGGTTTTGGCAGATTGCAGACAGCAGCCTTCCTGTCCTTTCCTATCTAGGTAGTTTTGGTCCCCGTCTTTGCTCAGTCTATCTTTCTGTCTGTGTTAGTATTTTCATCTTGCTTCACCGTCATTATATGTTGGGGGCTGCCTATTGCTTTGGGGTCTGCTCTGGGGCAGTTTAGATTTCCCCTTTCTTTCTTTAGGCCTATGTAATTCTCCGGCTGTGATCGAGGGGTCTAGGGCATCGTAGGAACCCCCCACGGCTACTGCTAGTTGTGTTGATAGGTTCAGGGGTCTGCAATCTGATAGTTGCCAACTTCTCTGGTTTTCTGGACTTAGCTTGTATTTCTGCTTTTGCCTCCTACGGTGACTCATTCATAACAGAGAACATCTTGGCCATAAAGTAGGTGAGAGGCAAGATCTTCTTCCTTGTTGACTGGAAGGGATTTGGTCCTGAAGAGAGATCATGTGAGTCGAGGGAGAACATTCATGCTCTGATTCTCCTCCGGAAATTCCTCGATGGCCTGAAGAGGAGGGGGTATAAAGGGGGCTACTGAGGCTCTAGTGAACAGTCAGGTGTTCGCTTAATCATGCCCCTCCAGGCTCTACATGATCCTTGGCATAGTGGTTCCACAAACACATCTTTGACAGAAGGGGCCTAGGATGGGGGACATAATGCCGTGAAAGCACCCAGGATGAGGGACATAATACCATGAAAGAGCCCACGATGGGCAACATAATGCCATGAAGAAGCCCAGGATGGGGCACAGAGTGGGGGACATTATACCATGCCCTTCATGGGAAGCCTTATACCAAATAAGGTGCCAAGATGGGCAATATTATACCTTGTAGGGGCACAGAGTTGGAGACATTATAGCAGCTTGGGGTGCAATATACCAGAATGGCAGTAGAATGGCTGACATCAATATATGGGCGAAGAACATATAAATCTTTATAGGATCTAGAGCACTACAAGCACCCATACATCAGACTAACATGCAGGTGGGGGCCCATATCCAAATTTTACTAAGTACCTGATAGCATCCTCTCCTATCGTCCAACTCATTTTAAAACCCTTATAGTCTTCTCCCACCCTCTAATTCAGGGGTCCTCAAACTAAGGCCCGCGGGCCACATGCAGCCCGCCAAGGACTTTTATCCGGCCCCCCGCCAGGCCGACATTGAACTTATGAACTGCACTGCAGTTCAATGCCGGCAGGCCCTGTAATCGCGGGCGGGACGAGGCGCCGAGGAAAGACGTTACGCAGCCCTCCGTACGCAGAAGAGCACAGTGCACACAGACGGCCTGATTATCATTACGCCGCCTGCGCGGCCTGATGACGTCACGCCGCCTGTGTGCCTGTGCAGGAAGAAGACTGAGATGAGCCGGCGCCTCTTCAGAGCAGCGGGGGACATAGGTGAGTACTTTTTTTTTTTTTAACGCCGGGTCCTATTGGGGTCATTTACCTGTCTAATGGGGACATGTGCTGCCTAATGGGGACCTGTGCTGCCTAATGGGGACCTGTGCTGCCTATTGGGGACATTTACCTGCCTATTGGGGACATTTATCTGCCTAATGGGGACATTTACCTGCCTAATGGGGACCTGTGCTGCCTAATGGGGACATTTACCTGCCTATTGGGGACCTGTGCTGCCTAGTGGGGACATTTACCTGCCTAATGGGGACCTGTGCTGCCTAATGGGGACCTGTGCTGCCTAATGGGGACATTTACCTGCCTATTGGGGACCTGTGCTGCCTATTGGGGACCTGTGCTGCCTAATGGGGACATTTATCTGCCTAATGGGGACATTTACCTGCCTATTGGGGACCTGTGCTGCCTAATGGGGACATTTACCTGCCTATTGGGGACCTGTGCTGCCTAATGGGGACCAGTGCTGCCTAATGGGGACATTTACCTGCCTATTGGGGACCTGTGCTGCCTAATGGGGACTGTGCTGCCTATTGGGGACCTGTTCTGCCTAATGGGGACATTTACCTGCCTATTGGGGACCTGTGCTGCCTAATGGGGACTTGTGCTGCCTAATGGGGACATTTACCTGCCTAATGGGGACCTGTGCTGCCTAATGGGGACTGTGCTGCCTATTGGGGACCTGTTCTGCCTAATGGGGACATTTACCTGCCTATTGGGGACCTGTGCTGCCTAATGGGGACCTGTGCTGCCTAATGGGGACATTTACCTGCCTAATGGGGACCTGTGCTGCCTAATGGGGACATTTACCTGCCTATTGGGGACTTGTGCTGCCTATTGGGGACATTTACCTGCCTATTGGGGACATTTACCTGTCTATTGGGGACCTGTGCTGCCTATTGGGGACATTTACCTGCCTTTTAGGGACCAATGTTGCCTATTGGGGATTCTTGCACCACACCAGTCTGAGCCTGAGGTAAAAGTGGAGTTCCACCAATATGGGCACTGGTGAGGCTGCATTGATGTGCACTGATCAGGCTGCGCTGAAGGGCACTGATCAGGCTGCATTGATGGGCACTGATCAGGCTGCGCTGATGGGCACTGATCAGGCTGCGCTGATGGGCACTGATCAGGCTGCGCTGATGGGCACTGATCAGGCTGCGCTGATGGGCACTGATCAGGCTGCTTGATGGGCACTGATCAGGCTGCATAAAGGGGACCTGTGCTACCTATTGGAGACATTTACCTGCCTATTGGGGACATTTACCTGCCTAATGGGGACATTTACCTGCCTAATGGGGACCTGTGCTGCCTAATGGGGACATTTACCTGCCTAATGGGGACCTGTGCTGCCTATTGGGGACCTGTGCTGCCTAATGGGGACATTTACCTGCCTATTGGGGACATTTACCTGCCTAATTGGGGACCTGTGCTGCCTAATGGGGACCTGTGCTGCATATTGGGGACATTTACCTGCCTATTGGGGACCTGTGCTGCCTAATGGGGACCTGTGCTGCCTAATGGGGACATTTACCTGCCTATTGGGGACCTTTGCTGCCTATTGGGGACATTTACCTGCCTAATGGGGACCTGTGCTGCCTAATGGGGACCTGTGCTGTCTAATGGGGACATTTACCTGCCTATTGGGGACATTTACCTGCCTATTGGGGACCTGTGCTGCCTATTGGGGACATTTACCTGCCTATTGGGGACCTGTGCTGCCTATTGGGGACATTTACCTGCCTATTGGGGACCTTTGCTGCCTATTGGAGACATTTACCTGCCTATTGGGGACCTGTGCTGCCTATTGGGGACATTTACCTGCCTATTGGGGACCTGTGCTGCCTATTGGGGACATTTACCTGCCTATTGGGGACATTTACCTGTCTATTGGGGACCTGTGCTGCCTATTGGGGACATTTACCTGCCTTTTAGGGACCAATGTTGCCTATTGGGGATTCTTGCACCACACCAGTCTGAGCCTGAGGTAAAAGTGGAGTTCCACCAATATGGGCACTGGTGAGGCTGCATTGATGTGCACTGATCAGGCTGCGCTGAAGGGCACTGATCAGGCTGCATTGATGGGCACTGATCAGGCTGCGCTGATGGGCACTGATCAGGCTGCGCTGATGGGCACTGATCAGGCTGCGCTGATGGGCACTGATCAGGCTGCGCTGATGGGCACTGATCAGGCTGCTTGATGGGCACTGATCAGGCTGCATTGATGGGCACTGATCAGGCTGCATTGATGGGCACTGATCAGGCTGCATTGATGGACACTGATCAGGCTGCATTGATGGGCAGTGCAGTCTGTATGTCTCTGTGTGGGCAGTTTTATTGCTGGTATATTGTTTTGGTAGCGCTGTATATATGTTGATATTTTACTAATAGCAATTTTGAATCCCTAGGAAGCAATGATATCAAGAAAGAGAAAAAATTGACTCGAAGTGTAGGATATTCGAAGAACCCAAAAAATCGGTAAGTTTGATGATTTAACTTCATTTTTAATATAGTATTTGTTCCTATTTTTGTTTTATTACCTCTAAATAAGATATGTGCAGTGTGCACAGGAATTTATTCATAATTTTTTTTAAACTATATTCCGGCCCTCCAATGGTCCCGTGATCTGGCCCCCTGTTTAAAAAGTTTGAGGACCCCTGCTCTAATTAATGATCATGTTATCAGTGGAGCCGGGGTGGACACAGGGCAGAGACTAAGGAAATGTGCTTACGTTCAGGATTTGCAGTTGAAAAATTTGTTGGCCGGAAAAAGGCTGCTTAAAATACATGTTTTTGCCGTATTTTTTTTTTACATGCTTTTTTGTTGCATATTTTCTATACTCATCAGTATGGGTGAAATGCTTTGCAAAGAACACTGCAAGAATTTACATGCTGCAGATTCAAAACTGCAAGGAAAAAAATAGCACTTTATACATGAAAGTTTAAAAATCTCATTCACTTTGCTTGTACTGTAAAGTGCTGCACAAATCCATCCAGATAAAAGCAACTTGTGCACATAGCCTAAAAACGAATTGAGAGGAGAGTCACAGAGACTGATTAGTTTATATTTCTTGGGTGACAGAAGTTATAGTTAATCTGGGCACAGTGCTGCTTATCAGGATGCTATGAAATATAGATGGGACGCTATAAATAACAAAATTAACAAAAGAATCCAATATGTAAGGAACTGTACTGTACATAATAAGAGAGGGCACTGTCTAATAAGGGTGGTAATACACATAATGAGAATATTATCTATTACACAGACAGTTCTTATAATCTATAGCTTTTTTTTTTTTTTTTTACCCTTTTTTCACTTTCCTGACCAGGCTAAATTTTACAATTCTGACCAGTGTCACGTGAACTGGAAATAACTCTGGAACGCTTCAACAAAGTGATTCTAAGAATATTTTTCCATGACACATTGCATTTCATGGTAATAGTCAATTTAGGTCAAATTTTTTGCCATTTATTTTTGACAATATCAGAATTTTGGTGAAAATGTTGAAAATTGGTTGAAATACATAGCGGACACCATATCACGTTTACAGAGCCCCTGATGGGCCTAAACAGTGCAAACCTCCCATATGCGACACCATTTTGAAAATGTTTTTTTCTATTTTACAGGATTTTTTGTATTTTGGATTATACACACACATTTGTGTACACAAGCTCTTGGGAGGTTTCAACACCTTCCAAAATACTTTTACATATTGTTATATTTTTGCTTTTATTGTATTTTTTATAATTTTTTATGTATTAGTACATTTTTATTATTATTATTATTATTATTCCTCATTTTTTCTGTTCATTTTTCAACCCTTTGTATCATTCTCTTTTTCTCCTCCCCTTTGTGTATTTGACATCCTAATTTACTTTGCATTTTTCTTTTTGTTTTGTTTTTTCCATTTATTATTGTTAGTATTTTTGTCCCATTTTTTCATCATCTACACCTGCATAATTGGGTTCTGGTTTTCTGCAGTATCACTGAATGCTTTGGTTCATATATCCATATTCTGTCTCAAATTATGTCTGGCTTTGACACTGGACCATGCCTTTTTATTCAATTTGTACTCATTTTTTACTCCTAAGTAGAGTTGAGCGAAACGGGTCGAAAAATTTCAAAAGTCGCCAACTTTTGGTAAAGTCTGGTTTCATGAAACAAAACCCGACCCTAGGGTGAGGTCGGCCACGAGCTCGGCGACTTTAGCGCCAAAGTCGCGTTTCAAAAGTTTGTTTTCCGCCCTTTTTCAGCCAATCAGGATCCATGGACACTGCGGGCAACGTGATGACATAGGCAGGGGTCACCACCATCTTTGAGAAGGGCATGCAAGTGATTGGCTTGCTTTGGGGGGCGTCACAGGGGGTATAAAAGGGTGTACACGCTGACTGCCATGTTACTCATGCTGATCTCAGAATAGGGAGAGCTGCTGCTGCTGATGATTCTGTAGGGAGAGCGTTAGGCAGGGAAGAAGACACCAAAAACTGCTTCTGCTGCTAGCGATTTTGCCTGTACAACACACCAGTCACTGTGTGTGCAGTGCAAGTGGAGGCTATATTTTGCTGGATCAGCTGTGTTGGTTGTTAGGCTGCCTTATAAGGCTTCCTGATAGCTGCATTGCTGTTTTCCCACTGCTCTGCAAACTGCTTTTTTAAAAGCAATCCAAATTTTTTTTTTGTCCTGGTGAGGTACTGAGCGTGCATTTTTTCACACCATACAGCGGTGTACGCTCCTCACACAGTACTGTGTAATGGCTGTTATCACAGCCACAGTGAAGCTATCTGTGTGTGACTCTGTAAGAAAAAGTCGAGGACATGTTCCGTTCTTACAGACCTCCACCTTCTAGTTTTGTCTGCTTTTCAAACAGTTAAGCATATTTGCTGTTTGATCACATTCAAAACTATAGAGAGACAGCGTGTGTCAGTCCGTATACTTAAAAAACACGGAGCTTGACAATTTTACGGACACTGGACAGCGGTGTACGTGCACGCTCCTCTCTCAGTACCGTGTAACGGCTGTTATCACGGCCACAGAGAAGCTATCTGTGTGTCGCTCTGTAAGAATAAGTCGAGGACATGTTCCGTTCTTACAGACCTCCACCTTCTAGTTTTGTCTGCTTTTCAAACAGTTAAGTATATTTGCTGTTTGATCACATTCAAAACTATAGAGAGACAGCGTGTGTCAGTCCGTATACTTAAAAAACACGGAGCTTGACAATTTTACAGACACCGGACAGCGGTGTACGTGCACGCTCCTCTCTCAGTACTGTATAACGGCTGTTATCATGGCCACAGTGAAGCTATCTGTGTGTCACTCTGTAAGGATAAGTCGAGGACATGTTCCGTTCTTACAGACCTACACTCTAGGGAGATTCCTATTCTGCCCAATTCTATATACACCTTGTAGTTTGTCATACACTAGCCAATTTCTGCCTGTGACATAGTGGTGTGATATTCACTGGGCCTCACACAATCCAACAGTGTCCACAAGTGTGTTCAGAAATTCTACATCTCCCCTGTCCTATAGTGACATTTTTCACACCTGCGACATTGAGCCTGTGACATAGCGGTGTGATATTAACTGGGCCTCACACAACAGTGTCCACAAGTGTGTTTAGAAATTCTACATCTCCCCTGTCCTATAGTGACATTTTTCACACCTGCGACATGGAGCCTGTGACATAGCGGTGTGAAAATTAACTGGGCCTCACACAACAGTGTCCACAAGTGTGTTCAGAAATTCTACATCTCCCCTGTCCTATAGTGACATTTTTCACACCTGCGACATGGAGCCTGTGACATAGCGGTGTGATATTAACTGGGCCTCACACAATCCAACAGTGTCCACAAGTGTGTTCAGAAATTCGACGTCTCCCCTGTCCTATATACACCTTGTACCTTGTTTTACATTACTATATAATTTGTGAGATTTTGTGTACATTTTTACCAAAAATGAGGAAGGCTGGTGGAAGAGGCCGTGGAATTGGGCGGGGGTTGCCAGCTGGTAATGATGGTGTTGGTGGTGGATCTGATGGTAGTGGCAAAAGCAAAATAGGACCGAATGCAGGAGGTGTTGAGCCTGCATCATTTTCTAGGAGTTGGCAAACCGCTTTTAAAGCCAGAGCATCAGGAAAAAGTTTTGGCTTACATTGCTGACTCAGCCTCCTGCTCTATCCCCTACTCTTCTGAAGTTGTAAAAAATAAAAGCACTGAGTCGTCATTGGAGGGTCATGTTCATGAACCACACCTTTCCTTGTGTCCTTCACCCCAACCAAGATTGAAGGATGACGCAGGCATACAACTGATTACTCCATGGAGCTGTTTTCACATACCATGCCTGGGTTATCAAGTGTAATGGTGAATTACCCAGGCCAAGATGAATCTGACATGGAGTGCACTGATGCACAGCCACTGATAGATGATTCTGCTGGTACATTCAGTCAGAGCACTACATTGTCCTCGCAGTGTAATGAGCCAGATTCTGACCCTAATGAGACTCAGATGCCCCTTCCCGCATACTATATCACCATACACGGTGACACAGAGGAAGGTGCACATGACATTGAAGAGGAGGTGATGGATGACCCAGTTGTTGACCCAGATTGGCATCCATTGGGGGAAGAGGGTGCTGCTTCCAATAGCTCAGATGAGGAGGAGGAGCATCCACAGCAGACATCGACATCGCAACAGCTGTTATCTGGCAGGCCCGGAGCACTCCAAAGACAGGTTCCAAAAATCAAAAGAGTTGCTGGACAGCTTCTCCAGACGGTCAAAATAGCACAGCGTGCTAGGCCACAAAATGTCTTCCAAAGTAGGAAGAGTGCAGTGTGGCACTTTTTTGAACAAAATCCTCATGATCAGGCCAAGGTTATCTGTAAGTAGTGCGCAAAGACCTTTAGCCGAGGGAAAAATCTGAAAAATTTGAATACCAGTTGCATGCTTAGACATTTAACCAGCATGCACTTGCAAGCGTGGACACAACACCAAACCTCAAGTACCACATGTGCAACTGATCACAAAGAAGGTGGTCAGCAATGCTACATTTTTCCCCCCACTGAAAGCCCACCGGTTAGCACAGCAGCAAATGTTGAGGTGTCGTTACAAGGCCAAAGCAGTCAGGGAATCCCACTGTTATATCAACGAAAGACTGAATCTAGGCCATCAGAAAGAACACCAACTCCATCACCATCATCAACCCTCTCTCAGTCTGCCCTGTCCACCGCTAGTTCCACCATATGCAGCTCTCAAGTCCAGCTCACCCTCCCAGAGACTATGAGTAGGTCAAGAAAGTACTCAGTCTCTCATCTGCGTACACTGGGTTTGAACGCCCACATTGCCAAACTAATCTCGTTAGAGATGATGCCTTATCGGTTGGTGGAAAGCGCAGCTTTCCGCGAACTCATGGCCTATGCAGTACCACGCTATGACCTACCCAGTCGCCACTTCTTCTCTCGCAAAGCCATCCCAGCCCTCCACCATCATGTGTAAGACCGCATTGTCCATGCACTCAAGCAGTCAGTGAGTGGAAAGGTGCACCTCACAACAGATGCATGGTCCAGTCGGCATGGCCAGGGCCGTTACGTGTCCATCACTGCACACTGGGTAAATGTGGTGGATGCAGGGTCCACAGGGGACAGCGGTGGTGGGACAGTGCTGCCTAGCCCACGGTATAGGAAACAGTTTGCTGTAGGCGTTCGACCCTCCTCCTCCTCCTCCAGAAGCGAAAGCTCGTCCACAGAGCGCAGTCGTACGAGCACTCCATCTGCAGCTGCCACTGTTGCACACGAGGTGTCCCCCTATTGAGCAGCTAATGGAAAGCGTCAGCAGGCTGTGTTGCAGATGATGTGTTTGGGCGACAGACACACCGCGGAGGTGCTGGCCGAGTACTTTCAGCGACAAACTGAGTCATGGCTGGGCAGTCTACATCTTGAGGCAGGCAAGGTAGTTAGTGATAACGGCCGTAATTTTGTGGCAGCCATAGCCCTTTCAAAACTCAGCCACATACCTTGCTTGGCTCACACCTTGAACCTGGTGGTGCAGTGCTTCCTCAACAATTATCCGGAGTTAACAGCCCTGCTCCAGAAGGTGTGCAGACTGTGCGCGCACATCTGCCGGTCGCCTGTACACTCCATTCGTATGCAGAAGCTGCAGCGATTGCTCCACCTTCCCAACCACCGCCTCACTATCGACATTGCAACAAGGTGGAACTCCACCCTGCACATGGTTGAGCGGCTGTGCGAACAGAGGCAGGCCATAATGCATTTGTGGGAGGATACACGGCCAGGCACTTTGAGAGCAGACATGGAGTTGACAGGTGTGCAGTGGTCGAAGCTGAAAGACCTTTGTAAAGTCCTTCAGTGTTTTGAGGAATGCACACGGCTGGTAAGCGCAGACGACGCCATCCTAAGCATGAGCATCCCACTTAGGCGTCTGCTCATGCAAACTTTGACGCACCTTAAGGAGCAGGCGTCTGCAGCCAATGTTGACGAGGAGGAAGAGGAGGAGGGAATCCTTGATGACATTCAGCCATTGTCTGCTCAGGGACCTCTCCTGGACGAGGTGGAGGAAGAAGAGGAGGAGGAGGATGATGATGGGGATGATTACTTAGGGGAGGAGGATGCATCTCGTGGGGCAAGTGAAAATGTTGGCATGGCAAGGTCTGGTACAGGGTTTGTGCGTGACTGGAGGGATGTGGATTTGCCAGAAAGTGCTCCTCCAACTAGCACTCGCAGTGCATCATTGACACCAGGAACATTGGCCCACATGTCAGATTATGCCTTGCAGATCCTAAAATGGGACCCCCGCACTGCCAAAATGATGAACGATGACGACTACTGGTTGGCCAGCATCCTCGATCCACGCTATAAAGGCAAATTACAAAACATCATGCCACACGAGAACCTTGACCTAATATTGGCTTATAAACAAGCAACTCTGGTAAACCGGTTGGTTGAGGCATTCTCAGCACACAGCAGCGGTGATGGTTCTCACACGAGCCGTACGGGCCGGGGGCAGCTTGGCAAAGGTGCCCGTGGTGCACACAGCAGAAGTGGCGTTGGAGACAGGGGTTTCATGACAATGTTGTGGACTGATTTTTCAAGAACCGCTCACACAACTGGTAATACTGCATCGATGGAAAGTGACAGGAGACAGCAGTTGTCAACTATGTTTACAAACTACTTTTCCTCTCATATCGATGTTCTCCCGCACAGGTCATTCCCCTTTGACTATTGGGCAGCTAAACAGGACACCTGGCCTGAATTGGCACAATATGCCTTACAGGAGCTCGCTTGCCCAGCTGCAAGTGTGCTATCGGAAAGAGTCTTCAGTGCAGCTGGATCAATCCTGACAGAAAAAAAGACCCGTCTGTCAACCCAAAATGTGGATGATCTAACCTTCATTAAAATGAACCATGCATGGGTTTCCAAGGATTTTGTCCCACCTTCCCCTGATGACACATAGGGTGACAGAAAAATGGCTTGCTTTGGTCCTCCTCTTCCTGGGACTTGAACAATTTCGCCTTTTGCATCAGCTGAATGTCCAACATCAACATATGCCACTTTCTAAAGCTCCCTAACTGTGCTGCCTCCCCCCCATGGCCGGGGTCACCACCTAGCGCACGAAACCGTGCGAGTGCCATTGCCCTGGACAGGTGGGTAGGCTGACTCTTGGGCGCGGGCACTGGCACAGGGTCCCTCATAGTGCAATCAAGTGTCTCTGACGGTGGTGGTGCACACCCGCCGTCAGACACACCGCCGTACTATGAGGGGCCCAGTGCCAGTACCGACGCCCACGAGTGGGCCCCCCTTGCTTGGGCAGGGCCCCAGCATTTGCAATCTTTAACTCTCCCTGCTCCTCCGCTTTGTAGTCTGGGCCGTCAAATCCATACTGGGCCTGACACCTTCTGAGCCTGCCTCCTGATCTATAGACATATATTTTGAATGTGTACACTATGCTATCCATACATGTTATCCGGGGGTACGGTACCCTTTCTCACCTTTGTGCAATCACGTGTAATCCATACTGGGCCTGACACCGTCTGAGCCTGCCTCCTGATCTATAGACATATACAGTCATATGTAAAAGTTTGGGCACCCCTATTAATGGTAACCTTTTTTCTTTATAACAATTTTGGTTTTTGCAACAGCTATTTTAGTTTCATATATCTAATAACTGATGGACTCAGTTATATTTCTGGATTCAAATGAGGTTTATTGTACTAACAGAAAATGGGCAATCTGCATTTTAATAAAATTTGACCGGTGCAAAAGTATGGGCACCTCAACATAAAAGTGACATTAATATTTCGTAGATCCTCCTTTTGCAAAAATAACAGCCTCTAGTCGCTTCCTGCAGCTATTAATGAGTTCCTGGATCCTGGATGAAGGTATTTGTGACCATTCCTGTTTACAAAACGATTCCAGTTCAGTTAAGTTTGATGGTCGCCGAGCATAGACAGCCTGCTTGAAATCATCCCACAGATGTTCAATGATATTCAGGTCTGGGGACTGGGATGGCCATTCCAGAACATTATAATTGTTCCTCTGCATGAATGCCTGAGTAGATTTGGAGCGGCCTTTTGGATCATTGTCTTGCTGAATTATCCATCCCCTGCGTAACTTCAACTTCGTCACTGATTCTTGCACATTATTGTCAAGAATCTGCTGATACTGAGTTGAATCCATGCGACCCTCAACTTTAACAAGATTCCCGGTGCCGGCATTGGCCACACAGCCCCAAAGCATGATGGAACCTCCACCAAATTTTACTGTGGATAGCAAGTGTTTTTCTTGGAATGCTGTTTTTTAGCCTCCATGCATAACGCCTTTTTGTATGACCAAACAACTCAATCTTTGTTTCATCAGTCCACAGGACCTTCTTCCAAAATGTAAATGGCTTGTCCAAATGTGCTTTTGCATACCTCAGGCGACTCTGTTTGTGGCGTGCTTGCAGAAACGGCTTCTTTCGCATCACTCTCCCATACAGCTTCTCCTTGTGCAGAGTGCGCTGTATTGTTGACCGATGCACAGTGACACCATCTGCAGCAAGATGAGGCTGCAGGTCTTTGGAGGTGGTCTGTGGATTGTCCTTGACTGTTCTCACCATTCTTCTTCTTTGCTTTTCTGATATTTTTATTGGCCTGCCACTTCTGGGCTTAACAAGAACTGTACCTGTGTTCTTCCATTTCCTTACTATGTTCCTCACAGTGGAAACTGACAGGTTAAATCTCTGAGACAACTTTTTGCATCCTTCCCCTGAAAAGCTATGTTGAATAATCTTTGTTTTCAGATCATTTGAGAGTTGTTTTGAGGAGCCCATGATGCCACTCTTCATAGGAGAATCAAATAGGAGAACTACTTGCAAGTGGGCACTTTAAATACCTTTTCTCATGATTTGATACACCTGGCTATGAAGTTCAAAGCTCAATGAGGTTACAAAACCAATTTAGTGCTTCAGGAAGTCAGTAAAAAGTAGTTAGGAGTGTTCAAATCAAGAAAATGATAAGGGTGCCCATACTTTTGCACAGGTCAAATTTTGTTTAATTGCAGATTGCACATTTTCTGTTAGTACAATAAACCTCATTTGAATCCAGAAATATAACTGAGTCCATCAGTTATTACATATATGAAACTGAAATAGCTGTTGCAAAAACCAAAATTGTTATAAATAAAAAAGGTTAACATTAATAGGGGTGCCCAAACTTTTACATATGACTGTATTTTGAATGTGTACACTATGCTATCCATACATGTTATCCGGGGATATGGTACCCTTTCTCACCTTTGTGCAATCACGTGTAATCCATACTGGGCCTGACACCGTTTTAGCCTGCCTCCTGATCTATAGACATATATTTTGAATGTGTACACTATGCTATCCATACATGTTATCCGGTGATACGGTACCCTTTCTCACCTTTGCGCAATCAAGTGTAATCCATACTGGGCCTGACACCATCTGAGCCTGCCTCCTGATCTATAGACATATATTTTGAATGTGTACACTATGCTATCCATACATGTTATCCGGGGATACGGTACCCTTTCTCACCTTTGTGCAATCACGTGTAATCCATACTGGGCCTGACACCATCTGAGCCTGCCTCCTGATCTATAGACATATATTTTGAATGTGTACACTATGCTATCCATACATGTTATCCGGGGATACGGTACCCTTTCTCACCTTTGTGCAATCACGTGTAATCCATACTGGGCCTGACACCATCTGAGCCTGCCTCCTGATCTATAGACATATATTTTGAATGTGTACACTATGCTATCCATACATGTTATCCGGGGATACGGTACCCTTTCTCACCTTTGTGCAATCACGTGTAATCCATACTGGGCCTGACACCGTCTGAGCCTGCCTCCTGATCTATAGACATATATTTTGAATGTGTACACTATGCTATCCATACATGTTATCCGGGGATACGGTACCCTTTCTCACCTTTGTGCAATCACGTGTAATCCATACTGGGCCTGAGAACGGCTGGCGAGCTGTTAAGCAAACTACAGCACCTGTGGTTTACACACGTAAGATTTTCATTTTTTCTGGAATGACGGTTAGGCCTAATTCCGGAACTGCGGTTGACCTGCACTTACTGGGAAATCATCGTTCGCGGGTAATAATTGTAATCCCATATCCCCATCACTAACGTTGCTCAGCGGGTTATCTGCACCTGTTAGGCTGGTTTCACATTTGCGTTTTTTAGCGCTGGAAAAAAACGCATACCTGCGCATGCGTTTTTTCCCCTATATTTAACATGGGTGCGCATACCTGCGCGCTGGTAAGCGCACGTATGCGATTTTCATGCGCTGCGTTTTTTTGGGGTGTGCGTTTGTATTTTCCAGACGCAGCATGTTGCATTTTTTGGCCCTGCAAAAAAGCGCATGCGCACGTATGCGCACGTTTTGCGCTAAAATTGGCCATTATAGCCTATGGATGCGCATATGTGCGCACTGGCATGCTCATGTATGCGTTTTTTTGCACATGCGTTTTTTTTTTACCATTAGTTTAGACAATGGAATTTAGGGGTTTGGGTAAAGTTAGGGTTAGTTAAGGGGGTTTAGGGTTAGGGTTAGGGTCAGGGTTAGGGTTAGGGTTAGGGTTAGGGTCAGGGTTAGGGTCAGGGTTAGGGTTAAGTATGGTTTGGTTAAGGGTTAGGGTCAGGGTTAGGGTCAGGGTTAGGGTTAAGTATGGTTTGGTTAAGGGTTAGGGTCAGGGTTAGGGTCAGGGTTAGGGTTAAGTATGGTTTGGTTAAGGGTTAGGGTTAGGGTTAGGGTCAGGGTTAGGGTTAGGGTCAGGGTTAGGGTTAAGTATGGTTTGGTTAAGGGTTAGGGTCAGGGTTAGGGTCAGGGTTAGGGTTAAGTATGGTTTGGTTAAGGGTTAGGGTCAGGGTTAGGGTCAGGGTTAGGGTTAAGTATGGTTTGGTTAAGGGTTAGGGTCAGAGTTAGGGTCAGGGTTAGGGTTAAGTATGGTTTGGTTAAGGGTTAGGGTCAGGGTTAGGGTTAGGGTTAGGGTTAGTTAGGGTTTGGGTTAGGGTTAAGTATGGTTTGATTAAGGGTTAGGGTCAGGGTTAGGGTTAGGGTTAGGGTTAGGGTTAGGGTCAGGGTTAAGGTCAGGGTTAGGGTTAGTTAGGGTTTAGGGTTTGGGTTAGGGTTAAGTATGGTTTGGTTAAGGGTTAGGGTCAGGGTTAGGGTTAGGGTTAGGGTCAGGGTTAGGGTTAAGGGTTAGGGTCAGGGTTAGGGTTAGTAAAGTCATGGTTTGGGTTAGTGTGAGGGGCCACCTAATGTTGGAAAAAAACGCAAACGCGGTAAAAACGCACTAAAAACGCATACAAACGCTTAAAAACGCTGCGTTTTTTTCATGCATGCTCATAAAAATGCTTGAAAAAAACGCAGCAGTTGTATGCTTTTGTATGCGTTTTTTCAATGCGTTTTTTTGCGGGAAAAACGCGCTGCAAAAAAAAGCAAGTGTGAAACTAGCCTAAGCGACAAACGCTGGCCTTTTCAGTGTAGCGCACATGCAGCCACGGACATGTAAGGGCATGACACACCAGTTATTGGCCAATCTCACGTGCCAGAGCCTCGCGTGTCCCTCTAGTAAGCTGGACTCGGACCGTGGGGCATGACGGAGTCTCGTTCGTTAACGGAATTAAGCTTGCAATGTGTGCATCTTTTTTGTTGCTGGATGGTTGAGGTTGCCCGTGTTGAGTCAAATTACGCCGTAGGCTCCACTCCTGGTGGTGCCCTTCTGGACATTCCTTTAAGGTTCAGCTTTGCAACCATACTGCCCAGGTAAACAAACACTTTGCCTTCATGAACGCTGTTTAGAGGGTCATGACTTGTGGGAATAACGCCGCCCAATCAGTTAACCTGCTAGAGAGATCCTTCGTTGCTCCCAAGCATGACATCACACTCCCTAGGAGGAAGGTAATGCCACTGTGGCGACTGCACTCCTGGGGGCGACACAAGTGCACTGATGCCCAGCCACTGCTCGATGAATCTGCTGGTACATTGACCCAGACCACTACATTCCCCTCGCACGCTACACGGCCTGAATCTGACCCTGATGAAACTCAGGTTACCCTTCCCATATACAGTTCCATCTTACACGGTGACAAAGAGGAAGCTGCAGATGAAAGTGCAGGTTCGGCCCACCCGCCGTCAGACACACCACCGTACTATCAGGGGCCCTGTGCCAGTGCCATCGCCAACGAGTGGGCCCCCCCTGCTTGCTCAGGATCACAGCACTTGCAAGGTTGAAATACTGTGCAGTGAGATGGAAGATGGGGACGACGAGGAGTCCAGACTAGTACAGGGATTCCCTAGCGAGGAGACTTATTTCATTGTTTTCAATGTTGGGACAGCAATTTTTGGGGAGCACTATACTCTGGAGAATGATAGATGGGGCCCACCATACACTGGAACATTCCAAAGGTGGACATCAGACACTGGAGCAGCATTTACAGGGCCCATTATACACTTGAGCATTAGAAATGGGGCCCATTATGTTTGGAGCATTATTTGGGCCCATAAGACAGTGGAGCTTCATCCATGGGGACCAACATATACTGTAGCATTATGTGGAGCTCATCATATACTGTTTCAAACATTATATGGGACCAATGATTCTGTAATAGATGGGCCTCGTCATGAGATGTAAAAAGTGAAGTATTTTTCATTGTACTATACCGCTATTTCTCTGCCGTATCGGAGCATCATGAGTTGTGGTATGTGTTAAAGGGGCGCTCTTTCGCCCAGGGCACATGAAAACCTGGAGCCAGCCCTACCACCCCACAACTTTAGCCAAATAACCCCCATTTTTCAGTGCGTAACTAGTATTATGAAGTAAATTAAGGCTGACAAGCTTAAGTAATAAGAATAGATGCTTTTGGCATTCAAATGGGCACTGTAGGTGTGTTTCCTGTCCTCCTCTCACTGCCGACTTTAATTCCCCATTGACTTACATTGGGTTTCGTGTTTCGGTCGGACCCCCGACTTTTCCCTATAGTCGGCCGATTTTGCTCGACCCGACTTTTGGAAAAGTCGGGTTTCATGAAACGAAATTCGACCCTAGAAAAGCAAAAGTCGCTCAACTCTAGTCTCAGTCAGTTCTTTCTGTAAGTGGGTATGAGACATGACAAAGGACTGATGATTCACAGAAAAGTCACGCGCCATCTGCGTCAAACTGGACACTTGATGTGCCAAGTTATGCAGCGGATCCATGATCGGAGAAAAAAAAAGTGCAAAATCCCATTTAAATGTATAGGTTAGTGATAATGTAGTGAAACCTCCACCAGGGGGAGCTGGTGAGGGAAGAGAGGCTACACACTAAAGGGTCCGTCACACTAAGCGAGATCGCTAGCAATATCGCTAAAGCGTCACCAATTTTGTGACGCAGCAGCGATATTGCTAGCGATATTGCTGTGTGTGATACTTACCTGCAACTGGCTCCCCCGCTGGTTATAGCTGATCGCGCGAGAACGTCCTGGGCCGTTTCTCGTCGGTCGCTTCCTGCTGGCGCCGACGAGCGACGCGTGAACGCGGGCGAGAGGACATCTTCATCGCCGCATCTGACAGGTAAGTAACGACCGCCGACCGCTGCTATGTCGCTGGTGAGATCAACCTGTTTGGCAGCTCACTAGTGACCATTTAGTGATGCACAAGCGATCCTGACCAGGTCGTATCGCTGTCGGGATCACTGGTGCATCGATAAAAGTGACGGAAACCTTAGAGTAGCAACACTGAACAACAGCACAGGTGTCACAGGTAACGAGAGAGAATGGTCAGATGAACCGAGTCAGAAACTATCAGGAGCAGACGTACTAGAAGGAGTAGTAATACACGTAGTCAAAATACCAAGCCGAGGGTCAGAAAGCCAAAACATGAGCACGGGGTCCAAAAACGAGAGGCGAAATACGTGGTCAGGATACAAGCCGGGGAATCTGATTATTTATTATTATTATTATTATTATTATTTATTTATATAGCACCATTGATTCCTTGGTGCTGTACATGAGAAGGGGTTACATACAAATTTCAGATATCACTTACAGTAAACAAACTAACAATGACAGACTGATACAGAGGGGAGAGAGGACCCTGCCCTTTCGGGCTTACATGCTACAGGATGGTGGGGAAGGAGACAGTAGGTTGGTGGGTTGCAGCAGTTCCGGTGTTGGTTGAGATGATATCCCGGTAGTGGTGAGAGAGAAGGAGGTAGCGGGGTCATTGCAGGCTGTAGGCTTTCTTGAAGAGGTGGGTTTTCAGGTTCCGTCTGAAGGATCCAAATGTGGTTGATAGTCGGACTTGTTGGGGCAAAGAATTCCAGAGAATAGGGGCTATTCGGGAGAAGTCTTGGAGGCGGTTGGGTGAGGAGCGAATAAGTGTGGAAGAGAGAAGGAGGTCTTGGGAGGACCGGAGATTACATGAGGGAAGGTATCGGGAGATTAGTTCAGAGACATATGGGGGAGACAGGTTATAGATGGCCTTGTAGGTCAGTATTAGTAATTTGAACTGGATGCGCTGAGGGAATGGGAGCCAGTGAAGAGATTTGCAGAGGGGAGAAGCAGAGGAGTAGCGAGGAGAGAGATGAATTAGTTGGGCGGCAGAGTTAAGGATGGACTGGAGAGGTGCGAGGGGGTTAGCAGGGAGACCACAGAAAAGGATGTTGCAGTTGTCGAGGCGCGAGATGATGAGGGCATGCACAAGCATTTTAGTAGATTGAGGGTTGAGGAAAGGACGGATTCTGGAAATATTTTTGAGCTGGAGGCGACAGGAGGTAGAAAGAGCTTGGATGTGCGGTTTGAAGGACAGGGCAGAATCAAAGGTTACTCCGAGGCAGCAGACATCTGGTACTGGGGAAAGTGTGATGTCATTAATTGTTATAGCTAGGTCAGGTAAGGAAGATCTGTGAGATGGAGGAAAGATGATGAGTTCTGATTTGTCTACATTGAGTTTGAGGAAGCAAGAGGAGAAAAAGGAGGATATGGCTGATAGACACTCTGGGATTCTGGACAGCAGAGAGGTGACGTCTGGGCTAGAGAGGTAGATCTGAGTGTCATCAGCATAAAGGTGGTAGTGGAATCCGTGGGACTTTATGAGTTGCCCCAGACCAAGTGTATAGATTGAGAAGAGTAGAGGTCCTAAAACAGAGCCTTGGGGGACTCTAACAGAGAGAGGGTGGGATGAGGAGGTGGTGTGGGAGTGGGAGACGCTGAATGTGCAGTTGGAAAGGTATGAGGAGATCCAGGATAGGGCAAGGCCTTTGATGCCGAAGGAGGAGAGGATCTGTAGTAGGAGGCAGTGGTCAACTGTGTCGAATGCAGAGGACAGGTCTAGAAGCAGGAGTATAGAGTATTGTCCATTTGATTTGGCTGTAAGTTGGTCATTAGTAATTTTGGTCAGGGCTGTCTCAGTGGAGTGATGGGGGCGGAAACCAGATTGTAGATTGTCAAAGAGCAAGTTAGATGATAGGTGGGAGGAAAGTTCAGCGTGGACGTGCTGTTCCAGGAGTTTGGAAGCGAATGGAAGCAATGATATGATGAAATGCCAGAGAGGGAACGTAGCAGCAGAGAAGAATACCAAGAGATGGGGTCAGAGATCAGTCCGGGTCTTACACATGGATATAAGTCAAAGGCAGGAGGAGCACCAAGGTACAAGGGTCAGAGAAATTACTCCATATAATTTGTTGTGCAATTTCTCCTGAGTGCACAGATAGCCAACATGTGGAGGAAAACAACTGTTTCGATTCATGGCAGGGCTTGGAAGGGAAGGAGTGCCATCTGACGTTTTGAATGTCAAATTTGCTGGATTAATTAGCAGATGCCATGTCGCGTTTAGAGAGCCCCTGATGTGCCTAACCAGTGGAAATCCACAACAAGTGACACGATTTTTGAAAGTACACCCCTTAGGGAACTTATCTAGATGTGTATTGAGCACCTTGAACCCACAGGTGCTTCACAGAACTTTATAAGGCAGAGCCATGAAAATAAAAAAATCACATCTTTCCCACAAAAATGATTTTTAGTGCCAAACTTTGCATTTTCAGAAGGGTATCCGGAGAAATTGCACCATACAATTTGTTGTGCAATATCTATCGAGCATGCCAATACCCCATACATGGGGGGGAAACCACTGTTTAGGTGCACAATAGGGCTCGAAAAGGGAAGGAGCGCCTTTTGACTTTGTGAATGTAAAATTTGCTGCAAAAATTAACATTGTCATTTTTGGAGAGCCCCTTATGTGCCTAAACAGTGGAAATCCCCAACAAGTGACACCATTTTGGAAACTAGACCCCTTAGGGAACTTATCTAGATGTGTATTGAGCACCTTGAACCCCCAGGTGCTTTACAGAAGTCTATAATGTTGAGCTGTGAAAAAAAGAAAAAATCCTATTTTTCCTACAAAGATGTTTTTTTTAAGCCCCAAATTTTGTATTTTCACAAGGGTAACAGGCGAAAATGGCACCACAATTTTGTTGTGCATTTCTCCTGAGTTCACTGATGTCCCATATGTGGTTGAAAACTACTTTTGATGCACAGTGCAAAGCTCAGAAGGGAAATAGTGCCATATTACAGTGCACATTTTGCTGCACTGGTTTGAGGGTGACATGTCACATTGGCAGAGCCTCTGAAGTGCCAAAACAGTAGAACCTCTCCCATAAGTGACCCCATTTTACAAACTACAGTGGGTAAGGAAAGTATTCAGACCTCTTTAAATTTTTCACTCTTTGTTTCATTGCAGCCATTTGGTAAATTCAAAAAAGTTCATTTATTTCTCATTAATGTACACTCTGCACCCCATCCTGACTGAAAAAGCAGAAATGTAGAAATTTTTGCAAATTTATTAAAAAGGAAAAACTGAAATATCAAATGATCATAATTATTCAGACCCTTTGCTCAAACACATATTTAAGTCACATGCTGTCCATTTCCTTGTAATCCTCCTTAAGATGGTTCTACTCCTTCAGTGGAGTCCAGCTGTGTTTAATTAAACTGATAGGACTTGATTTGTAAAGGAACACACCTGTCTGACCTCACAGCTCACAGTGCATTCGCTGATCTGTCGCAGTGATCTGTGATGTGACAGATCAGCGATCTTGAACATGAAAGAAGAACAGGAATGTGCTATACACGGGGGGATCACCACAGACAATTAATTGACATGTAGATAGACAATTTTTATTGGACATGTATAAACCACACACAAATTAAAAACATTAAAAAGTCACACATGTGACATGACAGTAACATACAATGGCTCGTAATAGAGCCTGCACCCTGTAATTTCACTCCACAAAAAACCTGCCTATATAAACAGCATACCAACTGATGACCAGGTGTATTAAAGTGAAAAAGCTTCCAAGGGGATATAGATGTACGTGAGCATGAAGTAACACCCACTTTACCCATTGCATAGAGGAAGAAACCCCAAAAATCCTTTTAGAGATCAGAGGTCAATAGTGTTGTACACTCTAAATAGATTCCATAGATAAGAAACTTGGTCCCCATCGCCCACAGTGCCCGTCGTAAGAGTCATATATACACATAGAAATCAACAAATGAATGCTTTCTCAGACCCAAAAAAACGACATGAGCACATAATCTATAATGGACAAGATCAGTCACCCATAAGTTGTGGCATGAAATAATGGCATCAAATAGCAGAACCCATGTGGAGCGAGATCAGGGTGGGTGACTGATCTTGTCCATTATAGATTATGTGCTCATGTCGTTTTTTTGGGTCTGAGAAAGCATTTATTTGTTGATTTCTATGTGTATATATGACTCTTACGACGGGCTCTGTGGGTGATGGGGACCAAGTTTCTTATCTATGGAATCTATTTAGAGTGTACAACACTATTGACCTCTGATCTCTAAAAGTTTTTTGGGGTTTCTTCCTCTATGCATTTGGTATAGTGGGTGTTACTTCATGCTCACGTACATCTATATCCCCTTGGAAGCTTTTTCACTTTAATACACCTGGTCATCAGTTTGTATGCTGTTTATATAGGCAGGTTTTTTGTGGAGTGAAATTACAGGGTGCAGGCTCTATTACGAGCCATTGTATGTTACTGTCATGTCACATGTGTGACTTTTTAATGTTTTAATTTGTGTGTGGTTTATACATGTCCAATAAAAATTGTCTATCTACATGTCAATTACTTTTCTGTGGTGATCCCGCCGTGTATAGCCCATTCCTGTTCTTCTTTCATGTTCAATATAGTCCTTTTGAATGGGCTGGGGTTGGATCCCACCCTATTATCTATTGTGGTGCCCCTGCTCTTGGTTTGACAGATCAGCGATCTGTCACAGGACTGTGATGTCCCACCTGGGACTATGTAATAAAGTTAAAAAAAAAAAGTGTTAAAATAATTTTTAAAAAATTGCCAAATAAATTAGAAAAAAAAAATAATTCCCCCAATGAATCCATTTTTTGGAAATAAAAAAAAAACAATAGAAGTACACATATTAGGTATCGCCGCGTCCGTAACGACCTGCCCTATTAAACTGTCCCTTTAGTTAAACCCTTTTAGTGAACCCCTTAAAAAATAAAAATAAAAAACGAAGCAAAAAATAATGATTTATTATGATACCGCCAAACAAAAAGTGCAATAACGCGCGATTTAAAAGACGCATATAAATATCCATGGTACCGCTGAAAACGTCATCTTATCCCACAAAAAACGAGCTGCCACACAGCATCATCAGCGAAAAAATAAAAAAGTTATAGCTCGCAGAATAAAGCGATGCAAAAATAATTATATTTTATATAAAAGAGTTTTCATTGCATAAAACCGACAAAACATAAAAAAAGACCTGACCCGAAAAATAAAACCGCTTTATCAATTTTACCGCACGCGGAATGGTGTAAACGCACCCCCCCAAAAGAAATTCATGAAACGCTGGTTTTTGTTCATTCTGCGTCCCAAAAATCGGAATAAAAAGCGATCAAAAATTGTCACATGCCCGAAAATGGTACCAATAAAACGTCAACTCGTCCTGCAAAAAATAAGACCTCACATGACTCGGTGGGTCAAAATACGGAAAAATTATAGCTCTCAATATGTGGTGATGCAAAAACTATTTTTAAAATAAAAAGCGTCTTTTACCGTATGACAGCTGCCAAATATAAAAACCGCCATAAATAGTAAATCAAACCCCCCGTTATAGTAAGGGAAAAATAATAAAATAAAAAGAAAATGTATTTATTTCCATTTTCCCATTAGGGTTAGGGTTAGGGCCAGGGCTAGGGTTAGGGCTAGGGTTAGGGCTAGGGTTAGGGTTAGGGGTGTGTTGGCGTTAGGGTTGGAGTTAGAATTGGGGGTTTCCACTGTTTGGGCACATCAGATGCTCTCCAAATGCAACATGGCGTCTGATTTCAATTCCAGCCAATTCTGAGTTGAAAAAGTCAAATGGTGCTCCTTCCCTTCCAAGCTCTGCCATGCGCCGAAACAGTGTTTTACCCCCACATGTAGGGTATCAGCCTACTCAGGATAAATTGCAAAACAACTTTTGGGGTCCAATTTCTCCTGTTACCATTAGGAAAATAGAAAGTTGGGGGCAAAAATATAAATTTTGTGGAAAAAAATGATTTTTTTATTTTTCACGCCCGGGCGTCATAAACTTCTGTGAAGCACTTGGGGGTTCAAAGTGCTCACCACACATCTAGATAAGTTCCGTGGGGGGTCTAGTGTCCAAAATGGGGTCACTTGTGGGGAGTTTCAATAGTTTAGGTACATCAGGGGCTCTCCAAACGCACATGACACCCGCAGACCATTCCATCAAAGTCTGCATTCCAAAACGTCACTACTTCCCTTCCGAGCCCCGACGTGTGTCCATACAATAGTTTTCTCCCACATATGAGGTATCAGTGTTCTCAGGACAAATTGGACAACAACTTTTGGGGTCCAATTTCTCCTGTTACCCTTGGGAAAAAAAAAATTGGGGACTAATTGATCATGTTAGTGGAAAAATACGATTTTTTTATTTTCATGCCTGGGCATTATAAACTTCTGTAAAGCCCTTGGGGATTCAAAGTGCTCACCACACATCTAGATAAGTTCCCTAGGGGGTCTAGTTTCCAAAATGGGGTCATTTGTGGGGGTTTCCACTGTTTAGGTACATTAGGGGCTCTCCAAGGCAACATGACACCCGCAGACCATTCCATGAAAGTCTGCATTCCAAAACGTCACTACTTCCCTTCCGAGCCCCGACGTGTGCCCATACAGTAGTTTTGTCCCACATATGGGGTGTCAGCATACTCAGGACAAATTGGACAACAACTTTTGGGGTCCAATTTCTCCTGTTACCCTTGGGAAAATAAAAAAATTGGGGACTAATTGATCATGTTTGAGGAAAAAATATAATTTTTTTATTTTCATGCCCGGGCATTATAAAAAAACTTCTGTGAAGCCCTTGGGGGTTCAAAGTTCTCACCACACATCTAGATAAGTTCCTTGGGGGGTCTAGTTTCCAAAATGGGGTCATTTGTGGGGGGTTTCCACTGTTTTGGTACATCAGGGGTTTTCCAATCGCGACATGGTGTCCGATCTCAATTCCAGCCAAAAACGTCAAATGGCGCTGCTTCCCTTCCGAGCTCTGCCATGCGCCCAAATAGTGGTTTACTCCCACATGTGGGGTATCAGCGTACTCAGGAAAAATTGCACAATAAAAATTGGGGGTGAAAAGATCATTTTTGTGTAAAAAATATGATTTTTTAATTGTACCGCTGTACGTTATAAACTTCTGTGAAGCCCTTGTGGGTTCAAAGTTCTCACCACATATCTAGATAAGTTACTTGGGGGTCTAGTTTCCACAATGGGGTCACTTGTGGGGGGTTTCCACTGTTTAGGTACATCAGGGGCTCTCCAAACGTGACATGGCGTCCGATCTGAATTCCAGCCAATTTTGCATTGAAAAAGTCAAACGGCGCTCCTTCCCTTCTGAGCTCTGCCATGCGCCGAAACAGTGGTTCCCTCCCACATATCAGGTATCAGCGTACTCAGGACAAATTGCACAATAACTTTTGCAGTCCAATTTCTCCTGATACCCTTGGTAAAATAAAAAAAATTGAACCTGAAGAATTTTTTTTGTGAAAAAAGTTAGATGTTCATTTTTTTAAATATTCAAAAAATTCCTGTGACGCACCTAAACTTCTTGACTGTGGTTTTGAGCATCTTAAGGGGTGCAGTTTTTAGAATGGTGTCACTTTTGGGAATTTTCTATCATATAGACCCCTCAAAGTGGCTTCAAATGTGATGTGGTCAGTAAAAATAAAATGGTGTTGCAAAAATGAGAAATCGCTGGTCAATTTTTAACCCTTATAACTTCCTAACAAAAAAAAATTTTGGTTCCAAAATTGTGCTGATGTAAAGTAAACATGTGGGAAATGTTACGTATCATGTTTTTTATGTGCCGTATCTCTGTGATTTAAGGCCTCTTTCACACATCAGTTTTTTGCCTTCAGGCGCGATCCGGCTTTTTTTGGAAAAAACGGATCCGGCAAAATGCAATGCCGGATCCGGTTTTTCCCCATTGACTTGCATTAGCGCCGGATCGTGCCGGATGGCATTGCGTTTCATCCGTTTTTTGCTGGATCCGGCAACTTGTCTCATTCCGGCGTCTTGAAAAAACGTCTACTGTAACGTTTTTTGTCTCCGGCGAAAAAGCCGGAAGCGCCGGATCCGGCGCTTCCAGCTTTTTGCTACAATGAAAGTCTATGGGTGCCGGAATGCGCTGGATCCAGAAAAAGACGGATCCAGCAACCGGATCCGGTTTTTTTAAGTCTGCGCATGCTCAGATCCAATTGGCCAGCCTCCAGGAACAGAGACGGATCCAGCAAAAAAACGGATCCGTTTCTACAGTTCTCCAAAATTTATGCCGGATCCGTTTTTTCTAAAAAAAGCCGGATCATGCCTGACGGCAAAAAACTGATGTGTGAAAGTAGCCTAAGGGCATAAAAATTCAAAGTTGTAAAATTGCGAAATTTTCAAAATTTTCGCCAAATTTCCGTTTTTTTCACAAATAAACGCAAGTTATTTGAATGAAATTTTACCACTATCATGAAGTACAATATGTCACGAGAGAACAGTGTCAAAATCACCTGGATCCATGGAAGCGTTTCAGAGTTATTACCTCATAAAGGGACAGTGGTCAGAATTGTAAAAATTGGCCCGGTAATGAACGTGCAAACCACCCTTGGGGATGAAGGGGTTAATGAGAAAAAAAAATGAACTTTTTGAATTTACCAAATGGCTGCAATGAAACAAAGAGTGAAAAATTTAAAGGGATCTGAATACTTACCGTACCCACTGTAAACCTCTCTCATCTAGGGGTGCAGTGATCATCTTGACACCACAGGTGTGTCACAGAATTTTATACCATTGGTCAGTGAAGAAAAAATCATTGACATATTTACCATCAAAATTGTGTGTGCCCAAAATTTTACATTTCCATCCTGGGAAAACAGTAAAAATGACACCAAAATTTGTCTCACAAGTGCTGAATGTAGAAATACCCCATATATCACTGTACACTACTGCTTAGCCATGCAGAGAGACTGGGGAGGGATGGAGCACTATTTGTCTCCTGGAGTGCAGATTTTCCTAGAATATTTTGCATCTAGAGACACGCACCCATAAATTAGGCAGTGTTAGGCATCAGGTTCCTGTCACTGCATAGCGGGAATCCTGAGCATTGCTTCCGGCAGTCTTCCATTCCTCTCCAGCCACAGAGGAGATTGCTCAGCAAACTTGTCGGTCCCGGCGCTCTGCCCAGACCAGCTCCGTGAGTTTGCTTGCTGCTGTCACCTCTGGCACAACTATGGCAATGCATGCTGCTCAGCAGCGAGATTCTCCAGGGACTAAGTCCCCATGTCGGGCCACTGAGCATGCCCGTGGAGTGATCTCCCATTGGAGATCGAAGGTCACGTGCTCAGGTCCTGCTTGGCCAAGGCGCTAGGATAGACTGTATTTTCAGACTATGAGGAGTGAGTGATGTATGCACGTATGAATGTCTCTGGTGAATCACTCATTAAGAAACCCCTACCCTCGGTACGCATGTGTTGTGCAGCCTAGCCTGCTAGCGCCCAGGCTTAGGCGTAGGTAGGTCAGAGGTTGAGTCAGGCATCAGTCCTCACCAGTGACTCGGCACGCCTCAGTGCACGTGCTCCACACTCCATAGCCAGCATCTATAGCGGCGCTCGCGGCAGCGACGTCGCACGCTCAGTGGGCCTAGAGGGACTCTAACCCCGTGTCCTAGGGGTAGAGTTCTGTGGCCATACACTGTGCGCTCTTTTTTGGCCTGGCTCGGTGAGCTAAACAGGCTCCGGCATCTACGTTCAGCGGTTGTGCGGCTCTGTGACTTAACAGACTTCACTCCTGTTCACATTGGGTGACGTTGCCCACGTGTGACCGTTTTCACACCGCTTATTTTTTCCGCCATTATCTAGCAGCAGTGTACCACCTCTGCACGGTGGACCCCGGGCTGCGAACACACCTACTACTATTTTATAATTTGGTGCATTCCGCCAGCCCTAACAGGCAGTTTCTCATCAATACAGAAATGTCAAACATGTGGGCGCTATATGTGGTTTAGACATTCTGGTGTTCAGAAGGAAGGGGGCCTTTAAATTTGAAAGACATGCAAAACAGAAGCCGCGGAGACACCATCACGTGTTTCTCAACGCAAGCAATGACCAGCCAGGTCTTTGTCCGGGAAGGAACAACCACGGGAAGGGCAGTCTCCAATGAAGGAAACCACCTATGCCAAAACATGGTATCCATCCACATACAGCTGTTTCGGGGTATTGCCCCTCATCAGTGTGGAGTAGGAAACTGGCTGGTAGGAGCAATGCCTAGTAAAAAGACTATGAAGAGGAGGATGAATGAACTCATGGAGATCAACATCCGACACTGCGGAGACACCATCACGTGTTTCTCAACGCAGTGATTCTAGAGCACTGCCCCCATCCCTTATGGGAAATATGCAAAACATGCAAAACAGAAGCCGCGGAGACACCATCACGTGTTTCTCAACGCAAGCAATGACCAGCCAGGTCTTTGTCCGGGAAGGAACAACCACGGGAAGGGCAGTCTCCAATGAAGGAAACCACCTATGCCAAAACATGGTATCCATCCACATACAGCTGTTTCGGGGTATTGCCCCTCATCAGTGTGGAGTAGGAAACTGGCTGGTAGGAGCAATGCCTAGTAAAAAGACTATGAAGAGGAGGATGAATGAACTCATGGAGATCAACATCCGACACTGCGGAGACACCATCACGTGTTTCTCAACGCAGTGATTCTAGAGCACTGCCCCCATCCCTTATGGGAAATATGCAAAACATGCAAAACAGAAGCCGCGGAGACACCATCACGTGTTTCTCAACGCAAGCAATGACCAGCCAGGTCTTTGTCCGGGAAGGAACAACCACGGGAAGGGCAGTCTCCAATGAAGGAAACCACCTATGCCAAAACATGGTATCCATCCACATACAGCTGTTTCGGGGTATTGCCCCTCATCAGTGTGGAGTAGGAAACTGGCTGGTAGGAGCAATGCCTAGTAAAAAGACTATGAAGAGGAGGATGAATGAACTCATGGAGATCAACATCCGACACTGCGGAGACACCATCACGTGTTTCTCAACGCAGTGATTCTAGAGCACTGCCCCCATCCCTTATGGGAAATATGCAAAACATGCAAAACAGAAGCCGCGGAGACACCATCACTTGTTTCTCAACGCAAGCAATGACCAGCCAGGTCTTTGTCCGGGAAGGAACAACCACGGGAAGGGCAGTCTCCAATGAAGGAAACCACCTATGCCAAAACATGGTATCCATCCACATACAGCTGTTTCGGGGTATTGCCCCTCATCAGTGTGGAGTAGGAAACTGGCTGGTAGGAGCAATGCCTAGTAAAAAGACTATGAAGAGGAGGATGAATGAACTCATGGAGATCAACATCCGACACTGCGGAGACACCATCACGTGTTTCTCAACGCAGTGATTCTAGAGCACTGCCCCCATCCCTTATGGGAAATATGCAAAACATGCAAAACAGAAGCCGCGGAGACACCATCACGTGTTTCTCAACGCAAGCAATGACCAGCCAGGTCTTTGTCCGGGAAGGAACAACCACGGGAAGGGCAGTCTCCAATGAAGGAAACCACCTATGCCAAAACATGGTATCCATCCACATACAGCTGTTTCGGGGTATTGCCCCTCATCAGTGTGGAGTAGGAAACTGGCTGGTAGGAGCAATGCCTAGTAAAAAGACTATGAAGAGGAGGATGAATGAACTCATGGAGATCAACATCCGACACTGCGGAGACACCATCACGTGTTTCTCAACGCAGTGATTCTAGAGCACTGCCCCCATCCCTTATGGGAAATATGCAAAACATGCAAAACAGCCAGTAAAAAGACTATGAAGAGGAGGATGAATGAACTCATGGCATTGCTCCTACCAGCCAGTTTCCTACTCCACACTGATGAGGGGCAATACCCCGAAACAGCTGTATGTGGATGGATACCATGTTTTGGCATAGGTGGTTTCCTTCATTGGAGACTGCCCTTCCCGTGGTTGTTCCTTCCCGGACAAAGACCTGGCTGGTCATTGCTTGCGTTGAGAAACACGTGATGGTGTCTCCGCGGCTTCTGTTTTGCAATCCTAAAAAGATGGACACCGCTGGATCACAGGTCCTATGGCGTCCACAGTGCCTCCATCTGTCTCATTATAGGGAATCTTCCGCCAGAGGTCCCATGTGAATCATGTATTTCAGAGATTTACACGGAAACCCCGATGTAAGCAATCAGCACAGGATGAATTTGCGCCGAGCCTTACTGCGATCTTTTTGAGGCAAAATGAACAAATCAGCAGCATGTGAAGAATTAGATTTATTTTTTTTTTTTCGCCGCTACATATGCGGTATAAGTGATTAGGCAACTTTATTCTTCGGGTGGGTGCGATGACAGCGATACCAGATTTATATTGGGTTTTTATGTTTGGCTGCTTTCACACACTAAAAGATGCTTTTTATTGCAAACCAGTTTTTGCATCACCATATTTTGAGAGATATAATTTTTCCATATTTCTGCCCACAGAGTCATGTTATGGCTTGTTTTTTTGTGGGACAAGCTGACTTTTTTATTGGTACCATTTTCGGGCACATGACATATTTTGATCGCCTTCTATTCTGATTTTTGGGAGGCAGAATGAACATAAACCAGCAAGTTCAGGAATTGTTTTATTTATGTTGTTCTGTGTATGGTAAAATTGATAAGGCAGCTTTATTTTTCGGGTCAGTACAATTACAGCGATACCACATTTATATTTTTTTAATGTTTTGCCGCTTTTACACAATAAAAACTATTTTATAGAAAAAATAAATATTTTTGCATTGCTTTATTCTGAGAGCTATAACGTTCTCTGCTGATAGAGCTGTATGGCAGCTTGTTTTTTGTAGGACAAGATGACGTTTTCAGCGGTACCATTTTTATATACATTTGTCTGTTTGATTACATGTTATTGCAATTTTTGTTCAATGGTATGATGATAAAGCAATGTTTTTTGCCTCATTTTTTATTTATATTATTTACGGTGCTCACTGAAGGGGTTAACTAGTGGGACAGTTTTATAGAGCGTGTCATTGCGGACACGGCGATACCAAATATGTTTATTTTATCTTACATAAGTAAATGTATTTATTGGAAACATATTTGCTTTTTTTGTTATTTATTTGGGGATTTAAAAAAAAAAAAACATTTTTACACTTTTCAATTTTTTTTAACAAACTTTTTACATTTTCCCAGGATGAGACATCACTGTACATTAAAAGATCGCTGATCTGATACTCTGCAATGCTTCTGCACTGCAGAGTATCACATCAGCATCTGACAGGCAGAGAAGGAGGCATGTCGGCGCTCACAAGCCATCTTCCCTGCAGGACCCTGAAGGACCCCGCGGCCATCTTGGGGCCAGGGGTCTTCATGGAGACCATCAGAACAACGCGATCGCATCACGTTGTTCTGATGGAAGTGTGAGCAGGTTGTGGGATGCAGTGACAGACAGGAGACAGAGCAAGGGTTAACAATTTTATTTAACACTGAGCTACTCCATGCAGGGAGGTAAAAGGTTAACAAGGGGGTTGGTAGGCAGTTCAAAATATAGATAGTATGCCTGGGTTAAAGAACAGTGAAAAAAGGTATTAACAGTTCTTGGCGGTTAACTTATCCTGTCAGACGTTTATCAAGACGTGGTAGTCCCGGTGCAGATGATGGTGCCGACAACGGCTGATGCGGCGCTTGACTGGTGTGGTCCTGTAGGTAATGATGATCCGTCTTCTGACGGCAGCAGTTGGTCTCCGGTACCGTCCGCAGAGCCCCTAGTCCCTATGCTGATGTGGCAGGAGGGGCGAGGGCCACTGCACTGTATGAGGCCGATGTGGCCTGGTGGATATATACTGGTGAATCAGGGTGCAGATGGCGGTCCTGCACCCAGTCTCTCTCTGGCAGCACACGCGCAGTATTCTCTAGGCCGGGACATTCAACACCTCGCTTTGTGGTGACCAACGGGTGCACTGCACGTCTCTCCTCACAGTCTCAGTGGTGGTGGGGAAGCCTGCACTGTATTGATGCTCGAGAGCCGGAGCACTCGCGTCCCACTGCTCTCTTCCCGCCAGGTCTGCTCGTTTATGCGCACACTGAGTCTCTAAACTCTTGGCCACACCCCCTGTTTCCACATGCAATGATTGGTCAGGTCTCTTAAGCTTTCCTCTGGACAACAGAGGAGACAGGCCCTACAGTTCCAGATCCGGCGCAAAAAAGGTACCCTCGGCATGGTCCTTCTTCTTACATAAGCATGCAGGGAGCCCCCTCCCTGCTTACAATCTCCTTGATGTCACTGTCACTATTGAGAGCGGCATCAGAGAGGAGGTTAAACGCCTGCAATTGGTACTAGCACTGATCGTGGGCGTTGCTGCAGGGTGTCAGCTCTCACACAGAGCTGACACCCGCACTTGATTGCCATGGCACTCAGCTTGAGGAACATAGTTCCCACAAAGCAGTACATGTATGGTGTATTTTGGGAAGAGGTTAAAACAGTCTTGTTTTTCCCGATGAGTGGTGTGAAACTCTGCATGGACCAGATGGATTTATTAGTGGATGGCTGGTGGATGGCCACCATGTCCCAACAAGGCTGCGATATCAGGAAGGAAGTGGAAGAGCTATATTTTGGGCCAGAATCATGGGGAGAAAGTCTATAGGCCCCTTTAGGGACACTGAACGTGTGACAATGACCTCAGTAAAGTATTTAGAGTTTTTGACTGACCACTTTCTTTCATGGTACAAAAAGAAGAACCATGTCATCTGTAGTAAAATCATCTTCATACATAACAATGCACCATCTCATGCTTCAAACAATACCTCTGAGTCATTGGTTGCTATGGGCATCCTCCCCTGATTTCAACCCTACCGATTACCTCAAGCTAAAGATCTATAAAGCTGGAAGGCAGTTAACATCAAAACAGCAGCTCCGGGACGCTATTCTGATATCCTGCAAAAGAATTCAAGCAGAAACTATCCAAAAATTGTGAAGGTGACATCAAAGATGGGGTCCTATGTTAACATGTAACTTGGACTGTTAAGATGATTTTTTTCTATTAAAAAGCTTTTTATTTCAGTACATGTGACCTCTTAGGCTACTTTCACACATCAGGTTTTCGGCGTCAGGCGCGTTCTGGCGTCGTGCCGGAGCGCCGGATCCGGCAAATGTTTTGTAAAACCGGATGTGACAGATCCGGTTTTCTGCTGGATCCGTCTTGCGCTTGACAGCCAAAACCGGATCCGTCTCATCCGGTTCATCCGGTTTTCGATCCGTTTTTCGACGGATTACGCCGGATCCGGTTTTTAAAATCGCCCCTTGTGGACTTCTGAAAGGGATTGGCTACTGAAAAACTATATATAGCGTGTTCCTACAGCCCTTCTTTGACAGGTTGTAGAGGAGAAAGTGCAGGTTGGAGAGAAGAGCAAGTTACTGGCGAAGATGGATGTTGTGATTGGAAATATTTTGAAGAATTTGGTGGATTTTACAGCGGAGGCGAATCGTTTGAGGGTGATTGTTCTGGAGAAGGAGAGAGCGAGACAGCAGCGCATCAGGCATCGTAGACGACGTTTGTGGATCCACCCCATCACAGCCAAGAGAATGACGCGTGGGGTCTATTCTACACTCTGCATGGACCATAGACGAAACCCGGATACATTTTTTGGATATGTTCGGATGAAAATGGAGAATTTTGATTACTTGGTGGAGCGCATTGCACACCTCATAAAAAAATCGGACACCTATTGCCGCTTCTCTGTTTCACCCGCAGAGCGTCTGATGGTGACTTTAAGGTAAGCCACATTTATTGGATATCCCCGCATCAGAGCACACTTTCACTGCAATCTTGTTGGTGGTAGTTTGCATCTCCAAGTGTTATAGCTGAGTTTTGGTATGTAATGCTGTGATTTTAAACTAATTGATTATTTTTTAATTCCCCACAGATTTCTTGCAACTGGAGAATCCCTTTCGTCACTGCATTTCCAGTACAGACTCGGGATTTCCACCATATCTGGAATAGTGAAGTACACATGCCGTGCACTGTGGGACTCCTTAGCTGAAGAGTTTTTACCAGAGCCCACAACAGAGACGTGGATTGAAATTTCAGAAAAGTTTCAACAGATATGTCAGTTTCCGAACTGCTTGGGCGCTGTGGATGGGAAACATAACCGCATTGTAAAGCCAGCCGGATCGGGATCGGAATATTTCAATTACAAGAAATATTTTTCAATTGTCCTCATGGCCATCGCTGACGCGGAATACAAATTTATTGCTGTTGATATTGGGGCCTATGGCCGCTCCAATGACTCTCAAGTTTTCAAACTGTCTGCCATGGGGCGTAAACTGTATGGAAACACCTTCCAGTTCCCACCCCCTAGACCGCTGCCACAAACATCTGGTCCACCTATGCCATTTGTCTGTGTAGGGGATGAAGCCTTCCAGCTGTCAGAACACCTTTTGAAACCATACGGTAGCAGAGGATTGTCAAGAACAAAACGCATTTTTAATTACCGCCTCACAAGAGCAAGAAGAATGGTTGAATGTACCTTTGGTATTCTGACAGCCAAATGGCGGGTCCTATTGACTGCGATCAACCTCAAGACAGAAACTGTGGACGAGGTGATCAAAGCTTGCGTGGTACTCCACAATTTTGTTATCTGCAAGGAACCCATTTCCATTGAGGACACCTCTGAAGAAACCACCTTGCAAAATTACCATGACATTACCACTAGAAGTTCTGTGACGGTTTCAGTAATGAGGGATAATTTTGCACTATACTTTATGTCACCTCAAGGCAGAGTACACTGGCAGGATGACAGAGTGTGAAAGATTTGTGCCCTTAACCAAACTTGTGTACCTTCTGTACCAACAGTATATACCTTTGCCAACCAAAGTTGGCTATCTTGTCATGGTCTTAATATTTTTACCTTTAGGCCACAGGTGTGTACCTGGTTGTGTTTTATGCAAAGTATTTCACCTTTTAACAAAAGTTGTGTACATTGTTAGGAAATCACCAACAATAAACACAACTTTTTAGGTGAAATACTTTGCTTCAAACACAACCAGAAACACAACTGTGGCAAAAAGCTAAAATTTACCCACAGTTATATATCTGGTTTTGAATACCTTTTTACCTTTGAAATACCCTGTATTTAACCTTTTTTTTAAACATATTTCGCCGCAGAAAGAAATGACAGACAAACATTGTAAAACGATAATTTAACTTTTATTTAAAATATTTTTTTTTTGTAAAATGTTTTTAAAGTGAAAAAAACTTTTTTAATAAAGGTTTTAAACCAAATGGCCATTTTTATTAAAAAACACACATTACAAATCTGTGTAGTGTGGGGTGGAAATACTGCTGGAGGGGCTGCGGGACACTTCGACACTGGGAGTGTGGATAGAGGACTGGGATCGTGGTGGGGAAGGAACAGTTAGAGGTGAAGGTGTGGAAAAAGCTACAGAATGGGTGGACATGTGGGAGGCAGAAGAGGTGGTGGGCGGTGGAGAGGAGGGTTGGGCAGGGACTGTAGGAGCAGATGATGTTGATGGAAAGTTGTATGGGGAAGGAGTTTGGTACGGGGAAGAGTTTGGTACGGGGCAGGTTGCTGGAAGTGGGGAGATGTCTGGTACTGGGGAGGTTGCTGGTACTGGGGAGGTGGCTGGTATGTAATAGGAGGGGGAGGATGGAAAGTGGCTGGAGGGGGTGCAGGTGGAGGAACTACTGGGGTGGGAGGAGGAGGTTGGGAGGTAACGTGCTGGAGAGCACCGTGGCACGAATGCATTACATGCATCTGCTGGCTAGGAGAGAGCGTTTCCATGCGCTCCACAACAGACCTGAAAAAGGTGTGGTTTGGCGAAGATCTTGCTTCTGAATGCATGGTTTGCAGAAGTGTCTTCACCTCCAGAATGCTGGAGTTGATCTGCTGAAGGCCTGCGGAGATTTGCTCTGACAAGACTTTTAGACAGTTCTGGAAAGATGCATTCAGATGCAAGAACTCTGGCGCATAAGTCTTTTCCTGACCCCTCTGCTGCTGCCGCCCAGTACCCGCAGGTGTACTAGAGGTGGCAGGGGCAGAAGGGTGGGGTAAAGGGAAAGCGATCTCCTCACCAGCAGCTTCATGTAATGTAGGCTGCCACGATGCTCCTGTGCTGGTGGATGGGACAGATGGGTCGAATGTGTGGGAAGGCTGGGAAGGTGCAGATGTACCGGGGCGGTCGAAGTGTCCCTCGGTGCCGGTCTCCTCAGGGATCGCCTCAGAAGGGTCCAATTGTGCAGGCTCCCGAGTGCTGCTCACCGTGCTGTGGAATAAAGAGAAAAAAAAAACAATTAAAATAGTGACATGGCATGGCCCTGGCTGAAAAAAAATTGTTACATCTAAACATTTTTTTTTCACATGTAGTGTGTAATATTTACCTTCTGGTGACCATTGTATCCCGGAGGAACGACAGGGCTCGTGCGTACTTGTACTTGCTCCTGCGTCCTCCAGATCCACTCGGGGCCCGCATCTCTTTATTGAACTCCTTCTTGAAACGATCCCTCACAGACCGCCACCGCTTCACAATTCTGTCCCCTGAAACGAGAAAGGACAAAGTGGTTAGTATACAACATCAGTGTTTCCCAAACTCCAGTCCTCATGGTCCCCAGGGGTCATGTTTTCAGGATTTCCATAGTAAATAGAAATCCTGAACACATGATCCGTGGGGACCACGAGGACTGGAGTTCGGGAATCACTGGTTTACATCAAGCAACCGGTACTGTATATACTTACGCTCTTTAATCTGGGCCCGAGCATCGAGGTCCTCCCAGCGGCCCACAAGGAGCGAACAGATTTCCTCCCAGAGTCGTCGGGTAACAATCAGGTCAGCATGGCAGCGGTCAGCCATATTCCATAGCGGCTCCCTTTCTCTGATGAGATAGATGAGGTGGTCAACATCAATTCCTCCATCCTCACCGTCTGAGTCAGGAGCACGCTGTGAAGGTTGTTAAAGTAAAATAGAAAAATAGCAAAATTAGTCACCACACTTAAGACATGAAATAAAAAGTGTACCAAAATTTAACTTAAATATTATACTTACACGCTGGTGACCGCCGCGTTGCTGTCGCCGACGACCCTGGGAGGCACTGCGAGGACCTCTTGGCCGAGCACTAGATTGGGAAGACTAGAGAAGAAAGGAAAAAAATTTTTGTGTTTGGATGTTGGCATTTGTTTGCTGTGTGTGGTCTGCAGTACATTGTTTTCTATGTGTTGTGTGTAGTGTGATGTTGTGTTTCTGCGTTTGATGCAAAAAACTTACCAATTGTGAGCCCACTCCAGGTGTCTGTCCACCCCTTCCTTCTTCTTCTGGGAGCTCCTCTTCAGCTTGTGATTCCTGTTTTGAAATAAAAGGCAATGAATAGACATATATTACAGAGATGATGGATTTTGGAAATAAAAACTTACCGTCAAACGCTGACGATGCGAGGGAGGGCTCCCAGAAGAAGATGTGCTGTCATGTTGCTGGCCAGACACCGTGGTGCTGCTGCTGTTGCTGCTGCAGGTGCTGCCACTGCTGCTGCTGCATCTCTTGGGCGGCTGTTGAATAAAGAGAAACAAAGGGCCAATGAATATCTTGATATTCCATGGCCCTAGTTTTGAGGAATGGGGGATTTGATAATTACTGTCTCTCATCTGCTGCTGGACTCCCCTCCCGTTGTTCAGCATGTTCCCTTTGCTGCTCCATTTGGGGTGGTGGTGGTGCTGATGGTGCTGCAGTGGTCTCCTGCCTTCTCCTGCGCCTGGTTGCTGTCTTTGGTGGCATGTTGGGTGTGGCTGAGGGTCCCGCTGTCATGCTTTTATATTTGTGTGCTGTGGGCAGAGCTACTGAGCATGCTCAGACCCAAAAAACTGGATCCGGCGCATTGCGGCGCTCATAGGCTTTCATTGTGTGAAAAAGCCGGACATGCAGGATCCGGCGTGTCTGGCTTTTTCGACGGAGACAAAAAACGTTACAGTAGCCGTTTTTTCCAGACGCCGGATTGCGACACATTGCCGGATCCGGCGAAAACCGGATGAAACGCATGGCCATCCGGCGCGATCCGGCGCAAATGCAAGTCAATGGGGGGAAACCAGATCCGGCATTGCATTTCGCCGGATCCGGTTTTTGTCAAAAGTGCCGGATCGCGCCTGACGACAAAAACCTGATGAGTGAAAGAGGCCTTAATGCTGCAAATTGAGCAAATTACCATTTTCAGTTCTTTGCAACCTATAACATTTTGAAAACTCTGTTGTGCATAATCATTTGGAACAATGCATTTTGAGTTTTTTTTCAGATTTGGAAAAAAATACTGTTATCATTGGGCGGTTTGTCCAATAAAATGTGATTTATGCTCGTAACAGTTGATGATTTGAACATTACATTGACTCATTTGCATCGACCATTTAGGAAAATCAGAGACAAATAGCATTTGCATAGTAATTTAGAACACAGTGTTAATGAACCCTTAAGTACACATTCTTAAAGGTAATTATTAAAATATGTTGCTACACAAATCTTTATTCAAAGTTACAGTACAGACCAAAAGTTTGGACACACCTTGTCATTCAAAGAGTTTTCTTTATTTTCATGACTATGAAAATTGTAGATTCACTCTGAAGGTATCAAAACTATGAATTAACACATGTGGAATTATATAATTACCAAAAAGTGTGAAACAACAGAAAATAGCAAAAGGTGGCTACTTTGAAGAACCTAGAATATAAGACATATTTTCAGTTGTTTCACACTTTTTTTGATATAATTCCACATGTGTTAATTCATAGTTTTGATGCCTTCAGAGTGAATCTACAATTTTCATAGTCATGAAAATAAAGAAAACTCTTTGAATGACAAGGTGTGTCCAAACTTTTAGTCTGTACTGTACATGGCTAAAATTGCCTTGGAGTAAAACAGAGGCTTGTAGCGTAATGTCCCTGATGCATAAAGCTCATCTGACACATATTAGGAACGTGTATGAAAACAGTGGTCAGCAGTGTAGAATAATGTCCCTAGTGCATAGACTGCGGCAGGCAGGCATCAGGAAATGTATGAAAATAAAGTCTACTTTGCTTTAATAAACGGGAATGTTTGCTGTTATATCCAAGAAAGCATCTTATATAGTGGGTTAGAGTTGAGCGACTTTTGTTTTTTTAGGGTCGCGTTCCGTTTCGTGAAACCCGTTTCGTGAAAAGTCGGGTCGAGCAAGATCGTCCGATTATAGGGAAAAGTCGGGGTCGTCCCGAAACACGAAACCCAATGTAAGTCAATGGGGAATAAAAGTCGGCAGTGAGAGGAGGACAGGAAACACACCTACAGTGCCCATTTGAATGCCAAAAGCATCAATTCTTCTTACTTAAGCTTGTCAACCTTAATTAACTTCATAATACAAGTTACGCACTGAAAAATGGGGGTTATTTGGCTACAGACTGTGGGGGGGGAGGGCTGGCTCCAGGTTTTCATGTGCCCTGGGCGAAAGAGCGCCCCTTTAACACATACCACAACTCATCATGCTCCGATACGACAGAGAAATAGCGGTATAGTACAATGAAAAATACCTCACTTTTTACATCTCATGACGAGGCCCATCTATTTCTCCATACAGAATCATTGGTCCCATATAATGTTTGAAACAGTATATGATGAGCTCCACATAATGCTACAGTATATGTTGGTCCCCATGGATGAAGCTCTACTGTGTTATGGGCCCAAATAATGCTCCAAACATAATGGGCCCCATTTCTAATGCTCTAGTGTATAATGGGCCCTGTAAATGCTGCTCCAGTGTCTGATGTCCACCTTTGGAATGTTCCAGTGTATGGTGGGCCCCATCTATCATTCTCAGACGGTGTTAGGCCCAGTATGGATTGCACGTGATTGCACAAAGGTTAGAAAGGGTACCGTATCCCCAGATAACATGTATGGATAGCGTACACATTCAAAATATATGTCTCAGGAGGCAGGCTCAGACGGTGTTAGGCCCAGTATGGATTGCACGTGATTGCACAAAGGTTAGAAAGGGTACCGTATCCCCAGATAACATGTATGGATAGCGTACACATTCAAAATATATGTCTCAGGAGGCAGGCTCAGACGGTGTTAGGCCCAGTATGGATTGCACGTGATTGCACAAAGGTTAGAAAGGGTACCGTATCCCCAGATAACATGTATGGATAGCGTACACATTCAAAATATATGTCTCAGGAGGCAGGCTCAGACCGTGTTAGGCCCAGTATGGATTGCACGTGATTGCACAAAGGTTAGAAAGGGTACCGTATCCCCAGATAACATGTATGGATAGCGTACACATTCAAAATATATGTCTCAGGAGGCAGGCTCAGAAGGTGTTAGGCCCAGTATGGATTGCACGTGATTGCACAAAGGTTAGAAAGGGTACCGTATCCCCAGATAACATGTATGGATAGCGTACACATTCAAAATATATGTCTCAGGAGGCAGGCTCAGACGGTGTTAGGCCCAGTATGGATTGCACGTGATTGCACAAAGGTTAGAAAGGGTACCGTATCCCCGGATAACATGTATGGATAGCGTACACATTCAAAATATATGTCTCAGGAGGCAGGCTCAGACGGTGTTAGGCTCAGTATGGATTGCACGTGATTGCACAAAGGTTAGAAAGGGTACCGTATCCCCGGATAACATGTATGGATAGCGTACACATTCAAAATATATGTCTCAGGAGGCAGGCTCAGACGGTGTTAGGCCCAGTATGGATTGCACGTGATTGCACAAAGGTTAGAAAGGGTACCGTATCCCCAGATAACATGTATGGATAGCGTACACATTCAAAATATATGTCTCAGGAGGCAGGCTCAGACGGTGTTAGGCCCAGTATGGATTGCACGTGATTGCACAAAGGTTAGAAAGGGTACCGTATCCCCAGATAACATGTATGGATAGCGTACACATTCAAAATATATGTCTATACATCAGGAGGCAGGCTCAGACGGTGTTAGGCCCAGTATGGATTGCACGTGATTGCACAAAGGTTAGAAAGGGTACCGTATCCCCGGATAACATGTATGGATAGCGTACACATTCAAAATATATGTCTCAGGAGGCAGGCTCAGACGGTGTTAGGCCCAGTATGGATTGCACGTGATTGCACAAAGGTTAGAAAGGGTACCGTATCCCCAGATAACATGTATGGATAGCGTACACATTCAAAATATATGTCTCAGGAGGCAGGCTCAGATGGTGTTAGGCCCAGTATGGATTGCACGTGATTGCACAAAGGTTAGAAAGGGTACCGTATCCCCGGATAACATGTATGGATAGCGTACACATTCAAAATATATGTCTATACATCAGGAGGCAGGCTCAGACGGTGTCAGGCACAGTATGGATTTGACGGCCCAGATTACACAGCGGAGGAGCAGGGAGAGGTAAAGATTGCAAATGCTGGGGCCCTGCCCAAGCAAGGGGGGCCCACTCGTGGGCGTCGGTACTGGCACTGGGCCCCTCATAGTACAGCGGTGTGTCTGACGGCGGGTGTGCACCACCACCGTCAGAGACACTTGATTGCACTATGAGGGACCCTGTGCCAGTGCCCACGCCCAAGAGTCGGCCTACCCACCTGTCCAGGGCAACGGCACTCGCACGGTGTCGTGCGCTAGGTGGTGACCCCGGCCATGGGGGGGAGGCAGCACAGTTAGGGAGTTTTAGAAAGTGGCATATGTTGATGTTGGACATTCAGCTGATGCAAAAGGCGAAATAGGTGAAGTACCAGGAAGAGGTGGACCAAAGCAAGCCATTTTTCTGTCACCCTATGTGTCATCAGGGGAAGGTGGGACAAAATCCTTGGAAACCCATGCATGGTTCATTTTAATGAAGGTTAGATCATCCACATTTTGGGTTGACAGACGGGTCCTTTTTTCTGTCAGATTTGATCCAGCTGCACTGAAGACTCTTTCCGATAGCACACTTGCAGCTGGGCAAGCGAGCTCCTGTAAGGCATATTGGGCCAATTCAGGCCAGGTGTCCAGTTTAGCGGCCCAATAGTCAAAGGGGAATGACCTGTGTGGGAGAACATCGATATGGGAGGAAAAGTAGTTTGTAACCATAGTTGACAACTGCTGTCTCCTGTCACTTTCCATCGATGCAGTATTACCAGTTGTGTGAGCGGTATTTGAAAAATCAGTCCACAACATTGTCATGAAACCCCTGTCTCCAACGCCACTTCTGCTGTGTGCACCACGAACACCTCTGCCAAGCTTCCCCCGGCCCGTACGGCTCGTGTGAGAACCATCACCGCTGCTGTGTGCTGGGAATGCCTCAAGCAACCGATTTACCAGAGTTGCTTGTTTATTAGCCAATATTAGGTCAAGGTTCTCCTGTGGCATGATGTTTTGTAATTTGCCTTTATAGCGTGGATCCAGGATGCTGGCCAACCAGTAGTTGTCATCGTTCATCATTTTGGCAATGCGGGGGTCCCTTTTTAGGATCCGCAAGGCATAATCTGACATGTGGGCCAATGTTCCCGGTGTCAATGATGCACTGCGAGTGCTGGGTGGAGGAGCACTTTCTGGCAAATCCACATCCCTCCAGTCACGCACAAACCCTGTACCAGACCTTGCCACGCCAACATTTTCACTTGCCCCACGAGATGCATCCTCCTCCCCTAAGTAATCATCCCCATCATCCTCCTCCTCCTCCTCTTCTTCCTCCACCTCGTCCAGGAGAGGTCCCTGAGCAGACAATGGCTGAATGTCATCAAGGATTCCCTCCTCCTCTTCCTCCTCGTCAACATTGGCTGCAGACGCCTGCTCCTTAAGGTGCGTCAAAGTTTGCATGAGCAGACGCATAAGTGGGATGCTCATGCTTAGGATGGCGTCGTCTGCGCTTACCAGCCGTGTGCATTCCTCAAAACACTGAAGGACTTTACAAAGGTCTTTCAGCTTCGACCACTGCACACCTGTCAACTCCATGTCTGCTCTCAAAGTGCCTGGCCGTGTATCCTCCCACAAATGCATTATGGCCTGCCTCTGCTCGCACAGCCGCTCCACCATGTGCAGGGTGGAGTTCCACCTTGTTGCAATGTCGATAATGAGGCGGTGGTTGGGAAGGTGGAGCAATCGCTGCAGCTTCTGCATACGAACGGAGTGTACAGGCGACCGGCGGATGTGCGCGTACAGTCTTCGCACCTTCTGGAGCAGGGCTGTTAACTCCGGATAATTTTTGAGGAAGCACTGCACCACCAGTGTCAAGGTGTGAGCCAAGCAAGGTATGTGGCTGAGTTTTGAAAGGGCTATGGCTGCCACAAAATTACGGCTGTTATCACTAACTACCTTGCCTGCCTCAAGATGTACACTGCCCAGCCATGACTCAGTTTGTCGCTTCAAGTACTCGGCCAGCACCTCGGCGGTGTGTCTGTCGCCCAAACACATCATCTGCAACACAGCCTGCTGACGCTTTCCACTAGCTGCTCGATAGGGGGACACATCGTGTGCAACAGTGGCAGCTGCAGATGGAGTGCTCGTACGACTGCGCTCTGTGGGCGAGCTGTCGCTTCTGGAGGAGGAGGAGGAGGAGGAGGAGGGTCGAACGCCTAAAGCCAACTGTTTCCTAGACCGTGGGCTAGGCAGCACTGTCGCACCACCGCTGTCCCCTGTGGACCCTGCATCCACCACATTAACCCAGTGCGCAGTGATGGACACGTAACGGCCCTGGCCATGCCGACTGGACCATGCATCAGTTGTGAGGTGCACCTTTCCGCTCACTGACTGCTTGAGTGCATGGACAATGCGGTCTTTCACATGATGGTGGAGGGCTGGGATGGCTTTGCGAGAGAAGAAGTGGCGACTGGGTAGGTCATAGCGTGGTACTGCATAGGCCATGAGTTCGCGGAAAGCTGTGCTTTCCACCAACCGAAAGGGCATCATCTCAAACGAGATTAGTTTGGCAATGTGGGCGTTCAAACCCAGTGTACGCGGATGAGAGACTGAGTACTTTCTTGACCTACTCATAGTGTCTGGGAGGGTGAGCTGGACTTGAGAGCTGCATATGGTGGAAGTAGCGGTGGACAGGGCGGACTGAGAGAGGGTTGATGATGGTGATGGAGTTGGTGTTCTTTCTGATGGCCTAGAATCAGTCTTTCGTTGATATAACAGTGGGATTCCCTGACTGCTGTGGTCTTGCAACGACACCTCAACATTTGCTGCTGTGCTAACCGGTGGGCTTACAGTGGGGGAAACAATGTAGCGTTGCTGACTACCTTCGTTGTGATCAGTTGCACATGTGGCACTTGAGGTTTGGTGTTGTGTCCATGCTTGCAAGTGCATGCTGGTTATATGTCTAAGCATGCAACTGGTATTCAAATTTTTCAGGTTTTTCCCTCGGCTAAAGGTCTTTGCGCACTTCTTACAGATAAACTTGGCCTGATCATGAGGATTTTGGTCAAAAAAGTGCCACACTGCACTCTTCCTACTTTGGCAGACATTTTACGGCCTAGCACGCTGTGATCTTTTGACCCTCTGGACAAGCTGTCCAGCAACTCTTTTGATGTTTGGAACCTGTCTTTGGAGTGCTCCGGGCCTGCCAGATAACAGCTGTTGCGATGTCGATGTCTGCTGTGGATGCTCCTTATCTGAGCTATTGGAAGCAGCACCCTCTTCCCCCAATGGATGCCAATCTGGGTCAACAACTGGGTCATCCATCACCTCCTCTTCTATGTCATGTGCACCTTCCTCTGTGTCACCGTGTATGGTGGTATAGTGTGTGGGAAGGGGCACCTGAGTCTCATCAGGGTCAGAATCTGGCTCTGTACACTGCGAGGACAATGTAGTGCTCTGAGTGAATGTACCAGTAGAATCATCCATCAGCGGCTGTGCATCAGTGCACTCCATGTCAGATTCATCTTGGCTTGGGTAATTCACCATTTCACTTGATAATCCAGGCATGGTATGTGAAAACAGCTCCATGGAGTAATCAGTAGTATGGCCTGCGTCATCCTTCAATCTTGGTTGGGGTGAAGGACACAAGGAAAGGTGTGGTTCATGAACATGAGCCTCCAATGACGACTCAGTGCTTTTACTTTTTACAACTGAAGAAGAGGAGGCGATAGAGCTGGAGGCTGAGTCAGCAATGTAAGACAAAACTTTTTCCTGATGCTCTGGCTTTAAAAGCGGTTTGCCAACTCCTAGAAAAATAAGCGTTCGAGGCCTTATGTAGCCAGACGATGACGCAGGCTCAACACTTCCTGCATTCGGTCCTATTTTGCTCTTGCCACTACCATCAGATCCACCACCAACACCATCATTACCAGCTGCCAACCCCCGCCCAATTCCACGGCCTCTTCCACCAGCCTTCCTCATTTTTGGTAGAAATGTTGACAAAATCCAACAAACTATATAGTAATGTAAAACAAGGTACAAGGTGTCTATAGGACAGGGGAGATTTTGAATTTCTGCAGACACTTGTGGACACTGGACACTTTTGGATTGTGTGAGGCCCACTGATATCTGAGCACTATGTGACAGGCTCGATGGCACAGCTGTGACCAAAGTGACTAGAGCAGGGGTCCTCAAACTACGGCCCGTGGGCCACATGCGGCCCGCCAAGGACTTTTATCCGGCCCCCCGCCAGGCCGTCATTGAACTTATGAACTGCACTGCAGTTTAATGCCGGCGGGCCCTGTAATCGCGGGCGGGACGAGGCGCCGAGGAAAGGCGTTACGCAGCCCTCCGTACGCAGCAGAGCACAGTGCACACAGACGGCCTGATTATCATCACGCCGCCTGCGCGGCCTGATGACGTCATGCCGCCTGTGTGCCTGTGCAGGAAGAAGACTGAGATGAGCGGGCGCCTCTTCAGAGCAGCGGGGGACATAGGTGAGTACTTTTTTATTTTTAACGCCGGGTCCTATTGGGGTCATTTACCTGTCTAATGGGGACATGTGCTGCCTAATGGGGACCTGTGCTGCCTAATGGGGACCTGTGCTGCCTATTGGGGACATTTACCTGCCTATTGGGGATATTTATCTGCCTAATGGGGACATTTACCTGCCTAATGGGGACCTGTGCTGCCTAATGGGGACATTTACCTGCCTATTGGGGACCTGTGCTGCCTAATGGGGACATTTACCTGCCTAATGGGGACCTGTGCTGCCTAATGGGGACCTGTGCTGCCTAATGGGGACATTTACCTGCCTATTGGGGACCTGTGCTGCCTAATGGGGACATTTATCTGCCTAATGGGGACATTTACCTGCCTATTGGGGACCTGTGCTGCCTAATGGGGACATTTACCTGCCTATTGGGGACCTGTGCTGCCTAATGGGGACCTGTGCTGCCTAATGGGGACATTTACCTGCCTATTGGGGACCTGTGCTGCCTAATGGGGACTTGTGCTGCCTAATGGGGACATTTACCTGCCTAATGGGGACCTGTGCTGCCTAATGGGGACTGTGCTGCCTATTGGGGACCTGTTCTGCCTAATGGGGACATTTACCTGCCTATTGGGGACCTGTGCTGCCTAATGGGGACCTGTGCTGCCTAATGGGGACATTTACCTGCCTAATGGGGACCTGTGCTGCCTAATGGGGACATTTACCTGCCTATTGGGGACTTGTGCTGCCTAATGGGGACCTGTGCTGCCTATTGTTGACATTTACCTGCCTATTGGGGACATTTACCTGCCTAATGGGGACATTTACTTGCCTAATGGGGACCTGTGCTGCCTAATGGGGACATTTACCTGCCTAATGGGGACCTGTGCTGCCTAATGGGGACCTGTGCTGCCTAATGGGGACATTTACCTGCCTAATGGGGACCTGTGCTGCCTATTGGGGACCTGTGCTGCCTAATGGGGACATTTACCTGCCTATTGGGGACTTGTGCTGCCTAATGGGGAATTGTGCTGCCTATTGGAGACATTTACCTGCCTATTGGGGACATTTACCTGCCTAATGGGGACATCTACCTGCCTATTGGGGACTTGTGCTGCCTAATGGGGACATTTACCTGCCTATTGGGGACATTTACCTGCCTAATTGGGGACCTGTGCTGCCTAATGCGGACCTGTGCTGCATATTGGGGACATTTACCTGCCTATTGGGGACCTGTGCTGCCTAATGGGGACCTGTGCTGCCTAATGGGGACATTTACCTGCCTATTGGGGACCTGTGCTGCCTATTGGGGACCTGTGCTGCCTAATGGGGACCTGTGCTGCCTATTGGGGACATTTACCTGCCTATTGGGGACCTGTGCTGCCTATTGGGGACATTTACCTGCCTATTGGGGACCTTTGCTGCCTATTGGGGACATTTACCTGCCTAATGGGGACCTGTGCTGCCTAATGGGGACCTGTGCTGCCTAATGGGGACATTTACCTGCCTATTGGGGACATTTACCTGCCTATTGGGGACCTGTGCTGCCTATTGGGGACCTGTGCTGCCTATTGGGGACATTTACCTGCCTATTGGGGACCTGTGCTGCCTATTGGGGACATTTACCTGCCTATTGGGGACCTTTGCTGCCTATTGGAGATATTTACCTGCCTATTGGGGACCTGTGCTGCCTATTGGGGACATTTACCTGCCTATTGGGGACCTGTGCTGCCTATTGGGGACATTTACCTGCCTATTGGGGACATTTACCTGTCTATTGGGGACCTGTGCTGCCTATTGGGGACATTTACCTGCCTTTTAGGGACCAATGTTGCCTATTGGGGATTCTTGCACCACACCAGTCTGAGCCTGAGGTAAAAGTGGAGTTCCACCAATATGGGCACTGGTGAGGCTGCATTGATGTGCACTGATCAGGCTGCGCTGAAGGGCACTGATCAGGCTGCATTGATGGGCACTGATCAGGCTGCGCTGATGGGCACTGATCAGGCTGCGCTGATGGGCACTGATCAGGCTGCGCTGATGGGCACTGATCAGGCTGCGCTGATGGGCACTGATCAGGCTGCGCTGATGGGCACTGATCAGGCTGCATTGATGGGCACTGATCAGGCTGCATTGATGGGCACTGATCAGGCTGCATTGATGGGCACTGATCAGGCTGCATTGATGGGCACTGATCAGGCTGCATTGATGGACACTGATCAGGCTGCATTGATGGGCAGTGCAGTCTGTATGTCTCTGTGTGGGCAGTTTTATTGCTGGTATATTGTTTTGGTAGCGCTGTATATATGTTGGTATTTTACTAATAGCAATTTTGAATCCCTAGGAAGCAATGATATCAAGAAAGAGAAAAAATTGACTCGAAGTGTAGGATATTCGAAGAACCCAAAAAATCGGTAAGTTTGATGCTTTAACTTCATTTTTAATATAGTATTTGTTCCTATTTTTGTTTTATTACCTCTAAATAAGATATGTGCAGTGTGCACAGGAATTTATTCATAATTTTTTTTAAACTATATTCCGGCCCTCCAATGGTCCGAGGGACCGTGATCTGGCCCCCTGTTTAAAAAGTTTGAGGACCCCTGGACTAGAGGATAAGGGAGATTTTGAATCTTTGCACACACTTTTGGACACTGGATGGACACTTTTGGATTGTGTGAGGCCCACTGATATCTGAGCGCTATGTGACAGGCTCGATGGCACAGCTGTGACCAAAGTGACTAGAGGATAAGGGAGATTTTGAATCTCTGCACACACTTTTGGACACTGGATGGACACTTTTGGATTGTGTGAGGCCCACTGATATCTGAGCGCTATGTGACAGGCTCGATGGCACAGCTGTGACCAAAGTGACTAGAGGATAAGGGAGATTTTGAATCTCTGCACACACTTTTGGACACTGGATGGACACTTTTGGATTGTGTGAGGCCCACTGATATCTGAGCGCTATGTGACAGGCTCGATGGCACAGCTGTGACCAAAGTGACTAGAGGATAAGGGAGATTTTGAATCTCTGCACACACTTTTGGACACTGGATGGACACTTTTGGATTGTGTGAGGCCCACTGATATCTGAGCGCTATGTGACAGGCTCGATGGCACAGCTGTGACCAAAGTGACTAGAGGATAAGGGAGATTTTGAATCTCTGCACACACTTTTGGACACTGGATGGACACTTTTGGATTGTGTGAGGCCCACTGATATCTGAGCGCTATGTGACAGGCTCGATGGCACAGCTGTGACCAAAGTGACTAGAGGATAAGGGAGATTTTGAATCTCTGCACACACTTTTGGACACTGGATGGACACTTTTGGATTGTGTGAGGCCCACTGATATCTGAGCGCTATGTGACAGGCTCGATGGCACAGCTGTGACCAAAGTGACTAGAGGATAAGGGAGATTTTGAATCTCTGCACACACTTTTGGACACTGGATGGACACTTTTGGATTGTGTGAGGCCCACTGATATCTGAGCGCTATGTGACAGGCTCGATGGCACAGCTGTGACCAAAGTGACTAGAGGATAAGGGAGATTTTGAATCTCTGCACACACTTTTGGACACTGGATGGACACTTTTGGATTGTGTGAGGCCCACTGATATCTGAGCGCTATGTGACAGGCTCGATGGCACAGCTGTGACCAAAGTGACTAGAGGATAAGGGAGATTTTGAATCTCTGCACACACTTTTGGACACTGGACACTTTTGGATTGTGTGAGGCCCACTGATATCTGAGCGCTATGTGACAGGCTCGATGGCACAGCTGTGACCAAAGTGACTAGAGGATAAGGGAGATTTTGAATCTCTGCACATACTTTTGGACACTGGATGGACACTTTTGGATTGTGTGAGGCCCACTGATATCTGAGCGCTATGTGACAGGCTCGATGGCACAGCTGTGACCAAAGTGACTAGAGGATAAGGGAGATTTTGAATCTCTGCACACACTTTTGGACACTGGACACTTTTGGATTGTGTGAGGCCCACTGATATCTGAGCGCTATGTGACAGGCTCGATGGCACATATGTGACCAAAGTGACTAGAGGATAAGGGAGATTTTGAATCTCTGCACACACTTTTGGACACTGGATGGACACTTTTGGATTGTGTGAGGCCCACTGATATCTGAGCGCTATGTGACAGGCTCGATGGCACAGCTGTGACCAAAGTGACTAGAGCAGGGGTCCTCAAACTACGGCCCGCGGGCCACATGCGGCCCGCCAAGGACTTTTATCCGGTCCCCCGCCGGGCCGACATTGAACTTATGAACTGCACTGCAGTTCAATGCCGGCAGGCCCTGTAATCGCGGGCGGGACGAGGCGCCGAGGAAAGGCGTTACGCAGCCCTCCGTACGCAGCAGAGCACAGTGCACACAGACGGCCTGATTATCATTACGCCGCCTGCGCGGCCTGATGACGTCACGCCGCCTGTGTGCCTGTGCAGGAAGAAGACTGAGATGAGCGGGCGCCTCTTCAGAGCAGCGGGGGACATAGGTGAGTACTTTTTTTTTTTTTTAACGCCGGGTCCTATTGGGGTCATTTACCTGTCTAATGGGGACATGTGCTGCCTAATGGGGACCTGTGCTGCCTAATGGGGACCTGTGCTGCCTATTGGGGACATTTACCTGCCTATTGGGGACATTTATCTGCCTAATGGGGACATTTACCTGCTTAATGGGGACCTGTGCTGCCTAATGGGGACATTTACCTGCCTATTGGGGACCTGTGCTGCCTAATGGGGACATTTACCTGCCTAATGGGGACATGTGCTGCCTAATGGGGACATTTATCTGCCTATTGGGGACCTGTGCTGCCTATTGGGGACCTGTGCTGCCTAATGGGGACATTTATCTGCCTAATGGGGACATTTACCTGCCTATTGGGGACCTGTGCTGCCTAATGGGGACATTTACCTGCCTATTGGGGACCTGTGCTGCCTAATGGGGACCTGTGCTGCCTAATGGGGACATTTACCTGCCTATTGGGGACCTGTGCTGCCTAATGGGGACTTGTGCTGCCTAATGGGGACCTGTGCTGCCTAATGGGGACTGTGCTGCCTATTGGGGACCTGTTCTGCCTAATGGGGACATTTACCTGCCTATTGGGGACCTGTGCTGCCTAATGGGGACCTGTGCTGCCTAATGGGGACATTTACCTGCCTAATGGGGACCTGTGCTGCCTAATGGGGACATTTACCTGCCTATTGGGGACTTGTGCTGCATAAAGGGGACCTGTGCTACCTATTGGAGACATTTACCTGCCTATTGGGGACATTTACCTGCCTAATGGGGACATTTACCTGCCTAATGGGGACCTGTGCTGCCTAATGGGGACATTTACCTGCCTAATGGGGACCTGTGCTGCCTATTGGGGACCTGTGCTGCCTAATGGGGACATTTACCTGCCTATTGGGGACTTGTGCTGCCTAATGGGGACCTGTGCTGCCTATTGGAGACATTTACCTGCCTATTGGGGACATTTACCTGCCTAATGGGGACATCTACCTGCCTATTGGGGACTTGTGCTGCCTAATGGGGACATTTACCTGCCTATTGGGGACATTTACCTGCCTAATTGGGGACCTGTGCTGCCTAATGGGGACCTGTGCTGCATATTGGGGACATTTACCTGCCTATTGGGGACCTGTGCTGCCTAATGGGGACCTGTGCTGCCTAATGGGGACATTTACCTGCCTATTGGGGACCTGTGCTGCCTATTGGGGACCTGTGCTGCCTAATGGGGACCTGTGCTGCCTATTGGGGACATTTACCTGCCTATTGGGGACCTGTGCTGCCTATTGGGGACATTTACCTGCCTATTGGGGACCTTTGCTGCCTATTGGGGACATTTACCTGCCTAATGGGGACCTGTGCTGCCTAATGGGGACATTTACCTGCCTATTGGGGACATTTACCTGCCTATTGGGGACCTGTGCTGCCTATTGGGGACCTGTGCTGCCTATTGGGGACATTTACCTGCCTATTGGGGACCTGTGCTGCCTATTGGGGACATTTACCTGCCTATTGGGGACCTTTGCTGCCTATTGGAGACATTTACCTGCCTATTGGGGACCTGTGCTGCCTATTGGGGACATTTACCTGCCTATTGGGGACCTGTGCTGCCTATTGGGGACATTTACCTGTCTATTGGGGACCTGTGCTGCCTATTGGGGACATTTACCTGCCTTTTAGGGACCAATGTTGCCTATTGGGGATTCTTGCACCACACCAGTCTGAGCCTGAGGTAAAAGTGGAGTTCCACCAATATGGGCACTGGTGAGGCTGCATTGATGTGCACTGATCAGGCTGCGCTGAAGGGCACTGATCAGGCTGCATTGATGGGCACTGATCAGGCTGCGCTGATGGGCACTGATCAGGCTGCGCTGATGGGCACTGATCAGGCTGCGCTGATGGGCACTGATCAGGCTGCACTGATGGGCACTGATCAGGCTGCATTGATGGGCACTGATCAGGCTGCATTGATGGGCACTGATCAGGCTGCATTGATGGGCACTGATCAGGCTGCATTGATGGGCACTGATCAGGCTGCATTGATGGACACTGATCAGGCTGCATTGATGGGCAGTGCAGTCTGTATGTCTCTGTGTGGGCAGTTTTATTGCTGGTATATTGTTTTGGTAGCGCTGTATATATGTTGGTATTTTACTAATAGCAATTTTGAATCCCTAGGAAGCAATGATATCAAGAAAGAGAAAAAATTGACTCGAAGTGTAGGATATTCGAAGAACCCAAAAAATCGGTAAGTTTGATGATTTAACTTCATTTTTAATATAGTATTTGTTCCTATTTTTGTTTTATTACCTCTAAATAAGATATGTGCAGTGTGCACAGGAATTTATTCATAATTTTTTTTAAACTATATTCCGGCCCTCCAATGGTCCGAGGGACCGTGATCTGGCCCCCTGTTTAAAAAGTTTGAGGACCCCTGGACTAGAGGATAAGGGAGATTTTGAATCTCTGCACACACTTTTGGACACTGGATGGACACTTTTGGATTGTGTGAGGCCCACTGATATCTGAGCGCTATGTGACAGGCTCGATGGCACAGCTGTGACCAAAGTGACTAGAGGATAAGGGAGATTTTGAATCTCTGCACACACTTTTGGACACTGGATGGACACTTTTGGATTGTGTGAGGCCCACTGATATCTGAGCGCTATGTGACAGGCTCGATGGCACAGCTGTGACCAAAGTGACTAGAGGATAAGGGAGATTTTGAATCTCTGCACACACTTTTGGACACTGGATGGACACTTTTGGATTGTGTGAGGCCCACTGATATCTGAGCGCTATGTGACAGGCTCGATGGCACAGCTGTGACCAAAGTGACTAGAGGATAAGGGAGATTTTGAATCTCTGCACACACTTTTGGACACTGGATGGACACTTTTGGATTGTGTGAGGCCCACTGATATCTGAGCGCTATGTGACAGGCTCGATGGCACAGCTGTGACCAAAGTGACTAGAGGATAAGGGAGATTTTGAATCTCTGCACACACTTTTGGACACTGGATGGACACTTTTGGATTGTGTGAGGCCCACTGATATCTGAGCGCTATGTGACAGGCTCGATGGCACAGCTGTGACCAAAGTGACTAGAGGATAAGGGAGATTTTGAATCTCTGCACACACTTTTGGACACTGGATGGACACTTTTGGATTGTGTGAGGCCCACTGATATCTGAGCGCTATGTGACAGGCTCGATGGCACAGCTGTGACCAAAGTGACTAGAGGATAAGGGAGATTTTGAATCTCTGCACACACTTTTGGACACTGGATGGACACTTTTGGATTGTGTGAGGCCCACTGATATCTGAGCGCTATGTGACAGGCTCGATGGCACAGCTGTGACCAAAGTGACTAGAGGATAAGGGAGATTTTGAATCTCTGCACACACTTTTGGACACTGGACACTTTTGGATTGTGTGAGGCCCACTGATATCTGAGCGCTATGTGACAGGCTCGATGGCACAGCTGTGACAAAAGTGACTAGAGGATAAGGGAGATTGGATTGCTTTTAAAAAAGAAGTTTGCGGAGCAGTGGGTAAACAGCAATGCAGGAATGTCAGGAAGCCTTAGAAGGCAGCCCAACAACCAACACCACTGATACACCACTATATAGCCTCCCCTTGCACTGCACACACAGTGACTTGTGTGTTGTGCAGGCCAAATTGCTAGCAGCAGAAGCAGTTTTTTTGTCTTCTCAGCAGGACAAAAAAAAAAAATTGGGATTGCTTTTAAAAAAGCAGTTTGCGGAGCAGTGGGTAAACAGCAATGCAGGAATGTCAGGAAGCCTTAGAAGGCAGCCCAACAACCAACACCACTGATACACCACTATATAGCATCCCCTTGCACTGCACACACAGTGACTGGTGTGTTGTGCAGGCCAAATCGCTATCAGCAGAAGCAGTTTTTTTGTCTTCTTCCCTGCCTAACGCTCTCCCTACAGAATCAGCAGCAACCTCTCCCTATACTAAGATCGGCAGAAGTAAGATGGCGGTCGGCGTGCACGCCCTTTTATACCCCCTGTGACGCCCACCAAAGCAAGCCAATCACTTGCATGCCCTTCTGAAAGATGGTGGTGACCCGTGCCTATGTCATGACGTTGCCCACAGTGTCCGTGGATCCTGATTGGCTGAAAAAGAGCGCAAAACAAACTTTTGAAACGCGACTTTGGCGCGTAAGTCGCCGACCTCGTGGCCGACCTCATCCTAGGGTCGGGTTTTGTTTCATGAAACCCGACTTTGCCAAAAGTCGGCGACTTTTGAATTTTTTCGACTCGTTTCGCTCAACTCTATAGTGGGTACATGAAATGTTGTAATATAATACATTAGATTTCTTGTGATTGTGCTACCAGAGCCTTTTGCAAAAGAAATAGGGTTGGTATTTAGCATTTTAAGAAAATAATAAAGTTCTTTGCAGCAGCTTTTATTGCTAGAATGGAATGTTACTGTCAGAGGTTTTTCTGCTTTCTTCCTGTTTTCTAGATTTCTGGTAATTCACCATTTCCTACTGTTATCTCTCCTCTGTCACTGCCAATCTATTCTATTTATCTCTTTGTCTCTCTTGTCCAGTTCCCTTCCCTCACACTTTCATAATCTAAACTGACAGTGATGGCTCACAAAGTAACAGTAACTTAGTATTGTTTGGTGAACAGTTTGTGCTTTGCAAATTCTAACTTTTTTCTTAGTTTAGAAATAGAACATAAATGTGTTATTTTTCTCTAATATATCTTGAAGAGTCTGTACTGCCAAAAAGAGAACATGACATCTCCTGTGTAGTGATGAGCGAGCAGCATCGTTGCTCGAGTCTCCCAGAGCATGCTCGGGTGGTGTCTGAGATTTTTGGCGTGCTCAGAGATTTAGTTTTCTCATCTCAGCTGCATGATTTGCGGCAAATCTTGCAGCTGAGATGACGAAAAGTAAATCTCCGAGCACGCCAAAATACTCGGAGACCACCCGAGCATGCTCGGGGAAACCCGAGCAACTAGTATACTCGCTCATCACTACTCCTGTATAGTTAGTAAAGGGGTTATCCGCTGTTTCGACAACCTCTTCTCAATTGCTATATTCCCCTATGCAAAATAACAATAGCCTATAGTCACCTCTGGTTGCAGTGCTGTTCCAGCGACATCAACGCATGGTCTCCGGGGCTTGGATGACATTGTTATGCCATGTGAGTCCTGTAGCCAATCAGCGCTGTTTCACTCTCACCTACTACGGATGTAGCTGAAATTCTGAGGAAGTCAGAGAGCAGCAGCAGCTCTCTTCTCAGTTGCATCCGCAAGAAGTTAGAGTGAAGCAGCGCCCTGATTGGCTGCAAGACTCACATGGCATAACAATGTCACACGAGTGCCTGAGATAAGGCACCAATGTCGCTGGAATGATGCATTCACGGGAAACGAGAATAGGCTGTTGTTATTTTATGAGGAGGGGTATAGCAGTTGGGAAGGCATTTCCAAGTAGAGGAAAAACCTTTTAAAGGATTCTTTCTACTAGATTTATGTAATGAAAGAAATGAAAGACACCTCCCAGGCAGCTCATATTCATATTCTCACAATGATATTTAGGTCATGAAAACACATTGGTGTCCACTTTATTGACTGCAACTAGTAATGAGCGAGCATACTCTGCAATGCTCGGTACGCGAACGTGCATCCTGGTGCTTGTAACGCTTGGTACTTGGGCACAATGCTCAATTCACCGCCCCATATGTTTTAGCCACTAAACATGCGAGAATTGCTTGCCAGTCATGGTAATGCTGAAGCCATGTTGGCTACTGGCATTACTGTGATTGGCTGGCCGCATCACATCATTGGATCTATATAATACCCGATCACGTGATGCTCACCACACTGTACCCAGAAACAGTGTAGGCAGAGTCACTGCAAAAGGGAAAGCATTAGAGGCCTTGCAGAAGAAGCGTAAAGCCATCATAAATTATCAGGGTTCCATATATTGTATTCAATACTGCTGTGATCTATACTAGTGAGTGTAGGGAAAACTAGTGGGGAATGGATAGTGCCTTATAGGTGATTCTGAACAAAAAATAATCCTTATCAGTTTTCCATCTATTGTATTCAATTCATCTATTCTATTCCCTATTAATATCGCTGTTAGCTATAGGGATAGATACTGGAGGAGGGATAGTTTTGGATTACAGGAGGAGGAGGATAAGAAAAAGAAGAAAACATGAACCATATACCTTTTTTGGGTGGGAAGGGGTACTTGGGAATACACCATAAAAAAGAACAATTGAATTGGCTTTATGTTCCGCTGCTGTCATCTGGTGGTGTTGAGAAGTATAGGCAAATCCAAGCATTGTTCATTTTAAGAATCAGCCTGTCAGCATTTTCAGTTGGCACGCAGATGTGCCTATCAGTTATTATGCCTACTGCAGCACTAAAACCCCCCTCTGACAAAATGCTAACAGCAGGGCAGGCTAGCACCTCCAAGGCATAGAGGGACAGTTCATGCCACGTGTCCAGTGTGGATACCCAATACTTGTGCGGCGCAGTGGACAGAGGACACTGGTATAGTCAGCTAAGTATTTCCCTCCTTGTCAGACAACTTTGGGCATCCGGGCCTGGGTGCTGGGAGGGTCTAATGAAACTGTCCCAGACCTTTGATAGTGTTCCCCTACCTCTGTTAGATCTGGTGTGGGTCTCCCTCATTTCTCTTTCTTGGTTGCCCAAGGATTTATGACCTCTGCTGCCAGTGTTTTGAGATGGGAATTTTTGCATTAATTGTTCAACTAGGGCCTTTTGATATTGTACCATTTTAAATGCCCTCTCTGCACAGGAAGATGAGTTGGAAAGTTCTCCTTGTAGCATTGGTCAAGAAGGATGAACAACCAGTAATCAATATTGGCCAAAATGCATATAATGCGAGGGTCACGGTAAAGGCAGAGTGACGTAAAGGCAGCCATGTGTGCCAGACTGCCAACAGGCAAGACTTCCCTGTCCCCACTAGGAAGATTACACTCCATCTCCTCCTTCTCTTCAGCCCATCCACACTGAACAGGTGGGACAAGTGGAGTAGCTCCTATCCTTACAACTGGGACAGGGAACAAATATCAAAAGACTGACCGTCACTTCCAAACAGAAATCAGATGTGAACAAGTGCTTACTAAGAATAGCAATCTCCATATATAAACAAAAAATAAAGCAGCACTCTGTAGCACTATAGCCTGTAAACATGGAATATGAAATTTGAATTGCATTACTGCACTAGAAAATGTGAAAAATTGAGAATACTTAGCGCACAAATTGGCCAATTCATGTGTACTCATCAGCCACTATAAAGCGATTCTAGCTGCTGGGAACCTATCTAATATGAATCCTGTCTTAGATTAAAGTCTACATTTTTTATTTGTGAATTTGCTTTATGGCCTACCTCTGGTTACTAGTGAAGGTAGTGGAGCTGGTTATATTAACAGAGGGGTCGCAAGTTCTTTTTCTGGGCTCCCTCTGGTATATACTGGAGGTAATGGAGCTGATCTGATAAACAGAGGCTTGCCACCTGATAATGAGGAGGACGACTGGAGATCTGGAGCTTCTGACTGGATTTAAGACAACCGACTCCCTCTATCCCTGCTGGTGATTTTTTCCTGCCTCCTGAGGTCTTAGTTTCCAGCTCAGTCCCTGAATGCTCAGCTAAGTGTTCTTTTGCTATTGTTCACATTTGATCTGGTTTTGTCTATTTCAGTTTTGTGTGGTCAGCCAGCTCCGGGTGGGGCTGTGCTGAATTTCCATCCATATATTACTGCTTGTGCCAGTTTGTTTTTATCCCTTATTAGATTGATCTCTTTTTGCTCTGCTTTCAGAATATACCAGAGTGCTGATATAGTGGGCGAAGTCGTGCGACTTCAGTATTTTTCTATCAGACGTGCTGTACATTTTTTTGCAGGGTTTTTTGCGTGATTGCAGACAGTGTCTTTCCTTTCCTGTCCTGTCTAGTAAGTGTGGACCCCATCGTTTGCTCAGTCTATTTTCCTTCCTGCGTTTGTGTTTTCATCTTGTCTCCCCGACAATATACTGTATTTTTGGGGGCAGTCTATTCCTTTGGGGTCTGCTCTGGGGCAGTTTAGATTTCCCCTTTCTTGCTTTAGGCTTATTTAGTCCTCCGGCTGTGTCGAGGCGTCTAGGATTATCGTAGGTACGTTCCACGGCTACTTCTAGTTGTGTGGATAGGATCAGGGGTTTGCTTAGTTACCAACCTCTCAGGTTTTCTGTGGCTTAGCTTGGTCTTTTTTTCCTCCTCGATGACCCAATCATAACAGAATCACCAGTCTAGACCGCAGACTCTAGAGTACTAAAAGGAAGGAAAGAATTGTAAAAAAAAAAAAAGTGTCATAATTTTTTTTTTATATATTTTTTTCCTCTTTTTCTCTGGGGCCGTAGGATGATTTTTTCTTTAATGGAGATTAAGCAATTGTCTGATCATGTGGAGCAGCTCACTGCTGAAGTGCGGGGAATTTCCGCCTATCTTGCTCAATCATCTGCTGTTGAACCAATAATCCCTACTCCTGATGTGTTTTCTGGGGATCGGTCTAAATTTTTGAATTTTAAGAATAATTGTAAACTATTTCTTGCCTTGCAGCCCAACTCATCGGGGAGCTCTGTGCAGCAGGTTAAAATTGTCATCTCCTTGCTGCGCGGCGATTCCAAGGATTGGGCTTTTTCTCTGACACCTGGAGATCCGATTCTGACTAATGTGGACGCATTTCTTCAAGCCTTGGGGTTGTTGTATGATGAACCTAATGTTATTGATAAAGCTGAGAAAACCTTATTGGCATTGAACCAGGGTCAGGATTCTGCAGAGTTATATTGTCAAAAATTCTGAAAGTGAGCGGTCCTTACTACATGGAATGACGGTGCCCTAGCAGCTCTCTTTTGGAAGGGTTTGGCAGAAACCGTAAAAGATGTTATGGTGGGATTATTTCCTGTTCCCTCTGGTCTTGATGAGTCTATGTCATTAGCCATTCAAGTTAATCGGCATTTACATGAACGTAAAACTACACGAGAGGCATTGCCGCCTTTTGAATGAACGTCTGAACCCATGCAATGTGATAGGGTTTTGTCTATGGCGCAACGTCATACTATTTCTGTCTGCCCTAAACGAGAAAAACGTTTTGCGCACACATTTGCTGTGGGCAGTGTGCAACCTAAGTTCCTTTTGGCAATTACTCTGATCTGCTCCTTGTCTACATTTTCCGCTAAGGCTTTTGCAGATTCAGGAGCAGCTTCGAATCTGATGGATTTAGACTTTGCTAAACGTTGTGGTTTTCCCATGATACCCCTGCGGACTCCTATCCCTTTGAGGGGTATTGATGCTACTCCTTTGGCGGAGAATAAACCAGTTTTGGACCAAGGTGATAATGCGGGTCGCCCCGGACCACCAAGAAAATTGTAAATTTTTGGTGTTGCACAATTTGCATGATACTATTGTTCTGGGTTTTCCCTGGTTGCAAACTCATAATCCTGTTTTGGATTGGAAATCTGTGTCTGTGGTGAGTTGGGGTTGTCAGTGTGTTCTTAGTGACACTCCTGTTTTCTCCACCTCTCCCCAGTCTCTTGATATTCCTGATTATTTGGCTGATTTTTCTGGTGTATTTAGTGAGAGTAAGTCTGCGTCTTTGCCTCCTCATAGGAGTTATGACTGTGCAATTGAGTTAATGCCCGGGTGTAAATTTCCCAACGGTCAGCTTTTCAACTTATCAGTACCCGAACATGACGCTATGCGATCTTATATCAAGAAGTCGTTGGAGAAGGGTCATATTCAACCATCCTCTTCACCTTTAGGTGCTGGGGATTTTTTTGTGGCCAAGAAAGATGGTTCATTAAGGCCTTGTATTGACTATCGTTCCCTTAACAAAATCACTGTTAAATATCAGTACCCGTTACCCCTGATTTCTGATTTATTTTCCAGAGTTAAAAGTGCCTGCTGGTTTACCAAGCTTGACCTCAGGGGTCGTATAATCTTATTCGCATCAAGCACGGGGATGAATCGAAGATGGTGTTTAATACTCCGGAGGGACATTTTGAGTACCTGTGATGCTTTTTGGGATCACTATTGCCCCTTCTGTCTTCCAATCTTTTATGAACGATATTTTCCGGGACTTTGTGGATACGTTTTTGATCATTTATCTGGATGATATTTTGATCTTTTCCAGTGATTGGGATTCTCATGTGGAACATGTCCGGACTGTGTTCCGGATTTTGAGGGAAAATTCCCTGTATGTTAAGGGATCAAAATGCCTCTTTGGTGTACAGAGGATTTCATTTTTGAGATTCATTTTGTCCCGATCGCCTATTGAAATGGACCTGGCCAAGGTACAGGCCATTTATGATTGGGTTCAGCCCACTTCTTTGAAGGCTCTCCAGAAGTTTTTGGGCTTTGCTAATTTCTATCGTAAATTTATAAGTAATTTTTCTGGTATTGTCAAACCACTGACTGATCTGACCAAAAGGGCACTGATGTGGTGAATTGGTCTCCAGAGGCAGTCTTGGCATTTCAGGAGCTTAAGCGGCGATTCACCTCTGCTCCGGTTCTACGGCAACCTGATGTCTCACTCCCATTTCAGGTGGAGGTAGATGCTTCTGAGATTGGTGCAGGAGCCGTTTTGTCACAAAAAGATCCGGTGACTTCTAAAATGAATCCCTGTGCCTTCTTTTCTTGAAAATTCTCCCCATGTGAACGTAACTATGACGCAGGGAATCGGGAATTGCTGGCCATGAAATGGGCATTTGAAGAGTGGAGACATTGGTTGGAGGGAGCTAGACATCAAGTTGTGGTCCTCACCGACTACAAGAATTTGATTTATCTTGAATCAGCCAAACACTTGAATCCTAGACAGGCTAGGTGGGCCTTGTTTTTCACGAGTTTTAATTTTGTGGTCTCTTTTCTTCCGGGCCCTAAGAATGTTAAGCGGACGCCCTTTCTAGGAGTTTCTTTGCGTATTCTCTTACTGTGACCGAGCCTACTACCATTCTAAATGAGGGGGTAGTACTTTCCGCCATCTCACCCGATTTGAGACGTGCCCTGAAGGAATTTCAGGAGGACAAACCTGAACGTTGCCCTATGGGAAAATTGTATGTTCCTGACCAGTGGAGGAAGAGAGTAATGTCTGAAATTCATTGCTCCGCGTTGGCTGGTCATCCAGGTATTTTTGGTACCAGAGATTTGGTGAGTCGGTCTTTTTGGTGGCCTGCCTTATCTCGTGATGTCAGAAATTTTGTGCAGTCCTGTGGGACTTGTTCTCGGTCTAAAACCTGTTCTCGTTCTAGTGGGTTGTTGATGCCCCTGCCGGTGCCCAAGAGGCCATGGACCCATATCTCAATGGATTTTATTTTCGATCTTCCTATCTCTCAGAGAATGACTGTTATCTGGGTGATTTATGATAGATTTTCTAAGATGATCCATCTTGTACCACCTCCAAAGATGCCATTTTCTTCAGAGTTGGTGCCCTTGTTTTAACAACGAGCACCTTTCCAGACTGATTGGCCTGGAAATGTTGCTGTTTAGGCTTGTTGACACAGACTTTCCAAAACCTCATGGTGATGCCCAGTCACAACTATTTTTCCCAGTGTGCCATTCCCACCTTACACCAGCACATATCCAATAACATCACCCATGCCCTGACCAATGCAGTTACTGGAAAAGTCGACATAATGACTAACACATGGAAAAGTGCTTGTGGCCAGGGACACTACATTTTTCTGACAGCACGTTCTACTGCTGACAAGAATTGTGGTCCCTAGTTTGATTAGGGTTTCCTCCACCTCCTACATCAGTTCCTACACCCAGGGCCGCCATCAGGGCATGACAGCCCTTACTGCTGTATGGGGCCCGGTGAACAGCAGTACAGAAAGGGGGCCCGCATGTCAGGGGCCCCACTCCTGTGCTTCTAGTTATTGGGCCCCAAGTAATGTGTGCTGCGGCCGGGCCCTAAGTGCTGTGCGCTGTGGCCGCGCCTGGGGTGTGGCGCGCACATATCAGAAGAGCAGCAACAGCAGCCGACGTCAGATGAGAGCTGCGCAGAAATGAAAGAGGTGAAGGACCTGTGGTGACTTCTTCAGCTCCGCCCCCTGATCACATGACGATGACATCACCACAGGTCCTTCAGCTCACAGCAGCAGCTGCACCTTCACTGCAGGAGCGCGGTCAGGTAAGTAGAAAGTTTTTTTATTTTTATTTAAATACTGAAAGTGTCCAATATGTTTCCTTGGCAGGATAGAGACAGAATGGAGATGCAAGGCATGATTGGAGACGCGGGGCAGAATGGAGATGCAGGGCATGATTGGAGATGCGGGGCAGAATGGAAACACGGGGCAGAATGGAGATACGCGGCAGAATGGAGATGCGGGGCATGATTGGAGACATGGGGCAGAATGGAGATGCGGGGCATAATTGGAGACACGGGGCAGAATGGATATGCGGGGCATGATTGGAGACATGGGGCAGAATGGAGACACGGGGCAGAATGGAGATGCGGGGCATGATTGGAGACATGGGGCAGAATGGAGATGCGGGGCATGAATGGAGACACGGGGCAGAATGGAGATGGGGGGCATGATTGGAGACACAGGGCAGAATGAAGACACGGGGCAGAATGGGGATGCGGGGCATGATTGGAGACACGGGGCAGAATGGAGATGCGGGGCATGATTGGAGACGTGGGGCAGAAGGGAGACATGGGGCAGAATGGAGATGCGGGGCATAATTGGAGACACGGGGCAGAATGGATATGCGGGGCATGATTGGAGACGTGGGGCAGAATGGAGACACGGGGCAGAATGGAGATGCGGGGCATGATTGGAGACATGGGGCAGAATGGAGATGCGGGGCATGAATGGAGACACGGGGCAGAATGGAGATGGGGCATGATTGGAGACACAGGGCAGAATGAAGACACGGGGCGGAATGGGGATGCGGGGCATGATTGGAGACACGGGGCAGAATGGAGATGCAGGGCATGATTGGAGGCACAGGGCAGAATGGAGATGCGGGGCATGATTGGAGACATGGGGCAGAATGGAGACACGGGGCAGAATGGAGATGCGGGGCATGATTAGAGACATGGGGCAGAATGGAGATGCGGGGCATGATTGGAGACACGGGGCAAAATGGAGACACGGGGCATGATTGGAGACACGGGGCAAAAAGGAGATGCAGGGCAGAATGGAGACACGGGGCAAAATGGAGACACAGGGCATGATTGGAGACACGGGGCAAAATGGTGATGCAGGGCAGAATGGAGATACGGGGCATGATTGGAGACATGGGGCAAAATGGAGACACAGGGCAGAATGGAGATACAGGGCATGATTGGAGACACGGGGCAAAATGGAGACACGGGGCATGATTGGAGACACGGGGCAAAATGGAGATGCAGGGCTGAATGGAGATATGGGGCATGATTGGACACATGGGGCAGAAAGGAGATACGGGGCATGATTAGAGACATGGGGCAGAATGGAGATGCGGGGCATGAATGGAGACATGGGGCAGAATAGAGATGGGGGCATGATTGGAGACACAGGGCAGAATGGAGATGAGGGGCAAGATTGGAGACACGGGGCAGAATGGAGATGCGGGGTGTTGTGAGTTCATTTTCCCCTTCACCGTTGATGTCTGATGAACTCCCTCTGCTGGTGAAGAGAGGTAGTGAAATTGATTGGGTTGAGAAGAACCTGTCATCTGAACAGGTGGAGCCTGATTGGACACCCGGAATCACTGCGTGGATATAAGACAGCCAACGCCCTACAGTGGTGCTGGTGACCCTTTCTGCTCTGAGCTCTTGCAAACCAGTTCAGTACCTGTCTTCTGAAAGCTAAGTATTTGCTCTCTTATTTTTCCATGAGATATTGTCTGTTTACTTAGTGTTTGTGTTCTGCCTGCCCTTGTTGGTACAGGCTGAGCTCCATTTTTGTCTCTGGTCAAGTTGATCTTTTGCTCAGTCTTCAGAATATACCTGAGTGCTGATATAGTGTTTTTGAAGTCTAGTGACTTCAGGGCCTTTTTTCTATCAGACGTGTTGGACATTATTTTGGCAGTATTTTTGTGGATTGCAGCCAGCATCTTTTCTGTCCTTTCCTATTTAGTTAGTTGGGCCCCATCTTTTGCTCAACCTGTCTTTCTGTCTGTGTTTGTGTTTTCATCTGCTTTTCACCGACAATACATGTTGGGAGCTGTCTATTGCTTTGGGGGTCTGCTCTGGGGCAGTTTAGATTTCCCCTTTCTTTCTTTAGGCTTATTTCGTCCTCCGGCTGTGAACGAGGGGTCTAGGGCACCGTAGGAACCCCCCACGGCTACCGTTAGTTGTGTGAATAGGATCAGGGATCTGCAATCTGATAGCTACCAACCTCTCCGGTTTTCTGGACTTAGCTTGTATTTTTGTTTTTTCCTCCTTCGGTGACTCATTCATCACAGAATCACCAGCCATACCGCAGATTCTAGGGTACTCAATAGCAGGAAAGAATTGTAAAAAAAAAAAGAAAAAAAAAGTGTCAGAATTTTTTTTTTTGTGTATATTTTTTCCTCAATGTCTTTGAGGCCGTAGGGGGAATTTTTTTCTTCTCAATGGAGATGAAGCAATTGTCTGATCGTGTGGAGCAGCTCGCTGCTGATGTATGAGGAATTTCCGCCTATCTTGCTCATTCACATGTTGCTGAACCAAAGATCCCTACTCCTGATGTGTTTTTTGGGGATCGGTCTAAATTTTTGAACTTTAAGAATAATTGTAAATTATTTTTTGCCTTGAAGCCTAACTCATCAGGGAGCTCCGCGCAGCAGGTTAAAATTGTCATCTCTTTGCTGCGCGGCGATCATCAGGATTGGGCGTTTTCTTTGAAACCTGATGATCCTATTCTAGCTAATGTGAACACATTTTTTCAAGCCTTAGGGCTGTTGTATGATGAACCTAATGCTATTGATCAGGCTGATAAGGCCCTGTTGGCATTGAGCCAGGGTCAGGATTCTGCAGAGTTGTACTGTCAAAAATTCCGAAAGTGGGCGGTCCTTACTACTTGGAATGATGTTGCCTTGGCAGCTCTCTTTCGGAAGGGTTTGTCAGAAACCGTAAAAGATACTATGGTGGGATTTCCTGTTCCCTCTTGACGATTCTATGTCATTAGCCATTCAGGTTGATCGGCGTTTGTGCGAACGCAAAACCGCACGAGAGGTGTTGCCACCTGTTGAACAAATGTCTGAACCTATGCAATGTGATAGAGTTTTGTCTAGGGCGCAATGTCAGGAGTTCAGAAGGCGTAATAAGCTGTGTTTTTTCTGTGGAGATGCCTCGCATATTATTTCTGTCTGCCCTAAACGAGAGAAACGTTTTGCACACACATTTGCTGTGGGCGGTGTTCAACTTAAGTTTCTTCTGGCAATTACTCTGATCTGCTCCCTGTCCACATTTTCCGCTAAGGCTTTCGTGGATTCGGGAGCAGCTCTGAACCTGATGGACTTGGATTTTGCTAAACATTGTGGATTTCCTATGACACCTCTGCGGACGCCTATCCCTTTGATGGGTATTGATGCTACTCCTTTGGCGAAGAATAAACCTCTATTTTGGACCCAGGTGGTAATGCAGGTCACCCCAGATCATCAAGAAAATTGCAGATTCTTGGTGTTGCATAATCTGCATGATACCATTGTTCTGGGGTTTCAAATCCATAATCCAGTTTTGGATTGGAAATCTGTGTCTGTGGTGAGTTGGGGTTGTCGGTGTGCCCTTAGTGACGCTCCTGTTTTCTCCACCTCTCCCCAGTCGCATGATGTTCCTGACTATTTGGCTGATTTTTATGATGTATTTAGTGAGAATGAGTCTGCGTCTTTGCCTCCTCATAGGAGTTATGACTGTGCAATTGAGCTGAGCCCTGGGTGTAAATTTCCCAAGGGTCGACTTTTCAATTTATCTGTACCCGAGCACGAGGCCATGCGATCCTATATTAAGGAGTCATTGGAGAAGGGTCATATTAGACCATCCTCTTCACCCTTAGGTGCTGGCTTTTTTTTCGTGGCCAAGAAAGATAGTTCATTAAGGCCTTGTATTGACTATCGTTCCCTCAACAAAACTACTGTTAAATATCAGTATCCGTTACCCCTGATTTCTGATCTATTCTCTAGAGTTAAAGGTGCTTGCTGGTTTACCAAGCTTGACCTCAGGGGGGCGTATAATCTTATTCGCATTAAACATGGGGATGAATGGAAGATGTTGTTTAATACTCCAGAGGGACATTTTGAGTACCTGGTGATGCCTTTTGGGCTCACTAATGCCCCTTCTGTCTTCCAGTGCTTCATGAATGATATTTTCCGAGACTTTGTGGATAAATTTTTGATCATCTATCTGGATGATATTTTGATTTTTTCCAAGGATTGGGACTCTCATGTGGAACATGTTCGGACTGTGTTCCGGATTTTGAGGGAGAATTCCCTGTATGTCAAGGGATCGAAATGCCTTTTTGGGGTACAGAGAATTTCATTTTTGGGATTTATTTTGTCTCCGTCAACTATTGAAATGGACCCGGCCAAGGTACAGGCCATTTATGATTGGGTTCAGCCCACTTCTTTGAAGGCCCTCCAGAAGTTTTTGGGTTTTTGCTAATTTTTATCGTAAATTTATAGCTAATTTTTCTGGTATTGCCAAACCATTGACTGATTTGACTAAGAAGGGTGCTGATGTGCTGAATTGGTCTCCGGAGGCTGTTTCTTCCTTTCAGGAGCTGAAGCGAAGGTTCACTTCTGCTCCGGTTTTGCGGCAACCTGATGTCTCACTTCCGTTTCAGGTAGAGGTGGACGCTTCTGAGATTGGTGCAGGAGCTGTTTTGTCCCAAAAAGATCCGATAACATCTAAGATGAATCCCTGTGCTTTCTTTTCCCGAAAGTTCTCCCCATCTGAACGTAACTATGATGTGGGGAATCGGGAACTGTTGGCCATGAAATGGGCATTTGAGGAGTGGAGACATTCGTTGGAGGGAGCTAAACATCAAGTCGTGGTCCTTACTGACCACAAGAATTTGATTTACCTGGAGTCGGCCAAATGCTTGAATCCTAGACAGGCTAGGTGGGCCTTGTTTTTCACACGTTTTGATTTTGTGGTCTTTTTTCTTCCGGGCACTGAGAATGTCAAGGCAGATGCCCTCTCTAGGAGTTTCTTTGCTGATTCTCCTGTTGTGACCAAGCCTGCTACCATCTTAGGTGAGGGGGTTGTTCTTTCTGCCATCTCGCCCGATTTGAGACGTGCTCTGGAAGAGTTTCAGGAGGACAAACCTGAGCGTTGTCCCATTGGAAAATCGTATGTTCCTGACCAGTGGAGGAAGAGAGTGATGTCTGAAGTTCATTGCTCTGCATTGGCTGGTCATCCAGGTATTTTTGGTACTAGAGATTTGGTGAGTCAGTCTTTTTGGTGGCCTGCCTTGTCTCGTGATGTCAGGAGTTTTGTGCATTCCTGTGGGACTTGCTCCCGGTGTAAACCTTGTTCTCGCTCTAGTGGGTTGCTGATGCCTTTGCCGGTGCCCAGGAGGCCATGGACCCATATTTCAATGGATTTTATCTCTGATATGCCTGTCTCTCAGAGAATGACTGTTATTTGGGTGATTTGTGATAGATTCTCTAAGATGGTCCATCTTGTACCACTCCCTAAGTTGCCATCTTCCTCAGAGTTGGTGCCCTTGTTTTTGCAACAGGTGGTTCGCTTGCACGGGATTCCTTGAGAACATTGTATCTGACAGAGGAGTTCAGTTTATTTCTAGATTTTGGAGGACTTTCTGTTCCAAGCTGGGAATTCAGTTGTCCTTCTCCTCTGCTTTTCACCCTCAGACCAATGGGCAGACGGAGAGAACAAACCAGACTTTGGAGTTGTATTTGAGATGTTTTATTTCTGCTGATCAGGATGATTGGGTTTCATTTTTGCCCTTGGCCGAATTTGCTTTAAATAATAGAGCTAGTTCTGCCACGTTGATGTCACCTTTTTGTATAACTTTGGGTTTCATCCTCCATTCTCTTCAGGGCAGGTGGAGTCTTCTGCCTGCCCAGGTGTTGACTCTGTGGTGGAGAGAATGCACCAGATCTGGGACCAAGTGGTGGATAGGTTGTCTCTCTCCCAGGAAAAGGCCCAGCGGTTTTCCAACCGTCATAGGACCATTGGTCCCCAGTTTAAGGTGGGTGATATGGTTTGGTTGTCATCAAAGAATATCTCTATGAAGGTGGCTTCTCCAAAGTTTAAACCTAGATTTATTGGACCTTACAAGATTTTGGAGATTCTTAATCCTGCCTCTTTTCGATTGGCTCTTCCTGTTACATTTAAGATCCATAACGTGTTTCATAAGTCTCTGTTAAAGAGGTTTGTTGAGCCAGTAGTTCCTGTGGTGGCACCTCCTGACCCTGTATTGGTGGAAGGTAATGTGGAATATGAGGTTGAGAAGATACTGGATTCTCGCCTGGCTAGATGGAGACTCCAGTATTTAGTTAAATGGAAGGGTTATGGCCAGGAGGATAATTCTTGGGTCCCTGCATCCGATATTCATGCCGAAAGATTGGTTCATGCTTTTCATCGGGCCCATCCTGATCGTCCTGGTGGCGTGGATGAGGGTTCGGTGACCCCTCCTCAAGGGGGAGGTACTGTTGTGAGGTGACTCATTCATAACAGCGGGGCATGACTGGAGACACGGGGCAGATTGGAGACACGGGGCAGAATGGAAACACGGGGCAGAATGGAGATGCGGGGCATGATTGGAGACACGGGGCAGAATGGAGACATGGGGCAGAATGGAGATGCGGGGCAGAATGGAGATGCGGGGCATGATTGGAGACACGGGGCAAAATGGAGACATAGGGCAGAATGGAGATACAGGGCATGATTGGAGACACGGGGCAAAATGGAGACACGGGGCATGATTGGAGACACGGGGCAAAATGGAGATGCAGGGCAGAATGGAGATACGGGGCATGATTGGACACATGGGGCAGAATGGAGATACGGGGCATAATTTGAGACATGGGGCAGAATGGAGATACGGGGCATGATTGGAGATACGGGGCATGATTGGAGATACGGGGCATGACTGGAGATACAGGGCAGAAGAATGGAGATACGGGGCATGATTGCAGACATGGGGCATGATTGGAGGCACGGGGCAGAAGAATGGAGATACGGGGCAGGATTGAATACACTGGGGGCAGGATTGGAGACAGATGGGGCAGGACTGGAGACAGATGGGGCAGGGTTGGAGACAGATGGGGCAGGATCATGGGGCAGGATGGATACGATGGAGACAGATGGGGCAAGATGGGGAGATCATATGGGGCAGAATGGATACTCATGAGGGCAGGATGAGAGAACATATGGCTGAAGCCAGGAATGAGACACAAGGGGGTCAGGATAGGGGATATTATTACCATAGGGGCTAATTAAAGAATATTATTACTGCAGTGATGTATTTATTTTATTTTTTGAGTATACTGTTTTAAATGGGGGGCTTTCCTGTTACTGTGCAGAGTGATACTATGTCACCTTTTTTTCTTCATGTGGTATAATGTAGAAGTTGGAAAAAAAATAAGTAATGTGTTCTGCAAGCGGAGCTCTAGATGACTGTGTTATTTCCTGCAGAGACGAGCGCTGGCTGGAAGACGTGATGGCGATCTGTGCTGGATTAAAGATGAAAAGCGAAGATGAAGGACTTCAACTAGAGACGTCACAAGTGAGTTAGTGTGTTACCTATATACTGTATACTATATACAGAGCTCCTGTGTATAATGTCATGGATCACTGCATTACCTGTATGCAAATTGCCTCTTCAGAGAAAAAGAGGACTTGAACTGAACAGGTGGCGCTATAGAGTTCAAGTCCTCTTTTTTGCTGAAGAGGCAATTTGCATATTATTTTCCCAGAGGAGCACTGCACGGCGAATAAGCCTCCTTACCTTGACAAGCCAGAGCTGGCATGTCACTGTCCACAAGGAGAAACCTTACCCCTTATACCTGTATTACCTGTACACAGACACTGCATACTAAGTACAGGTCTCCTTTGTATAATGGCACTTATGGTGAAAGTATTGTGTTATTTTATTACTGATCAGTATTTATTGTAGTATTCAGTCACCATGTGGTGGTAATATGTGGTCTGGACATGGTGTAGCGGTATTTGTTCCTTGTATGTGGTATTATTCGGTCACTGTGGTGGTAAAATGTGGTCTGGTCATGGTGTGGCGGTATTTTTTCCTTGTATGTGATATTATTTTGTCACTGTGGTGGTAATATGTGGTCTGGACATGGTGCGGTGGTATTTGTCCCTTGTATGTGCTATTATTTGGTCACTTTGTGGTGGTAATATGTGGTCTGGACATGGTGTAGCGGTATTTGTTCCTTGTATGTGATATTATTGGTCATTTTAAATATTCAAAAATAAATAAAAATATATCTAAATTGTATTGCATATTTTAACAAATATTTAATACAGTAGAGTAGAGCTCAGCCAAAAGTGTCTACCCTGTTATGGTGGTGGCTTAAAAAATCTTTTGGTCAAAACAAAAGCTGCCGGCTATATGTGTGATCTGGTGATGGGAACTGTTAATGTGTGATAGGTGAGAAGTGGAGTTTTTCCAAGAGAGAGCAGTGGGACTGTGGACAGTTCGAGGGGTGGAGGGCAGGGCTGGGGTGGAGCCTGGGTGGAGTCTCAAGGGGGCCCCAAAAATTTTGCCAGTATGGGGCCCCGAAATTCCTAGTGGCAGCCCTGCCTACACCATCTCCTCATCCTCCATCTCCAAATTGTCATCTCAGAACACATCATCCATATCAGTTGCAAGCTAGAAGCACTTGCAGCACTGCCTCACTGAAGCGGCAACAGGCTCGTCTGAAACTAATTTGTTTAGATGACAAACAGCACACCGCCACACAGTTATGGAAAGGTATAACAGATCAGACAGATCTGTTGCTCTCACCACTGAACCCACAACAGGGTATGGTTATGTGACCTGGTGGAGGCTCTGAAGCTTGGCAACCTCGCAAACACAACTTACCTAGTCCACATGCTCAACTTAGTGGTTCAGCGGTTTCTGAAAACCTAACCTGATTTGCCCAAGTTACTTGTGAAGGTATGCCACATGTGCATTCATTTCCGCAAGTCAGCTATAGCTGCGGCTGGGAATTTAGTTATCTTTCTCTTCTGCATTTCATCCTCAGACCAATGGGCAGACTGAGAGAACAAACCAGACTTGGAATCCTATTTGAGATGCTTTATATCTGCTGATCAGGATGACTGGGTCTCATTTTTGCCCTTGGCCAAATTTACGCTAAACAATAGAGCTAGTTCTGCCACTTTGATGTCGCCCTTTTCTGTAACTTTGGGATTCATCCTCGATTTTCTTCAGGGCAAGTGGAATCTTCGACCTGCCCAAGTGTGGACACTGTGGTAGAGAGAATGCAGCAGATTTGGGACCAAGTGGTGGATAAGTTGTCCCTCTCACAGGAAAAAGCCCAACGGTTTTTCAACTGGCATAGGACCATTGGTCCCCGGTTTAAAGAGGGTGATATGGTTTGGTTGTCATCAAAGAATATTCCTATGAAGGTTGCGTCTCCAAAGTTCAAGCCAAGATTCATTGGACTTTATAAGATTTTGGAGATTCTTAATCCTGTTTCTTTTTGATTGGCTCTTCCAGTTACGTTTATGATCGATAACGTGTTTCATAAATCTCTGTTGAAGAGGTTTGTGGAGCCAGTAGTTCCTATGGCGGCGCCTCCTGACCCTGTATTGGTTAAAGGCAATGTGGAATACGAGGTAGAGAAAATATTGGATTCTCGTTTGGCTAGATGGAGACTCCAGTACTTGGTCAAATGGAAGGGTTATGGCCAGTAGGATAATTCTTGGGTCTCTGTTTCTGACATTCATGCCAATAGACTGGTTCGTGCTTTTCACCGGGCCCATCCGGATCGGCCTGGTGGCGTGGATGAGAGTTCGGTGACCCCTCCTCAAGGGGGGGTACTGTTGTGAATTCACTTTCTGGCCTACCTCTGGTTACTTGTGAAGGTAGTGGAGCTGGTTATATTGACAGAGGGGTCGTGAGTTCTTTTTCTGGGCTCCCTCTGGTGGTTACTGGAGGTAATGGAGCTGATCTGATTAACAGAGGCTTGCCACCTGATAATGAGGAGGACGATTTGACATCTGGAGCTTCTGACTGGATTTAAGACTGCCGACTCCCTCTATCCCTGCTGGTGATTTTTTTCTGCCTCCTGAGGTCTTAGTGTCCAGCTCAGTCCCTGCATGCTCAGCTAAGTGTTCTTTTGCTATTGTTCACATTTGATCTGGTATTGTCTATTTCAGTTTTGTGTGGTCAGCCAGCTCCGGCTGGGGCTGTGTTGAATTTCCATCCATATGTTACTGCTTGTGCCAGTTTGTTTTTCTCCCTTTTTAGATTGGCCTCTTTTTGCTCTGCTTTCAGAATATACCAGAGTGCTGATATAGTGGGCGAAGTCGTGCGACTTCAGTATTTTTCCATCAGATGTGTTGGACAATTTTTGCAGGGTTTTTTGCGTGATTGCAGACAGTGTCTTTCCTTTCCTGTCCTGTCTAGTTAGTATGGGCCCCATTGTTTGCTCAGTCTATTTTCCTTCCTGTGTTTTCATCTTGTCTTACCGGCAATAAATGTTTGGGGGCAATCTGTTCCTTTGGGGTCTGCTCTGGGGCAGTTTAGATTTCCCCTTTCTTGTTTTAGGCTTATTTAGCTCTCCAGCTGTGTTGAGGCATCTAGGATCATCGTAGGTATGCTCCACGGCTACTGCTAGTTGTGTGGATAGGATTAGGGGTCTGCAATCTGCTTAGTTACCAACCTCTCTGGTTTTCTGTTGCTTAGCTTGGTCTTTCTTTCCTCCTCGGTGACCCAATCATAACACACTCCCCATTTACACCGAACAACAGACTGCTTTCCAGGATCAGATGCCGCACCCAACTGCATGGGTTCCCCAGATGACTCAGATCCAATTTCCCTTGGTCCTGGACCTCCCGCATGTCGAGGTGTCTCCCTATTTCTCTGGTGAAGACGGTGATCAACCCAGATAGTCAGAGACATAGCCACCTCTAGAGAAACTGAAGTCTCATACAAAGGCTAAGGCATCCTTCACCCTTATTGATAGCCCCTCACAGAACAGGCTATGGAGTGCGCGGTCTTTCCACTTAGTGTCTGTAGACCACCTTAGAAACTCGGAGCAATATACCTCTGCTGGCCGGTCTCCCTGCTGAAGCTGACGCAGTGTCGACTTAGCCAACGAGACACAGTCAGGGTCATCGTATATAAGACCCAGTGCCAGAAAAAATTCCTCCACCATCTGAAGTGACTGGGAGTCAGATGGGAGAGAAAATACTTATGCTTGCAGGTCCCCTTGAAGGAGCGAGATTATTACCCCCACACGTTTCTCCTCTGTTTTTGAGGAGCCAGGATGTAACCTAAAGTACAGTTTATAGTCCTCCCTGAAAACAATGAACTTGTCACTCTCCCTAGAGAATCTGTCGCAAAACAGTCTTTGGCTACACTAAGGGTTGCCTGGAAGTCATGGTTCCCACACCTGTTGTGTTAGGGTGTTGCAAAATGACAGTAGGTAAATCTGCCACCTCCAGACTGAGCTGCTGCAGTTGCCCTGTCAGAGCAGTAATAGGATCCATAATGGAAAAAAAAACAGATTTGGTTAGAGCTAATGTCACAACTCTGTTGTTGCGTGATTGGGGACCAGTGGTGCCTTCCCTGTCCCTAACGCTAGGGGACGCCCGAGTCCACCCTGTTCCCCGAGTTACTTCTGAAGGTGAAGATGCCGGGGCCACGTACCTTGCCTTATCTCCTGAATCCGGCCTCCATCTGTACCCTTCCCCCACCCAGGGAAGAGGGGAGTCGTAGTGCAACGTAGTACACCAACCAGACGAGCATGCTTTCATGAAAAGGGGAAACGGAAAATACCAGCACATACAAATATTCACTCACATATAACAGAGGAATGAATTGAGGAGTGGAGGATGAGGTAAAACCAAAGTAGGGGAAGAGAAGGGAATTAGCACACTCACTAAATCAAACAACATCAAATAAAAGGATATATGTGGATGGTTTCTGCGCTGCTAGATAAACTTGAGACATATAATCCGGTGAAATAATTTTAAGGTAGTAGTTTATTCGATGCGTTTCAAAGTACAAAATTACTTCTTCCCCAGGATTGACCACATGTATACAGAGAATGCAGAGGTAACGTTTTTAAAAAGGTTAATTTTTTTAATGTGTTTTCTATGCAAAACATGGTATATACGGTATATACTGTATTTTTCCATATACTACCTGTCAGAACTAAGAACTTGTACAGCTCGAAACACGTAGACTTTCACTCATATGTCTTTTTAATATTTGTTTGTTTTAATATGTTTTCATAGATTTTTCTAAATATTTTTCTTGCGGTTGCTGGACTACTCTTTTTCTTCTGATGTGATAACCTCACATATGTCAGATATCCATACTCACTTGTTGGTTGTCAAGTGCGGATGCTGACCGGAATACCAACAGGCATATTGTAGCTGGTATTCAACTTCTGCCCTTTGTTGCTCACAAAGCCTTGCCAACATAATGTAATGTGGAGTTTCAGCTCATGGTCACGTCGCACACCAGTCTGTGAGCTGGGACTTGCAATCGCTGTTGCAGCTGTCACACCAGCCGCAGCTGTAGCTGACTTGCGGAAATGAATGCACATGTGGCATACCTTCACATGTAACTTGGGCAAATCAGGGTAGGTTTTCAGAAACCGCTGAACCACTAAGTTGAGCATGTGGGCTAGGTAAGTTGTGTTTACGAGGTTGCCAAGCTTCAGAGCCTCCACCAGGTCACATAACCATACCCTGTTGTGGGGTCAGTGGTGAGAGAAATAGATCTGTCTGATCTGTTATACCTTTCCATAACTGTGTGGCGGTGTGCTGTTTGTCATCTAAACAAATTAGTTTCAGCCGAGCCTGTTGCCGCTTCAGTGAGGCAGTGCTGCAAGTGCTTCTAGCTTGCAACTGATATGGATGATGTGTTCTGAGATGACAATTTGGAGATGGAGGATGAGGAGATGGTGTAGGAACTGATGTAGGAGGTGGAGGAAACCCTAATCAAACTAGGGACTGTAATTCTTGTCAGCAGTAGAACGTGCTGTCAGAAAAATGTAGTGTCCCTGGCCACAAGCACTTGTCCATGTGTTAGTCATTATGTCGACTTTTCCAGTAACTGCATTGGTCAGGGCATGGGTGATGTTATTGGATATGTGCTGGTGTAAGGTGGGAATGGCACACTGGGAAAAATAGTTGTGACTGGGCATCACCATGAGGTTTTGGAAAGTCTGTGTCCACAAGCCTAAACAGCAACATTTCCAGGCCAATCAGTCTGGAAAGGTGCTCGTTTAGTGTTTGAGCCTGTGGGTGGGTGGCTGAGTATTTTTGCTTTAGCATGAGGACTGCCTGTTGGCCCTCCAAAATGTATGAATTAGGGCCACCTGATGGCCCTTCAAAATTTATGAGTGAGGGCCACCTGATGGCCCTCCAAAATTTTTCAGTGAAGCCCGCCTCATGCGCCCCAAAATTTATGAGTGAGAGCCACCTACTGGCATTCCAAAATGTATGAATGAGGTCCATCTGTTGACCCTCAAAAATGTATGACTGAGGGCTGCTTGATGGCCCTCCAAAATTAATGACTGAGGGCCACCTGATTGCCCTCCAAAATTTATGAGTGAAGGCCGCGTGATGGAAAAGATATCATCAATTATAAGTTTATGTTTAAAACATACAACACTGCCCTTCACCTCTCCAAATAAACCTATTTCAACACCCTCATCACCTCACTATCCAATAACCCTAAAAGTCTTTGACTCTTTTCATTCCCTACTCAATCCAAAAGTGCAGGCCCCAATCACGGATCTCCTCACTGACAATCTGGCCTATTACTTCAAAGAAAAATTGACCATATCTGACATGAAATTTTCTCCCAATCCCCTCATACCATGCACTGTCCTCCCTTCCCCACTGCATCTAGCTCACTCTCCGATTTTGAACCAGTCACAGAAGAAAAAGTGATCATACTTCTTGCATTTTCTCGCCCTACTACTTACGCCAGTGACCCTATTCCGTCACATCTTCTCCAGTCCCTTTCCCCTGCTGTCACCACTCACCTAACAAAAATATTCAACCTCTCTCTCTTTTCCGGTATATTTCCCACCTCATTTAAGCATGCCATCATACATCCATTACTTAAAAAACCATCCCTTGACCAAAACTGTGCCGCTAACTATAGACCTGTCTCTAAGCTCTAAGCTTCCCTTTATCTCTAAACTCCTCATACACCTGGTGCACTCCCGTCTTTTCCGCTATCTCTCAGATAACTTTTTTCTTGATCCGTTTCAATCTGGTTTCCGCTCTTTACACTCTACTGAAACTGCCCTCATTAATTTTCTAATGATCTACTAACAAATAAATGTAATGGTCACTACTCCGTTCTAATTCTCCTAGATCTCTCTGCAGCATTCGACACTGTGGATCATCAGCTCCTTCTCACTATGCTCTACTCCTTTGGCCTTAAGGACACCGTTCTCTCCTAGTTCTCCTCCTATCTCTCTGACCGCTCCTTTACTGTAGCTTTTGCTAGCTCCTCCAATCATCTTCCCCATACTGTTGGGGTTCCTCAAGGATCAGTCCTAGGCCCCCTACTCCTCTCTTTGTATACTGCCCCTATTGGACAAACAATCAGTAGATTTGGTTTCCAGTACCATCTCTATGCTGATGACACCCAATTAAACACCTCCTCTCCTGACATCATACCTGGCTTTTTAGAAAACAGCAGTGATTGTCTTACCACTGTCTCCAACATCATGTCCTCCCTCTATCTGAAACTGAACCTGTCAAAAACTGAACTCCATGTGTTTCCTCCCACTACTAACCTACTGTACCTATGCCTGACATTGCCATATCTGTATGTGGTTCTAACATTACTCCCAAGCAACATGCCCGTGTCTTGGGGTCATACTTGATTCAGAGCTTTCATTCACCCCAGACATTTGATCACTGGCTCGCTCTTGTCATCTGCATCTCAAAAACATTTCTAGAATTCGACCCTTTCTTACATTCAACTCTGCAAAAACTCTTACTGTTTCTCTTATCCATTCTCATCTGGACTATTGTAATTCTTTACTAATCGATCTCCATCTTACCCAACTCTCCACTCTTCAATCTGTCTTGAATGCTGCATCTAGGATCATATTCCTCACCAACCGTTACACCGATGCCTCTACCTTGTGCCAGTCATTACACTGGTTACTTATCCACTCCAGAATTCAGTATAAATTACTCTCACCCACAAAGCACTCCACGGCTCAGCACTACCCTACATCTCCTCCCTTGTCTCAGTCTACCAACTTACCCGCGCCCTCCATTCTGCTAATGATCTGAGCTTAACATTCTCAAAAATCAGAACCTCCCACTCCCATCTCCAAGACTTTTCATGTGCTGCACCAATTTTTGGGAATGCACTACCCAAGTTAATTCTATTAATTCCAAATACCCACAGTTTTAAGCATGCACTAAAAATGCATTTCTTCAGACTGGCCTACCATCTCAACACATTAATCTAACTATCCCTGTGCTACCCATTCAAAATTTTTACCATAACCAGGTTCCTCGTATCATATTCTCATACGTGTTATGCATTTAATAGCCCTCTTGTGTCTGTACTTTTACATATTCTGGCTGATAACCGGTTCATGCAGCATTACATGAACACCCAATTTCCTACATTATGGCTGGTCCAAACAATGGAAGCAAATGTTACCATCAATCGTTCTTGTCTCCCCTTTCCTCATAGATTTATTTATTTATTATTATTTATTTATATAGCACCACTGGTTCCATGGTGCTGTACATGTGTACATGAGAAGGGGTTACATACAGATTACAGATATTACTTACAGCAAACAAACTAACAATCACAGACTGATATAGAGGGGAGAGAGGACCCTTCCCTTTCGGGCTTACATGCTACAGGATGGTGGGGAAGGAGACAGTAGGTTGGAGGGTTACAGCAGTTCCAGTGATGGTGAGGCAGTAGCTCCAGTAGTGGTGAGGAGGCAGCGGGGATCACTGCAGGCTGTAGGCTTTCCTGAAGAGGTGAGTTTTCAGGTTCAGTCTGAAGGATCCAAGTGTGGTTCATAGCCGGACGTGTTGGGGCAGGGAATTCCAGAGGATGGGGGCTATTCGGGAGAAGTCTTGGAGGCGGTTGGGTGAGGAGCGAATAAGTGTGGAGGAGAGAAGGAGGTCTTGGGAGGACCGGAGATTCCTTGAGGGAAGGTATCTGGAGATTAGTTCAGAGATGTATGGAGGAGACAGGTTGTAGATGGCCTTGTAGGTCAGTATTAGTAATTTGAACTGGATATGCTGAGGGAATGGGAGCCAGTGAAGAGATTTGCAGAGGGGAGAAGTGGAGGAGAAGCGAGGAGAGAGATGAATTAGTCGGGCGGCAGAGTTGAGAATGGACTGGAGAGGTGCAAGGGTGTTAGCAGGAAGGCCACAGAAAAGGATGTTGCAATAGTCGAGCCGGGAGATGATGAGGACATGCACAAGCATTTTAGTAGATTGAGGTTTGATGAAGGAACGGATTCTGGAAATATTTTTGAGCTGCAGGCGACAGTAGGTGGAGAAAGCTTGGATGTGCGGTTTGAAGGACAGGGCTGAGTCAAGGGTTACTCCAAGGCAGCGGGCCTCTGGTACAGGGGAAAGCGTGATGTTGTCAATTGTTATAGAAAGGTCGGGTAAGGAAGATCTGTGAGATGGGGGAAAGATGATCAGTTCAGATTTGTCCACATTGAGTTTGAGGAAGTGAGAGGAGTAGGAGGATATGGCTGATAGACACTCTGGGATTCTGGACAGCAGAGAGGTGATGTCTGGGCCAGAGAAGTAGATCTGAGTATCATCGGCATAAAGGTGGTACTGGAATCCGTGGGACTTTATGAGTTGCCCCAGACCAAGTGTGTAGATTGAGAAGAGTAGGAGTCCTAGAACAGAGCCTTGGGGGACTCCATCAGAGAGAGGGTGGGATGAGGAGTTAGTGTGGGAGTGGGAGACGCTGAATGTGCGGTTGGAAAGGTACGAGGAGATCCAGGATAGGGCGAGGTCTTTGATGCCAAAGGAGGAGAGGCTCTGTAGTAGAAGGCAGTGTACAACTGTGTCAAAAGCAGAGGACAGGTCTAGGATCAGGAGTATAGAGTATTGTCCGTTAGCTTTGGCTGTATGTAGGTCGTTGGTAATTTTGGTCAGGGCTGTCTCAGTGGAATGATGGGGCGGAAGTCAGATTGTTGATTGTCAAAGAGCAAGTTAGATGCGAGGTGGGAGGATAGTTCAGTGTGGACATGCTGCTCCAGGCGTTTAGAAGCGAATGGGAGCAGCGATATTGGGCGATAGCTGGACGTGGCTGTTGGATCGAGGGTTGGCTTTTTAAGGATAGGTGTGATTGTGGCATGTTTGAAAGCAGAAGGGAAGGTACCAGAAGTTAGTGATAAGTTGAAGAGGTGGGTTAGGGATGGGATAAGTGTGGTGGTGAGGTTGGGGAGGAGGTGGGATGGGACCGGGTCAAGTGCACAGGTTGTGAGGTGCGATTTGGAGAAGAGGCGATTAAGCTCCTCTTCAGTGATGTTGGAGAGAGAGGTTATGGGGTTTGGGCATTGGTCTGGTATACAAAGGGGTTGAGGTGGTTGGGCAATAAAGACTTGCCATGTTTGGTCTATCTTGTTTTTGAAGTGTGCGGCAAAATCCTCGGCAGAGATTAGGGAAGTCGGAAGTGGCAGTGGTGGGCGGAAGAGGGAGTTAAAAGTATTGAACAACTGTTTGGGGTTGTGGGATAAGGAAGATACAAGGGATGTAAAGAAGGCCTGTTTAGCAGAGGTGAGAGCTGATTTGAATGCAAGTGTTGCTTGTTTGAGTGCAGTGAAGTCGTCTTTCAAATGTGTTTTCTTCCAGCACCGTTCTGTAATTCTGGATGCTTGCTGAAGCTTTTTAGTGGTGTTATTGTGCCAGGGTTGTCTATTGGTTTGTCACACTCTGTTATGCATGAGAGGGGCGACTGAGTCGATGGCTGATGCAAGAGTGGCATTGTAGAAACTAGTGGCAGTGTCAGTGTCGTGGAGTGAAGCTATGGAGGACAGTGGTAGAATTTAGTCAGAGAGTGTGCGAGTGTCTAGATGTGCGAGGTTTCTGCTGGGGTGCGCATGTTGCTGGACGTGGGTGACAGGTGAGGAGGACAGGGATGAGAAAGTGAGTAGATGGTGGTCAGATAAAGGGAGACGGGAGGTGGTGAAGTTAGAAAGAGAGCAGAGGTGGGTGAAGACCAGGTCTAATGTATGTCCATCTGTGTGGGTGGCTGAGGAGGACCACTGAGTTAGTCCAAAGGATGAAGTAAGGGACAGGAGTTTAGAGGCTGCCGACTGGTGGGTGTCAATGGGGATGCTGAAGTCACCCATGATGATGGTGGGAACGTCAGCTGAGAAAAAGTGAAGGAGCCAGGTAGAGAATTGATCAATAAAGGAAGTGGTCGGGCCTGGAGGTCGGTATATGACGGCCACTTGGAGGTTGAAGGGAGAATAGATGCGGATGGAGTGGACTTCAAAAGAGGGGAGGACAAGGGAGGGAAGAGGTGGGATTAGGCTGAAGGTGCAGTTGGAAGAGAGGAGAAGGCCCACTCCTACGCCATGTCTGTTGCCAGGGCGAGGAGTGTGGGTAAAGTGGAGGCCGCCGTAACATAGCGCAGCAGCGGAGGTGGTGTCGGAGGGTGTCAGCCATGTTTCGGTGAGGCCAAGGAAGGAAAAGTTACAAGAGGTAAAGAGGTCATGAATCACATGGAGTTTATTGCAGACGGAGCGGGCATTCCAGAGTGATTCAGAGAGTGGGAGCAGGGTGGTGGTTGTCAGGGACACGGATTTGAGGTGGGAAAGATTTCTGGTGTTTGTGTTGGTTTGGGAACAATAGAAGGGGGTAGTAATGGGAGGTATGAGCTGTGAGGGTTCAGGGTTGGGAGATATGTCGCCAGCAGTGAGGAGAAGCAGAGAGAGGGAGAGCATGTGGGAGAAGGAGGGTGGGTGGCTTGTTTTGTATTTTATTAGGAGAGCTCTGAGGTTGAGGAGCAGGTCAGCTGAGGAGGTCAGGTGGGGAGGCAAGAGGGAAGGAGAGATTACTATTTGGTTAGTGGGTGCTGGGGTTTGTGGATAGCGAAGGAGAGTGAGGATTAAAGGAGCCAAAACAGTTACAGTGTATGTCATTATGGTAAGAGTAATTTTGAAGGCAAATGAAATTTAGTACATTTAAGTGCAGCGTTTAGTCGTACCTTCTGGTCACCTCAGGCTCATTTCAGGCATTATTTCAGATATTATCCTTAGACGACATCCTTGGAAAGGCAGATCGAGGTCAGACAGACCTTAGAGTCTGAATTTATAAGAAGTCAATTGCACATCAAACAAGCCAGGTGTGATCAGAAGGAGGGAGGAGCAGTAGGGAGACTGGCCAGACACAGGAGACGATTAATTAGAACTCAGAGAAAAAAAATTTTTTAAAAACTAAATGGTCAGATCTAAAAGGACAGATAAAGCATTGATAGGAAACAGATACAGGGGTGATTGATGGTGGGTCGCCCTCCCAGGGCCGTGGGGTACTCGGTACCGGGCCGGTGTCAGGGGGATGTGTCACAGCGGCGGTGACCCGGTCCGTGGCCCTAGGCGCCCAAGTAATCAAAGGGAGTTTAAAATGTAATGGAATAGTTCGTGACGCCACCTGTGGTGTTCGGCAAGGAAGGTGTTAAGCCGATGCTGCAAACAGATCCTCCGGGACAGATGGTGTGGTGCAGCAATGATGGTATAGCCCTCCACAGGCAGGGCTGTTGTCCTAGGGCCGTGTAGTTGTAATGGTTGAGGAGAGGCGCAGGCAGTGTAAAGGATGGTACCCAGATGTAGCAGTGCTAAACAGGTTGGTGCAAGAATGAATGGAGGACACCGGGGCTTGTAGTTCCAAAGCTTTACTCACAGTCTGCGGTACACAATGGTGCCTGCCTCCGGGCCGTGTCCTCTGGGTAAGAGACTCAGCCAACCCCCAGGCAAGATGGAAAGCTCCTCTCAAACACACCGCCAAAATGTACCTTTCCTGAACGACTCCTCTATTGCACCCTAAAGTGTGAAGATCTCCAGAACCGTGGTACACTGGAGTTCCTCTTTACAGATGTTCCCAAGAACTCTACTTGTACGGCAGACAGCTGTAGCCTGCTTCGGGGACTCCCTTCTCCTGAGTCCCGGCTCTCTATCCAATTGCTGTTGTGCCCCAAGTCTTAGATGGGAGTTGTGTATTTACAGCCAACTACTCCACCGGTGGCTGCTGCAGAACCATAAGCGTCCATACAACCTTGGGGACCAGGCCCCGGCCTTGCGCTGAGAACCTATAGGCAGGGTTGCTCTTCTAACCCACGTCTTCTCTGTTCTCCTACTCCTTCGTTCCGTACTTATCTTTCTCTCCTATGGAAGCTTAGGTTTCAGTTCTATGTCTTTCTCCTTCTTTTCCTTTCCCATGCCAGCTGGCTCAGATCACTGAGGCAGCTGCAGCACTCCTTCCTCCATCTCTTCTTCCAGGGATCCTCACTCCTGTCTGAGTGACTTCTTACCCGCCTGACCTTCTGCCAGACGGAACCTCACATCCTACACTTTCCCACTCTTTAATGTATCTAAACTCCACCCACCTCCCAGCACATGCAGTGTTCCAAGCAGGGAACCACCAAAGGTGCTCTGCTACTCTCTAAGCACTGAGCCGCAATGTGGTTGTGCAGAACTACCCTGTTGTGTGGGGTGCGAGTGTTGGAGCGTGGAAAGGAGTTCCCACCTTACCTGGATGATGGGGCACTACACCTTAGGAGAAGGTGCAGTACCTCTGTGGCGACTGAGCCTCAGGGGCGCCACAATTGGGGTTCAGGAGAGATGGGTGATGAAGGTATTGCAGGCAGGACACATACCATTGATAGGTAACAGATACAGGGGTGATTGATTGGGGTTCAGGAGAGATGGGTGATGATAGATTGTAAGCTTTCGAGCAGGGCCATCAATCCTTTTGGTATCTTTTGATCTACGTGTTTATTGTTATGCTGTAATGTCTACTGTCTGTTCAAGTCCCCTCTAAAATGTAAAGTGTTCAGGAATATGTTGGCACCATAGAAATAAAATTATTATTATGGCCCTCCAAAATGTATGACAGAGGGTCACCTGAAGGTACTCAAAAATTTGGAGCCAGTGCCGCATGATAACCCTGTTGATATGGTGCAGGAGGAGGACAATAATAATAATAAACCATGAATCATATACTCTTTTTGGCGTAGTAGGGGATGAATGGGAATACAGTACATCAGAAAAAAGTACATTTGAATTGCTTTTATGTTTCGCTGCTGTCATCCGGTGGCATTGAGAAGTCTGGGCCAACCCCGGGATTGTTCATTTTGAGAACAGTCAGTCTGTCAGCATTTTCAGTTGTCAGATGGATGCACCGATTAGTTATATTGAACAAAGAAAGGAAGAGAGGATCCAGCTTCAGAAGTTGCTAAAGCTATTGGATTAAATGGATTCCAAATGGGCTCAGATAGGAGAAAAGATATTAATGAGGCTTACTGGAATAGACCCTTATAAAAGATTACTTATTAAGTAACAATTAAAAGAATATAAGGTACCCAAAAAGTGAATAAAGTGCTATAGTGCAAGGGAATAATAAAGTGCCGGAAAATAGACGGGTAGTCTGGTACAGTGAGGGCAGTCACCAGAACTGCATGCCCCTGTATACAGAGGTAGATATAACTGATATATGTTGATGCTAAGATGTCAACTAAGCCTAATTATAGGATAATGGCTATCATATAGAACAAAAAAATAGTCAATATCAGCCCTAAAGAATGCCTTAGCTGCGAAAAGTCTATATATCAGGGGATGTACACAACAGATGCAAGAGGGCCAATGGGAAATGGTATAGTCCTCAAAGGCTATAAACAACAATAGACAAGACAATGATCCCAAACATAAAGCAAAATCTGCAATGGAATGGTTCACAAATGTATCCAGGTGTCAGAATGGCAAAGTCCAGACCTGAATCCAATCAAGAATCTGTGGAAAGAGCTGAAAACTGCTGTTCACAAACAATCTCCATCAAACCTCACTGAGCTCGAGCTGTTTCCCAAGGAAGAATGGGCAAGAATTTCAGTCTCTCAATGTACAAAACTGATAGAGTCATACCCCAAGCGACTTGCAGCTGTATTCGCAGCAAAAGGTGGCACTAACAAAGTAATAAGTTAAAGGGGCCGAATAATATTGCACGCCCCACTTTTCAGTTTTTTACTTTCCACAAAAATGTAAAATAACCAATAAATTTCGTTCAACTTCACAATTGTGTTCCACTAGTTGTTGATTCTTCACCAAAAATTTACATTTGGTATCTTTATGTTTGAAGCATGATATGTAGGAAAAGGTTGAAAATTTCTAGGGGGCCGAATACTTTCGCAAGGCACTGTATATCATAGAGAAGCAGTATAACATCAGGTAAAAATATTGTGGAAAGATCCCACTCAGGAGACCGAGTGCAAACAATTGTTTGATAAACCAGAGATATGTCATGGTATCACAAGCTTTGAGATGATACTGCTCCTAGCCAGATAGAAAGTAATGATCTCATTCAGGTGACGAATGGCCATATCCTTTGATCTTTTGATGAACCCAGCCATGGGTGAAACGCATTGTGATTGCCATTTGGGGTGGAAGTGAACAGTGATACCACATCACAGGTCATCCAAGTATATTTCTGCCTTTGTCGAAAAATGGAACCAGATATTATCAAACTGCTCCGTAGAACTGATGTATTTGATCATTAAAGAGGAGGAAATTAAACTGACCTCCCTTAGTCAAGAAACTGAACACACTAAAGCTTCACTGAAAGCAGTTCAGCACAGCGGTTTATGACAAAACTCTGTAACAAATAAAAATCAATATTACTAAACTGCAGGACATCATAACTATGTAGGGGTGGACTGACCCATGGACCTGTCTGAGATAGAAAGAACATGTAAAGGATGATGTGCACTATGCTTCATTGTATGTGTATGGGTAACAGCTGGGAATTAGTGCAGGATGATGTAGTACTGGGTTTTGGCCACAAGATGGAGACAGAGAGCATTGAGAAAAGGACTTAACAGCAAGCCTTAGGCTGGGGAAACTGCACAGTCATGGTGGGCAGAGTTATGGGACTGAGAAGGGGATTTCAAGAGAGAGGAGATATAAGAGAGGAGAGTCTCAGGGGCAGGACAGAGGGACACCCACGAGGAAGAGAGAAGTGAGAAGAGCACAGGAGAGGACGGTGAGAGGAGAAGCTCAGGAAGGACAGAGGAGAGCCAGAGATGGTTACTCGGAGAGGGGGGTGGCCCTGAGAAGGCAGCCACAGGAAGGGATGGCAGTGAGTGACGGAAGGTTTGGGCTACCGGACGACTGGGACACCAAAGAGTGAGTAGGTGTACAGCAGGCAGACTTAGCCAGGGGGAAGCGCTGTGGCCGTGGGCCTAAAGGCAGCCACGGTGAAAGAACCTGGAGGGTCTTGGCCAATCGAAGCAGAAGGAAAGTTACAGGTACCCAGGCCAGGAAGCAGAAGCTGTTGTGCCTGCTGTGGATGTCAAGTGGATACCGAATAAAGCTTGGACCTGATTGCACGGATTGCTGCCTCTGCCTCCAGTCTGTTCCGTGGCCGAAAGGGACCACTCCCAGTCGGCACACGTACCTACAAGTTGCGTAGTCGGCAGGATCATCACCGCCAATACACCAACGTCAGCGGTGAGACCACGCCGAAGATTCAAAGGACCTGAGCTGAACAGGTTGAAGATTTACCAAAGTGGATTACAATTTAAGACCTGATCTGGACAGGTTGAAGATTGTGCCTGAGTGGATTACAATTTGGACTGTGAGTGGAATTGCCGGATTTGACCTGGAGTAACACTGCTGGAAAAGCTGGGTGCCATTGCAGAAAAGTTGGGTACTTTTCTACATTAACAGACTACAGACCGGATTTGAGTAAAAGAAAAAAAAGGAGGAATCCTGAATGAGACTGCGCACCTCCAGAGATGGCGACTGTTGGGAAGGAGGAGGTTGGCGCTAAATTGGACTACCAGGGGCAGCTAAGCTGAGCCCGCTCCTGGGGGGAGCAGTGCACATCGAGTGACAATCGCCCCATTGGGAAAGCTGGGTGCCGGCGCAGGAAAGCTGGGCACCCTCCAACGCTAAAGGATTACAGCAGGAGCTGGGAACTGTTACGAAAGCAGCAAGCTCTCACCCGTCCTGAGGACCTGCCACGGATGGAGTCCTTGACATAGGAGCCTGCAGCCTTGGGACGGGATAACCTGGTGGGGGTGCGCCCGCACTCTCCACTGTTCGCACCGGAGTCGGAGACAGTGCGGGAAGCGGGACCCGCTCTTCAGCCCTTGGAGCAGCCATCGCTGATGCGTCCTGCAGAACCATCAGGCCTGGAGGCCGGTCTTGCCGGACGGCAGGATGAAGAACAGCAGCATGCATCAAGCGACGGGACAGGAAGCAGCAGAGGTCTGGCGGGGCCCTTCCCGCGGATGATGGCTGGCAACATCGAGCCTGTCCAGTGGAAGGAGGCCGCAGCGCTGGGGAAGGTGAGTGATTCCCCGCCTTGGTTGGTGACACCGCCGGCAGCACCCGCCTCCCCGCCCCGTCCAGACACTAAACCCAAAATCCCCGATAATGATACGTTACCGGCCCAAGGGGGAGCGAGGCCTAAGGTCCGTGCTCCTGAGCCTCAGCCTCCTCGCCCGGCCTCCCTTGACTCACCGACATCGGCGCCCGACAAATCCACGGCCTATGGTGGGCTGGCTGACGTTCGCACCATCAAACCCCCCAGCCTCCTCGCCTGGATTCTTCTCATCCTGCGTCACTGGCGTAGAGCGGGTCTGCGGCCTACGCGGGGCCGTCTGTCTGGATTGCTCACACCAACACCCAGAAAAGAGCAAGGAGCAGAGCTGCGACATCAGAGGGGGTGAGAGCATTCTTACCTTGGCTGGTGGCGGACCGTGTAGCCTCAACGTTATCCCACTGCAGGGACACGAGGCCTAAGGCCCGCATCACCGGACCCCCACGCTCCCTCTTGACGTCCCCTGAAACCGCCGTGCTCTCCGGAGAAGATGTCGGTCTTCATTCAGAGGCAGCTAAAGATGCTTCTGCCCCTGTTTCTTCACCTCGGTTCGGGGGTTTTGTGGTTGCAGAATCCTCTTCGGCCCAGGCCAAGGCCCAGGTCTCCCGCCAGGATGCGGCCGGTGATGTACACTGCGGAATTCAGCATGGCCCCTTCTTCCCCCTCTAGTGCATGCTTATACCCCCTATGACTGCCCCGCATTCCCCCAGGGTAAGGAACCCTGCAGCGCTCATCTGGAGAGTCCATGACAGTGCATAGGACCCGAGGAAAATTGTCTAGGGGGCGCCTATTGTACTGTTGATGTTTACGGACTACCGGGACTGCTGAAGCATTGGCTGGGGGACTACCACAATGCAGGGAGACTACGGTACACAAGATGATGTGCCAGTAACAAAGAGTTAATTTATTTACAGGCAAGGAATGCAGTGTTAGGAAAGTGTAAACAGGGGTATGCAATGACATAAAACAATTTACAAAAGTGATATTCTCTAGCTGGGTCATACAAATGGCATGGTGCACCAACTATTACAGACCAGTGTATTTTGCAAAAGGCCAAACAATACAATAAAGTGCTGTGGCTGTGGGCCTAACAGCAGCCATGGTGAAAGAACCCGGAAGGTCTTGGCCAATTGAAGCAGAAGGAAGGTGACAGGTACCCAGGCCAAGGAGCAGAAGCTGTTGTGCCTGCTGTGGATGTCAAGTGGACACCGAATAAAGTTTGGACCTGATTGCACGGATTTCTGCCTCTGCCTCCAGTCTGTTCCGCGGCCGAAAGGGACCACCCCCCAGTCGGCGCACGTACCTACAACTACAAGAAAGAAAAAGAAATTTATGAGGGATAATAATGATTATTCACTTAATCAAGTTTATCAGTGGTGCAGGTGGGAGAAATCTCCAAGAACCCCAGAATCCATTTTTAAATTCAACAACTCTAATACCAAAATCCCTCACAACCTCTGGGTCAGCTTCAACTCTTCGGATCCTGACAATTCAGATAGTAACAGCAGTGGAAAGGATTCTGTTAAATCGAATCAGGATTTTTCTTATTTCCGCAAAGCAAAAAAAAATGCACAAAAAAATGCACTAAACGCAGTGGACGCAAGCACACCAAGCACCTCAAGCATGTCCACTCACTGCAGGAAATACCTTTAAAAAATCATCAATAAACATTCAACGTTCGCAATCTCTCCAAGCTATCGCTTACATGTGAACAGTTCAAGGTTCTGTCGTATGGTTTAAATTTTGTACTAGATTAAAAATTCAATTTGTGTGACACGCGTCTTGATATTAACAAATTTATTAGAAACCTCACCATTAAAAGACATTTTTACTCTGAAGAGCCTGCTGAAAATGAAGTTACTAATTATACACAATATAACAGTGAATATCATCAATTTAATTTTCAAGAGCAGATGGCGATATGGAGCTTACAGGAACTACAATGAAGTCACACAGAAACTGAACCTACTGTGAATTTAGCTCAAACCTTCAAAGTTAAAATTCCGGGTTTTTATCCAGTTCAATTCAGAACGAAATCCATGGGCAAGTTCCAGGAAATTCTACAAAAAGATCTGAAGACACTACACAACACAACCAATATCAGAAACAGTAGCAAAAAAGACACAATTTAACCAAAAAAGAGTCTCATGCTTTACAGGAACTCAAAAACATGAACAATATTACAATAAGAATGTCGGATAAAGGGGTCATTGGTGTAGTAATGGATTCAGAAGTGTATAATCTTCAAATGAATAATATGCTCTTGGAAAAATATTCAGAATTGAGAGTCCTCAATGGTTGTTACCTTTCTATGGCTAACTGAAAAGATGGTAACACATTGCAAGCTTTCGAGACTACTCAGGTCTCTTCATCAGGCATTGACTAATACAAAATCTGAAGAATCACATTTTTATGCACAGCACAGAAAGAATGCAATAGATAAGACAGGTGACGTGAAGCAGAACTATCATTATGGGAGAGGGAGAAACATAAATATTGGACCAGTTCATAGATAAGTAACTGGTCCAAATAACTGGACCAATATTTATGTTTCTCCCTCTCCCATAATGATAATTCTGCTTCACATCACTTGTCTAATCTATTGCATTTTTTCTGTGCTGTGTTGTGCATATATATGTGATTCTTCAGATTTTGTATTAGTCAATGCCTGATGAAGAGACCTGAGTAGTCTCGAAAGCTTGCAATGTGTTACCATCTTTTCAGTTAGCCATTAAAAGGTATCAACCACTGTGAACTCTTAATTCTGAATATTCTTCTATCTCCTGGCTAACACGGTACAAAGATATACGGTACATCTTTCCTGTAATAATATGCTCTTGGACACTACAACACACATAAAAATCTCACATAATCCATTACTAGCTCTCATTATAAAGATCCATGGTATTATTACAGAAGGCTTCACTCTTGGGGTAATTACATAAAAACAAAGAGATTACTTGTGTTGTGGATCATCCAATGCTTCCCTGCTTGTACGGTCTTCCGAAAACTCACAAGGCAACTAATCCACCCCCATGAGACCGATAATTTCTAGCATTAACTTATTTATGGCACATCTAGGGGATTGGCTGGATACACTACTGCAACCCCTTTTACAGAGATGGCCTGTCTTTTTAAAAGACTCACAAGATGTACTAAATCAACTATTAATCTTTCATGGGTCCCGGAATATACTTGGTTGAGCTGTGATGTGACATCACTGTCCACCTGCATCCCATGAGACACCCATTGCAGGCAGCACAGTGTCACTTAAATAATCACAATGGACCTATGCAATTACATTATGCATGCTATTTCATTCCTTATGTCTCATAATTTTTTCATGTATTCCCAGGATTATTTTCTACAATTGTGATGTTTTTATATATTTTTTCTTGTATTGGTGTGTTTCTACTTTGTGTTATCATGTGGTGTTTTTATCTAATTATGACACCCTATCATGTGAGTGCACTATTTTTTTTCTCATTGGTGGATGTTCATATAAATTACCTTGCATTCAGCACATGTGTAGCTTTGATAAATAACGCAATTTGTGTTCAAAATGCGTAGGTACCCTCATGATGGAATCCTTTTAATCCAAAACATTTTGCAACTTCTGTAGCTGGAACCTCTCTTCCTTTCTCCATTCAGCTGGTTTATTTTTCTCCTTTTGTATTAGTTATTATGCTCCCACGGCACTAAAAACCCACAAAATTAACCCACGCAGTGACTGAAGTCTGCGAGGCTCAGATTTGCCTCAACTCTGTGAAAAGTAAAAATAAATATGCATTTATATAAAGGGAGAAAGGCCCAAATGAAGCACTTGTGTGAATAAATGAACAAAGAACTTGTGGTGTTCTTTCCCCAGTATGTGTTTGAGAAGTTTCCCCTTCATGGTTCATGAATTTTCATTGGCAAAGGTCTCCAAGAAAATAAAAAAATGTTTAGAAATCCATGCTTCAATCTATTTATATCTGCACAGCTGCCTGATGCCTTGAGTCGGCACAGGAGGAACTGCTGCCCACCTTAGCTGGAGCAAAGTCGGAGTTGGATGCTTGAAGGTCCTCATTGTGCCAGTTATGTTCTGAGTAGTGGCCTTAAATCTGGGACTCCTTGTTGGCCACAGAAGTCCCACTCCTTCTAAATGTAAATGCTTTCTGATCACTCTACATGTGTTCTAGTGTGCATTGGAGTGCCTCCTTCTAATTTTTGGAATCCTTTGCACATAGCGCATGTACTTTACCAGTTTAGGAATCCCACTACTTCCAAAAGGGGGAAAGAATGTTTTCTAAGTCCAATCTCCATGTGTATTCCATGGTGTATTTCAATCCCTCCTTTCAATTTTTGATGGGCATTCCACTTAGTGCATAGGCAACACCAGTCTATGAGCCCCACTCATTACAACTGGGAAACAATTTAAGAAATCTCATGCACATGATTGCTTTTTTTTACTGACTGAAATGGAAAACTGCTACATTTTTAAAAGAGGGAGCATGTCAATTCTTTCAGCATTTTGAATCTTTTTTTCACCATTGGAATCAATGAGAAGGTGCAAAAACGAAGCAAAAATGCTGCGTGTGAACATAGCATAAGAGTAGTGATGGGCAAGCACTAAAATGCTCCGGTGCTCGTTGCACGGGTCGAGTACCCGAGCTTTCCAATTTGCTCGACTCATGCAATGAGCAACAAGCCCAATGTAACTCTATAGGAAACTCAAGCATTTTTCTGGCGCGCCCCCCTGGGGGTCTGTAGAGGGACTAGAAATTGTGTAAATCGATGGGAACAGTGCTCAAATTACATGGGAACAGCATGGGGAAGACCCCTGGAAGCATTTCTGACTCCCAGGTCACTGCTGTGAACAATGTTGTCAGAGTCTTACACCACTTTACAGACCCACAATAAAACATACAAAAACAAAACCAAAATGGATTTTCATGAGAAATACAGTATGTTAAGGAACATCCTTTCCAGGGTAAAGACCTGTATATAGGGCAAAATAAATAACCCAAAACAAAAATGCTCCCCCACAACTTGGGCTATGTACACACATAGCACTTTTGAACTTCAGCATTGCTTTCAACCAAGACAAATGCATTCACTGGGAATGTCAATTTAACATTTTACAACCTTATCTGGCCGTGTTTTCTCGAGATGGTACACCAAGAGAAATTGTAGTGGCTGGGGACCGAGTCCCGAGGGACGGCCGCCGCCATCAAGTTGTGGAAAGCTTTTGTCTCCACGAGCCTAAAAGGCAACATTTTGAGCGCAAGCAGTTGCGAAATGAGGGAATTTAGTAGTGTGGCCTGTGGGGCGTTGGCTGCATATTTGCGCTTGCATTCCAAGGACTGGGGTATGGACCACTGCGTTGGGACAAGTACGTGGATGTGCTTGATGATGGTGCTAGTTGAGTGTGTGCAATGACAGGTGCAGAGCAGGATGCATCTTCGCATGCACTATGGACTGGGGATTGGCTTGAATGTACAACAGCAGAAGAAGCAGTGGTGTCACCCACAGACACTGTTCCTGGACCCTGGGGTTCGGCCCACAGAGTTGGGTGCTTTGCTGCCATGTGCCTGATCATGCTGGTGGTGGTCAGGCTGGTTGTTCTGCTACCACTGCTGATGCTGGCCTGGCAGATGGTGCAAATGGCCTTTTCGGGGTTATCATCTGAGTCTTTAAAAAACAACCAGACTCGGGAAGACCTAACAGTTGAACTGGCAACTTACATAGTGCTGGTATTATGGGGAATGGTTGCCCGCCTTCTCTTTGCGGCCACCACACTGTTTCTTCTTGCCTTTTTGGTGCTATGCCTCCCTCCCTCTGTGTGCCACTGTCCTCCCCGCCCGAATCTATAAATGGAAAAGTGAACCCTCGGAGTGTCCAAGTGTGAGATCAGTTGTCTCCTCGCACTCGGCATGGTGGGAGGAAGGAGGATCAGGGTGAGGAATATGCAGGCCAGACTCACAGCAACTGAGACTTAACTGTGTGGAAGACAGGGTGGTGGTGATGGTGGCAAAGCGATCGGAAGCATCATCCGCTACCCAATCAACAACCTTTTGACACTGCTCTGGGTTCAATAGTGGTGTGCTGCTGTGGCCCATAGTAATTGGGACAGGAAGGTCGGGCGAGAAGATGTGGATGTTTGTTGTGGCAGAATTTCAGCTTGCCCACTGCCACGACCTCGGCCTCTGCATGCACCATCACCATCACGTCCAGTTCCCCGTCCTTTGTCACACACCTTACCCATTTTAAATGGAGGATAATATATTCCACGTTCACTACAAATGGCTGAATTTGGAGCGAACTTATATGAACTTATATGTGATCTGTGGGACAGACAAACCCCAGTTCAAAATATCTGGCCTTTAGGTAACTATTTTTTTAAGCAAACTTGTGTCAATAACTAGGCTAAGACACTGCAAAAAAATAAATGGAGGCCTGAAAAGGCACAATTTTGAGCCCACTGATATGTGATCCAAGGGACGGACAAACCCAAGTTCAAATTATCTGATCTGTAGATAACTATATTTTTAAGCAAACAGGTGTCAATAACTAGGCTAAGATACTGCAAAAAAATTAAATGAATTAAATGGTGGCCTGAAATTGCACAATTTTGAGCACAATGATATGTGATCCTTGGGACTGACCAACCCAAGTTCAAAATATCTGGCATGTAGTTAACTGTTATTTTTAAAGCAAATTGGTATCAATAACTAGGCTAAGACACTGCAAAAAATTTTTAATGGAGGCCTAAAATGGCACAATTTTGAGCACATTGATATGAGATCTGTGGGATGGACAAACCCCAGTTCAAAATATCTGGCCTTTAGATAACTATTTTTTTAAGCAAACTAGTGTCAATAACTTGGCTAATACAGTGCAAAAAAATTTAAATGGAGGCCTGAAATGGCACAATTTTGAGTGCACTGATAAGTGATCAGTAGTGTTGAGCGATACCACCCGATATTGAAAAATATCGGATCGGATTGGATCGGCCGATCTAAAAAAAAGTATCGGGTATCGCCAATTCCGATCCCGGAAGTCCCATTAAAGTCAATGGGACAGAAATATCGGAATTAAAAAACCCCTTTCGGGAGTGGGGAAGAGTGTGGGCGGTGCGTGGGCGGACACTGTGCATGTCTGTGTGTGCAGGTGGGGCCTGTGCGGGCTGTCGGTGGTCTGTACGGGCCTCTCGGGGGCCTGTGCCGGCTGCCGGTGGTCTGTACGGCCCTCTTGGGGGGCCTGTTCCGGCTGCCTGTGGTCTGTACGGGCCTCTCGGGGGCCTGTGCCGGCTGTCGGTGGTCTGTGCCTGCTGCCGGGGGCCTGTGCAGGCTGCCGGTGGTCTGTACAGGCCTGCCGGGGGCTTGTGCCGGCTGCTGGGGGTCTTACGGGCCTGCCGGGGGCTTGTGCCGGCTGCCGGGGGTCTGTACAGGCCTGCCGGGGGCTTGTGCCGGCTGACGGGGGCTTGTGCCGGCTGCCGGTGGTCTTATGGGCCTCTCGGGGGCCTGTGCCGGCTGCCGGTGGTCTGTGCCGGCCTGCCAGGGGTCTTGTGTCTGTGCAGGCATCGTCCGATGGGACTACAAGTCCCATCGGGCTATGCCTGCTACACTGACAGTGATTGACACATTAGCCAATGATGGGACAGTAGTAGTCCCATCATCCGGCTAATGTGTTGAATGTAAAAAAAAATAAATATACATACTACATACAAACTACATACATACTACATACATACTACATTCATACAACATACATACTACATTCATACAACATACATATATACTACATACTACATACATGCTACATATATACTACATTCATACAACATACATATATACTACATACATACTACATATATTACTACATTCATACAACATACTACATACAACATTCATGCTACATACTACATTCATACAACATACATACATACTACATACAACATGCATTCTACAAATATACTACATTCATACAACATACATATATACTACATACTACATACATACTACATATATACTACATTCATACAACATACATACATGCTACATACTACATACATGCTACATATATACTACATTCATACAACATACATTTATACTACATACTACATACATATATACTACATTCATACAACATACATATATACTACATACATACTACATACAATATATTCATACAATACATACATATAGACATACAGTACATATAACATAGAGTACATACTCACCAATACTTGTCACATTGTTCCCCGAAGCCAGTGTCATTTGTGGAAAAATATGAAAATAACAAACAAGCCATATACTCCCTGATCCGCAGAAATCCACGAGGGTCCCATGCCAATTTCCCGTGGAGAACAGCAGCATCAGCTGATGCGACCGCTCTCTAGGGGCTTCAATAATCCAGTGTTGGAAGGTAGGTATCCTTCTGCACTGTATTCCTCCGCCACTGTAAAAAAATAGTCCCTAGTCTTACTTTATGGCAAAAGCTGTGTGAGAAAGTTCCCAGGCTATATGTGTAGTATGTATGTAGTATGTATGTATGTATGTTGTATGAATGTAGTATATATGTATGTAGTATGTAGTATGTATGTATGTTGCATGAATGTAATATATATGTAGTATGTATGTATGTTGTATGAATGTAGTATATATGTATGTAGTATGTATGTATGAATGTAGTATATATGTAGTATGTATGTAGTATGTATGAATGTAGTATATATGTAGTATGTATGTAGTATGTATGAATGTAGTATGTATGCATGTTGTATGAATGTAGTATATATGTAGTATGTATGTAGTATGTATGAATGTAGTATGTATGTATGTTGTATGAATGTAGTATATATGTAGTATGTATGTAGTATGTATGTATGTTGTATGAATGTAGTATATATGTAGCATGTATGTTGTATGTAGTATGTATGTATGTTGTATGAATGTAGTATGTTTGTAGTATGTATCATATATGTTGTATGTAGTATGTATGTATGTTGTATGAATGTAGTATATATGTAGTATGTATGTAGTATGTAGTATATATGTATGTTGTATGAATGTAGTATATATGTAGCATGTATGTTGTATGTAGTATGTATGTATGTTGTATGAATGTATGAATGTAGTATATATGTAGTATGTATGTAGTATGTAGCATGTATGTTGTATGTAGTATGTATGTTGTATGAATGTAGTATATATGTAGTATGTATGTAGTATGTAGTATATATGTATGTTGTATGAATGTAGTATATATGTAGTATATATGTAGTATGTATGTTGTATGTATGTATGTTGTAGGAATGTAGTATATATGTAGTATGTATGTAGTATATATGTATTTTGTATGAATGTAGTATGTATGTAGTATATATGTAGTATGTATGTTGTATGAATGTAGTATATATGTAGTATGTATGTTGTATGTATGTTGTATGAATGTAGAATATATGAAGTATGTATGTAGTATGTATGTAGTATGTATATATATTTTTTTACATTCAACACATTAGCCGGATGATGGGACTACTACTGTCCCATCATTGGCTAATGTGTCAATCACTGTCAGTGTAGCAGGCATTGCCCGATGGGACTTGTAGTCCCATCGGACGATGCCTGCACACACACACAAGACCACCAGCAGGCCCGCACAGACCACTGGCAGCCAGCACAGGCCCCCGGCAGCCGGCACAGACCACCGACAGCCCGCACAGGCCCCCGAGAGGCCCGTACAGACCACCGGCAGCCGGCACAGACCACCGACAGCTGGCACAGGCTCCCGAGAGGCCCGTACAGACCACCGGCAGGCCCACAATGACCGCGCATCATGATGCGCACAGACCGCGCATCATGATGACATCATTTAAGCAGCCAATCACAGCCATGCCAATAGTTAACATGCCTACATGCCTAACAGGATGTGCCCACACTTCTGAGGATTCCCATTGGCTGAATCAAATCGAGCGGGCTCATTGCATTATGGGAACTTCCGATTCCGGTATCCGATATAGAAAAAATATCGGTACTCGGTATCGGAATTCCGATACAGCGATATTTTCAGTATCGGAATGCTCAACACTAGTGATCAGTGGGACAGACAAATCCCAGTTCAAAATATCTGGCCTGTAGGTTACTTTTTTTTTAAGCAAAGTCGTGTCAATAACTAGGCTAAGACTCTGGAAAAAAATTTAAATGGAGGCCTGAAATGGCACAATTTTGAGCGCACTGATAGGTGATCCATGGGACGGACAATCCCCAGTTGGAAATCTCAGGCCTGTAGGTAACTATTTTTTTAAGCAAACTGGTGTTAATAACTAGGCCAAGACACTGCGAAAAAATTTAAATGGAGGCCTGATGGTACAATTTTGAGCCCACTGATATGTGATCCATGGGACAGACAAACTCCAGTTTAAAATAGCTTGATTTTCAGCACTGTAATCTGGAAAGCATCTGACTGTATTCTGCAGTGCCAACAAGCAAATGGAGCAGAAAAACGGTGTTCTCTGGATTGCTTTCAATACAAATAATCAGTATTAAGATCCCCAAAAAAATCCTGGCCCTGATACCTGGGGCTATGTCTACAAATTTCTGTAATAGGCAGCAGCAGACAAAACTGTAATGGACCCTCTTGTTATATGCACTGAATTCTGCCATATACACTGCCTGTCTGCCTAGCACTGATATCTATGCAGCTTTATTAATCCTCAGAAGGACTGTTAGTTGAGATGGATATGTGTATTAGATATGGTATACCCTCACTAAGTATGAAGCAAACAAATCTCTCCCTAGATCAGCAGCAACTCTCCATATACTGACTGATTCTGGAGCAGACTGTGATGAGCATGGCAGCGCCAGGTATGATATAGACCTGATGACACTGTGTGGCCAGCCAGTCACTGTAATGCCACAACCAACATGGCGGCAGTATTACAGTGTGTGGCAGACAATCCCTACATGTTAATTGGCTCTCTAAAGAGCGCCAAACATGCCAGGTGGGGACCCGAGCTCCTGACGAGAGACCACGGAAATACTCATCGAGCTCCGAGCATCTCGAGCAGTGAAATGCTCGGGTGAGCAGCGAGTAGTGGTGAGCATGCTCACTCATCACTGCCTAAGAGGTTAAGGAGGCAGAGTTTTTATCTCTTTTTTTAATTTGAGTTATATATAAGTCTTTATACAGGAAAGAATGTTTCCTAACCTTTTTGTCCTGTAAAATCGGTTTTATATTCACTTTGATATGTTTTATTTTCCATTCGCAAAAGTGGCATAATACTATGATAGCATTGTTCCCAGCAGCAACCTGTGAGTCAGAGAAGCATTCAGGCATCTTCTCCATGCTGTTCTCATTGCATTTTAGCACTTTTTTCCTCCTTTTTAGCAATTTTACTCCAGAAAGGGTGTGCTGTAAAAATGCTTGAGTTTTCCATTAACTTCCATTATACTTATTACTCAAGTCGAGCACCCGAGCAGTCTGGCATGCTCGATTTGAGTAATGAGCACCCTAGCATTTTAGTGCTTGCTCATCATTAACTGCAACATTTAATGAATTAAATTGATTGGGTCTGAGTGATTTTTGATCCAGACTAGAGTTGAGCGACTTTTGTTTTTTTAGGGTCGCGTTTCGTTTCGTGAAACCCGACTTTTCCAAAAGTCGGGTCGAGCAAGATCGTCCGATTATAGGGAAAAGTCGGGGTCGTCCCGAAACACGAAACCCAATGTAAGTCAATGGGGAATAAAAGTCAGCAGTGAGAGGAGGACAGGAAACACACCTACAGTGCCCATTTGAATGCCAAAAGCATCAATTCTTCTTACTTAAGCTTGTCAACCTTAATTCACTTCATAATACAAGTTACGCACTGAAAAATGGGGGTTATTTGGCTAAAGTTGTGGGGGGGAGGGCTGGCTGCAGGTTTTCATGTGCCCTGGGCGAAAGAGCGCCCCTTTAACACTTACCACAACTCATCATGCTCCGATACGGCAGAGAAATAGCGGTATAGTACAATGAAAAATACCTCACTTTTTACATCTCATGACGAGGCCCATCTATTTCTCCATACAGAATCATTGGTCCCATATAATGTTTGAAACAGTATATGATGAGCTCCACATAATGCTACAGTATATGTTGGTCCCCATGGATGAAGCTCCACTGTCTTATGGGCCCAAATAATGCTCCAAACATAATGGGCCCCATTTCTAATGCTCTAGTGTATAATGGGCCCTGTAAATGCTGCTCCAGTGTCTGATGTCCACCTTTGGAATGTTCCAGTGTATGGTGGGCCCCATCTATCATTCTCCAGAGTATAGTGCTCCCCAAAAATTGCTGTCCCAACATTGAAAACAATCAAATAAGTCTCCTCGCTAGGGAATCCCTGTACTTGTCTGGACAGGTGCTGTAGCTTGCTTAACAGCTCGCCAGCCGTTCTCACGCCCAGTATGGATTACACGTGATTGCACAAAGGTGAGAAAGGGTACCGTATCCCCAGATAACATGTATGGATAGCGTACACATTCAAAATATATGTCTATACAGCATGAGGCAGGCTCAGACGGTGTTAGGCCCAGTATGGATTGCACGTGATTGCACAAAGGTTAGAAAGGGTACCGTATCCCTGGATAACATGTATGGATAGCGTACACATTCAAAATATATGTCTCAGGAGGCAGGCTCAGACGGTGTTAGGCCCAGTATGGATTGCACGTGATTGCACAAAGGTTAGAAAGGGTACCGTATCCCCGGATAACATGTATGGATAGCGTACACATTCAAAATATATGTCTCAGGAGGCAGGCTCAGACGGTGTTAGGCCCAGTATGGATTGCACATGATTGCACAAAGGTTAGAAAGGGTACCGTATCCCTGGATAACATGTATGGATAGCGTACACATTCAAAATATATGTCTCAGGAGGCAGGCTCAGACGGTGTTAGGCCCAGTATGGATTGCACGTGATTGCACAAAGGTTAGAAAGGGTACCGTATCCCCGGATAACATGTATGGATAGCGTACACATTCAAAATATATGTCTCAGGAGGCAGGCTCAGACGGTGTTAGGCCCAGTATGGATTGCACATGATTGCACAAAGGTTAGAAAGGGTACCGTATCCCTGGATAACATGTATGGATAGCGTACACATTCAAAATATATGTCTATACAGCATGAGGCAGGCTCAGACGGTGTTAGGCCCAGTATGGATTGCACGTGATTGCACAAAGGTTAGAAAGGGTACCGTATCCCCGGATAACATGTATGGATAGCGTACACATTCAAAATATATGTCTCAGGAGGCAGGCTCAGACGGTGTTAGGCCCAGTATGGATTGCACGTGATTGCACAAAGGTTAGAAAGGGTACCGTATCCCTGGATAACATGTATGGATAGCGTACACATTCAAAATATATGTCTATACAGCATGAGGCAGGCTCAGACGGTGTTAGGCCCAGTATGGATTGCACGTGATTGCACAAAGGTTAGAAAGGGTACCGTATCCCCGGATAACATGTATGGATAGCGCACACATTCAAAATATATGTCTATACAGCATGAGGCAGGCTCAGACGGTGTTAGGCCCAGTATGGATTGCACGTGATTGCACAAAGGTTAGAAAGGGTACCGTATCCCTGGATAACATGTATGGATAGCGTACACATTCAAAATATATGTCTCAGGAGGCAGGCTCAGACGGTGTTAGGCCCAGTATGGATTGCACGTGATTGCACAAAGGTTAGAAAGGGTACCGTATCCCCGGATAACATGTATGGATAGCGTACACATTCAAAATATATGTCTATGCAGCATGAGGCAGGCTCAGACGGTGTTAGGCCCAGTATGGATTGCACGTGATTGCACAAAGGTTAGAAAGGGTACCATATCCCCGGATAACAAGTATGGATAGCGTACACATTCAAAATATATGTCTATACAGCATGAGGCAGGCTCAGACGGTGTTAGGCCCAGTATGGATTGCACGTGATTGCACAAAGGTTAGAAAGGGTACCGTATCCCTGGATAACATGTATGGATAGCGTACACATTCAAAATATATGTCTATACAGCATGAGGCAGGCTCAGACGGTGTTAGGCCCAGTATGGATTGCACGTGATTGCACAAAGGTTAGAAAGGGTACCGTATCCCTGGATAACATGTATGGATAGCGTACACATTCAAAATATATGTCTATACAGCATGAGGCAGGCTCAGACGGTGTTAGGCCCAGTATGGATTGCACGTGATTGCACAAAGGTTAGAAAGGGTACCGTATCCCTGGATAACATGTATGGATAGCGTACACATTCAAAATATATGTCTATACAGCATGAGGCAGGCTCAGACGGTGTTAGGCCCAGTATGGATTGCACGTGATTGCACAAAGGTTAGAAAGGGTACCGTATCCCCGGATAACATGTATGGATAGCGTACACATTCAAAATATATGTCTATACAGCATGAGGCAGGCTCAGACGGTGTTAGGCCCAGTATGGATTGCACGTGATTGCACAAAGGTTAGAAAGGGTACCGTATCCCCAGATAACATCCCCAAAGATAGTATCCCCAAACACAGACAGCCCCCTCATGCCCTCTCCTGCTCCCACCTGGTAACACTTTCTCTGCTCCTTCTCACTGCTGGTGATATCTCTCCAAATCCTGGTCCTCCTCACCACATTCCCACAGTCATTTCTACCTCCCATCCACACTCTATCACAACCTTCCGTAACCTCTCCAACCTTATACCCATTCACCCAGCCCCCGCTTCCCCAGTCCCACTAACAGGAGCTCTGTGGAACGCTCGCTCTGTCTGCAACAAGCTTTCCTACATCCATGATCTTTTTGTTACTACCAAACTCTCCTTCCTCGCCATCACCGAAACCTGGCTCACCCCTTCTGACACAGCCTCTCCTGCTGCACTTTCGTATGGCGGCTTCCACCTTTCTCACACCCCCCGCCCCAGCAGCAAACATGGTGGAGGAGTTGGTTTTCTCCTGTCAGATACCTGCTCCTTCACCCCAATCCCACTGCCACCCTCTGTTACCCTCCCTTCCTTTGAGGTGCACTCTGTGCGCATCTACTCCCCCTCCAACCTCCAACTGGCTGTCATCTACCGCCCCCCAGGGCCAGCCACCACCTTCTTTGACCACTTCACCACCTGGTTACTTCATTTCCTTTCCGCGGACATCCCTACTATCATCATGGGCGACTTCAACATCCCCATTGACACTTCCCTCTCAGCTGCCACTAAACTTCTATCTCTCACTTCCTCCTTCGGCCTCACTCAATGGTCTTCTACAGCCACCCACAAAGATGGCCACACACTGGACCTCATCTTCACCCGCCTCTGCTCCCTATCTAACCTCTCTAACTCACCTCTTCCTCTCTCTGACCACAACCTGCTCACATTCTCTTCCCTCTTCACTCCATGTCTACAATCCCCACCCCTCAAACTTTCACACCCTCGCAGGAATCTTAAACACCTTGACCTACACTCATTCTCCGAATCCCTCCTCCCTCTTACAGATATAAGTTCCTTACACAATGCGGATGACGCTGCCGCTCTATATAACACCACAATAGCTGTAGCTTTGGAATCCGCTGCCCCACTTACACATACCAAAACTCGCAAAATCAACAGACAGCCCTGGCACACCAGCCTGACCAAACAGCTGAGGCGAGCTTCCAGGGCTGCTGAGCGCAGATGGAAAAGATCCCACTCCAACGAGCATTTCATCGCATTCAAACAGTCCCTCACTACTTTCAAGACCACACTCGCCACAGCTAAACAAACCTACTTCTCATCTCTCATATCCTCCCTGTCTCACAACCCTAAACAGTTATTCAACACCTTCAATTCTCTCCTCCGCCCCCCAGCACCTCCTCCCTCCCCACTCATCTCAGCTGAAGACTTTGCCTCATTTTTCAAGCAGAAAATTGATAACATCAGGGACAGTTTTGGTCAACAACCCCCAGAGCCCTTCCTCCCGACTTCCCAGCCCTCCACCTTCAAAACCAACTTCTCCACCATTACAGAAGATCGACTCTCCACTCTACTCTCAAGATCACATCTCACCACCTGTGCACTCGACCCGATCCCATCCCACTTCATCCCAAACCTCACCACAGTCTTCATCCCAACCCTAACCCATCTCTTCAACCTATCACTAACAACTGGTGTTTTCCCCTCAAGCTTTAAACATGCCTCCATCACACCTATCCTCAAAAAGCCCTCTCTTGACCCATCCTCTGTATCTAGCTATCGCCCTATATCACTTCTCCCATACGCCTCCAAGCTACTGGAACAACACGTCTACCTTGAACTGTCCTCCCATCTCTCTTCTTGCTCCCTCTTCGACCGCTTACAATCTGGCTTCCGGTCACACCACTCCACTGAAACTGCCCTTACTAAGGTCACCAATGACCTCTTAACTGCCAAGAGCAAGCGACACTACTCTGTCCTCCTCCTCCTGGACCTGTCGGCTGCCTTTGACACAGTGGACCATTCCCTATTATTACAGACCCTCTCATCCCTCGGCATCACAGACTTGGCCCTCTCCTGGATCTCATCATACCTAACAGACCGGACATTCAGCGTCTCCCACTCACACACCACCTCCTCACCTCGCCCCCTATCTGTCGGAGTCCCACAAGGTTCAGTCCTAGGGCCCCTGCTGTTCTCTATTTACACCTTTGGCCTGGGACAGCTCATAGAATCTCATGGCTTTCAGTATCATCTTTATGCTGATGACACACAGATCTACATCTCTGGACCAGATATCACCTCCCTACTAACCAGAATCCCTCAATGTCTGTCCACTATTTCATCCTTCTTCTCCACTAGATATCTGAAACTCAACATGGACAAAACAGAATTCATCATCTTTCCCCCATCTCACGTGACCCCCCCTACGAACCTATCAATTACAGTAAATGACTGCCCACTCTCCCCAGTCCCACAAGCTCGCTGCCTCGGAGTAATCCTTGACGCTGATCTCTCCTTCAAACCACATATCCAAACCCTTTCCACTTCCTGCCGACTTCAACTCAAAAATATTTCACGCATCCGTTCATTCCTCACCCAAGAATCTGCAAAAACCCTAGTCCATGCCCTCATCATCTCTCGCCTTGACTACTGCAACCTCATGCTCTGCGGCCTCCCCTCAAACACTCTCGCACCCCTCCAATCTATTCTAAACTCTGCTGCCCGACTAATCCACCTGTCCCCCCGCTATTCCCCAGCTTCTCCCCTCTGTCAATCCCTTCACTGGCTCCCAATTGCCCAGAGACTCCATTACAAAACCCTAACCATGACATACAAAGCCATCCACAACTTGTCTCCTCCATACATCTGTGACCTCGTCTCCCGGTACTTTCCTGCACGCAACCTCCGATCCTCACAAGATCTCCTTCTCTACTCCCCTCTTATCTCCTCTTCCCACAATCGCATACAAGATTTCTCTCGCGCATCACCCCTACTCTGGAACTCTCTACCACAACATATCAGACTCTCACCTACCATCGAAACCTTCAAAAAGAGCCTGAAGACCCACCTCTTCCGACAAGCCTATAACCTGCAGTAACCACCGATCGACCAAACCGCTGCACAACCAGCTCTACCCTCGCCTACTGTATTATCACCCATCCCTTGAAGATTGTGAGCCCTCGCGGGCAGGGTCCTCTCTCCTCCTGTACCAGTTATGACTTGTATTGTTTAAGATTATTGTACTTGTTTTTATGTATACCCCTCCTCACATGTAAAGCGCCATGGAATAAATGGCGCTATAACAATAAATAATAATAATAATAATAATAATAATAATAATAACATGTATGGATAGCGTACACATTCAAAATATATGTCTCAGGAGGCAGGCTCAGACGGTGTCAGGCACAGTATGGATTTGACGGCCCAGATTACACAGCGGAGGAGCAGGGAGAGGTAAAGATTGCAAATGCTGGGGCCCTGCCCAAGCAAGGGGGGCCCACTCGTGGACGTCGGTACTGGCACTGGGCCCCTCATAGTACAGCGGTGTGTCTGACGGCGGGTGTGCACCACCACCGTCAGAGACACTTGATTGCACTATGAGGGACCCTGTGCCAGTGCCCGCGCCCAAGAGTCGGCCTACCCACCTGTCCAGGGCAACGGCACTCGCACGGTGTCGTGCGGTAGGTGGTGACCCCGGCCATGGGGGGGAGGCAGCACAGTTAGGGAGTTTTAGAAAGTGGCATATGTTGATGTTGGACATTCAGCTGATGCAAAAGGCGAAATAGGTGAAGTACCAGGAAGAGGTGGACCAAAGCAAGCCATTTTTCTGTCACCCTATGTGTCATCAGGGGAAGGTGGGACAAAATCCTTGGAAACCCATGCGTGGTTCATTTTAATGAAGGTTAGATCATCCACATTTTGGGTTGACAGACGGGTCCTTTTTTCTGTCAGGATTGATCCAGCTGCACTGAAGACTCTTTCCGATAGCACTCTTGCAGCTGGGCAAGCGAGCTCCTGTAAGGCATATTGGGCCAATTCAGGCCAGGTGTCCAGTTTAGCGGCCCAATAGTCAAAGGGGAATGACCTGTGTGGGAGAACATCGATATGGGAGGAAAAGTAGTTTGTTACCATAGTTGACAACTGCTGTCTCCTGTCACTTTCCATCGATGCAGTATTACCAGTTGTGTGAGCGGTATTTGAAAAATCAGTCCACAACATTGTCATGAAACCCCTGTCTCCAACACCACTTCTGCTGTGTGCACCATGAACACCTCTGCCAAGCTGCCCCCGGCCCGTACGGCTCGTGTGAGAACCATCACCGCTGCTGTGTGCCGGGAATGCCTCAAGCAACCGATTTACCAGAGTTGCTTGTTTATTAGCCAATATTAGGTCAAGGTTCTCCTGTGGCATGATGTTTTGTAATTTGCCTTTATAGCGTGGATCCAGGATGCTGGCCAACCGGTAGTCATCATCGTTCATCATTTTGGCAATGCGGGGGTCCCTTTTTAGGATCTGCAAGGCATAATCTGACATGTGGGCCAATGTTCCCAGTGTCAATGATGCACTGCGAGTGCTGGGTGGAGGAGCACTTTCTGGCAAATCCACATCCCTCCAGTCACGCACAAACCCTGTACCAGACCTTGTCACGCCAACATTTTCACTTGCCCCACGAGATGCATCCTCCTCCCCTAAGTAATCATCCCCATCATCCTCCTCCTCCTCCTCTTCTTCCTCCACCTCGTCCAGGAGAGGTCCCTGAGCAGACAATGGCTGAATGTCATCAAGGATTCCCTCCTCCTCTTCCTCCTCATCAACATTGGCTGCAGACGCCTGCTCCTTAAGGTGCGTCAAAGTTTGCATGAGCAGACGCATAAGTGGGATGCTCATGCTTAGGATGGCGTCGTCTGCGCTTACCAGCCGTGTGCATTCCTCAAAACACTGAAGGACTTTACAAAGGTCTTTCAGCTTCGACCACTGCACACCTGTCAACTCCATGTCTGCTCTCAAAGTGCCTGGCCGTGTATCCTCCCACAAATGCATTATGGCCTGCCTCTGCTCGCACAGCCGCTCCACCATGTGCAGGGTGGAGTTCCACCTTGTTGCAATGTCGATAATGAGGCGGTGGTTGGGAAGGTGGAGCAATCGCTGCAGCTTCTGCATACGAACGGAGTGTACAGGCGACCGGCGGATGTGCGCACACAGTCTTCGCACCTTCTGGAGCAGGGCTGTTAACTCCGGATAATTTTTGAGGAAGCACTGCACCACCAGGTTCAAGGTGTGAGCCAAGCAAGGTATGTGGCTGAGTTTTGAAAGGGCTATGGCTGCCACAAAATTACGGCCGTTATCACTAACTACCTTGCCTGCCTCAAGATGTACACTGCCCAGCCATTACTCAGTTTGTCGCTTCAAGTACTCGGCCAGCACCTCGGCGGTGTGTCTGTCGCCCAAACACATCATCTGCAACACAGCCTGCTGACGCTTTCCACTAGCTGCTCGATAGGGGGACACATCGTGTGCAACAGTGGCAGCTGCAGATGGAGTGCTCGTACGACTGCGCTCTGTGGACGAGCTTTCGCTTCTGGAGGAGGAGGAGGAGGAGGAGGAGGGTCGAACGCCTACAGCCAACTGTTTCCTATACCGTGGGCTAGGCAGCACTGTCCCACCACCGCTGTCCCCTGTGGACCCTGCATCCACCACATTAACCCAGTGCGCAGTGATGGACACGTAACGGCCCTGGCCATGCCGACTGGACCATGCATCAGTTGTGAGGTGCACCTTTCCGCTCACTGACTGCTTGAGTGCATGGACAATGCGGTCTTTCACATGATGGTGGAGGGCTGGGATGGCTTTGCGAGAGAAGAAGTGGCGACTGGGTAGGTCATAGCGTGGTACTGCATAGGCCATGAGTTCGCGGAAAGCTGTGCTTTCCACCAACCGAAAGGGCATCATCTCAAACGAGATTAGTTTGGCAATGTGGGCGTTCAAACCCAGTGTACGCGGATGAGAGACTGAGTACTTTCTTGACCTACTCATAGTGTCTGGGAGGGTGAGCTGGACTTGAGAGCTGCATATGGTGGAAGTAGCGGTGGACAGGGCGGACTGAGAGAGGGTTGATGATGGTGATGGAGTTGGTGTTCTTTCTGATGGCCTAGAATCAGTCTTTCGTTGATATAACAGTGGGATTCCCTGACTGCTGTGGTCTTGCAACGACACCTCAACATTTGCTGCTGTGCTAACCGGTGGGCTTACAGTGGGGGAAACAATGTAGCGTTGCTGACTACCTTCGTTGTGATCAGTTGCACATGTGGCACTTGAGGTTTGGTGTTGTGTCCACGCTTGCAAGTGCATGCTGGTTAAATGTCTAAGCATGCAACTGGTATTGAAATTTTTCAGATTTTTCCCTCGGCTAAAGGTCTTTGCACACTTCTTACAGATAACCTTGGCCTGATCATGAGGATTTTGTTCAAAAAAGTGCCACACTGCACTCTTCCTACTTTGGCAGACATTTTGCGGCCTAGCACGCTGTGATCTTTTGACCCTCTGGACAAGCTGTCCAGCAACTCTTTTGATGTTTGGAACCTGTCTTTGGAGTGCTCCGGGCCTGCCAGATAACAGCTGTTGCGATGTCGATGTCTGCTGTGGATGCTCCTCCTCATCTGAGCTATTGGAAGCAGCACCCTCTTCCCCCAATGGATGCCAATCTGGGTCAACAACTGGGTCATCCATCACCTCCTCTTCTATGTCATGTGCACCTTCCTCTGTGTCACCGTGTATGGTGGTATAATGTGCGGGAAGGGGCACCTGAGTCTCATCAGGGTCAGAATCTGGCTCTGTACACTGCGAGGACAATGTAGTGCTCTGAGTGAATGTACCAGCAGAATCATCCATCAGCGGCTGTGCATCAGTGCACTCCATGTCAGATTCATCTTGGCCTGGGTAATTCACCATTTCACTTGATAATCCAGGCATGGTATGTGAAAACAGCTCCATGGAGTAATCAGTAGTATGGCCTGCGTCATCCTTCAATCTTGGTTGTGGTGAAGGACACAAGGAAAGGTGTGGTTCATGAACATGAGCCTCCAATGACGACTCAGTGCTTTTACTTTTTACAACTTCAGAAGAGGAGGCAATAGAGCTGGAGGCTGAGTCAGCAATGTAAGACAAAACTTTTTCCTGATGCTTTGGCTTTAAAAGCGGTTTGCCAACTCCTAGAAAACTAAGCGTTCGAGGCCTTATGTAGCCAGACGATGACGCAGGCTCAACACCTCCTGCATTCGGTCCTATTTTGCTCTTGCCACTACCATCAGATGCACCACCAACACCATCATTACCAGCTGCCAACCCCCGCCCAATTCCACGGCCTCTTCCACCAGCCTTCCTCATTTTTGGTAGAAATGTAGACAAAATCCAACAAACTATATAGTATGTAAAACAAGGTACAAGGTGTCTATAGGACAGGGGAGATTTTGAATTTCTGCACACACTTTTGGACACTGGACACTTTTGGATTGTGTGAGGCCCACTGATATCTGAGCGCTATGTGACAGGCTTGATGGCACAGCTGTGACCTAAGTGACTAGAGGATAAGTGAGATTTTGAATCTCTGCACACACTTGTGGACACTGGACACTTTTGGATTGTGTGAGGCCCAATGAATATCTGAGCGCTATGTGACAGGCTTGATGGCACAGCTGTGACCTAAGTGACTAGAGGATAAGTGAGATTTTGAATTTCTGCACACACTTGTGGACAGTGGACACTTTTGGATTGTGTGAGGCCCACTGATATCTGAGCGCTATGTGACAGGCTCGATGGCACAGCTGTGACCTAAGTGACTAGAGGATAAGTGAGATTTTGAATCTCTGCACACACTTTTGGACACTGGACACTTTTGGATTGTGTGAGGCCCACTGATATCTGAGCGCTATGTGACAGGCTTGATGGCACAGCTGTGACCTAAGTGACTAGAGGATAAGTGAGATTTTGAATTTCTGCACACACTTGTGGACAGTGGACACTTTTGGATTGTGTGAGGCCCACTGATATCTGAGCGCTATGTGACAGGCTCGATGGCACAGCTGTGACCTAAGTGACTAGAGGATAAGTGAGATTTTGAATCTCTGCACACACTTTTGGACACTGAACACTTTTGGATTGTGTGAGGCCCACTGATATCTGAGCGCTATGTGACGGGCTTGATGGCACAGCTGTGACCTAAGTGACTAGAGGATAAGTGAGATTTTGAATCTCTGCACACACTTATGGACACTGGACACTTTTGGATTGTGTGAGGCCCACTGATATCTGAGCGCTATGTGACAGGCTTGATGGCACAGCTGTGACCTAAGTGACTAGAGGATAAGTGAGATTTTGAATCTCTGCACACACTTTTGGACACTGGACACTTTTGGATTGTGTGAGGCCCACTGATATCTGAGCGCTATGTGACAGGCTTGATGGCACAGCTGTGACCTAAGTGACTAGAGGATAAGTGAGATTTTGAATTTCTGCACACACTTGTGGACAGTGGACACTTTTGGATTGTGTGAGGCCCACTGATATCTGAGCGCTATGTGACAGGCTCGATGGCACAGCTGTGACCTAAGTGACTAGAGGATAAGTGAGATTTTGAATCTCTGCACACACTTTTGGACACTGGACACTTTTGGATTGTGTGAGGCCCACTGATATCTGAGCGCTATGTGACAGGCTTGATGGCACAGCTGTGACCTAAGTGACTAGAGGATAAGTGAGATTTTGAATCTCTGCACACACTTTTGGACACTGGACACTTTTGGATTGTGTGAGGCCCAATGAATATCTGAGCGCTATGTGACAGGTTGATGGCACAGCTGTGACCTAAGTGACTAGAGGATAAGTGAGATTTTGAATTTCTGCACACACTTGTTGACAGTGGACACTTTTGGATTGTGTGAGGCCCACTGATATCTGAGCGCTATGTGACAGGCTCGATGGCACAGCTGTGGCCTAAGTGACTAGAGGATAAGTGAGATTTTGAATCTCTGCACACACTTTTGGACACTGGACACTTTTGGATTGTGTGAGGCCCACTGATATCTGAGCGCTATGTGACAGGCTCGATGGCACAGCTGTGACCAAAGTGACGAGAGGATAAGGGAGATTTTGAATCTCTGCGCACACTTTTGGACACTGGACACTTGTGGATTGTGTGAGGCCCAATGAATATCTGAGCGCTATGTGACAGGCTCGATGGCACAGCTGTGACCAAAGTGACGAGAGGATAAGGGAGATTTTGAATCTCTGCGCACACTTTTGGACACTGGACACTTGTGGATTGTGTGAGGCCCAATGAATATCTGAGCGCTATGTGACAGGCTTGATGGCACAGCTGTGAGCCTGTGACCAAAGTGACGAGAGGATAAGGGAGATTTTGAATCTCTGCGCACACTTTTGGACACTGGACACTTGTGGATTGTGTGAGGCCCAATGAATATCTGAGCGCTATGTGACAGGCTCGATGGCACAGCTGTGACAAAAGTGACTAGAGGATAAGGGAGATTGGATTGCTTTTAAAAAAGCAGTTTGCGGAGCAGTGGGTAAACAGCAATGCCAGCCTGTCAGGAAGCCTTAAAAGGCAGCCCAACAACCAACACCACTGATACACCACTATATAGCCTCCCCTTGCACTGCACACACAGTGACTGGTGTGTTGTGCAGGCCAAATTGCTAGCAGCAGAAGCAGTTTTTTTGTCTTCTTCCCTGCCTAACGCTCTCTCTACAGAATCAGCAGCAACCTCTCCCTATACTAAGATCGGCAGAAGTAAGATGGCGGTCGGCGTGCACGCCCTTTTATACCCCCTGTGACGCCCACCAAAGCAAGCCAATCACTTGCATGCCCTTCTGAAAGATGGTGGTGAGCCGTGCCTATGTCATCACATTGCCCACAGTGTCCGTGGATCCTGATTGGCTGAAAAAGAGCGCAAAACAAACTTTTGAAACGCGACTTTGGCGCGTAAGTCGCCGACCTCATGGCCGACCTCATCCTAGGGTCGGGTTTCGTTTCATGAAACCCGACTTTGCCAAAAGTCGGCGACTTTTGAATTTTTGCGACCCGTTTCGCTCAACTCTAATCCAGAACTTTGCAGCATCATTCCAGCTATAATATATAGTTGATAGTACAAGTGCAGCTTGTGTGTTCGCACCATCAATACGCTATACAGTGGGGGAAATAAATATTTGATCCCTTGCTGGTTTTGTAAGTTTTTGCCACTGAACAGTCTAGAATTTTAAAGGGAACCTGTCACCAGTTTTGTGAAATAGCAGCTAAAAATATCACCTTATTCAGCATCTGCTATGCATTCCCTAAGGCCTCTTTCACACATCAGGTTTTCGCCGTCAGGCGCGATCCGGCACTTTTGACAAAAACCGGATCCGGCGAAATACAATGCCGGATCAGGTTCCCCCCATTCACTTGCATTTGCTCCGGATCGTGCCGGATGGCCATGCGTTTCATCCGGTTTTCGCCGGATCCGGCAATGTGTCGCAATCCAGCGTCTGGAAAAAGCGGCTACTGTAACGTTTTTTGTCTCCGGCGAAAAAGCTGGACACGCCGGATCCGGCGTGTCCGGCTTTTTCACACAATGAAAGCCTATGAGCGCCGCAATGCGCCGGATCCAGCGATAGCCGGATCCGGTGGCCGGATCCGGTTTTTTGGGTCTGAGCATGCTCAGTAGCTCTGCCCACAGCACACATATTTTAAAAGCACGACAGTGGGACCCTCAGCCACACCCAACATGCCACCAAAGACAGCAACCAGGCGCAGGAGAAGGCAGGAGACCACTGCAGCACCACCACCACCCCAAATGGAGCAGGAAAGGGAACATGCAGAACAACGCGAGGGGAGTCCAGCAGCAGATGAGAGACGGTAATTATCAAATCCCCCATTCCTCAAAACTAGGGCCATGGAATATCAAGATATTCATTGGCCCTTTGTTTCTCTTTATTCAACAGCCGCCCAAGAGATGCAGCAGCAGCAGCAGCACTGGCAGCAGCAACAGCAGCAGCACCACCCACAGCCATGGAGTCTGGCCAGCAACATGACAGCACATCTTCTTCTGGGAGCCCTCCCTCGCATCGTCAGCGTTTGACGGTAAGTTTTTATTTCCAAAATCCATCATCTCTGTAATATATGTCTATTCATTGACTTTTATTTCAAAACAGGAATCACAAGCTGAAGAGGAGCTCTCAGAAGAAGAAGGAAGGGGTGGACAGACACCTGGAGTGGGCTCACAATTGGTAAGTTTTTTGCATCAAATGCAGAAACACAACATCACACTACACACAACACATAGAAAACAATGTACCGCAGACCTCACACAGCAAACAAATGCCAACATCCAAACACATAAATTTTTTTCTTTTCTTCTCTAGTCTTCCCAATCTGGTGCTCGGCCAAGAGGTCCTCGCAGTGCCTCCCAGGGTCGTCGGCGACAGCAACGCGGCAGTCACCAGCGTGTAAGTATAATATTTAAGTTAAATTTTGGTACACTTTTTATTTCATGTCTTAAGTGTGGTGACTAATTTTGCTATTTTTCTATTTTACTTTAACAGCCTTAACAGCGTGCTCCCGACTCAGACGGTGAGGATGGAGGAATTGATGTTGACCACCTCATCGATCTCGTCAGAGAAAGGGAGCCGCTATGGAATATGGCTGACCGCCGCCATGCTGACCTGATTGTTACCCGACGACTCTGGGAGGAAATCTGTTCGCTCCTTGTGGGCCGCTGGGAGGACCTCGATGCTCGGACCCAGATTAAAGAGCGTAAGTATATACAGTACCGGTTGCTTGATGTAAACCAGTGTTTCCCGAACTCCAGTCCTCGTGGTCCCCACGGATCATGTATTCAGGATTTCTATTTACTATGGAAATCCTGAAAATATGACCCCTGGGGACCATGAGGACTGGAGTTTGGGAAACCCTGATGTTGTATACTAACCACTTTGTCCTTTCTCGTTTCAGGGGACAGAATTGTGAAGCGGTGGCGGTCTGTGAGGGATCGTTTCAAGAAGAAGTTCAATAAAGAGATGCGGGCCCCGAGTGGATCTGGAGGATGCAGGAGCAAGTACAAGTACGCACGAGCCCTGTCGTTCCTCCGGGATACAATGGTCACCAGAAGGTAAATATTACACACCACATGTGAAAAAAAAATGTTTAGATGTAACAATTTTTTATCAGCCAGGGCCATGCCATGTCACTATTTTAATTGTTTTTTTTTTCTCTTTATTCCACAGCACGGTGAGCAGCACTCAGGAGCCTGCACGATTGGACCCTTCTGAGGCGATCCCTGAGGAGACCGGCACCGAGGGACACTTCGACCGCCCCGGTACATCTGCACCTTCCCACACATTCGACCCATCTGTCCCATCCACCAGCACAGGAGCATCGTGGCCGCCTACATTACATGAAGCTGCTGGTGAGGAGATCTCTTTCCCTTTACCCCACCCTTCTGCCCCTGCCACCTCTAGTACACCTGCGGGTACTGGGCGGCAGCGGCAGAGGGGTCAGGAAAAGACTTATGCGCCAGAGTTCTTGCATCTGAATGCATCTTTCCAGAACTGTCTAAAAGTCTTGTCAGAGCAAATTTCCGCAGGCTTTCAGCAGATCAACTCCAGCATTCTGGAGGTGAAGACACTTCTGCAAACCATGCATTCAGAAGCAAGATCTTCGCCAAACCACACCTTTTTCAGGTCTGTTGTGGAGCGCATGGAAACGCTCTCTCCTAGCCAGCAGATGCATGTAATGCATTCGTGCCACGGTGTTCTCCAGCACGTTACCTCCCAACCTCCTCCTCCCACCCCAGTAGTTCCTCCACCTGCACCCCCTCCAGCCACTTTCCATCCTCCCCCTCCTATTACATACCAGCCACCTCCCCAGTACCAGCAACCTCCCCAGTACCAGCAACCTCCCCAGTACCAGACATCTCCCCACTTCCAGCAACCTGGCCCGTACCAAACTCCTTCCCCTTACCAAACTCATTCCCCATACAACTTTCCATCAACATCATCTGCTCCTACAGTCCCTGCCCAACCCTCCACTCCACCACCCACCACCTCTTCTGCTTCCCACATGTCCACCCATTCTGTAGCTTTTTCCACACCTTCACCTCTAACTGTTCCTTCCCCACCACGATCCCAGTCCTCTCTCCACACTCCCAGTGTCGAAGTGTCCCGCAGCCCCTCCAGCACTATTTCCACTCCACACTACACAAATTTATAATGTGTGTATTTTAATAAAAATGACCATTTGGTTTCAAACCTTTATTAAAAAAGTTTTTTTCACTTTAAAAACATTTTACCAAAAAAAAAATTTTTTAAATAAAAGTTAAATTATCGTTTTACAATGGTTGTCTGTCATTTCTTTCTGCGGCGAAATATGTTAAAAAAAAGGTTAAATACAGGGTATTTAAAAGGTAAAAAGGATCTCAAAACCAGGTATATAACTGTAGGTAAAAGGTAAATAAATTTTACCTTTTTGCCACAGTTGTGTTCCTGGTTGTGTTTGAAGCAAAGTATTTCACCTAAAAAGTTGTGTTTATTGTTGGTGATTTCCTAACAATGTACACAACTTTTGTTAAAAGGTGAAATACTTTGCATAAAACACAACCAGGTACACACCTGTGGCCTAAAGGTAAAAATAGTAAGACCATGACAAGATAGCCAACTTTGGTTGGCAAAGGTATATACTGTTGGTACAGAAGGTACACAAGCTTGGTTAAGGGCACAAATCTCTCACACTCTGTCATCCTGCCAGTGTACTCTGCCTTGAGGTGACATAAAGTATAGTGCAAAATTGTCCCTCATTACTGAAACCGTCACAGAACTTCTAGTGGTAATGTCATGGTAATCTTGCAAGGTGGTTTCTTCAGAGGTGTCCTCAATGGAAATGGGTTCCTTGCAGATAACAAAATTGTGGAGTACCACGCAAGCTTTGATCACCTCGTCCACAGTTTCTGTCTTGAGGTTGATCGCAGTCAATAGGACCCGCCATTTGGCTGTCAGAATACCAAAGGTACATTCAACCATTCTTCTTGCTCTTGTGAGGCGGTAATTAAAAATGCGTTTTGTTCTTGACAATCCTCTGCTACCGTACGGTTTCAAAAGGTGTTCTGACAGCTGGAAGGCTTCATCCCCTACACAGACAAATGGCATAGGTGGACCAGATGTTTGCGGCAGCGGTCTAGGGGATGGGAACTGGAAGGTGTTTCCATACAGTTTACGCCCCATGGCAGACAGTTTGAAAACTTGAGAGTCATTGGAGCGGCCACAGGCCCCAATATCAACAGCAATAAATTTGTATTCCGCGTCAGCGATGGCCATGAGGAAAATTGAAAAATATTTCTTGTAATTGAAATATTCCGATCCCGATTCGGCTGGCATTACAATGCGGATATGTTTCCCGTCCACAGCGCCCAAGCAGTTCGGAAACTGACATATCTGTTGAAACTTTTCTGAAATTTCAATCCACCTCTCTGTTGTGGGCTCTGGTAAAAACTCTTCAGCTAAGGAGTCCCACAGTGCACGGCATGTGTACTTCACTATTCCAGATATGGTGGAAATCCCAAGTCTGTACTGGAAATGCAGTGACGAAAGGGATTCTCCAGTTGCAAGAAATCTGTGGGGAATTTAAAAACAATCAATTAGTTTAAAATCACAGCATTACATACCAAAACTCAGCTATAACACTTGGAGATGCAAACTACCACCAACAAGATTGCAGTGAAAGTGTGCTCTGATGCGAGCATATCCAATAAATGTGGCTTACCTTAAAGTCACCATCAGACGCTCTGCGGGTGAAACAGAGAAGCGGCAATAGGTGTCCAATTTTCTTATGAGGTGTGCAATGCGCTCCACCAAGTAATCAAAATTCTCCATTTTCATCCGAACATATCCAAAAAATGTATCCGGGTTTCGTCTAAGGTCCATGCAGAGTGTAGAATAGACTCCACGCGTCATTCTCTTGGCTGTGATGGGGTGGATCCACAAACGTCGTCTACGATGCCTGATGCGCTGCAGTCTCGCTCTCTCCTTCTCCAGAACAATCACCCTCAAACGATTCGCCTCCGCTGTAAAATCCGCCAAATTCTTCAAAATATTTCCAATCACAACATCCATCTTCGCCAGTAACTTGCTCTTCTCTCCAACCTGCACTTTCTCCTCTACAACCTGTCAAAGAAGGGCTGTAGGAACACGCCATATATAGTTTTTCAGTAGCCAATCCCGTTCGGAAGGCCACAAGGGGCGATATTAAAAACCGGATCCGGCGTAATCCGTCGAAAAACGGATCGAAAACCGGATGAACCGGATGAGACGGATCCGGTTTTGGCTGTCAAGCGCAAGACGGATCCGGCAGAAAACCGGATCCGTCACATCCGGTTTTACAAAACATTTGCCGGATCCGGCGCTCCGGCACGTCGCTGGAACGCGCCTCACGCTGAAAACATGATGTGTGAAAGTAGCCTAAATCCTTATATAACTCCCTGACTCCCCTTGTATACTCCAGAAAACCTTTTTAATTTCTCCTACGCTGTATGGTAATCTTCTCAGTCTGGTCTGATGGGCATAGTTTTGGACCTCTGCATCCCTCCCCCTGGCTTCTGCTCTGTCCTCTTGACATGGATAACAATCCACATAGCCATGCGACCCATTGCGCCTGCCTAGAAATATTGCATTTTGCGCCTGCGCAGTATGCTTTGCCCAACTGCGGGCAAAGATGAAAAACAGGAGTGCGCATGTGCTGGCAAACGTAGTTCCGATAAGTGTGTTGGCGCATGACATTTCTGTTTTTCGGCTTTGCCCGCAGTTGGTCAAAGCATGTTGCGCAGGTGCAAAACGCAATATTCCTGAGCACCAACAAGATGTCGCACGGCGCAAGAGGCGTCATCCATGAAGTAGGATGGTGAGCAACAGCCAATGGGAGTGATGTAGAGACCCGAAACCATGCCCATCGGACTGGACTGAGAAGATTACCATACAGTGTGGGACAAATTAAAGAGGTTTTTTGGGAGTATATAAGAGGAGTCAGGGGGTTATATAAGGATTTAGGGAATGCATAGCAGATGCTGAATAAGGTGATATTTTTAGCTGCTATGTCACAAAACTGGTGAAAGGTTCCTTTTAAGGGTAGGCTAATTTTAACATTGAGAGATACAATATCAAAAATAAAATCCAGAAAATAACTTTGTATAAATTATATAAATTTATTTGCATTTTGCAGTGAGAATTAAGTATTTGATCTCGCTGGCAAACAAGATGTTATACTTGGTGGCAAAACCATTGTTGGCAAGCACAGCAGTCAGACATTTTTGGCAGTTGATGATGAGGTTTGAGCACGTGTCAGGAGGAATTTTGGTCCTCTCCTCTTTGCAAATCATCTTTAAATCATTAAGATTTGGAGGCTATTGCTTGGCAACTCGGCGCTTCAAAAACCTCCATAAGCATTCTATGGGATTAAGGTCCGGAGACTGGCTAGGCCACTCCATGACCTTAATGTGCATCTTTTTGAGCCATTCCTTTGCTACCTTGACTGCATGTTTTCGGTCATTGTCTTGCTGGGAGACTAAGCCACAACCCATTTTTAATGTCCTGGTGGAGAGAAGGAGGTTGTCACTCAGGATTTTATGGTACATGACTCCATCCATTCTCTCATTGATGCAGTGAAGTAGTCCTGTGCCCTTAGCAAACACCCCCATAACATAATGTTTCCACCTCCATGCTTTACAGTGGGGATAGTTTTCTTTGGGTCATAGGCAGCATTTCTCTTCCTCCAAACACGGCGACTTGAGTTAATGCCAAAGAGCTCAATTTTTGTCTCATCTGACCACAGAACCTTCTCCCAATCACTCACAGAATCATCCAGGTGTTCACTGGCAAAGTTCATAAGGGCCTGCACATGTGCCTTCTTGAGCAGGGGTACCTTGCGGGCACTGCAGGATTTTAAACCTTTACGGCGTAATGCGTTAGCAATGATTTTCTTGGTGACTGTTGTCCCAGCTGCTTTGAGTTAAAAAAAACAAGTCCCCCATGTAATTTTAGGTTGATCTCTCACCTTCCTCATGATCAAAGATACCCCACGAGGTGAGATGTTGCATGATGCCCCAGATCGAGGTCAATTGACAGTCATTTTGTATTTCTTCCATTTTCTTACTCTTGCACCAACAGTTGTCTCCTTCTCACCCAACATCTTACTTATGGTTTTGTAGCCCATTCCAGCTTTCTGCAGGTCTATGATATTGTCCCTGATATCCCTAGAAAGCTCTTTGGTCTTGCCTATGTTGTAGAGGTTAGAGTCTGACTGATTCATTCTGTGGACATGAGTCTTTTATAAAGGTGATTATGTAAGACAGCTGACTTTAATGCAGGTAATGAGTTGATAAGGAGCGTCTAACTGGTCTGTAGGAGCCAGAACTCTCAATAGTTGGTAGGGGATCAAATACTTATTTCTCACTGCAAAATGCAAATAAATTTATATAATTTATACAATGTGATTTTCTGGATTTTACTTTTGATGTTCTATCTTTCAATGTTAAAATTAACATACCTTTAAAATTATAGACTGTTCATGTCTTTGTCAGTGGGCAAACTTACAAAGGGATCAAATACCTATTTCCAGCACTGTATGTACAGTCATGGCCAAAAGTTTTGGCACCCTTGAAATTGTTCCAGAAAATTAAATATTTCTTCCAGAAAATTATTACAATTACCTATATCTTGTTATGCACATATTTATTTCCAACACAAAATAAAAGCAGAAAAAATGGCAAATTGGGCATAACTGCACACAAAACCCAAAAATGGGTTTGACAAAATTGTTGGCACACTCAACTTAACCCCTTCACTACCAAGGGTGGTTTGCACGTTAACTCCCGGGCCAATTTCTACAATTCTGACCACTGTCCCTTTATGAGGTAATAACTCTGGAACGCTTCCATGGATCCCGGTGATTCTGACATTGTTTTCTCGTGACATATTGTACTTCATGTTAGTGGTAAAATTTCATTCATATAACTTGTGTTTATTTGTGAAAAAAATGGAAATTTGGTGAAAATTTTTAAAATTTCGCAATTTTCCAACTTTGAATTTTTATGCTTTTAAATCACAGAGATATGGCACTCAAAAAACTTAATAGATAACATTTCCCACCTGTTTACTTTACATCAGCACAATTTGGGAACCAAAATTTTTTTTGTTATGAAGTTATAAGGGTTAAAATTTGACCAGCGATTTCTCATTTTTACAACACCATTTTATTTTTACGGACCACATCACATTTGAAGCCACTTTGAGGGGTCTATATGATAGAAAATCCCCAAAAGTGACACCATTCTAAAAACTTAACCCCTCATGGTGCTCAAAACCACATTCAAGAAGTTTATTAACCCTTCAGGTGCTTCACAGGAATTTTTTGAATGTTTAAAAAAAATGAATATTTAACTTTTTTTCACAAAAAAAATTGCTTCAGCTTCAATTTTTTTATTTTACCAAGGGTAACAGGAGAAATTGGACTGCAAAAGTTATTGTGCAATTTGTCCTGAGTATGCTGATACCTGATATATGTGGGGAACCACTGTTTGGGCGCATGGCAGCGCTCGGAAGGGAAGGAGCGCCGTTTGACTTTTTCACTGCAAAATTGGCTGGAATTCAGATTGGGCGCCATGCCACGTTTGGAGAGCCCCTGATGTGCGTAAACAGTGGAAACCACCCACAAGTGACCCCATTTTGGAAACTAGACCCCCCCAAGGAACTTATCTAGATATGTAGTGGGCACTTTGAACCCCCAAGGGCTTCACAGAAGTTTATAACGTACAGCCGTACAATTAAAAAAATCATATTTTTTCCACAAAAATGATCTTTTCACCCCCAATTTTTAACTTTTCATTTTCCCAGGTCACATGGACGGAATAGTACGTCCAATGTAGGAAAGGGGTTAATGTTTGGTTGCACACCCTTGGGAGCAAATAACAGCACATATTTGCTTCCTATAACCATCAACAAGCTTTGTACACCTCTCGTCTGGAATTTTGGACCACTCTTCTTTGGAAAACTGCTTCAGGGCCCTCATTTGTAGAGCCCCTTCTTCCTCTAGCAATTTTAAGATCACTCCACAGGTGTCCAATGGGATTTAGATCTGGACTCTTTACTGGCCACTTAAGAACTCTCCAGCGCTTTGTTTTCTATCCATTTCTGGGTGCTTCTTGAAGTATGTTTGGGGCTATTGTCCTGCTGGAAAACCCATGACCTAGATTTCAAACCCAGTTTTCAGACACTAGGCACTACATTGAGACTCAAAATCCTTTTGTAATCTTCAGATTTAATGATGTCTTGCACACAGATAGGGTTCCCAGTGCCAGAGGCAGTAAAACAACCTCAAAACACCTTTTAATATCCAGCATTTTTGGACTGTAGTTTCTGTGTTCTTTTCTTAATATGACTAGTTCTTTTTTGGGTAAACACTAGAAGGATATGCTTTACCAAAAAGCTCTATCTTGGTCTCATCTGTCCACAAAACGCTTTTTTGTCTCTTTGAATGCAGTGGAGTCCTTCTGGGTCTCCTGGCATAGTGTTCAATTTCATTCAAATGTCAATGAATACTTTGCGCTTACACTTATGCACCCTGAGCCTGCAGGACAGCTTGAATTTGTTTGGAACTTGATTGAGGCTGCTTATCCATTACAACCTTTCATCAATTTTTCTCTACTGTCTACACATCCAGGGAGATTAGCTACAGTGCCATGTGTTGTAAAATTCTTGATTACGTTGCTCACAATGGACAAAGGAACATCATGATGTCTGGAGATGGACTTGTAACATTGAGATTGTTGATTTTTTTAATAAGTTTGGTTCTCAAGTCCTCAGACAGTTCTCTTCTCCTTTTTCTGCTCTCAATGCTTAGTGTGGCACACACAGACCAACAATGCAAAGATTGAGTAAACTTCTCCCCTTTTCTATCTGGTTTCCGGTGTGATTTTCATATTGCCCACACCTGTTACTTGCCACAGATAAATTTGAATGAGCATCACATGCTTGTAACAAAGCAGTTTACCCACAATTTTGGAAAAATGTAAACAATTTTGTCTGGCCCACTTTTGGGGATTAGTGTGAAATTATGTCCAGTTTGCCTTGTTTTCTTTGTTTTTTGTGTTGTTCCAATATACATACAGGAAATAAACATATGAAACATATGTAATTGCAACAATTTTCTGGCAGAAATACTTCATTTTCTGGAATAATTTTAAGGGTGCCAACATTTTTGACGATTACTGTACAAATTCTGTATAGATCATTGAATTAGATTGTGCCTTTTGCTTGCCATATCATACACACGTGGTCAAAATTGTTGGTACCCCTCGCTTAGTGACAAAAATACCCACAATGGTCACAGAAATAACTTGAATCTGACAAAAGTAATAATACATCAAAATCGATGAAAATGAACAAATGAAAGACAGACATTGCTTTTCAACCATGCTTCCACAGAATTTAAAAAAAAATAAAACTCATGAAAACAACCTTTTGAGGCAATCACTACAATCAAGCGATTCCTGTAACTGACAATGAGACTTCTGCACATCTAAACAGGTATTTTGACCCACTCCTCAAGGGCAAACTGCTCCAATTGCCTCGTGTTTGAAGTTTGCCTTTTCCAGACATGTATCAGCACTTCCCAAAGATGCTCGAAAGGATTTAGGTCAGGGCTCATAGAAGGCCACTTCAGAATAGTCCATTGTTTTCTGCTTAACCATTCTTGAGTGTTTTTAGCTGTGTGTTTTTGGTCATTATCCTGTTGCAAGACCCATGACCTGTGACTGAGACCAAGCTTTCTGAAACTGGGCAGCACATTTCTCTCTAGAATCCCCTGATAGTCTTGAGATTTCATTGTACCCTGCACAGATTCTAGACTCCCTGTGCCAGATAAAGCAAAGCAGCACCAGAACATAACAGAGCCTCCTCCATGTTTCACAGTAGGGACAGTGTTCTTTTCTTGATATGCTTCACTTTTCCATCTGTGAACATAGCACTGATGTGCCTTGCCAAAAAGTCCAATTTTTGTCTCATCCGTCCATCAGACATTCTCCCAGAAGTTTTGTGGCTTGTCAACATGTAGTTGGCAAATTCCAGTTTGGGTTTTTTATAATTTTTTTTCAACAATGGTGTACTTCTTGGTCATCTCCCATGAAGTCCACTTTGGTTCAAACAACGACGGAGGGTACGATCTCACACTGATGTTCCTTGAGCTTGCAGTTCACCTTTAATCTGTTTAGAAGTTTTTCTTGGTTCTTTTTTTACCATTCGTATTATCCGTCTCTTTGATTTGTCATCAATTTTCCACCTGGGGCCACATAAGGGGAGGTTGGCTACAGTCCCATGGAGCTTATATTTCTGAGTAATATGTGCAACTGTAGCCACAGGAACATCAAGCTGCTTGGAGATGGTCTTACTTTTAACATGTTTGACTATAATTTTCTTTCTAATCTCCTCAGACGACTGTTTCCTTCACTTCCTCCAGTCCATGTTGAGTGTGATACACACCATGTCACCAGACACCACAGTGTGTATCTCTAGCCCTCTATACACGCACACTCGCTAATTCCAAGATTGTAGACACCTGTGATGCTAATTAGTGGACACACCTTGATTTAACATGTTCCTTTTGTCACATTATTTTCAGGGGTACCATCATTTCTGTCCAGGCCTATTTCATGAGTTTAATTTTTCTTAAAAATTATGTGGAAGGATGGTTGAAAAGAAATGTCTGACATTCATTTGTTCATTTTCATAGATTTTTGATTCATTATTACTTTTGTCAGATTAACCCCTTTCTGACATCAGATGTACTATCCCGTCCATGGGACCTGGGCCCCTATGCCCATGGACGGGACAGTACGTCTAGCGCGATCAGCGGCGCCCACGTGGTGAGCGCCGCTGATCGCGGCCGAGTGTCAGCTGATTATCACAGCTGACACCCAGCACTATGTGTCAGGGGCAGTCACGGACCGCCCCCGACACGTTAACCCCTTGCACACCGTGATCAAACACGATCGCGGTGTACCAGGGGTTAAAGGGAAGCATCGGCAGGGAGGGGCTCCCTCCGTGCTTCCCTGAGCCCCCCACAGCAGCGCAATGTGCAGCGCTGCTGCGGGGGGCTCTTTCCCTGCAGGTCCTCAGATCCAAGATGGCGACGGGGACCTTCGGGGGCTGCAGAGAGCTGACTTCCTCAGTGCCTGCAAAGCGCAGGCATGAGGAAGTCTGCGGCTATGCGTGTGACAGATCGCTGATCTGTCACAGTGATCTGTGATGTGACAGATCAGTGATCTGTCACAGGACAGTGATGTCCCCCCTGGGACAACCTAATAAAGTTAAACAAAAAAAGTGTAAAAATAATTTTAAAAAAATCGCTAAATAAATAAAAAAAAGAAATTCCTTAATAAATTCATTTTTTGGAAATAAAAAAAAAAATTTGGTATCACTGCGTCCGTAACGACCTGCCCTATAAAACTGTCCCATTAGTTAACATGTTTAGCGAACCCCTTAAAAAATAAAAATAAAAAACGAAGCAACAAATAATGATTTATTATCATACCACCGAACAAAAAGGGCAATAACGCGCGAACAAAAAGACGCATATAAATATCTGTGGTACCGCTGAAAACGTCAGCTTGTCCCACAAAAAACGAGCCACAACATGGCATTATCAGAGAAAAAATAAAAAAGTTATAGCTTGCAGAATAAAGCGATGCAAAAATAATTATTTTTTATATAAAATTGTTTTTATTGCATAAAAGCGCCAAAACATAAAAAAATGACATAAATGAGGTATCGCTGTACGAAGAATAAAATTACTTTATCAATTTTACCACACGTGGAACGGTGTAAACCCACCCCCCAAAAGAAATTCATGAAACGCTGGCTTTTGTTCATTCTGCATCCCAAAAATCGGAATAAAAAGCGATCAAAAAATGCCACGTGCCCGATCATGATACCAATAAAAACGTCAACTTGTCCGGCAAAAAATAAGACTTCACATGACTCAGTGGGTCAAAATCCGGAAAAATTATAGCTCTCAATATGTGGTGATGCAAAAACTATTTTTACAATAAAAAGCGTCTTTTAGCGTGTGACAGCTGCCAAAAATAAAAACCCGCCATAAATAGTAAATCGAACCCCCCGTTATCACCCCCTTAGTTATGGAAAAATAATAAAATAAAAAAAATATATTTATTTCCATTTTGCCATTAGGGTTAGGGTTAGGGCTAGGGTTAGGGCTAGGGCTAGGGTAAGGGCTAGGGTAAGGGTTAGGGCTAGGGTTAGGGCTAGGGTTAGGGCTAGGGCTAGTGTTAGGGCTGAGATTAGGGTTAGGGGTGTGTTGGGGTTAGGGTTGGAGTTAGAATTGGGGGGTTTCCACTGTTTGGACACATCAGGTGCTCTCCAAACGCAACATGGTGTCTGATCGCAATTCCAGCCAATTCTGTGCTGAAAAAGTCAAATCGTGCTCCTTCCCTTCCAAGCTCTGCCATGCGCCCAAACAGTGTTTTACCCCCACATATGGGGTATCAGCCTACTCAGGATAAATTGCAAAACAACTTTTGGGGTCCTATTTCTCCTGTTGCCCTTAGGAAAATAAAAAATTGGGGGCAAAAATATCATTTTTGTGGGAAAAAATGATTTTTTTATTTTCACGCCCGGGCGTTATAAACTTCTGTGAAGCCCTTGGGGGTTCAAAGTGCTCACCACACATCTCGATAAGTTCCTTAGGGGGTCTAGTTTCCAAAATTGTGTCATTTTTGGGGGGTTTCGACTGTTTAGGTACATCAGGGGCTCTCCAAAGGCAACATGACACCCACAGACCATTCCATCAAAGTCTGCATTCCAAAACGTCACTACTTCCCTTCCGAGCCCCGACGTGGGCCCATACAGTAGTTTTCTCCCACATATGGGGTATCAGGGTACTCAGGACAAATTGGACAACAACTTTTGGGGTCCATTTTCTCCTGTACCCTTGGGAAAATAAAAAAAAGGGGACTAAATGATCATGTTTGTGGAAAAAATACGATTTTTTTTATTTTCATGCCCTGGCGTTATAAACTTCTGTGAAGCACTGGGGGAGTTCAAAGTGCTCACCACACATCTAGATAAGTTCCTTAGGGGGTCTAGTTTCCAAAATGGTGTCATTTGTGGGGGGTTTCCACTGTTTAGGTACATTAGGGGCTTTCCAAAGGCAACATGACACCCGCAGACCATTCCATCAAAGTCTGCATTCCAAAACGTCACTACTTCCCTTCCGAGCCCCGATGTGTGCCTATACAGTAGTTTTCTCCCACATATGGGGTATCAGGGTACTCAGGACAAATTGGACAACAACTTTTGGGGTCCATTTTCTACTGGTACCCTTGGGAAAATAACAAAAATTGGGGACTAAATGATCATGTTTGTGGAAAAAATACGATTTTTTTATTTTCACGCCCTGGCGTTTTAAACTTCTGTGAAGCACTGGGGGAGTTCAAAGTGCTCACCACACATCTAGATAAGTTCCTTAGGGGGTCTAGTTTCCAAATTGGGTCACTTGTGGGGGGATTCCACTGTTTAGGTACATCAGGGGCTTTCCAAACGCAACATGGTGTCCAATCTCAATTCCAGCCAAAAAAGTCAAATGGCGCTGCTTCCCTTCCGAGTTCTGCCATGCGCCCAAATAGTGGTTTACCACCACATATGGGGTATCAGCGTACTCAGGACGAATTGCACAATAACTTTTATGGTCCTGTTACCCTTGGGAAAATAAAAATTGGGGGTGAAAAGATCATTTTTGTGGAAAAAATATGATTTTATAATTGTACGGCTGTACGTTACTCTGTGAAGCCCTTTGGTTCAAAAATTCTCACCAAACATCTAGATAAGTTCCTTGGGGGGTCTAGTTTCCAAAATGTTGTCATTTGTGTGGGGTTTCCACTGTTTTGGTACATCAGGGGCTTTCCAAACGCGACATGGTGTCCGATCTCAATTCCAGCCAAAAAAGTCAAATGGCGCTGCTTCCCTTCCGAGCTCTGCCATGCGCCCAAATAGTCGTTTACACCCACATATGGGGTATCAGCGTGCTCAGGACAAATTGCACAATAACTCTTAGGGTCCTGTTACCCTTGGGAAAATAAAAATTGGGGGTGAAAAGATCATTTTTGTGGAAAAAATATGATTTTTTAATTGTACGGCTGTACGTTATAAACTTCTGTGAAGCCCTTGTGGGTTCAAAGTTCTCACCACATATCTAGATAAGTTCCTTTGGGGGTCTAGTTTCCAAAATGGGGTCACTTGTGGGGGTTTCCACTGTTTAGGTACATCAGGGGCTCTCCAAACATGACATGGCGTCCGATCAGAATTCCAGCCAATTTTGCATTGAAAAAGTCAAACGGCGCTCCTTCCCTTCTGAGCTCTGCCATGCTCTGAAACAGTGGTTTCCCCCCACATATCAGCTATCAGCGTACTCAGGGCAAATTGCACAATAACTTTTGCAGTCCATTTTCTCCTGTTACCCTTGGTAAAATAACAAAAATTGAACCTGAATTATTTTTTTTGTGAAAAAAAGTTAAATGTTCATTTTTTTTTAAATATTCAAAATATTCCTGTGAAGCACCTGAATGGTTAATAAACTTCTTGAATGTGGTTTTGGGCACCTTGATGGGTGCAGTTTTTAGAATGATGTCACTTTTGGGTATTTTCTATCATATAGACCCCTCAAAGTGGCTTCAAATGTGATGTGGTCTGTAAAAATAAAATGGTGCTGTAAAAATGAGAAATCGCTGGTCAAATTTTAACCCTTATAACTTCCTAACAAAAAAATTTTGGTTCCAAAATTGTGCTGATGTAAAGTAAACATGTGGGAAATGTTACTTATTAAGCTTTTTGTGTGCCGCATCTCTGTGATTTAAGGGTATAAAAATTCAGAGTTGAATAATTGCGAAATTTTCAAAATTTTCGCCAAATTTCCGTTTTTTTCACAAATAAATGTAAGTTATATGAATGAAATTTTACCACTACCATGAAGTACAATATGTCATGAGAAAACATTGTCAGAATCACCAGGATCCATGGAAGCGTTCCAGAGTTATTACCTCATAAAGGGACAGTGGTCAGAATTGTAAAAATTGGCCCGGTCATGAACGTGCAAACCACCCTTGGGGGTGAAGGGGTTAAAGTAATTTCTGTGACCATTGTGAGTTTTTCTGTCATTAAATGAGGGGTACCATTAATTTTGACCATGTGTGTATATGTATATACCTGTTTTATGCCTCCTAAATAGTGATACACATACACACATACTTTGTGTGATTTGCATCTCAGCACTTTATTCAATGAATTGACTATTTTTGTTCTAATTACTTTGTCCTCATTTGCTGACGTCACCTTCTCCTCTTTGTCTTTGTTTGTGTGGGCTGTAGTACTGGACTTGTGTGGGACTCTCAGCCCAAAAAAGTACATGTGGTGACCTTCCTCTGTTATTGCTACTCCTGTGAATTGCTGGACTTCTACGTCTAGGTGCCATGAGCATTTTCACCTATATGATTGCTTAACTTTTACACCTTAGTATGGTGTGCGTGCTCATCCATAATATCCCTGGACTTCCTTATTAAGGGCCTGTGTGCTTCCTTTTGTATATACTGCTGGACTCTCACGTTTAGTGCCTATTGCACACCTGCGCCATATTTCAGTTGGACTGGTACATATTTGCAGTCGGACCCCGCTTTTTCATTTCACTGAACATAATGTGCTGTGTTTTCGTTACTATTGCATGAAGTGCTCTGTTAGTTTTACTACACTAGCATCTTTCTATATTGTGCTATGTTTTTGTTACTATTGCAGGAAGTGCTCTGTTAGCTTTGTTTCATTTCTTAATATATGTATTTACATCAGCTTTGGTCTCAGTCTCGTGTTATCCCATGCAATAAGATTCCGTAGTACCCTTATAATTGTTACACCTACCTTTTGGAAGATAAAGTTTTCAGAAAGAGAGGATAAGAATTTGCGCGCTCTTTTTGTTTTGCCTGAGAGAGATTCCCAACAAATATCTCGATAGTTGAAATCTCCCATGACCACTATGTTACATTTTATGGAGAAGTTCACCATTTGATGCATAAAAAGTTCATTCATATCTTCAGCTTGCACAGGCAGCCTGTAGTAAATGTCTACAATGGTGTCCTTTCCGTTGTTCTCTCCTTGTATTCTTACCCAAACAGTTTCCACAGAACTCCCAGTCTCTGAAGCTTCAATCTCTGTGCAGATAAATGTTTTTCTAATGTACAATACGACACCTCCTCCTTGTTTATCAGGACTGTTTCTTACAAATAAGTTGTATTCTTCTAGCCTTGCATTCCAGTCATGTGTTTCATCCCATCAAGTTTCAGTGATTCCAATGACATCATATTTCTTTTCCTGCGTTAGTAGTTCCAATTCTCCTTGTTTGTTGCCCATGCTGTGTGCATTTGTAAAAAAACATTTTAGTTTGTGATTGGTTTCTCCTTCTCCAATATTTTTATTATTTAGATTTTTTGTCGTTATTCTTCCTTTCAACTTCTAATAGCAGAATTCTCAATAGTATTTGTCAGGTGTATGGCTTTTTCTGGCCTTTTGCTCCCTTCCCACACTATTCTAGTTTAACGCTCTCCTGATGAGTGTAGAAAGGCGACTTCCAAATACATGTTTTCCAGTCTTCATAAGGTGCATTCCATCTCTAGCAATTAGTCCATCATATACAACCCCTGGCAAAAATTATGGAATCACCGGCCTTGGAGCATGTTCATTCAGTTGTTTAATTTTGTAGAAAAAAAACAGATCACAGACATAGTACAAAACTAAAGTCAATTCATATGGAAACTTTTTGGCTTTAAGAAACACTAAAAGAAATCAAGAACAAAAAATGTGGTAGTCAGTAATGGTTACTTTTATAAACCAAGCATAGGGGAAAAATTGTTGAATCACTCATTTCTGAGAGAAAAAATTATGGAATCATGAAAAACAAACCAATAAAAAAACACTCCAACACATCACTAGTATTTTGTTCCACCACCTCTGGCTTTTATAACAGTTTGCTGTCTCTGAGGCATGGACTTAATGAGGGTCAAACAGTACTCTTCATCAATCTGGCTCAAACTTTCTCTGATTGCTGTTGCCAGATCAGCTTTGCAGGTTGGAGCCTTGTCATAGACCATTTTCTTCAACTTCCACCAAAGATTTTCAATAGGATTGAGATCCGGACTATTTGCAAGCCATGACATTGACGTTATGTGTCTTTTTTCAAGGAATGTTTTCACAGTTTTTGCTCTATGGCAGGATGCATTATCATCTTGAAAAAGGATTTCATCATCCCCAAACATCCTTTCAATTGATGGGATAAGAAAAGTGTAAAAAATATCAACATAAACTTGTGCATTTCTTAAATATGTAATGACAGCCATCTCACCAGTGCCTTTACCTGACATGCAGCCCCATATCATCAATGACTGTGGAAATTTGCATGTTCTCTTCAGGCAGTCATCTTTATAAATCTCATTGGAACAGCACCAAACAAAAGTTCCAGCATCATCATCTTGCCCAGTGCAGATTCGCAAATCATCACTGAATATGACTTTCATCCCGTCATCCACAGTCTACGATTGCTTTTCCTTAGCCCATTGTAACCTTGTTTTTTTTTTGTTTAGGTGTTAATGATGGCTTTCGTTTAGCTTTTCTGTATGTAAATCCCATTTCCTTTAGGCGGTTTCTTACAATTTGGTCACAGACGTTGACTCCAGTTTCCTACCATTCGTTCCTCATTTGTTTTGTTGTGCATTTCCTGTTTTGGAGACTAATTGCTTTAAGTCTCCGGCCTTGACAATTTGATGTCTTCCTTGGTCTACCAGTATGTTTGCCTTTAACAACCTTCACATGTTGTTTGTATTTGGTCCAGATTTTAGACACAGCTGACTGTGAACAAGCAACATCTTTTGCAACATTGCATGATAATTTACTCTCTTTTAAGAGTTTGATAATCCTCTCCATTGTTTCAATTGACATCTTTCGTGTTGGAGCCATGATTCATGTCAGTCCTCTTGGTGCAACAGCTCTCCAAGGTGTGCTCACTCCTTTTTAGATGCAGACTAACAACCAGATCTAATTTGATGTAGGTGTTAGTTTTGGGAATGAAAATTTACAGGGTGATTTCATAATTTTTCCCCTATGTTTGGTTTAAAAAAGTAACCATTACTGACTAACACATTTTTTGTTTTTGATTTCTTTTAGTGTTTCTTAAAGCCAGAAAGCTGTCATTTGAATTAACTTTATGTCAGGAACACCGCACTGAACTTGATCACTGAGCCAGTGCGTGTGTCCTGAGTAAAGCGAACTGTGCTCAAAGATACCTGTGGAGCGGGCAGCAGCCGAGTAGATGTTTACTTCAGAGCAGCAGGACCTGAAGCACGTAACTGCTAGGGGCATGGCCTAAACTCCAGAGAGCTAGGAGCTGCAAGAGAACTCCTAACAGGGTAACTGCGAGACAAAGTTACCAAGGGGCATAGACAGGGAAGATAGTCAGGACGTAGCCAATGAGTCATACACAGAGATAGCTGCAAGGTACAAGAGGGGCGAGCAGGGAGTAGTCAGATCACAGGCAATGAGTCATACACGGAGAGGGAAGCGCAGTACAGAATCAACAGGCAAACTCACAATGGGGAACAGAACTGGGTCAGAACCATATAATCAAGCTATAACAGCGAACAGGCACACAGAGGTCACCACACTCGGCCAAAGGCAAAAGTATAACTGACAGGGATTGGAGCTTCCCAGGGGTTTAAGAAGCTCTCCCAGAATCAAAGAGAGGCCACAATCATTAACCCCAGATGTGCAGGTCAAAACCTGCACTGAACTCATGACATTAACCCCTGACGTGCAGCTCAAAACCCTGCACTGGGATCATAACACTTTAGTTTTGTGCCATGTTTGTGATCTGCTTTTTTTCTACAAAATTAAACAACTGAATGAGCTTCCTACAAGGCCGGTGATTCCATAATTTTTGCCAGGGGTGGTAGGCAACTCGCTTCGTGATTCAGAGATCCAAATCCTTGCTGATGGCACCATCAACGTAGCCAGTTGTTCACCGGCAGAATCTTATTCTACCTCCTTGTTCCATGGCTATCCACTGGGAGGATGAATGAGAAGACCACCTGCGCTCCCAGTTCTTTCACTTTCTTACCTAAGTTTTCAAAATCACTGCAGATGGTTTCCAGGTCCTTCCTTACGGTGTCATTTGTCCCCATATGTATTAACAGGAATGGGTAGTCATCTGTAGGTCTGAAGAGACATCTTGTCAGACACATCTTTAATTCTTGCACCTGGAAGATATCACATTTCTCTTGAGGTTATATCCAGTCTTCAGATAGTGGCCTCTATTCCTCTCAACAGGGAATCCCCTAAGACCACAACTCTCTGTTTCTTCTTCACAACATATTTATTATTGGTTCCATTGCATAAGTAAATTTTATCATGTCTTTTTCATTGTTTTTCATTTTGTGTGCGTGCATCGTGTCTCGTACATTGCCACCACATACCCACTTGAGTTATCAATAAAGTTTTTCTTTGCTTTCACAAAATCTTTCATTATTTGACCATTTTTTTGGAGTCTTATTGGTTTGCTATTTTCCTGATTGGTCTAATGTTTATATTCAGTAGGTATATGTGTATGCACTGGTCTTAGTTTACACCACTTTAAATGTGCATACAGTCATAGTCGAAGGTGTTGGCACCCTTGACAGGAGTATTTTCCTTTTTGTCTGTGTTCTGTCTCTGACATTTAATTCATAATCACTGATTATCTGCTTGTTAAATGTTTAGAGTGTTTTCTGGCTCCATCTAGTGACCAGAGTCATAACCGCAGTGTTATTCTGTGTTTTACTTTCATTTTCTATTTCCCTCCGTTTGCAATGCCTTCTGGTAAGGTAGCAATACACCCTGGTAGCCTTCTGCAAAGGATTCTGGTTAGTTCAGCCCCCATTTTCCCTCCAGTCCACCATTTTCCTTCTGCCTGCATTCAGAAGCAGCTCATTTTTCTTCTCCCCTTGTGACAGCATCGCTGGTATGTACTTATGCTTCCAGTATCTAATTCCTGTCCAATATTAGCCTGCCTAGCTAGTTTTCCCCTGCTCAGCTAGTAGTGCAGATGTTGATTTATTATGTATATATGTATTCCTATGTACTGACTGAGTGTATATATGTTTGTATTGTAGTTTCACGGCGCCAATATACTATCACGTTCAATAAAGCATAGATTCAACCTGCAGTCTCCTTATTGGACTCCGGTATAGTGGGTTAGCTGCCTGTATAGCTACATAAAGTCTGCTTCCTTTAGTGAGGACAGAACAGTCTGTCTCGTGTTTCTCTCTTCCCCTGTGCATTATGATCTGCAGTGGTGTTCTAGCGTCCTTGCCAACCAGTGCACTAGCCAGGGTACATTGAGGTGATAGTCAGGGACTAGGCACGTGAAAGAGATGAAGGAAAGGACCCACTTAGGGTAATAGGAAAGCTTAGGAACAGTCAAAGGTTGGTGTCAGGAGGTGTCCCATTCAGTCATAGCCGAAAGTGTTGAGACCTTTGAAATTAGTATTTCCCTTTTTGTCTGCCCCATGTTTGTCTCTTCCCCTGTGTATTACCATCTGCAGTGGTGATGCTAGAGTTCTTGCCGACCAGTGCACTAGCCAGGGTCATTGAAATGACAGTCAGGGACAAGGCATGTGATGGCGGCGGAGAGAAGGATCCACTTAAGGGCATTAGGGAAGCTTAGGGACAGTCACAGGTTGGTGTCAGGAGTTGTCCCATTCAGTTATAGTCGAAAGTGTTTAGACCCTTGAAATTAGTATTTCCCCTTTTGTCTGTCCTGTGTTTGTCTCTTCCCTTCTGTATTACCATTTGCAGTGGTGAGGCTAGCATCTTTGCTGGCCAGTGCATTAGCATAGGTACATTGAGGTGACAGGAACTAGGCACATGATGGCAGTGGTTGAAAGGACCCAATTAGGGCATTAGGGAAGCTTAGGGACAGTCACAGGTTGGTGTCATGAGGTGTCCCATTTCCCGATCCCTACCTTTAGGGCCTTCCTCCCCCTTTTCCATCCCGTTGAATTTATATGCTGTGTCATCCTCCGGACCTACCAATGTCTGAGCGTGACAGTGTATTGAAACAACACTAAAAAAAAACAGAAAAAAAGGCAAATTAGACATAATTTCACACAAAGCCTCAAAAATGGACTGGGCAAAAAAGATGGCTCCTTTCCAAATTTGTAAGTACACAACTTTGTTTCAAGCATGTAATGCTCATTCAAACTCAACTGTGGTAAGTAACAGATGTGGGCAATATGAAAAATGACAACTGAATCCAGATAAAAAGGGGAGAAGTTGACTCCATCTTTGCATTGTGTGTCTGTGTGTGTGACACTTAACATGGGGAACAGAAAGAGAAGAGAACTGTCTGAGGACTTGAGAACTTATTAAAAAAAATCAGCAATTTCAGGGTTACAAATCCATCCTCAGAGATCTTGATGTTCCTTTGTCCATGATTTGTCCATGGTGCGCAGGATAATGAAGTAGTTTACAACCCATGGCTCTGTAGCTAATCTCCCTGGATGTGGATGGGAGAGAAAAACTGATGAAAAGTTGCAACACAAGATAGTCCGGATGGTGGATTAGCAGCCCAATCAAGTTCAACAGTCATTCAAGCTGTCCTACAGGCTCAGGGTGCATCAGTGTCAGCGCGAACTATCCATCGACATTTTAATTAAATGAAACGCTATTGCATGAAACCCAGGAGGACCCCAGTGCTGACACAGAGGCAAATAAAAGCTAGACTGCAGTTTGCCAAAATGTACGTGAATAAGCCAAAATCCTTCTAATAAAGCATCTAAAGCCTATTATTATATCTACTATATATTGGGATAGGATCTTTGAGATGTGAATACCCCTACAAGGCTAGATTCCCAAATTCCATTTTTGGAAGAGGAGGATATTTGAAAAAATGAAGCTGTCTTATATTCTGAATCTGTTCCCCACCTTGCATATGGCTTTTTTTGTACCGAGTTGTATTGTTCACTTTTCTTCGCTGTTCTCATTGTAACCGATAATAACATCAATGTCCTACTACATAAATGTGCTGACTTTTCCCAGAGCATAACCTTTTGTATCACATTTCCTCTGTGTTTTTATTCTTCCATATAATCTATTTGTGAAACGAGGCAACTTCTTTGTTATTGATTGGTATCATATAACCTTGGCCCAGTATTAAAGCTACCACACCAGCTGAAGGCAGTGCTGTGTGAGATCCGCAGAGCCACACATAAATATTAATGCTACGTTTTGCAGGTTCTTCTCTCACTATTTAATATATTTTTAAAGTCTATTGTAAGCAAAAAGTAGAAAGATTTTTTGTAAAGTTACAAGCAGAATTTCATGACTGAAAATGCTGTTTTTTTCAAAGTTCAGGTTCATGCAGTGCAATCTTGATGGAGGTGTCATGTAAGTTAATATAGTTTAATATAGTTAATGCCAGGATGGATCCTTAATTCTGGAAAAAAAAACTTTTTGGTCCTATCCCTGTATTACACATATGAAGCTATGTATTGCATGAGAAGTACTCACACAGTGAGGAAGTGAGGACTAGTTTTAGTACATGTCAAACGGTCTTGTGTAGTTCTGTGAAGGTGACATTAAAGGGGTTATTTCCACATGGTAAATGCTTAAAGAGAACCTGCCAGCTGATACATGCTGTTCGATCGAGGGGCAACATGTATCAGGCACTGATTGTATGAACTCAGCCAGATATTTTTGACTCTGAAACCCACCGGGCTAGGGATGCGCCACCATTGGGTTTTAAGACAGCTGCACTATGCAAGTTTTCTTTAACTTTGATTGGCCTTATCCTTCCACGGTTATTTAAACTTTAGGTAACATAGTTTTGAACATAGTAACATAGTTTTGAAGGCTGAAGGAAGACCTTATGTCCATCTAGTTCAGCCTATTTTTAGTGCAGCTGTTCTGCATTGTTGATCCTGGGGAAGGCAAAAAACACACAGAGTAGAAGCCAATTTTCTCCATAGGAAAAAAATTCCTTCCCCTAAGCAGGGTCAACCACCTACCTATAATATTATGTTATTCATAACCTTCTATACTGTTACTCACAAGAAAAGCATCCATTCCTTTCTTAAATTCATTCAGTGAGTTGGCCATCACCACTTCCTCAGGAAGAGAATTCCAGAGCCTCACTGCTCTTACCGTGAAGAACCCTCTTCTATGCTGGTGCAGAAATTGTCTTTCCTCCAAACGAAGAGAATGCCCCCTTGTTCTTGTCACAGTCCTTGGTATAAACAGTTCATTGGAGAGATCTCTGTATTGCCCTCTGATATACTTGTACAAATATATTAAGTCTCCCCCTAAGTCTTCACTTTTCTAGAATAAATAGACCTAATTTTGATAACCTTTCTGGGTATTGTAGTGAACCAACGCCATTTATCATTTTAGTAGCCCGCCTTTGAACCCTTTCAAGTTCAGTAATGTCTTTTAGTATACAATGCATTATGCAGTCTAAGGCCTGTTTCACACATAGATCCGCCATTTTGCAAAAAAAACGGATCTGCCATTTTTCTTGGCGGATCCGTTTTTTTTCCCATTGAGTTGCATTACCGGCGGATCTTGAGGGATGGCCATGCGTTGGAGCCGTTTTTTTTGCGGATCCTCCAAAATTTTGGTGTCCGCCGACATGTCTGGACGGACAATGCAACGTTTATTCGGGCGGCCAGATCCGCATTTTACATTGCGCATGCCCGGAGGATTTGCCTCGGCCGCAAATTTAACCCTAAACCCTGTTCTGGCGTCTGAAAAAAAAATTCTCTCTCTCTCTCCCCTCTCCCCAGGCAGTGGTTCCTTTAAAATTCTTCCTTCGACGGATCCGTTAAAACAACGGTCCGGTGCAAAACGTTGTGATCAGTACAGGAACGGATCCGTTGTCCGCCATTTTAGCAGATTTTAACTGAGGAAAAAAACTGATGTGAGAAACAGGTCTTAGGCTACTTTCACACTTGCGTTTTTTTGCTGCGCGTTTTTTGCGCACACAAACGCATGAAAAAAACGCATCATGTGTTTGTGTGCGTTTTTTTGCGGGTTTTGGTGCGTTTTTTAAAAAAACGCATGCTTTTTTTGCACATACGTGCGCATTAAAATGCGCAAGTATGCGCACCCATAGACTATAATGGGTGTTTTGCTGTAAAAAAAACGCATTGCGTGCGCATGCTTTTTTGGGGGGCAAGTCGGACGCAGAAAAAATGCAGCAGGATGCATTTTGTGCGCCCGAGCGTACACTACAAAAAAACGCATGCGCATACAAACGCCTATGCGCACCCATGTTAAAGTATAGAGGAAAAAAACGCATGCTTTTTTGGCTAAAAAACAGCCCAAAAAAACGCAAGTGTGAAACCAGCCTTAGCATGTAGTTATCCCTCCATTAAGTCTAAATGTTTTTCATTTAAATCTTATCATATATAATTCTTTTTATTATTAAAGTGTGTATTTTTGTGAGACACTTTAGCTACTCTTTCTTTTGTTGATTAATTGTTTCTGATCTATAGATGTGTCTCTGCTACTAGTATTATTATTCTTTGGTAATGGCAAAATTGACATTGTAATATTGTGTTTTGGATAAGTATCTGACTGTATTTCTAATCATTGAGGACACAATTAATCTTGACCAAATCCCAACTCTATTTGCTTAAATTAAATCCCAAACTTGCAAAAATCCTCCATCATGCTAAACTGTTGCCTGAAGACACTCATTGTGCTGGTCTCCAGTCTTCTGTGGCAGCCAAATATTTAACATTTTGACTGATCAATCCAGAGCACATGCCTCCATTTTTCTTCACCTAAGTTCCTATAATTTGGTGTATAGGTGAGGTGCTTGTCCATGTTTCCATGTCAAAGGAATGGCTTTCTAGCCACAATTCTTCCATGTAGACCATGTGGCCAGACCTCTCTGAACAGTACAAGGGTGTACCTGGGTTCCATTGTGACAGTGCTGAGCTGTCGACACTGCTGGACATCTTCTGATTTTGAAGCATGATATGTTTTTCATCTTTAACTGCATGATTTGTAGACACCGCTCTATCTATTCACAAATATTTATATAGGGAACTTGCTGAAATGATGATTGCTAGTACAGCATGTGCATTAAAATGTACTGCATTACAGTTTAATGCTTCCTCCCACCTATTCTTTTTCTCTTTGTAAGACCTTGTTAGACCTTGCCTATACATCCTCATTTGGTGATGAATTTTTAATTATTTGATCAATAAAAAGGTGATTTTATTTATTCCCTTGCTTAGGGGTTTCTGTTTGCTCCAATCTTCTTTTTGCTTTTCTCGTTCATTAGTACATGGGTGGAGCTAGATTCCATTGTGCCAATGCTGAGCTGATGACACTGCTGGACATCTTCTGATTTTGAAGAAAAGTAAGCACGTCTTTCATCTTCTCACCCAGCCAAACCAGATCTCACACTTTGCACTGATGAGAGGTAGTAACTCAAAACACAGTGTCTGCAAATTGAGAATATGGTTTGGCTTTTATTCTAAGTCATGTGGCAAGACTCATTAAAGGGTCGATATTGACTTATAGGATTCCTACTTCCAATAGGTGTCAATAGAGTTCTAGTTCTCTTGCTCTCTGAAGAGACAATTTGCATATTTAGTTTCCCAGAGGAACATTGCCAGACTTAAAAGTCTCCTTTCCTTGGCATGGCATACTTCACATGTTACTCTCCACAAGTAGAAGCATTATTCCTTGGATCTTCTGCTCAAAGTATTCTTGTCTGGCCACTCCATCTACGGTCCTCAACATTTCCCTATTCTTGATTGTTCTTCAAAAGAGCTTGACCAGCACTTATTGAAACTCCAGTCACTGACGATGTATGTGAGGGGAGATATGTGTCACAAAGCTTGCTATCTTTCATGATGTGGAACTCAGAAGTTTCTCTCCAGTATGTTATGTGAATGGCTGTAAGAGATGAGTGGGACGGCCACCCATCATATTTCCTCCCCAAGGGTATTGTTCGGCAGGTTAAATATCTGGCCACCAAGTTGTTTTTCTCTGTGTGAGTGTTTGGAGGCACTGAAGTCTCCAGTCTGGAGCTCCAGTGGGAGCTGAAGTTTACTGTTTTCTGAGCAGGCGAATCCCACAGGCATATGGACTGTGCTCTAAGTTATCTTTTGTTTTGCCATTATGCCAGAAAGATCATGCTTAGTGTGTTAAATCCTGCACTGGTTTATGCTGTGTTTAAGTAATCCAGTAGAAGAAACGTTTCTATGTCTACCGCTGAGAGCATCTGTGTAAGCCAGGCTATCACAGTTGGTGTTTTGATTGTGGGAATGTAGCTACTACAGAGAATGTTACATGTCGTGAGTCCAGCAGCATGGAGGACATAATCAAACACCTAGTACAGATGTAGCAGCAACAGCATATGAACAAGTTACTGCTACAGCAGATACAACAGCAGCAGGAGCAGTGGCAACAAATGCAGCTTCTGGTGAGTGCCATTCAGGGCTGGTCGACCGCCCCACCCCCATGTGCGGCTGATGATTTCCACATCTGGAAAGCGGTAAGATGAGCCATGCAGAAGATAACCCCCAGGGAAAATGTGGAAGCCTCTCTCACAGTTTTCAAGAAGGTGGTGGATCAGGAGAAACTTCCGCCAGAGCAGTGGGCAGAGGTGCTGACGCCATATTTAATGGGTGAACCCCAGAAAGCATATTATGACTTAGCACTACAGGATGCCAAGGAATATTCCAAGTTAAAGACCAAAATCGTGGCATGCCTAGGACTATCTATGTTGGATAGAGCCCAATGAATCCACCACTGGGTGAATGCTAACTATAAACCCGTTTGCAGATGTTTGACTTCTTACATCTAGTCCAAAAGTGGTTGCAGTCAGAGTCTTCCACTCCTGCCAAGATGGTCGAGCGTGAGGTGATAGACATAGTCATCCACTCCCTTCCCAGGCCAGTACATACCTGGGTTGCCCAGGGCAACCCTCAGAATTGAACGACCTGGTACCAGGTTGTCGAGAAATCCCTTGGGAAACCAGACATCATCACTTCCTAGTACTGGAATACCCAAATGGGTCGGGCTCACCACAGAGGTGGTCTAGAGCCACAAACGGGGGGCATTCCAATCCTACTGAAGGTCCTTCAAAGACTGTTGTTAAGGATGTGGTCTATTGGTAAAGTCACCATCCTGGACACATAGCCACCTGGTGTCATATGTCACCGGCGCCAATGGACTTCAGCTTAGGTTGGCAATGTTTGTTTTATTTTTATGTTTTTCATGCCTGTAGTGTGGACTGTGAACCTGGCGAGGGGCTGCAGCTTTGTGCCATGTCAATTATGGGGTAATGGTACTTGGACTGTTGGAGTAGGGAAGTCTGGTGACTCTGATCAGTGCTACACATTCAAAAAGAAAAAGCTTAAAAAGACCCCCATACTATTTATAAAAACTTTTATTTTAATACCATAAAAAGGCAGGGTTAAGTAGTCTAATATGATTTGATAACAATACATAAAGGAGAGGGGACAGTGGGGCTTGCCCTATAACGGTCTCATCCACTTTCCCTACCTTGGCATGGAGGTTGGCACCCTAGTATTGCGATGTTGGCTCTCCCTCTCTGACCCTATTATGCTGTAAGTGTATACACCAAAAATGTGTGATGAGGAGACAGTATTTGGGAAAACGACAATAATATCAATGTATAAAAAATTTCACCTCACAAAAAAAGCCATCAGTAGATCGTTATATAATCAGTGGAGCACTTTTGGACACTCTTTTAAGATAAAAATAAGCTGGATCATTTAATAAAGCAATTTTCACATTAGAGCAGAAACAGCATCAACTGCAGTAGAGTGACCAAAAACCACCAACAATATAAACAATTGTCATTAGTAGTAATGAGCGAATAGTGAAATATTTGGATTCGGGAAAATAGTCACAAATAATTTCTAATATCCATGTATTCGTACCAAATAATGAATCCAATGCAAGTCAATGGGAAATATTTTTTTGCTTGACTCAACAAACAGGTCTGGCGGCATGAGAAAAAAAATGAAATGGGTGGGAAAGAGCTAAAACTAATTGGGATCAGCATGGAGAAGATGCCTGCATGCCTTTCTGACTCATATGTGTTATCCAGGAAAAATGTTGCCATACTATTGCTCCGGTTTTAGAGATTTATAAGAAGACCTACCAAACCAAATTTTTTTTTAAAGGGAAAAATACTAAGAAATATTTTTTCCTTCATATAACATGCATATAACGCAAAATAATAATTAAAAAAATAATTAAAAAATTATACCTCCCCTTCAGTATACAGCTCTGGCAAAAATTAAGAGATCACCACTAGTGTTGAGCATTCCGATACCGCAAGTATCGGGTATCGGCCGATACTTGCTGTATCGGAATTCCGATACCGACTTCCGATATTTTTTCAATATCGGAAGTCGGCATCGGAATCGGAAGTTCAAAGTTGATTGACAGCCTGACGTCATCATGATGCGCGGTGTGTGCGCATCATGATGCGCCGTCATTTCGGGCCTTCCGGGGGTCTCTGCCGGCCTGCCGGGGGGCTGTGCCGGCCTGCCGGGGGGCTGTGTGGACTGCCCGGGGTCTGTACCGGCCTGCCGGGGGGCTGTGCCGGCCTGCCGGTGGTCTGTGCACCCTGTGGGGGTCTGTACCGGCCTGCCGGGGGGCTGTGCCGGCCTGCCGGTGGTCTGTGCACCCTGTGGGGGTCTGTGCCGGCCTGCCGGGGGGCTGTGCTGATGTCCGGGGGTCTGTGCAAGCATCGTCCGATGGGACTACAAGTCCCATCTGGCGATGCCTGCTACCATGACAGTGATTGACACATTAGCCAATGATGGGACAGTAGTAGTCCCATCATCCGGCTAATGTGTTAAATGTTAAAAAAAAAAAAAAAAATACTACATACATACTACATGCATGCTACATACATACTACATGCTACATACATACTACATACATACTACATACATACCACATATATACTACATACATACTACATACATAACACATATATACTACATACATACTACATACATACTACATACATACTACATATATACTACATGCATGCTACATACATACTACATGCTACATATATACTACATACATACTACATACATACTACATACATACTACATGCATGCTACATACATACTACATGCTACATACATACTACATATATACTACATGCATGCTACATACATACTACATGCTACATACATACTACATATATACTACATACATACTACATACATACTACATGCATGCTACATACATACTACATGCTACATACATACTACATATATACTACATGCATGCTACATACATACTACATGCTACATACATACTACATATATACTACATACATACTACATATATGCTACATACATACTACATATATACTACATGCATGCTACATACATACTGCATGCTACATACATACTACATGCTACATACATACTACATATATGCTACATACATACTACATATACTACATGCATGCTACATACATACTGCATACTACATACATACTACATGCTACATACATACCACATATATACTACATACATACTACATGCATGCTACATGCTACATACATGCCACATACATACTACATACATACTACATACATACTACATACATACTACATGCTACATACATACTACATATATACTACATGCATGCTACATACATACTACATGCTACATACATACTACATATATACTACATGCATGCTACATACATACTGCATTCTACTTGCATGCTACATACATACTACATACATACTACATGCTACATACATACCACATACACTCACTGGCCACTTTATTAGGTACACCTGTCCAACTGTGTGTTAAGACTTAATTTCTAATCAGCCAATCACATGGCGGCAACTCAGTGCATTTAGGCATGTAGACATGGTCAAGACAATCTCCTGCAGTTCAAACCGAGCATCAGTATGGGGAAGAAAGGTGATTTGAGTGCCTTTGAACGTGGCATGATTGTTGGTGCCAGAAGGGCTGGTCTGAGAATTTCAGAAACTGCTGATCTACTGGGATTTTCACGCACAACCATCTCTAGGGTTTACAGAGAATGGTCCGAAAAAGAAAAAAAATCCAGTGAGCGGCAGTTCTGTGGCCGGAAATGCCATGTTGATGCCAGAGGTCAGAGGAGAATGGGCAGACTGGTTCGAGCTGATAGAAAGGCAACAGTGACTCAAATTGCCACCCGTTACAACCAAGGTAGGCAGAAGAGCATCTCTGAACGCACAGTGCGTCGAACTTTGAGGCAGATCGGCTACAGCAGCAGAAGACCACACTGGGTACCACTCCTCTCAGCTAAGAACAGGAAACTGAGGCTACAATTTGCACAAGCTCATCGAAATTGGACAGTAGAAGATTGGAAAAACGTTGCCTGGTCTGATGAGTCTCGATTTCTGCTGCGACATTCGGATGGTAGGGTCAGAATTTGGCGTAAACAACATGAAAGCATGGATCCATCCTGCCTTGTATCAACGGTTCAGGCTGGTGGTGGTGGTGTCATGGTGTGGGGAATTTTTTCTGGGCACTCTTTGGGCCCCTTGGTACCAATTGAGCATCGTTGCAACGCCACAGCCTACCTTAGTATTGTTGCTGACCATGTCCATCCCTTTATGACCACAATGTACCCAACATCTGATGGCTACTTTCAGCAGGATAATGCGCCATGTCATAAAGCTCGAATCATCTCAGATTGGTTTCTTGAACATGACAATGAGTTTACTGTACTCAAATGGCCTCCTCAGTCACCAGATCTCAATCCAATAGAGCATCTTTGGGATGTGGTGGAACGGGAGATTCGCATCAGGGATGTGCAGCCGACAAATCTGCGCCAACTGTGTGATGCCATCATGTCAATATGGTCCAAAATCTCTGAGGAATGCTTCCAGCACCTTGTTGAATCTCTGCCACGAAGAATTGAGGCAGTTCTGAAGGCAAAAGGGGGTCCAACCCCTTACTAGCATGGTGTACCTAATAAAGTGGCCAGTGAGTGTATATACTACATACATACTACATACAATACATTCATACAATACATACATAGACATACAGTACATATAACATAGAGTAACATACTTACCAATACTTGTCACATTGTTCCCCGAAGCCATTGTCTTTTACGGAATAAATATTAACATAACAAACCACAAAAATACTCACCCACGATCCGAAGCAGTCCACGAGTGTGTCCCACGACGATCTTGGGTAGAGAACTGCAGCATCAGCTGTTGCTGCCGTTCTCTACGGGCTGCAGGAATCCAATGACGGAAGGTAGGTATCCTTCCGCACTGTATTCCTCCGCCACTTAAAAAAAAAAAAAGTCCCTAGTCTCACTTTATGCCATTGCTGCGTGGGAATTTCCCACACAGCAATGGCATAAAGTGAGACTAGGGACTTTTTTTTTTTTAAGTGGCGGAGGAATACAGTGCGGAAGGATACCTACCTTCCGTCATTGGATTCCTGCAGCCCGAAGAGAACGGCAGCAACAGCTGATGCTGCAGTTCTCTACCCAAGATCGTCGTGGGACACACTCGTGGACTGCTTCGGATCGTGGGTGAGTATTTTTGTGGTTTGTTATGTTAATATTTATTCCGTAAAAGACAATGGCTTCGGGGAACAATGTGACAAGTATTGGTAAGTATGTTACTCTATGTTATATGTACTGTATGTCTATGTATGTATTGTATGAATGTATTGTATGTAGTATGTATGTAGTATATATGTGGTATGTATGTAGCATGTAGTATGTATGTAGTATGTATGTAGCATGCATGTAGCATGCAGTATGTATGTAGCATGCATGTAGTATATATGTAGTATGTATGTAGCATGTAGTATGTATGTAGTATGTATGTAGTATGTATGTGGTATGTATGTAGCATGTAGCATGCATGTAGTATGTATGTAGTATATATGTGGTATGTATGTAGCATGTAGTATGTATGTAGCATGCAGTATGTATGTAGCATGCATGTAGTATATATGTAGTATGTATGTAGCATATATGTAGTATGTATGTAGCATGTAGTATGTATGTAGCATGCAGTATGTATGTAGCATGCATGTAGTATATATGTAGTATGTATGTAGCATATATGTAGTATGTATGTAGCATGTAGTATATATGTAGTATGCATGTTGCATGCATGTAGTATATATGTAGTATGCATGTTGCATGCATGTAGTATATACACTCACTGGCCACTTTATTAGGTACACCATGCTAGTAACGGGTTGGACCCCCTTTTGCCTTCAGAACTGCCTCAATTCTTCGTGGCAGAGATTCAACAAGGTGCTGGAAGCATTCCTCAGAGATTTTGGACCATATTGACATGATGGCATCACACAGTTGGCGCAGATTTGTCGGCTGCACATCCCTGATGCGAATCTCCCGTTCCACCACATCCCAAAGATGCTCTATTGGATTGAGATCTGGTGACTGAGGAGGCCATTTGAGTACAGTGAACTCATTGTCATGTTCAAGAAACCAATCTGAGATGATTCGAGCTTTATGACATGGCGCATTATCCTGCTGAAAGTAGCCATCAGATGCCTGTTCCTAGCTGAGAGGAGTGGTACCCAGTGTGGTCTTCTGCTGCTGTAGCCCATCTGCCTCAAAGTTCGACGCACTGTGCGTTCAGAGATGCTCTTCTGCCTACCTTGGTTGTAACGGGTGGCAATTTGAGTCACTGTTGCCTTTCTATCAGCTCGAACCAGTATGCCCATTCTCCTCTGACCTCTGGCATCAACAAGGCATTTCCGGCCACAGAACTGCCGCTCACTGGATTTTTTTTCTTTTTCGGACCATTCTCTGTAAACCCTAGAGATGGTTGTGCGTGAAAATCCCAGTAGATCAGCAGTTTCTGAAATACTCAGACCAGCCCTTCTGGCACCAACAATCTTGCCACGTTCAAAGGCACTCAAATCACCTTTCTTCCCCATACTGATGCTCGGTTTGAACTGCAGGAGATTGTCTTGACCATGTCTACATGCCTAAATGCACTGAGTTGCCGCCATGTGATTGGCTGATTAGAAATTAAGTCTTAACACACAGTTGGACAGGTGTACCTAATAAAGTGGCCAGTGAGTGTATGTAGTATGTATGTTGCATGTAGTATATATGTAGTATGTATGTTGCATGTAGTATATATGTAGTATGCATGTTGCATGCATGTAGTATATATGTAGTATGTATGTTGCATGTAGTATATATGTAGTATGTATGTTGCATGTAGTATATATGTAGTATGAATGTAGCATGTATGTAGTATGTAGTATGAATGTAGCATGTATGTAGTATGCATGTTGTATGTATGTAGCATGTAATTTTTTTTTTTTTTTTTTACATTCAACACATTAGCCGGATGATGGGACTACTACTGTCCCATCATTGGCTAATGTGTCAATCACTGTCATGGTAGCAGGCATCGCCCGATGGGACTTGTAGTCCCATCGGACGATGCCTGCACAGACCCCCGAAGCCTGCACAGCCCCCCGGCAGGCCGGCACAGCCCCCCGGAGCCTGCACAGCCCCCCGGCAGGCCGGCACAGCCCACCGGAGCCTGCACAGCCCCCCTGGCAGGCCGGCACAGCCCCCGGCAGGCCGGCACAGACCACCGGAGCCTGCACAGACCCCCCTGGCAGGCCGGCACAGCCCCCCGAAAGGCCCGTACAGACCCCAGGCTGTACAAGGGAAAAACAGGATTTTTCTTATTCCGATACCGGAAGTCCCATAGACTTGAATGGGACTTCCGGTATCGGAATCGGCGATACCGATACTTTTTTTTAAGATCGGCCGATCCATTCCGATCCGATACTTTGAAGTATCGGACGGTATCGCTCAACTCTAATCACCACATTCAAACCCTCTTATGGGCAGCCCATTGTCCAGACCTGAACCCCATTGAAAACCTCTGGAATGTAATCAAGAGGATGATGGATAGTCACAAGCCATCAAACATAGAAGAACTGCTTAAATTTTGGCACTAGAAGCAGTGTGAAAAACTGGTGGAAAGCATGCCAAGACACATGAAAGCTGTTTTTAAAAATCTTTGTTATTCCACAAAATATTCATTTCTGAACGCTTCCTGAGTTAAAACATTAGTATTGTTTCTAAATGATTATAAACTTGTTTTCATTGCATTATTTGGGATCTGAAAGCACTGTTTTTTTTTAAATTTTGACCATTTCTCCTTTTCAGATAAAAACAAAACAAAATTTATAGCTTGGAAATTTGGAGACATGTTGTCAGAAGTTTGTAGAATAAAATCACAGTTTACATTTTACTCAAAAATATACCTATAAAGAGAAAAATCAGACAAACAGAACATCTGGAATTGGTCTCTTTATTTTTGCCAGAGCTGTATGTTCACATGTAGAGTTTTGGCTTTATTTTTTCCTTTAACATTTGTGAGGGCTCTCACTCCTACATTTGGGAGGTCCCTCCCTCATTCCAAATTGTTAGCTACATAGTGGAGTACATACTCCCCATCACTTTACAATGCCAGCTAAAACATGCTCATGTGAATTTAGAGCTTTGCACGCCACCACCATAACATCCACCACCATGTCATTATGTGGCCCTTGTTTTACATTTTCGGAGGGACAGCATGTGCCGAGAAACCTGCGTTTTGGAACGTCCGTCAGGTGGCCCTGTATCATACATTTGGGAGAACTCTCACTCCTATATTTGGGAAGACCCTCCCTCATTCCAAATGGTTAGCTAGACAGTGGAATGCATATTCCCCATCACTTTACAATGTCAGGTAAAACATGCCCATTTGAGTTTTGGGCTTCACCCACCACCACCACATCCACCGCCATGTCATTATGAGGCCGTCGCTTCACATTTTCAGAGGGCCAGCAGGTGCCATGAAACCTGAGTTTGAGAATGGCCCTCAGATGGCCCTGCATCATACATTTGGGAGAGCTCCCACTCCTATATTTGGGAAGACCCTTCCTCATTCCAAATGGTTAGCTAGACAGTGGAATACATATTCCCCATCACTTTACAATGCCAGCTAAAACATGCCCATTTGAGTTTTTGCCTCTCCCACCACCACACCTACCGCCATGTCATTATGCGGCCCTTGCTTCACATTTTCAGAGGGACAGCATGTGCCCTGAAACCTGATTCTTGTGAGCTCCACAGTTCATTTTGGCCACCAGATCCCAATGGACCCACTGTCATAGTGGGTGAAGACGCTGTTTCATAAAGGTAATACAGGCGTTTGGAGAGCTGTATGATCAATGTCAGTAAATTGGATTCTACAAGACACCTAAAGCATTAGAACTAAATTCTGAATACAGTGTATGCAAGCAAGGGCCTGTATTGTGGTCAGTCTGTCAGGCCTGAAACCCATGTCAGGAACATGAACAAGCCTCATTTTACTTGGAAGCAGCTTCCTCAAGGGAAAGAGACAGGAGTGACATTGAGCAATCTGCACAAACCTATGCACTTCTCATGGAAACTGCACAACCAGGGAGAACGTATCTTTTGCATGGTTTCGAGCAACAATGGAGTAATTACAGGATATGTCCCAGAGAGTGACGAGGTCTGTGGAGTGTATTACTCAGATGACAGGCAGTGCTACAGAGCTCAGGTAATGGCCTGAACATGGCAATGACTATTTTTCAATATGTGTAAGGCTGCGGCCTGAATAGGTTTGTGGAGCATATTAACCCAGTCTCTTAGGCCGGGTTCACATTAGCGTATGTGTGCGCACAGATCCGCATCGATCTGCATGCGTCTTGTGTACCTATGTTTAACATTGTGAACGCAGGGACATGCGTTTTCATCAGTTTGGGTGTGGATGGGTCGGCATGGATCGTTTTGCCCCTCCTGCCGAACGCAACATGTTGCATTTTTTGATCCATCAAGTATGCACAGGCATGTCTATGCGGATGAGTGCATCAAAGCAACACATTACTGTCTATAGGAACTCATTGGTACGCACAGATATGCGCATGGATGCGTTCGATACGCATGCATACTTCAGACTGAGGAGGTCCAGGAACTGATTAAGCACCTCCCAAAAGGGGGTGTTGGCACAGGAAGTCCAGATCTCTCAAGACTGTGCATGGGATATCAAGACTCTGTATGTAAGTATAGAAGCTTTTAAAATGTCTGTCTGCCTGTCTGTCTGTACTTATGTTTTTCTTTCTGTTCCTTGTAGACTGTGCAGTGTTCCTGTTGTGGATCCTGTCCCGGAATCCTCCGGTTCCAAGATAGTGTCCGGTGGTGTGGTCCAGGCTTCAATCTAATATAAGTATGATTGTTTGTACTTTTGCTCTGCCAGACTCAGTCTTCGTCACTTATGTTTTTCTTTCTGTTCCTTGTAGACATTGCCGTGCTGGTGTCCTGGATTGAGGCATGTTCTGGAATTTCCCAGTTCTGCTGTTCCAGTGTTGTGCTGCCGTTCCGGTGTTGTGCTGCTGACCTGATGTTGTACCGCTGTCCTGGTGCTCTGCTGCTGTCCCAGTTCTGTGCTGCCTGACTGCTCTGCTGTTGGGCTACTGCCTGTAATGTACGCGTCCATTGTGTTTTTATTTATTTTTATTTTTTTTCTTTATTTTCATTATTGTTGGCTCAAGTTAAATTTTCCTTATCTGTTCTTTTCTAGTGTTTCACTTGAATGCTGCCTGCTATTCCAACATGTCCTCCAGTGAAGACCAGAATGCTTCCCAGAGTGGACATGACAGTGATTACGTAATCACTAATTGGTATGTATTGACTGACAATAGACATATGGTAAATCATGTATTTTCTTTACAGGAACCTTCCAGTGCGGAAGAGCATAAGCAGTCAAGTGGAAATGAATGTTCCCAGGGTCGTCGGGCTCAAGTTCCTGAGGAGGAAAGACGGTGTGTAAGTAATCTTTTCATTACCAGAGTTGTAATTGAATTTGGTTTCAGTTTTGTATCTTTAAAACTATATGACTTGTACTTTTTTCTTTTTATTTGATCTATAGGTTCCATAACTTGAGGAAGGCAAACCCCAGATTGACAATGACAAGCTCATTCCTCTTGTGCAAGAGCGAGCAGCGTTGTGGGACACCCGTGATTATAACCATTCAGACTCAGGATTGATTCGATGACTCTGGGAAGAAGTGGCCAGGTCGCTGTTGGATGATTGGGATCATGCCACCCCACAAGATAGAAAGGATTTTCACAAGTATTGCAATGTGATGTGACGCGTCTGTTTACCTGTAAATGTAGGTGCCTTTTTTACAATTTATTTATTTTTTCACAGTGAAGAGAGTCAAGGTCCATTTGCGTTCGATGAAGGATCGCATCAACAAGGATATGAGAGAGATTTGTGTCCAAAGTGGTGCTACTCCAAAGGTCTCAAAATATAAATACCATCGTATGCTGTCTTTTCTGAGGCCTGCGGTTGCTCAGCGAACGTGGGTATCTTTTGTGTTGTGTTACTATTGTCTAAACTATTTTATTTTTTTAGTAATGTTTGTAATTTCTTTTCCACACAGAACCTGGAGCAGCACCACACAACTTTGGATTGTCCTCAGTTGGAGCGGCCCCTAATCGAACAGCATTGAACAGTCCCAATCATCCACCAGCGATTGAGCAACCAGGCAGCCTTCGCAGGCTGGGGAACAGGCAGCCGCTCCATCAAGTTTTCCCCTCTCCCAGCCCTCTGCCACTGGTTTTGTTGGATCTGCTTGCCAGTAGCAGTGGGCCTAGGAGAGGTCAATCATGCCAGAGTTTATTCATTTAAGCTCGATCTTCCAGGATGGGATGAAGGTGGTTGAAGATAGACTGGGCAGTGGGTTCAATCATGTGAACACACTTTTCCAGGAAGTCCACAGATGCCTTGACTGCCTGGAAGTTGACCTTCAGAGACCGGCGAGACTTTTTTCCACAATAGACTGGGGCGTGTCGGAAAACCTGCCGCCTGACCTCCAGCTGTATGTAATGAGGGCATGTCAGGCTGCTTACAGCGATGCCATGCAGCAGTCCCAACTGTAGTCTAGATGTCACCAGCAGCCACATAGTTCTTTTCCTACAGGGCAACAAGGGCCAGCATAGCACCAGTGGCAAGAGAATTATCCTCCTACAGTTCCCAGCTACAACACGGAGCCGAGTGCAGCACCCCTCCACCTTGCAGCACCCACCATGTAGCCAAGTGCAGCACCCCTCCAGCTTGCAGCACCCACCATGCAGCCGAGTTCAGCACCCCTCCAGCTTGCAGCACCCCTCCAGCTTACAGCACCCACCACTCAGCCCAGTACAGCACCCTTCCAGCTTGCAGCACCCACCACGCAGCCGAGTGCAGCACCCATCACACTGCCCAGTGCAGCACCTATAGAAAGCAAGAAATGCTGAGGGAACATCAAAAAAAGGGGACCACTCAGCACACTGTCATGATCCAGGTTGGATCTGACAGATTAAATGTTCAAGAAACCTTTTTTTTTTCCTTTAGCTGTGCTAAAGGTGGTTTTGTCCCCGGTGGCCATTAGGATTATTGCACTGTGGTGTGGTTTGTTCTAAGTTTTCCCCCTGGTGGTGGTAAGCGTTATTGCACTCTGTTTCTTTAGTGCACATGATTAGAATACAGGTGTGATTGCTGGCTCTGATATAAAAGAGTCTCAGGTGTTGCAATCAGCGTTGGTGATATTGTTTGGGCTTTTCCAACCAGGCTGGGTGAAGGAAGGAGCTGAGGAGCATCCAGGACAGCTCGGTCAGAGTCCTGGAGTGGCAGCTATGGTGTCAGCGAGAAGTTTGTGTAAAGCATGGTGGAGTGGCAGCTATGGTGTCAGCGAGGAGTTTGTGTAAAGCATGGTGGAGTGGCAGCTATGGTGTCAGTGAAGAATTCTTGCAAAGCTTGGTGGAGTGGCAGCTATGGTGTAGAGCTGCACTCAGTTGCTGGACTCTTTTGCTGGAAGCTGCACTCAGGTGCTGGACTCCGTTGCTGGACAGCTGCACCCAGGTGTTGGACACGGTGGGAGGAAGATGCACTCAGGTGTTGGATTCTGTTGCCTGGAGCAAGTGCATCAGAGCAAAGCTAAGTGTTTCCCTGTTTGTCAATTTTCCTCATGTTGGTATTAGTGCAGCGGTGGGGCCAGTGCCTGCACCACCCAGCTCCCTAGCAAGGGATAGGTATAGGGTGTGCTAGGGTGACAGGTTCGTGATCGGCGACAGGTGAGGAGCTTGTATAGGGAACGTTAGGAGTGTTAGGGACACTGACTCAGGGGAGTGCAGGAGGTCTCCACATCCCCTGTTCCCTATCGCAGGACCCACCGTTGTAAATGTTTCCCTACCCCTTGTCTTGTCGTTTTAATACTGGTCTGCGAGCCGTGTCACACAGGACAGTATCACGTGCCATGTCCTATTGTATTAGTTACCGGCCTGCTGGTTGCGTCACACAGGATGGGGCACGTGACACACCCAATACAAAACTCACGGAAAAAAAATTTGTCACAAAAAAATTTCCCTCCGCCTACACCCTCCCCTCCTAATGTGTCTCTGTTAAGCAATCTGTCCACACCTTCCCTTGTGTCTGTCCCTTCCAATGTGTCTATCCCTTCTGTATCTATCCCTTCCAATTTGTATTCTACTCCTAATGTGTCTTCTTCCCCCAATGACCCAATGACCCCATTTTGTTGCCACTTCCCCTGTAACCACTCCCTCACCCACTCCTACCCAATCATCCCAGCCCGACACCCCCCCGGTCCACAATGTCACACCTTCTAATCAACGCTGATCCTAAACCTCATTTTTACTTATTGTTTGCTAAATTATTTTTGGTAAATTAAAAATTTTTGCTAATAAAAAATCTTAAATCACTGTGTTTACCTCTTTATTTGAAAACACTCACATGTGTGTATTGTATAACGGATGATGTGTTATTATTATTAAAGTTATCAAACAATACAGGTACATTTACAAGTGGAATAAACCATTTCATCTTGCCATGACACATGTCCAATATCAGAAACAAAGTAAGCAGCAAAGTGATCCCTCATTTGGATAACTTCCAATGTACTCCTCAGAGGGTGATCTTGGTAATCATGCAATGTGCTAACTTCAGGTTCCTCAAGTTCTAAGTGTAATTGTGCAGAACAACACATGCTTTCACTACCTCATCAGTTATCTCAGTTTTTAGATTGATGGCTGTTCCCAAAATGCGCCATTTAGATGCCAACAATCTAAAGGCACCCTTCACAGTTCTTCATGCCCTTGTCAATCGGTAGTTGTAAATCCTTTTTGTGTGATTGAAGTCCTGACTCGAGTATGGTTTTATGAGGTTGGCACACATTTGCAATGCCTCATCCCCAACCACAACAAATGGCATTGGCAGTCCTTCAGTGTTCAGAAGAGGTCGTGGCATTGGATAATTGAAATTATTCCCATACCAACGTTGCTCCATGTCAGAGTCTTTCAAAGTCTGAGAGTGATTGGCTCGTCCAAATGAGCCAACGTCCACAGCGACAAATCGACAGTCAACATCTGCAATCGCCATGAGAACTATCGAAAAGTATTTTTTGTAGTTGAAATACTCAGATCAACTTCCAGCAGGTTTCACAATCTGAATGTGTTTGCCGTCCACAGCCCCCAAACAGTTTGGAAAATTACAAATGTCCTGGAATTTGGCAGCATTTTCCAGCTAGAGTTCAGTTGTGGGTTGGGTGAGGAATTCATCATGCAGAACGTCACATAAAGCACTGCAGGTGTCTCCAACAATCCCAGAAAGGGTGGACACTCCAATCCGGAATTGAAAATGTAGAGATCTTAAGGTCTCTCCGGTAGCCAGGTATCTGCAGAACTGAAAATGTAAATAAAAAAGTCAGTAGATGGCTTTTATAACAATAATAATAACGTGTTTCTTTTTCAAAATTGCAAACCTCAGGGTCACCAACAGATGTTCCTCAGCAGGAATTGCTTGATGTAGTTGTGTGTCCTGCCTGGTGATGGATCCTCGGACACGTTGCAGCAAGTCATTGTCTGTCCCGACATCCTCGTGTAGTCATAATACTTCTCCTTGTTATCACGCAGCTCGGTGTACAATAAGTAGTAGGCTCCATGGCTCTCTCTAACTTCAACTATGGGATGTTGCCAGTAGTGATGACGATGTCTTCTCCGTCTTTGTCTTCTTCTTTCTTCTTCACAAGCCACAGCAAAGGCAAAGGCCAGTTTCAATTGCAAGCCCAGATTACGATAGAAGCTCTCCATGCCAAGATCCATCTTGCAGCTGGATACAGCAGCAACAGATGAGAATTTCATCTGTGCAATGGTCTATATACAGAATTCCCATGAGACATGCCCATTGGATGTGGCTTGTGTCAAGGAAACTCTCCTGGAAATTTCGAATGCATGCGCAAAAACAACGCAAACGCATGCCAAAACGCATACAAATGCATTATTTTGGCGTCATGCGTAACCTGATGCAGATAAAAAAACGCAGTGTAAATGCGTTTTGGCATGCATTTGTGCATGCAGATGAAACGCTGTGCACAGAAACGCTAATGTGTACCTAGCCTGAGAAATGCTTAAAATGTACAGAAACTGGGCAATGCTACACCACCATTTCTTTTAGGACCAAAATTTAGAAAATTTAAGGGAAGTGACAGTTTAATAAAGAAACAAAAGTGTCATTTAGGAGCCAGAAAAAGGCAGCATTGGTCTTTGTCCAGTATCGGACAATGCAAAGTGGTAACGAATATGTATGCCCTATCACACAGGGGAAGCACCAATGGTTTCACCCTCAGACACAGATTTTGCACACAGGCATTCCGTCCACCCACTGGAGTGCTGCATATGTGAGCAGTATATGGTGTATGCTAACAGAGGTATCATGTAGAATTTCCATTTGTAAAGGCATGTGTGGATAAAACTTTCAAACTAGCAGCATATACTGAATATAGAGCATGTTTTATTACTCATTTTATTCTGTGTAATGCTGAAACATGAAGAAGTGTGTGGAACATATTAGTGTATTGATGTTCCAAAATGTCCAAGTGCAGATGCAAAAATCAGATACACGCTGAAAGAGACCTTGCTGGTGACCTCACAATACAATTTGCAGTTATTACAAGATGTAGAGATAGGGATTGCAATGTGCAAAGTTTTCAAAAAGTAAAAAACATAACCCACGTGGCGTATGCATAGATAACTGCTAAGTACTTGTTGCAGAAGCAGGAGGAAGATGAGGAGGAGAAAGTGATTTCCTAAACAAAATGAGTTTGCTTGGTAAGGGATGGATGTTAAGACAACTTCCCAAAAAAACATTTGGGCTGCATTTACATTGCGTTGCTGTCATCCATATGACTTACAAAGTCAAAGGAAAACCAGCCCTTGTTCAATTTTAGAAGAGTCAGTCTGTCTGCATTTTCCGTTGACAGCCGTGTGTGCCTATCCGTTATGATTGCACCAGCCGAATTAAAAACCCGCTCAGACAAAAAACTTGCGGCAGGGCATGACCGCACATCCAAGGCATACAAGGAGAAGTTGGGTCAAGTGTTCAGCTTGGACAACCAATAGTTAAAGAGCAATGAAGAATCAAGAAGGACGCTGGTATGGTCACTTAAATAGTCCTTCACCATTTTGGTCTACTTCTCGAACCTTGTCACAGCTACACCCACAGTTAGCCCTGGCTGATGTGATGGTTCCATGAAAATGGCCCAGTTGGTGGATAATTCTCCCTTCTGAGTTGCACCTGTTGTGTATGGCCCGCCCTTGTAATCCTTGTGGGTGAAAAGAGGCGATACCTCTGCGAAGCATGTGACGCGCCCCAGGGGCCGTGGGATACTCAGTACCGAGCCCGATAGCTTCAATGGGAGATGTCACAGTGGCGGTGACCTGGTCCGTGGCCCCAGAATTGGATGGGGATAAATTTATGGAGTGATTCGTGACGCCAGATGGAGTGTCCGACTGTAGTATAGCCGGCACTGCAGATGATCCCTGGGGGAGTAGATGGTGATGGCAGTGCGGATGTTAAACCCTCTTCAACCAGGGCAGACCCCCCCAGAGATTGTGATGCGAGTAGAAGGCATGGAGTAATAAGGCAGGAGACAAGAAAAGTCACTTTATCATTTACTGTAGTTCAGGTGCAGTTCAGAGGAGATATTACAACTCTCACCAGGTTACAGTCTGCTCTGGAGAATGGGAGTTATCTTTCCCTGCTGTGACTCAGTGTAACTTCCTGCTATTCTAATCCCTTCTGCGACCAAGGCTTCCCGGAGTTTAGAACTTCCCAGTATTGCCTCTACTCACTGTGTATTTCTCCTTCAGCAACTTGCAGCGTGAATCCTGTGTGAAGCAGCTCAAGTTCCCACTTGCACTATCCTTCACTGACCCTAGGTTCTTGCAGTATTTCTCAGGGAAAACACTTTTCTGCTGGTTTTATAATCCCACACAGTCTCTCAGCTTCCTGCTCTGAAAGCATGGATGGTCTAGGGGCTGGTCCCTGATGCTTCTTAGCTCTCACTCCTGGATCGAGCACATGTCTAAAACATGCCTCCAAGATGTTCTTCCTCCTTCTTGTTCACTGAAAAACAACTTTAACTCCTCCCCCTCCCAGTTAGGGCATGTCTGCAAAGCTCTAAGCTCCAGACAAGTAAGGGGGTGGTGTAAATTGTGTGTTGTGGTCTCTAGCAGAGAAAGCATAACTCCCATTGCTCACAAAACACATACAAAACAGCACATATTTAACCCTTCTGTGGCGATAAAGATGTGCCATCATGTGTGAGAGATTACAAAGAGTCAATTGATCAGTGTCCTGACCAGGATGAACACTAACCATCCTCTCCTCTTCATGACACATAGCCTCCTCCTCCTCTTCAGGCCATCCATGCTGGACAGACATGAAGCTAGGATTGTGAGTACCCTCTGTAGTGCAGACCAAAAGCTCCTGTTCCTCCTCATCCTCATTCTCCTGTTCCTTGTTATCACCTAATGTGGCCTGAGAATATTGTGTGAGGCTGGGCTGTGTGGTATCAACCACTGTAAAATCTCGCTCCATAGCCACCTGCTCGGCATTCACAGCTTCCTCTTTGAGATTCTGCAGCGAACGTTTTAATAGACAGCAGTGGGATGGTTACGCTAATAACAGCGTCATCAGCTCATCAGTGCTCACTATCTTGGTGTAGTACTCAAAGTTTTGAAGAACCTCTCATATGTCAGTGAGCCACACCCACTTGGCAGTTGTTATGTGTGGGGGCTGAGTGTTACTCTGACGGGCATTGAGAAACTGGAATTTAGACACTGCCCTTTGCATCTCACTAAGCTAAGCCTTGCCAACATATGAAAGGTCGAATTCCAGCATGTGGGTAGGTCACAAATCAGTCGGTAATGAGGCAAATTAAAGCGCTGCTGCTGTGAAGCTAGACCCGGGGAAAACTTGAGATGACTTTTGGAAATGTGCGCTGACACGATGTACCTTGGCATGTAGGTCCAGCAAGTCAGGGTATGTTTTTAAAAACCACTATACAGACAAGTTCAGCATGTGGGCTATGTCTGGAACATGTAACAGCTTGCCAAGCTTTAAAGCCGCCACCAAGTTACACCCATTATCACACACGACCAGACCTGGTTGGAGGTTCTGCAGGGGCGAGCCACTGATCATTCTTTTTTTTATCCCTTTCAACAGCTCATCTGCGTTGTGAGCTTTATCACCTAAACAGATTAGCTTCAGCAGAGCGTGCTGCCGCTTTGCCAAGGCAGTGCTGCAGACTTCCCAGCTGGGGATTGATGGGGAGGCTAGTTCCACTGAGGATGAGGAGGACAGACAGGAACTGGAGTGCAAGGAGACAGAAACTCTGATGGAAATTGGTCCCACTATTCTTGGGGTGGGTAAGATGTGTGATATCCCAGCGTCTGATTCTGTCCCAGACTCAACCAGGTTAACCGAGTGTGCCGTCAGTGCAATGTAGCATCCCTGTCCACTAGAACTTGTCCATGTATCTCTGCTTAGGTGGACCTTCCCTGTGACTGCTTTGACCAGAGCACAGCTGATATTGTGTAACACTTGTTTATGTAAGGTGGTGACGGCACACCAGGAAAAAGAGTGTTGGCTGGGAAATGAGTACCGTGGTGCTACTACTGCCAAAAGGTCTTGGAAAGCCTCAGTTCCCACAAGTCAAAATGGCAACATTTCTAGGGCTAGCAATTTGGCAATGTGGGTGTTTAGTGTTTGGACCTGTTTGGGAGAATATTTCTGCTTTCTGTCAAAAGTCTGGGGCAGGGACAATTGAACATTGCGCTGGGACAACAAACTAGATGTGGTTGCTGAATGTTGTATCTGTGCAACTGCAGGTTGTGGGCAGGAGGCATCAGTGCCTGCTTCAAGGCAGTGCTGCAGACTTCCCAGATGAGGAGTGATGGAGAGACTAGTTCCATTGAGGATGAGGAGGAGAGAAAAGAACTAGAATACGAGGAGTCTGAAATCCTGATGGAAGTTGGGCCTGCTATTCTTGGTGTGGCCCCTCGAAGAAGTGACATCACGTGAAACGCGGGTTGGGACTTTGGCATGCATGGTCTGGCCCTGTTCCTTGCTCCCACATGGGTAAGCAATAATTTTTGTTTGCACTATGAACAGCACTTTAATCCCTGGCGACTGTGGATACTACTAGCTGCATATATAGTATGATTCTGTCCACATGGATTAAAATTAAGATTTGAGTCATTTGTGCCCTGTCTCCTGAATATTGACTTATATACCTGTTAGGGTGCTCAGTGCTTACTTATATATATTACAGATGAGCTTGAGAGATCCCCCTTTTACTCTCGTTCTGTTTTTCATTTTGGGGGCTACTTATGCCCATAGTATTAATGTTTGTATTATTGATTAATAAAGGATTTTTTGCATATTTTATTACAAGTATTTGGGCTCAATTTATTCCACTTTTTTTGAGCTATGGCTCCTTTGTGTTCTTTGTAGGAGAATAATATTCTTGGTGTAGGTAAGATGTGTGATGTCCCAGCGTCTGACTCTGTCCCAGAATCCACCAGGTTAACCCAGTGTGCAATCAGGGAAATGTAGCATCCCTATCCACGAACTTGTCCATGTGTCTGTGGTTAGGTGGACCTGCCCTGTGACTGCGTTGGCCAGAGCATGGCTGATATTGTGTAACACTTGCTTATGTAATGCGGGGACGGCACATCGGGAAAAATAGTGTCAGCTGGGAATCAAGTACCGTGAAGCTGCCACCGCCAAGAGTTTACGGAAAGACTCAGTTCCCACAAGTAGAAATGGCAACATTTCCTGGGCTAGCAATCTGGCAATGTGGAAGTTTAATGTTTGGACCTGTGGGTGGATATTTCTGCTTCCTGCTAAATGTCTGCGGCAGGGACAACTGAACGCTGTGCTGGGACAACAAACTGGATGTGTTTGCTGACTGTTGTGTCTGTGCAACTGCAGGTTGTAGGCAGGAGGCATCAGAGCCTGCTCCATGGACTGCAGATTGGGAAGGCCGTAACACAAAGGAAGGGGAAGTGGTTTCACCCTCAGACCCAGATTTTGTACCCAGGCGTTCCACCTACCTACTGGGGTGCTTGACAGCCATATGCTTTTGCATGCTGGTGTTGCTCAGGTTGGCAGTGTTCTTGCCTCTTTTTAGCTTGGTTTCCCAGAAGCTACAAATTACAGTTGTTTTGTCTGAAGGAATTTCAGAAAAACTACCATACATACAGTGGAACAAGGCACCCTTGGCCTGTTATCTAGCCGAGTGGGTGGGCTCTGTTTAACAGTTGAACAAGTTCTCCCTCTTTATATAACACCAAGAAGGAACAAAGCTTTATATATGACTGTATATTAATCAAGTGAAAAATGAAAAAGCAGCACAAAAAAAGAAGAAAGGAAAAAGTGGGTGCATGCTTTCAGGCATATACCAAACCTCAGAACTATCCATCAAGAATGAGAGCAGCACGCCATGGAGACTTCATTGTGAAAGATGTTTATTAGGGCACATAGCTGTATGGGCTAATAAACATCATTCACATTGAAGTCTCCATGGCGTGCTGCTTTCATTTTTGATGGATGTATATTAATCAAGATATTTTTTATTAGGCAAATTAATAAAAGAGATTAAAAAAGGTAACGAGAAAACCAGATACAGAAAAATTCTAGGTGTGTACACCCAGGAGTATTATAATTTCACAATATAATAATATGCAAGAAACCTGTTACATAAATTTTTTATGACACATACATATGTATTATTAATTGCCATGTCACTGCATAGGTAGAAAAAAAATCCTCAACATATCAACAGGAAATAACATCAAGATGTCACAATATCACACACCATAATATAAATAAATCCCCATCATACACCGCAAAGATGCACACAAGATAATAAAAGGGGTATATATATATAGGTGTGTCTAGTGAAGGGTAGCACCTGTGAGAAGGTCTATTATGCACATCGCTTCAGTAACAACTAAATAAGGTATACCAAAGTGTCAGACATAAAAGTGCAAAAAGAGCTGCCTGTAGAGTAATAAACCAAGGTATAGTTACCTGGAAGAAGAATCAGAGCATATAAATCCCCCTATATGCTCCTTTCACTCTGCCTACACTCACACTACGCTCTCCCTACGCTTTTTTCGGCTGCAATGTGCGCAACATGTCACCTACAAGGATTAAAGATCCCCTATGACGCTGTAAGGTCAGCCAATCACAGTAATGCCACACGAAAGATGGCACTGGTAACTGTGATTGTAAAGCTACCCCAGCATGTTCATTGGATGCAAATAAAGCACCAAACATGCTGGGCGGGTCACTAGAGTACTATTCGCGTGAGTGACAAATAGTGCCGAATGTATTTGCTCATCACTAGTCATTAGTATATCAGAAAAGTACTCTATTAGTATGATAGAAAAATGCTCAGCTAGTATATCAGAAAAAGAGCATGTTGCCCAGTTGTAGGAGAGAATGGTGAAAGTGATGCCTATTGTTTAACAAGTCAGATGCTATAATTGTGGTACTCTTCCTGACTCTTCCCACTTGCCCTGTAGCGGTGGCAAGTGGGGTATTATTTGTGGGGTTGATGTCACCTGTGTATTGTCCGGTGACATCAAGTCCACGGCATAGTAATGGGGAAGCGTCTATAAGACATCTATCCATTACTAATCCTATAGTTACATGGAAATAAAGACACACCCAGAATATTTTATTGAAATAAAACACAACACAGTTTTCCCTTTTTATTATACACCTAATCCAAGCGACGCCCTCGATCTCCTGAAAAAAATAAATAAAGCAACACAAATACTTCCCGTTGGATGTAGTCCTAAATAACGAGTGTCTCATGCTGACTCCAGCTCTACTACATCTGGATGCCTGGCTCAGTCTGACATCCAGACACAGCAGAGCTTGTAAATGACCACCGGAGAAAACTCGGTCTTCGGTCTTCACCTCCACTGCTCTCCTCACGGTCAGCTGACTGTGAGAACTTGCCTAGTGACCGGCGATAACTCCGGCAGTCACGTGCACAGCAGTTCTCGCTATCAGCTCAGTCATCGTGAAAACTGCAGTGGACGCGAACTTCCACAAGGTCACAAGGTAAGACATTATTTAAATTAATACACATGTGTAGTAAGCTGCTTTTCCACAGTAATTACACATGTGACTAATAATTAGGTGCGGTTTTACGCGCAGCATGTCTGTTTACGCAGGTCTGCCACCTGCATCTCTAAACGCATAGTAGAGATGGGATTTCAGGAAATCCCCTCCACTATGCTGTAAAATCTGGACACTGCGGGTTTGACGCTGCGGATGTACGCAGTGTCAAACCTGCAGCATTTACTGACAGTTAAAACATACCCTTAGAGAAGCCGAGTGAGACAATCTCACGAAACAATCACTGACCTCAGCTGTCTGTGGATGTATACCTGGCCTTGGTATTTCCCTTGTCATATCTGTAAACTCGTAAAGAGCTGGATATTGACTTAAAGGGCCACTTAATATGGTTGTAATGGTGGTTTCCGAAAGGAGCCACCCCTTGGCTTGGTCCTTCCCTGGAGGAAGATCTGGCTAGTCCCGTGTTTGAGATTCTTAAATGAGGCTCCACGGACTTTAATTGCATATGAGTGAGACAATCTATATCAGCTCATACAGTATAACTTTCTGGTGTCTTGCTGCTGTGCTCAGTCTTGCCATGGTATATGACCTGTGACATGAAACTGCCTTCCACAGACTCACCTTTTGTAGCAAAGCTTGGTTGTTGCTCATCCAGTTTTAAGCCTCTAACACAGCTGTTTCTGTTTCAGTTGATGATTCTTTTTCAACTCACATATGAAAATGCTAATCATTATCAAATGTTTGGTATTATTGGTTACTAATAAACCTGATTATAATTCTACAATATCCCTGACATTGTGAAATGTACCTAGAAGAATGATACGGTTTTATAATGCAAAGGATGGTCACACTCTCTGTAAGTATGGAAGTTAAATTAAACTGTCTATAGTTGTTGTTCTTTAATGCTTGTGCATATATGGTATACCGTATCATATACACCCTGCTCTTGTCTACAGTAACTTCAGTGAATCAAATGATTAAATGACTGCCCTGACTTCAGGTTTGGAAATAGCAGTCACCCAAAAGTACCTGGGTGGTGGTTGTATTTTGTTGTGGAACTGGGTTTTTAGGGAATCAGAAGCAGAGCAATAAATGCTGGTAGTAAAAATTTTAAATACGTTTTACAAATTCTGGCCTTGGAATACATTATGTTTCATGCCTTCTTAAAGCACTTGAATTGAATTTTACTCAGCATAGGTGATGATTTCAAATAATAAACTCATAATAAACTAAACAAGAGGATATCCACTTACCAACCTGCCGAGATGGTTTAAAACGATTAGGAAAAGTATGTCTGTAATGATTGCGTTTAGGAAGAAATGGTGTGATTATGTCATAGGAAGAGAAGACTTGTATTAGGAAGTTTGGCTTTTATAGTCTAGGTCTTTTGGAGCTTACACTATATTTGATGGGATTCATTAAAAGCTGCTGTCCTGTGTGGCACTGCCAAAAAAAGACTGGCAGATAACCTGTGATCCCCAAGGGATTCCTCTTTGATGAGTCATCATAACCATTGTAAGAAGAGTGTGGAATACTAAGCACAGACTTTGCCTCAATATAGCGCAAAATAAAATGCACTTTAAAGTGGAATCAGAAATATGTTAGCATATTTTATGCGATATATACTGTTAATGTGATTTTAATAGAAACCAGATTTCCTTCCAGAAAGTATGAAATTAAAATACACTGTAAGAAAAATATTCCCACTTCCAAATTTTAAGAATTATGTATTATTATTATGATTGTTATTTTCCAGCTATCAAACAATGCTGATGTTATGCCATTCATTTGTTCAGTTCTCTTACCTGTAGGTAACAGAAAGCATACCCCCCATCTGCTAGGAATTGTAGTAAAGGGGTAAGCTGTAAGATAGATATGATATTCAGATTTGATTTTGTTGATTGCCCTCATTTACCAAAGGAGTAGTTTCCACTGTACACATGCTTAGGTGTCATGTAGTGGGTGATGAAAATAGTTGACTAGCTATGTCACAATCCAATTAGCACTAACTTAAAAGGGTTGTCCACTACTAGGACAACCTCTTCTCATTCCCATGTTTATTCTCGTTAAAATGAAAACACTTATATGGACATCTCGTGCCGACACAATTCCAGCAGTGTCGGCACTCACATTCCTTGTGCTCACGTGAGGTTGTTATGTCACGTTGTTACGCCACTGGTGATGGGGACCCACTGGGCCGTGACGCTGAACCCTCCCTGTGCGAGCGCGCCTGGTGGGACCAACCCCTATACAAGGACTGTTAGGGAGCAGGCTCAGACAGTTCAAGCGCCACGGCAGCCAGGACCAGGGGCCAGCTCAAGAAGATGGGCAGATGATGCAGAGCAGCCGGGGATCCGGAGAGGGGTCCGGGATAACCAGAGTCCGGAGGGAGTGTCACGTCGCCGTCAGACTCAGGGCCCGCTGTTCCGCCCTCAGCCACTAGGAGGCGACGGACTGTCACGCCGCCCTCGGGCTCGGAGCCTGCTGTCCAGGCCTCGGCCACCAGGAGACGCCGGACTGACATGTCGTCGTCGATCTCGGGGCTTGCTGTTCCGCCCTCAACCACTAGGAGGCGCCGTGGCTCGCGCCCGAGTGACGGCGGCAACAATGAAAGGGCTTCTGCGCAGGCGTCTACTGGACGCAGACTCCGCTCCTCTGTCAGTCATGATGGGGCTGGTGCATCATCATCGGGTCTGCTCCTGGGGGCGGTCCTGATGACATCACCAGCCCAGGAGCCTGTGAGGGACGACCTGATCCCTCAAATACCTTGGGACTGGGCTTGCAAGCCGCCGGATATATTCTTGGTTCCCCTACGTGTTGCTTGTGATTGCCTATCGTTAACTCCGACCTCAGCCTGAACTTCTGACTACTCTGTTGCCTGCCGTTTTTGTACCTTGCATTTCTCCTGATTACTGACGCTGACCTTGGCCTGGATTCCTGACCCCTCTATTGCCTGACGATTTTGTACTTCTGCTATTCTCCCCGTTTTTGACTTTGGCCTGGATATTCTGACTCTGCTACTGCCTAACGATTCTGTACCTCTGCTGCCCTCCTGGTTTTTGACTCTGACCTTGGCCTGAATTTGACTCTGCTATTGTCTGCCGTTTCTTGTACTTCTGCTGTCCGCTCGGTTAAGACTCTGATTCCCGACTACGCTTTTGGTCCCGTTTTTATTCCTCTCTGACGACCGTCCTGCTCTGGTCACTGTTCATATTCAGACAGCGCCTCCTGGGCTCTGCTGTAAATCCAGATCCCTGTATAGGGGTAAAGGGTATCAGTGTTTCTCGGGGTGTTGTCTGGCTGCAGCCCAGAACCGCAGACGGACGTTACATTATATCCGGCCAAACAAAATAAAACTGCTTTTTGTGTATACTCCTAACATATATAAAAGCAGTTTCCCTGAACTTTTTTTTTCTCTTTCTCCTGACTGAGCTGATTGTTGGCCTGAACACCTGTTGCACTGCACTGCTTGGAAGATCACTCTCATTCTCCTGCACAAGCATGCTGCAGTCTGGAATCTTCAGGGAGAAAGCTATACGTCAGAGATCCATGCTCCTGGGACGTCGCCCTCTGGGCAACCACTCTGGCTATGGTTGTCCAGAGGCTCAGGTATTGCCCGCGGATGCGGCGAAAGTTTTATTACCTATCTCAGTTTTATTTGGTCAGAAAACTCTCTGTTTAAATGCGTATGTGGATAGTGGGTCTGAAGGCAATTTTATGGATTCTATGACTGCTAGGGATCTGGGTGTACCATTACTAAAACTTAATATTCCAATTAAAACCACGGCTATTAATGGCACATCCATTATTCAGGAGGGGGTTAAATTTGTTACTGCTAAGATAACTATGTCAGTAGGAGCACTACATACTGAGCTTATTTCCTTTTTTGTGTTGGACAATCTATCTTCTGCAGTCATTTTGGGAATTCCGTGGCTACGTCAACATAACCCTGTCATTGACTGGCACCTGGGTGATGTGGTGCGCTGGAGTTCGCAATGCCAGGATAATTGCATCTCTGTAGCAGTAAATCAAACCAAGCTAAAAAAACTACCCCTTTTTTTTGTAACCTTGGATTGCATCCGCGCTTTGGGTCGTTCTCGGCTAGGATGTCGGAGCTCCCTGGGGTAGAGAAAAACATACATCGCTTGAAAACAATATGGTCTGAAGTAAATACGAATTTGAAAGGGGCTCAAGTTAGACAGGCTTCAGCTGCAAACAAACGACGGTCCAAGGGGCCACACTTGGGGGTTGGGGACAAGGTTTGGCTTTCGACTAAAAACATCAAACTGAAAGTACCGTCTGCCAAACTGGGTCCCAGATTTATCGGCCCATATGAAATTATAGAAGTGGTTAATCCGGTAGCCTTCCGTTTGAAACTTCCGCAGTCATTTAAATTACCTAACGTGTTCCACAAGTCTCTCCTCAAACTGTATCGCTCCCCAATTCACCCTGTCCAGTCCCCTCCTCCTCCTGTTTCGGTCGGAGGGTCCTTGGAGTATGAAGTCCAGGGTATCCTTGACTCCCGCCTTGTAAGAGACTCCATACAGTATCTTATACACTGGAAGGGCTACGGCCCGGAGGAGAGGTCCTGGGTCCCCGCAAGGAACATCCATGCCAAGGCATTAATTAGGAGGTTTCATCTCCTTCACCCTGACAAACCGGGTTTTGAGGGTCCGGAGGCCCCTCCTGGAGAGGGGGGTACTGTCACGTCGCCGTCAGACTCAGGGCCCGCTGTTCCGCCCTCAGCCACTAGGAGGCGACGGACTGTCACGCCGCCCTCGGGCTCGGAGCCTGCTGTCCAGGCCTCGGCCACCAGGAGACGCCGGACTGACATGTCGTCGTCGATCTCGGGGCTTGCTGTTCCGCCCTCAACCACTAGGAGGCGCCGTGGCTCGCGCCCGAGTGACGGCGGCAACAATGAAAGGGCTTCTGCGCAGGCGTCTACTGGACGCAGACTCCGCTCCTCTGTCAGTCATGATGGGGCTGGTGCATCATCATCGGGTCTGCTCCTGGGGGCGGTCCTGATGACATCACCAGCCCAGGAGCCTGTGAGGGACGACCTGATCCCTCAAATACCTTGGGACTGGGCTTGCAAGCCGCCGGATATATTCTTGGTTCCCCTACGTGTTGCTTGTGATTGCCTATCGTTAACTCCGACCTCAGCCTGAACTTCTGACTACTCTGTTGCCTGCCGTTTTTGTACCTTGCATTTCTCCTGATTACTGACGCTGACCTTGGCCTGGATTCCTGACCCCTCTATTGCCTGACGATTTTGTACTTCTGCTATTCTCCCCGTTTTTGACTTTGGCCTGGATATTCTGACTCTGCTACTGCCTAACGATTCTGTACCTCTGCTGCCCTCCTGGTTTTTGACTCTGACCTTGGCCTGAATTTGACTCTGCTATTGTCTGCCGTTTCTTGTACTTCTGCTGTCCGCTCGGTTAAGACTCTGATTCCCGACTACGCTTTTGGTCCCGTTTTTATTCCTCTCTGACGACCGTCCTGCTCTGGTCACTGTTCATATTCAGACAGCGCCTCCTGGGCTCTGCTGTAAATCCAGATCCCTGTATAGGGGTAAAGGGTATCAGTGTTTCTCGGGGTGTTGTCTGGCTGCAGCCCAGAACCGCAGACGGACGTTACAGGGAGGAGTGAGTAGGAAGCAGGATGGTGAAGAGAAGCGGGAGGCCTGAAGGAGACTGGGCAGGAGCAGGAGCTGGAAAAGCAAAGGACACATAGCGGATTAGCAGGGGATAATGACAGGCAAAACGGGGACCAGGGGTAGCGAGCGGAAGCAAGCGGGGCTAGCGGTAGCGAGCAGGGCCTGGACACAAGGAGAGCTAACTTGATAGTCTGGCGCCTCCACTAAGGGAGGGCGGCCTGAAATACCTGGTGGGTGCCTCTGATAAGTCAGAGGGAGCTTCCGGGTCAGTTCACATCAGAAGGCACATGAGCTGCAGGGACGCGCGGCCTGGCCTTCTGGCACATGCACAGAGGCACAGTGCGTGCGGCCGACGGCAGAGGAAGAGCGTGCCGGGAAGCCGTCTGCCGGAAAGCAGGAGGGCAGGAGGCGTGCGCTGGAGCTGTCAGTGTGCTGGACCCCGGGTGAATGGGGGTCAGTGGAGAGCCCTCAACAGAAGAACCCGGATCGGTGGCGGTAAGTATCGGACCGGCAGTGGGACCCGCAGCGGGGCCTGGGGCAGCGCTAACAGTACCCCCTCTCTTACACCCTACTGTGTTTGGATAAAAACCTTCTAATAATGTGTGGGGCATTGATGTTCTCCTGCATCTCCCATGATCTCTCCACGGGACTAAAACTCTGACCCTTCTCGAGGCCAAAATGTCTTTCACCTCGAAGACATCATCAGAACCGACAGGTAGAGGAGAAGAGCTCGGGGCAGGATGGAACCAATTCAAGACAACTGTTACACCGCTCTGACATACTCACCCGGCCTCCGATCCCATGCCATCTCTGCATAATCACCTGGCCTCCGCTCCCACGCCGCAGCCTCTCGCCACCCGACGGCCACAGCGGTCACCTCTGACAGGCTCGCGGCCGGCGCCATCTCTGCATGCAATGCGCATGCGCCATAGGCCTCCGCCGCGCCTCCCTTCTGCTTCTTGTGCTCTGGCTGTGCCCTGACCCGGAAGCACCTTCGAACCAATGGCAGACCAGACGGGGCCATATCAGGCCGCTTCCCCCTGAGGGAGGCGCCTGATCGTTGTGTTACCTTGCACACTGGGCCCTGCTTCCTCCTGTGCTTTCTGCAGCCTCTCGGTTCCGTCCTCGGTGTTTCCTGCAGCAGCCTCGCAGCCCTGTCATCCGTGTTCCCTGCAGTCTTCTCCGTCCTGCTCCAGCCCTGCTCCAGTGTTCCTGTTCCCTCCTGTTCCTGCTCTGTTCCAGCGTTCCTACAGTCCTACTCCAGTCCTGTTCCAGTGTTCCTGTTCCCTCCTGCACCTGCTCTGCACCAGCGTTCCTACAGTCCTACTCCAGTCCTGTTCCTGTGTTCCTGTTCCATCCTACTCCAGTCCTGCCTTCGGTGTTCCTGCTCCATCCAGCTATCCACATTCCTACAGTCCTACTCCAGTCCTGTTCTTGTGGTCCTGTTCCATCCTACTCCAGTCCTGCCTCTGGTGTTCCTGCTCCATCCAGCTATCCACATTCCTACAGTCCTACTCCAGTCCTGTTCCTGTGTTCCTGTCCCATCCTACTCCAGTCCTGCCTCCGTTGTTCCGCTCCAGCCATCTCTCCACGTTCCAGCCTTACAGTCTACAACTTCAGTCCCGCACTCCTACTCCAGTCCATCCTGAGCTGCCCCTCTCGGTACCGGCTACCATGGTACTTGAATCCCTGGGCCTGCTCCTAACGGTCCTTGTATAGGGGTCGGTTTCACCTGGCAGCTCTCCCGTGGCCCCTCGGTGCCACGGTCCAGAGGGCCCACTCCTGGAGATTCCGGCTCCTGATCACCCACGCTAACAACAACTGACTTAAGGAGAGAGATGTGGAAGGTGATGGGGACACGGAGCGAGGCGGGCAACTCCAACTTGTAGGCCACGCTGTTAATGCGCTTGAGAACCTTGAAAGGCCCAATGTAGCGAGGTCCCAGTTTGTAGGAGGGGAGCTTCAGCCTAATATACTTAGCTGAAAGCCATACTCGTTGCCCACAGGAGATAAGTTGGAGAATCCAAACGCCTTTTGTCAGCGTGTCTCTTCATGCGCTCTCCAGATTTTTTGAGAGCTTCCTTAGTCTCAGACAAGATCTTGGAGAACTCTAAGGTCATGGAATCCGCTGCAGGCAGCGGATATAGGAAGAGGAATACCAGGGTGCATCCCAAACACCACAAAAAATGGAGACTTGGCTGAGGACTCGCTGGAATGATTATTGTAGGCGAATTCTGCCCAGGGAAGAAGATGGACCCAATTATCTTGATGAGCATTGGAGAACAGACGTAAATATGATGCCAGCACCTGGTTAGCGCGTTCCACTTGACTGTTGGACTGAGGATGGTACGCTGTGGTAAAGTCCAATTTCATCTCCAGAAGTCTACATAAGGCTCTCCAAAATCGAGAGGTGAATTGTACACCATGATCTGATACAATATTTTGCAGGAAGCCGTGAAGGCGGAAGATGTGCTGGATACAAATCTTCGCCAACTCAGGAGCGGAGGGCAGCGCTGGAAGAGGAACAAAGTGGGCCATTTTGGAGAAGCGATCTACCGCTACCAGGATAGTTGTGCATCCAGACGAGCAAAATAAATCCGTGATGAAATCCAAAGCTATATGTTGCCATGGAATCGAGGGAATCGGCAGGGGAAGCAGAAGTCCGGAGGGTGGCCATCTAGAAACCTTGACCTTGGCACAAGAGGGACATGAAGCCGTAAAGTCAGTCAAATCCTGACGAAGAGATGTCCACCAATAAAAACGAGCAATGAGGTCCAGTGTCTTTTTGACTCCAACATGTCCAGAAACTTTAGAGGAATGTCCCCAGTGTAGCACCTCTTTTCTGTCTGTCTCAGGAACGTAGGTCTTGCCCGGAGGCAGGGTAATCAGTCTCACTGGAGCCACAGTGATGATCTTGGCTGGCTCGATAATGTGAGTTGGTTTTCCACCAAATCTGGAGACTGCAGGGACCGGGACAATGCATCTGCCTTGATGTTTCTAGGCCCGGGACGGAAATGCAGTTCAAAATCAAAGCGACCATCTGGCTTGCCGGCGGTTGAGTCTCTTGGCTTACTGGAGGTATGCCAGGTTTTTATGGTCGGTAAATATGGTAAACGGGTGGACCAACCCCTCTAGAAGATAGCACCACTCCTCTAGTGCCAACTTTATGGCTAGCAACTCGCGATCCCCGATGGAGTAATTACACTCTGCAGGAGAGAAGGCCTTTGAAATGAACCCCCATGTAACCAGGTGGCCGGACAGGGACCTCTGAGAGGGCAGGCACTGCGCCGGCTCCCGTGGAAGAAGCATCAATCGCCAGAATGAAGGGTTTGTTAGCCTCGGGACGGTGTAAAACAGGTGCAGCCGCAAAGGTTTGTTTCAAACAAGAAAAGGCCTCTTCAGCCTCCGGAGGCCAGACCGAGGAGTTGACACCCTTGCGAGTGAGACTGGAAATGGCAGATGAAAAATGTGGCACAAATTGCTGATAGAAATTGGCAAAGCTGAGAAAACGTTGAATTGCCTTGACCCCCACGGACGTGGCCACTGAAGAATTGCCGACAGTTTTTCAGGATCCATTTCCAGTCCAGAATCCGAAATAATGTAGCCCAAGAAGGGCAAGGAAGACTGCTCAAAGAGGCACTTTTCAAGCTTAGCGTAGAGGCGATTCTCCTGCAGGCGCTGCAGCACAAGATTAACACTCTTGCTGTGGGAAACCAGATCCGGGGAAAAAATGAGGATGTCGTATAGATACACCACCATGCAGGAGTACAGCAAGACTCAGAAGATATCGTTGACGAACTCCTGAAACACCGCGGGAGCGTTGCAGAGGCCGAAGGGCATAACGAGATATTCGTAATGCCCATCCCGGGTATTAAAGGCAGTCATCCACTCGTCGCCGGGGCGAATGCGGACAAGATTATAGGCTCCGCGTAGGTCTAACTTAGAGAAGATGCGGGCTCCACATAGACGGTCGAAGAGTTCAGGGATGAGCAGCAAGGGATACTTATTTTTCACTGTAATGTCGTTCAGTCCCCCGAGGTCGATGCAAGGCCGCAGCGAACCGTCCTTCTTTTTCACGAAGAAGAACCCGGCACTGGCAGGAGAAGAAGATTTCTGTATGAAACCTCTGGCTAAATTATCACGGACGTACTCGGACATGGCCGAGGTCTCGGCTGGAGACAAGGGATAAATTCACCCCCTGGGCGGGGTAGTTCTGGGTTGCAAATTGATAGGACAGTCGTACGGGTGATGCGGGGATAGTATCTCTGCCTCCTTCTTATCAAACACGTCCGAAAATTACCAGTATGCGGCAGGTAAGCCCAAAGGACCCGAAGAGACTGGAGGGAAAGTGGCAGGACGGACAGGCCCCAGGCACCTTTCTTGGCAAGGATGCCCCCAGCGTAGAACCTCACCAGAATGCCAATCCAGGACTGGCTCACGTGCCCTAAGCCAGGGAAGGCCAAGCAGCAGAGCATGGGATAGGTTGGGTAGAACGTAGAAGGCGATCCACTCCTGGTGCAAGGCCCCGATTTGCAGATGCACCTCTTCCGTGACCAAGGATACGGACTCTTGTAGAGGCCTCCCATCCACAGAGGCGATAATGCGTGGAGTCTTCAGAGTAATCATGGGAATCTGATACTTCTTCACCTCTTTCAGCCTAATGAAGTTCAATCCACCTGCATCAGTTCTGGCGCCGGACTGGAGGAGGACTTGGACTGGATGGCCTGTGAAGAGAAGAAGATGGTCTAAGCGGTCTCCTCTCTCTCGCAGCCTCACGGGCGCGTTCTTGGAACCAGAGGTCGATACGTGTGTGTGGTCAAGGAAATAAGATCCTCCAAGGTAGTCGGGGTATCTCGCCCAGCCAGTTCATCCTTAATTTTGCTAGAGAGTCCATGCCAGAAGGCCCCAAACAAAGCCTCATTGTTCCACCCCAACTCAGAGGTCAAGGTACGGAAACGGATGGCGTATTGTCCGACCGTTATATTACCCCGAGTGAGGCAGAAAAGGGAATCAGTTGCGGAAGACAGCCGTCCGGGCTCGTCAAAAACTTTTTGGAAAGTGTCCGTGAAAGTCTGGACACAAGAGACTATGGGATCGTCCCGCTCCCACAGGGGGTTCACCCAGGAGTGCCTCTCCCTTCAAGTGGGACATGATAAAGGCTACCTTAGCCCGATCAATAGGGTACTGATGGGGCAGGAGTTCGAAATGCAGCCGACTCTGATTCAAAAAACCCCTGCACAACTTTGGGTCACTGCCATACCAAGGCGGTTTCTCAAGCCTAGGGGACGGGGCAGGGACAGGATCAAGACTGCGGGACGGGTCTCACGAGGAAGCCGACTGTAGGGAAAGCAGCCAATCGTCGACCGAAGCCATATAAGAGAGAATATGGGCCTGGGTGTCACGTTGTTGAACCAGCTCCTGCTGAAGGCTGGTCAATTGGGAGGCATTACTAGGATCGGCGGCCTGCAAGGCTGACAAAAAAGAAAAAAAGAAATTACATGTGTCTGGTTCTCCCGTAGAAACAATAACTCTTTTGGGGCGGTAGCCCCGGCGGGGTCCATTGCCTGACTATTCTGTTACGCCGCGGGTGATGGGTGCAGGAGTGGACGATCTGAGCCGTGACGCCGAACCCTCCCCGTGCGAGCTCGCCAGGTGGAACCAACCCCTATACAGGGACTGATAGTGAGCAGGCTCAGGGAGTTCAAGCGCCACGGCAGCCAGGACCAGGGGTTGGCTCAAGAAGATGGGCAGATGATGCAGAGCAGCAGGGGATCCGGTGAGGGGTCTGGGATAACCAGAGTCCGGAGGGAGGAGCGAGTAGGAAGCAGGATGGTGAAGAGAAGCGGGAAGCCTGAAGGAGACTTGGCTGGAGCAGGAGCTGCAAAAGCAAAGGACACACAGCAGATTAGCAGGGGATAATGACAAGCAATACGGGGACCAGGGGTAGCGAGTGGAAGCAGGCGGGGCTAGCAGTAGCGAGCAGGGCCTGGACACAAGGAGAGCTAACTCGATAGTCAGGCGCCACCACTAAAGAGGGGCAGCCTAAAATACCTGGTGGGTGCCTCTGATAGGTCAGAGAGAGCTTCCGGGTCAGGTCACATCAGAAGGCATATGAGCTGCAGGGATGCATGGCCTGGCCCTCCGGCTCATGCGCAGAGGCACAGTGCGCGCGGCTGACGGCAGAGGAGTGCACTGGGAAGCCGCCTGCCGGAAAGCAGGAGGACAAGAGCCATGCACTGGAGCCATCAGCGTGGTGGACCCTGGGCGAATGGGGGTGAGTGGAGAGCCCTCAACAGAAGAACCAGGACCAGTGGCGGTGAGTATCGGACCGGCAGCGGGACCAGCAGCGGGGCCAGGGGCAGTGCTAACACACGTGACCTGCGCCCAATCGATGCTGGCACTACTGTCCCCATCTTCAGATGTATAAGTAATCAAGAGGAAATGAGTGCTATGGACATAGTGTAATGTACATGAAGTAATAGACAATCTAGGAAAGGTCTGTTTATAAACACTTATCTGCAGGAATCCCATTTAAATATCCTTTTTTTCCCGCTGCCTTGGAGACATTATCCGATGGCACTGGAGCCAGAAATGCAGAAACCTGTAGAGCTGCTGTCAAAGACACTGAGGTAAGAGGGCCATAAGTGCTTGGTGACATTCAACCCTAGACTGGAGAACAGTGAATGACAAAAATGTATACAAAACTCAGTTTTCGCTCTATAATAAATGACAATAAAGTCTGTAAGTTAGGTCAGTAAATAATACTAAGAAAATGAAAGGTTTATTATCAAAACAATTCACTGGTGAATGGATTAGGCCAGAGTCAGACACAACGTATAAAAATATGGTCTGAATTTTACGGTCAAAAAGCGCAGAAATGTTCCCTGAACAGTGATCCTTATGTCATCCGTTGGCAATGCTAGGATGTAATTTTTGTGCATGTAAGCATCCGTATGACATCCGTATTGCATCCGTATAGCGTTTTTTTCTCGCAATCTTCCAAAATGGGCATTTAACGGTTTTGAGGCCTGAAAATAATTTAAATCATAATCAGCAACCCTATTTATTGCCTCTGCAACAGGTGGCAGCCTCCAATCTGGCTATTTTGGTGCCGTGCTTGTGTTGGTCTATTTGTGGTTGGTGTGAAAAGTGACAGACAGACTTAGTTTCAACCCAACTGAGCGGGTGCTTTACAACTGTGTTTTGTCACGCCGCTTTGGCCAGCCATACCCAGTGATTGTGGATCTGAGAAGGAGGAGACGAACGTGGGTCCATCCGCTTTTGAGGCAACGCCTCACTAAAGGCCATTTTCACCGGCTCTATGCATCTCTGCGGACCCATCCCGACAAGTTTTACTAATATTGTCGCATGAGCCTTGCCACCTTTGATATTTTGTTGGAGACAGTGCACCCTGGGATCACCATTCAGGACACCAGGATGCGCAAATGTATTTCTGCTGAGGAGCGCCTTATCCTTACTTTACAGTATGTATTCCTCCTAGGCTATGTTGATGATGTTTCTAAATGTAGTATATATTTCTTTCCAAAATTTTTTGGAGATTTTGATTGTATTTAATTCCAAATTTCAAACTCTCAAAAATCAGAATATTTATTTCTTTTAAAAATCACATAGACATTGGAACTCTTTTAATGTTGTTATGGCATGGCTTGTTAGGTACACACTGTAACTATGAGTAATGTGATTTTGTTTTAACATTGAAAATGTTATATAATTGTTATTTTTTCTTTTAGCTTCCTCACAACTGGTCTTTCATATGCAGCACTACATCATGAATTTTTAATCGGGAAATCCACAATATCAGGCATAGTCCGCTCTATTTGTTCTGAAATATGGTCATGACTTCATCAAGTGGTTATGCCTGAGCCACAGATGGAAGACTGGTTGTGGATTGCCCGTGGATTTGAGGAGACTTGCCAGTTTCCAAATTGTATTGAAGCCCTGGATGGGAAGCACATCCGTGTACAAAAGCCGCCAAACTCAGGGTCCCAATTCTATAATTATAAACAATATTTTTCTGTAGTTTTGTTGGCCCTGGTCGACAGTCACTACGGGTTTATAATTGTAGATATTGAGGCCTATGGAAGAACTGGAGACTCTAGAGTCTTCAATTCTTCCATTATGGGTTGGAGGCTGCACAATAATAAGTTGGCCCTACCACCACCACGTCAGCTTCCAGGCTCCAATACTGAACCTGTGCCTTATGTCCTTGTTTCAGATGAGGCCTTTAAATTGACCTGTCATGTAATGAGGCCATATGTCACGATACTAGTGGAGACAACTGGACACCAGTGGCTAGGTCAAAGAGACTGCAGACACAATGGGTTGCGCAAGCAATATTGTATTAATAGTCTGAATGCAATATAGCATATAAGTCCAGATAAATGTTCAGTCAATCTGATAAATGGTTATAGCAGAGTTGATACTCTGCGACAGAGCATTCAAAGTCACTGAGCAATGCGGGCACAAGACACAGACTCTTGCAGAGTGGAGGAACACACTAGCTGGCTGGAGTTCTTACTTCACCACAGGTGTAGTCAGGCAGAGGTTCCTGAAGTCAAGTGTTCAGCAATCACTCGGTCAGCAAGCAGGGATCCAGACGTGCAGTTTGACGGAGGATTCCGCCGTTAAGAGAGGACCAACAGGGATAGTAAGTCCAGGCTTGGGACTGCAGAGGCACAAAGTCCAAAACATAATACTCAAGCAATGAAACAGAACAGGTGCTGGCTTTATATACAGCTTTGGCAGGAAGCAAGATGGCCGACTTGTGAAACATCAAGATCCATGTTAACTAAGGGCAAGTCTAAGGGCAAGAAAAAACAGATTCTAGGACTAGATACTGACACCATATCCCTGTAGAAACCTGAACCACAGGCACAGAATCTTTAACTTGTGCCTTTAAGCAGAAGATCGATACCATCAGAGAAAGCTTTGGCCCACAGCCCCCAATGCCCCTCTTAGCTGCTCAGCCCTGTTCCTCCAAAACCAACTTCTCCACCATGACAGAAGATCAGCTCTCCACCCTTCTATCAAGATCACACCTCACCACTTGCATGCTTGACCCGCTCCCATCTCACCTCTCATCCCTAACCTTGCCACAGTCTTCATCCCTACTCTAACACACCTCTTCAACCTCTCACTTACAAATGGTGTGTTCCCCTCATCTTTCAAACATGCCTCAATCACACCCATCCTCAAAAAGACCTCCCTTGACCCATCCTTAGCATCTAGCTATCTCCTGATATCTTTTCTCCCTTATGCCTCAAAACTACTGGAACAGCACGTCCATCTTGAACTGTCCTCCCACCTCTCCTCCTGCTCCCTCTTTGACCGATTACAATCAGGCTTTCGACTGCATTACTCAACTGAAACTGCCCTTACTAAAGTCACCAATGACCTACTAACCGCCAAGAACAAGCGACACTACTCTGTCTTCCTTCTCCTGGACCTGTCTTCTGCCTTCGACACTGTGGACCATTCCCTCCTGCTACAGATTCTCTCATCTCTGGGCATCACAGGCTTGGCTCTATCCTGGATCTCATCATATCTAACAGACCGAACATTCAGTGTCTCCCTCTCCCACACCACCTCCTCATCTCGCCCCCTGTCTGTCGGTGTTCCTTATGGCTCAGTTCTAGGACCCCTACTCTTCTCCATCTACACCTTCGGCCTGGGACAGATCATAGAATCCCACGGTATGCTAATGACACGCAGATCTAAATATCTGGACTTGACCTCCCCTCCTTACCAAAATCCCACAATGTCTGTCTGCTATTTCAGCTTTCTTCCCTGCTCGCTTTCTAAAACTAAACATGGACAAAACAGAATTCATAATCTTTCCCCCATCTCACCCTACCCCTCCACCAGACCTATCCATCAATGTCAATGGCTGCTCACTTTCCCCAGTCCTGCATGCACGGTGCCTCGGGGTGATCCTCGACTCTGCCCTCTCTTTCAAGCCACATATCCAAACCCTTGCCTCCTCCTGCCATGTCAAACTCAAAAATATTTCCCGGATCTGTGCATTCCTTGACCATAAAACCACAAAAACACTAGTGCACGCCCATATCTTCTACCGCCTTGACTACTGCAACCTCCTACTCTCTGGTCTCCCCTCTAGCACTCTGGCACCACTCCAATCCATCCTGCACTCTGCTTCCCGACTAATCCACCTGTCTCCCCATTAGTCCCCAGCCTCTCCTCTCTGCCAAGCCCTTCATTGGCTTCCTATCATCCAGAGGCTCCAGTTCAAAACACTAACTATGACATACAAAGCCATCCACAACCTGTCTCCTCCATATATATGTGACAAGGTCTCAAGAGGCACAGTAGGGCTGCTGCTGTTTTCCTGGTCCTCCTGTTGTTGTTCCTCCAGGCTGCCTGATGCCACTGCTGGTGCTGGTGGGATGCAGCTGGAAGGTGCAGAAGATGGTCCAGCCTCTTCACCTCCCCCAACTGGGTCAATAATGGCCTCGGAATCAGAGCCTGTCTCCCTCTCAGTGAGGTTGGAATGAGTGCTGTTTTTTTTGGGGGAAAAAAAATAAAAAATGTAGATACAGTATGACCATAAACAGCATATTAAATGCAGCAAAAATTTAAGGCAAATGTGCATGTTATTTCTAAATATACCGGGTGAGTCATAAAGGACGGACGTTTTTAAACTAATCATAAAATCGTTAAATATTTATTAAATATAAATGTATTCACAGATTTGGTTACGTATACTAATAGCATTTGACAAATTCAAGTGTGGAAAACAACATCTGCCATGTGGTGGCCATTATCAGTGATGCATTTCCAAAGGCGTTCTTGGAAGTTGGCATCAACACGTTCCAACACAACTCTGTCGATTTGGGCAACTTCCACTCGAATAGCTTCCTTCAGTTCTTGTAATGATCGAGGCTTAAGCTTGTATACACGTGATTTGAGGTGACCCCATAAGTAATAATCGCACATGGACAGGTCTGGGGACCTAGGAGGCCAATTAATATCGCCAAACCTGGAAATGATGCGACCAGGGAAGAGAGGGCGAAGAACGTTCATTGTTGCTCCGGCTGTGTGGGCCGTTGCCCCATCTTGTTGAAACCACACACTAGAGATGGGGATATGTTGCCGTCGTAACTCAGGAACAAAGAAGTTATTTATCATGGCGATATAACGTTGTGAGTTCACGGTAACAGTATTGCCATTATCGCCTTCGAAAAAGTACGGACCGATCACGCCATATTTGCCCATAGCGCACCACACCGTTACCTTAGGGCTGTGCAGCGGTCGTTCATGTAATTCTTTCGGATTTTCATAGGCCCAATAACGGCAGTTCTGCTGATTAACCATGCCATTGACATGGAAATGAGCTTCATCACTCATGAATAAAATAAGGTTGTCGTTTTGCTCAATAATTGCTTCCATCTCATGTGCGAACTTCAGTCGCGCTGCGTAATCCCCGCGCTCCAACTGTTGCACAATGGCCAATTTATAGGGGTGGAAATGCAGGTCTAAATGCAAAATACGCCTTACTGTACGATTACTGAGGGCAAGTTCTAAAGAATGTTTCCGAGCAGATCGACTCGGACTACGCAGCATGGCTTGCCTGACGCGTTCCACATTTTCAGGGGTACATGCCGTTCGTGGAGCCCCCGGTGGTCGTTTGTTCATTAGTGTACCTCGTGTACGGAGTGCTTCAACCCAACGTAGGATAGTGTTACGAGCGGGAACAGCTTGATTTCTGTGAATATTGAAATGACGCCGAAACTCACGCTGAACGGCTGTGATACACTCATTATTCTTGACAAAACTGTCGTACGCAAAAACGCGATGTTCTATCGTCCACGGCACCATAGCTTAAACTGAAACTAAAATAAAAACAATGCTTTCACCTCACAAACATAACCCCGCCTCCCGCACATCTCTACCTCCACCTGGTGGTGAGTTATAGCCACTTCAAATACATCCGTCCTTTATATTTAACGATTTTATGATTAGTTTAAAAACGTCCGTCCTTTATGACTCACCCGGTACATGTTGTAAGATTTGTAATATAATACAGTTGTGTGCACAAATGGACAAAATCAGAGTTGAAGGACAAATCAGAAATGAACAAAACAACTACGAAAAAGAATCCGAAAAACTGATGTCCAATATTGAGGAAAAAATGAATATTTTATTCACAAAATTAATTACATATAAAATGGCGGGAATACAAATACTAAGATGGAAAGGGCAAAACTAGGAATCCATGTGGCACCAATATATTGCACATAGGAGAAAATAATAAATAATGCGGCCATATGTGATCATAAATAGAGATAAAAAATTATATATATAGACAATATAGCCAAAAAATTAATGAGATCTGCAATTATAAATAAACTAATAAAGTGCCAAAGTGCAAAAAAAAATAAATTGGAGAATAGAGCAAAGCACAAATCAGTGTTAAAATAAGCAATAAAGTGCCAGATGCATGTTAAATAGATCCCAGCTGAATATATTAGCATATAAGGTGTCAAATGCAAAAAAGGGTAATTGCACAGTATGTTAAATGTATATAAACTCATATGCTACAGGCCCAGTGGCTGCTTAATATAAGCCTCTATATTAGCGTTATAGGTAAAAAGTATCAAGATACAATAAGGTGCCAGTAGAGACTATCAATAGTCTCAAAGGTTGAGATCTATATATATAATGTGATCTGTCACTGTAGTGATAGGGCTTGAATAAATCACAGCAGGATATACCAGATTATAAAGTGGCAAAGGGTTAATTAAATAGTATATTACAGATATATCAATTAATATGCTACAGGCCCAGTGGCTGCTTACTCAAAGCCTCAATGCATAGCGCTATATCAAAAGGTATCAAGATTCATAACTAAAAAAGAGCCCGATCAATACCAGGTGCCCGTGGTAAAGGATTCCTAGTATGCGCCCGAACCCAACGCGCATTTCGGCGTCTGCCTTCGTCAGGGGGTGATCCAGAAATCCAAAAGACTCTTATAATAATAATAATAAATTTTATTTTTATAGCGCCGACATATTCCGCAGCACTTTACATTTCAGAGGGGATTTGTACAGACAATAGACATTACAGCATAACAATAATCACATACAGTAGATTATAACAAATACCAAGAGGAATGAGGGCCCTGCTCGCAAGCTTACAGTCTATGAGGAAAGAGGTAGACACGAAAGGTGGGTGGTAACAGTTGCCCTGATTGTATGGACCAGCCATAATGTTAAGTGTGTAACAGTACAGACACAAAGGGCTAATGGATGCATAAAGCATGTGGGAACATGATGCTGGGAACCTGGTTATGGTAAAACTTTTGGCTCTGCCACACAGGGATAGGTTAGGTTAATGTGTTGAGGCGATAGGCCAGTCTGAATAAATGCGTTTTCAGGACACGCTTAAAATTGTGGGGATTGGGGACTAATCGTATTGACCTGGGAAGTGCATTCCAAAGAATTGGCGCGGCACGTGTAAAGTCTTGGAGACGGGAGTGGGAGGTTCTGACTATTGAGGATACTAACCTCAGGTCATCAGCAGAACGGAGGGCGCGGGTAGGGTGGTATACTGAAACAAGGGAGGAGATGTAGGGTGGTGCTGAGCCATGGAGGGCTTTGTGGGTGAGGGTAATAAGTTTATACTGAATTCTGGAGTAGATGGGTAGCCAGTGTAATGACTGGCACAAGGTAGAGGCATCGGTGTAACGATTGGTGAGGAATATGATCCTGGCTGCAGCATTCAAGACAGATTGGAGAGGGGAGAGTTTTGTAAGAGGGAGACCGATTAGAAGAGAGTTACAATAGTCGAGACGAGAATGAATAAGAGAAACAGTAAGAGTTTTTGCAGAGTCAAAAGTAAGAAAAGGTCGAATTCTAGAAATGTTTTTGAGGTGCAGATGACAAGAGCGAGCCAGTGATCGAATGTGGGGGGCAAAGGAAAGCTCGGAATCAAGTATGACCCCAAGACAGCGGGCATGTTGCTGGGGAGTAATAGTGGAACCACAGACGGAAATGGCAATGTCGGGTGTAGGTACATTAGTAGCGGGAGGAAACACAAGGAGTTCAGTCTTTGACAGGTTCAGTTTCAGATATAGTGAGGACATGATATTAGACACAGCGTTTAGACAATCGCCAGTGTTTTCTAGAAAGGCTGGCGTGATGTCAGGAGAAGAAGCGTATAATTGGGTGTCATCAGCATAGAGATGGTAATGGAAACCAAATCTACTGATTGTTTGACCAATAGGGGCAGTGTACAAGGAGCAGAGGAGGGGGCCTAGAACCGATCCTTGAGGAACCCCAACAGTAAGGGGAAGGTGAGAGGAGGAGGAACCGGCAAAAGAAACAGTAAAGGAGCGGTCGGAGAGATAGGAGGAGAACCAGGAGAGAACGGTGTCCTTGAGGCCAATGGAATGGAGCATAGTGAGGAGGAGCTGATGATCCACAGTGTCGAATGCTGCAGAGAGATCCAAGAGAATTAGCATGGAGTAATGACCATTTGTTTTAGCTGTTAGCAGATCATTAGAGACTTTAGTGAGGGCAGTTTCAGTGGAGTGTAAAGAGCGGAAACCGGATTGGAGAGGGTCGAGAACAGAGTTTTCTGAGAGATAGCGGATAAGACGGGAGTGGACCAGGCGTTCCAGGAGTTTAGAGATGAAGGGAAGATTAGAGACAGGTCTATAGTTAGCGGCACAGTTTTGGTCGAGGGATGGTTTTTTAAGTAGTGGATGTATGATGGCATGCTTAAATGAGGAGGGAAAAATACCAGAAGAGAGAGAGAGGTTAAATATTTTAGTTAGGTGAGGGGTGACAGCAGGGGAAAGGGATTGGAGGAGATGTGACGGAAATGGGTCACTGGTGCAAGTAGTTGGGCGAGAAGATGCAAGGAGCCTGCTTACTTCTTCTGTGACTGGTTCAAAATCAGAGAGTGAGTTAGATGCAGTGGGGGAGGGAGGACAGTGCATGGTATGAGGGGATTTGGAGATAATTTCCTGTCGGATCTGGTCAATTTTTTCTTTGAAGTAAGTGGCCAGATCGTCAGCTCGGAGCTCCGTGGTTGGGGCCTGTACTCTTGGATTGAGTAGGGAATAAAAAAAGTGTCAAAGAGACGTTTCGGGTTATTGGACAGTGAGGTGATGAGGGTGTTGAAATAGGTTTGTTTGGAGAGGTGAAGGGCAGTGTTGTATGTTCTAAGCATAAACTTAAAATGGATGAAATCTTCGTGTAGATTGGATTTTCTCCACAGACGTTCGGCGCACCTGGAGCACCGCTGCAGGAAACGTGTTTGCACCGTGTGCCAGGGTTGTCGCCGTCTGCGTTGTGGTGTTCTATTTATAGGGGGTGCAAATTCATCCAGGGCAGTTTGAAGTGTTTCATTGTAATGCTTCAATGCAGAATCAGGACATGAGAGGGTGGAGATAGGGGCCAATGAAGACTGCAAGTTCTTCAGAAGTTTCTGGGTGTTAATGGCCTGTATGTTTCTATAAGTCTGGACAGTGGGGGTGACCTGAGCAGCCTGGCAGTTCTTTATAGAGAATGAAAGAAGATTGTGGTCAGAGAGCGGGAGAGGGGAGTTTGCAAAATCATCCACTGCACAAAGCCGAGAGAAGACCAAGTCGAGGGAGTTTCCGTCTTCATGCGTTGGAGAATTAGTAAGCTGCGAAAGGCCAAATGAGGAGGTTAGAGATAAAAGGTGAGTAGCAGATGGGGAGAGGGGAAGAGCAATGGGGATGTTGAAATCTCCCATGATGAGGGTAGGGATGTCACAGGAGAGAAAATGTGGAAGCCAAGTGGCAAAATGATCCAGGAACTGATGGGAGGGGCCGGGAGGACGATACACCACCGCCACTCGCATGGAGAAGGGGGTGTAGAGTCTGACGGCATGGACCTCAAAAGAAGGGAAGACAAGTGAGGGTACTTGAGGGATAACCTGAAATGTACATTTTGGTGATAGGAGAAGACCAACGCCTCCACCAGCTCTATTGTCTGATCTTGGGGTATGAGAGAAGTGTAGCCCCCCGTATGAAAGAGCAGCAGCAGCGGTAGTATCTGACTGCTGGATCCAGGTTTCAGTAAGAGCCAGAAGGTTAAGAGAATTAGAAAGGAAGAAGTCATGAATGAAGGAGAGTTTGTTACACACTGAGCGAGAATTCCAAAGTGCACAATTAAGAGAGACAGATGGCATGCAGGGAATATTAATAAGATTAGAGGGGTTACTGAGTGTAGCAGTGGGGGGGTTTGACTTTCTATAACATGGGGGACCAGGGTTGGGAGCAATGTCTCCTGCAACTAGGAGAAGGAGGATAGAAAGAGTGAGCAGATGGTTAAGTGATTTGTGAGAGCGTCTCTGGTGTTGAATGGTGGGACTGGCTGGATATGTGCAATTTAACAATGTGAAAAGAGCATGAGTGCTATACAAAGCCTTCGTCAGGGGGTGATCCAGAAATCCAAAAGACTCTTCACTTATCCCAGAAGGCACTGGGCATATGCAAAGTCTCTCCTCAGGACTCTTCCCCTGGTCTACCGATTTCCTTCTTTGGCCGGAGTCACACCAAACGATTAAAAAATCGGTCCGATTTTAACAGTCCGAAATCGCACAAAGGTTTCTTGACCAGTGATCCGTCTGTGATGCAATTTTTCTTCATTGATCCGATTTTAATCGCATGTAAGCATCCGTTTGACATCCGTCTGGTGATTTTTTTTCTGACCATTCCAAAATTAACAAATAACGGTTTTTAGGCCTGAAACTCATTTAAAAAATCATCCCGCCCTATATTTATGGGCTCTCCAACAGGTGTGAGCCTGCTACCTTTGACATACAGTCAGTGCTTGGATTTTGTTATCTCTGCTTTGTGCTAAACATGACAGACAGGCTCACTTTTAACACCACTGAGCGTGTTCTTTTCTATTGGGTTATATCCCGACATTTTGGGGAGCAATACCCTGTGATTGTGGATCCGAGGAGGCGTAGACGAATGTGGGTCCATCCACTTTTGCTCCGAAGGATATCTAAAGGCCATTTCCACCGTCTCTATACATCTCTGCGTAGTCATCCGGAGAAGTTCTTTCAATATTGTCGGATGAGCCTTGCTACATTTGATATTTTGCTCGAGATTGTGTGCTCTGGGATCACGTTTCAGGACACGAGGAAGCGCAAAGCTATTTCTGCAGAGGAGCGTCTACTCCTCACCTTACGGTATGTCTCAAACCAATATGTTGATGATGTGTGAAGCAGCATATTTCATTAACAGACCTTTACCCTTATTTCTTATTGCCCTTTTTTATTACATTTTTTCTACCACATTTCCCCAAAACATTTATATGCTTGTGGCTTACTGAACCAAGCCATGGCATGTAATTTAATGTTGATCATGCCTTCTTTAGAATTCCTAAATGTTTGATGCTTTATCTGTTGTTATTTTTTTTTTTTTTTTAGCTTCCTTTCAACTGGTCTTTCATATGCTGGTCTGCATTTAGAATTTATTTTAATTTTTTTTTTAGCTTCCTTTCAACTGGCCTTTCATATGCTGGTCTGCATTTAGAATTTTTTATTGGGAAATCCACAATCTCTGGCATTGTACGGTCTACATGCTCCGAAATCTGGAACAGACTCCATCATGTGGTAATGCCGAAGCCCAAAATGGCAGACTGGTTGCGTATCTCCCGTGGATTTGAGGACACGTGCCAGTTACCACAATGTATTGGAGCCCTAGATGGGAAGCACATCCGTGTGCATAAGCCGCCAAACTCAAGGTCCCAATTCTATAATTATAAATAATATTTTTCAGTAGTATTGCTGGCTTTGATCGACACTCACAGGTTTATAATTGTCGATATTGGGGCCTATGGAAGGACTGGAGACTCCTGAGTCTTCAATTCTTCCATTATGGGTCGGCGGCTGCATAATAATGAGCTTGACCTACCACCACCACGTCAGCTTCCCGACTCAAATCTGGAACCGGTGCCTTATGTTCTTGTAGCAGATGAGGCGTTTCAATTGACCAGACATGTCATGAGGCCATATCTACGACGAACCCTTGACCACCGGCGTAGAATATTTAACTTTCGCCTAACACGTGCTCGCCGACAGGTTGAGTGTGCCTTTAGTATTCTTACGGCCAAATGGAGGGTCCTACAGTCCGCAATTCAGCTGAGTGAAGCTAATGTCAATGACGTTATTAAAGCCTGTGTGGTCCTATATAACTTCACAAGAATTCATGACTGCCCCTCACATGATGATGCTGAAGTGGAGTCTGCAAATGTGTCTAGGCCTAGGACACATGTAATCCCACCCCGTCGTTCAATTTCTGGACTCAAAGTATGTGATGTGTTTACAACTTATTTTCTAACACCTCAGGGTGCTACTCCCTGGCAAGATGATGCCTTATCTATGTAGTGCTTTGGTTGTGTTGTGTTCTCATAAAGATTGTTTGCTTGGCGTTTTTTTTTTTTTTTTAAAAAGTACTTTTTACAATATCTATCTAACACATTACAGAACATGTACGAACATGAACAGACACATTGTGAATGTTAACAAGTTTATTACTTGTTTTTTTTTTTGGTATTGCCGAAACCAAATAACCATAGTAATGTCATATGGCCTAATGTTATCAGCACATTAGTATTTAACATTCGAAACCAAAAATTAAACATCATGTATAAAACACAAAACATAAAATAAAGGGAAAAAGGAAAACAAGTCATGGTAGGTTGGGGGTGGTGATGGTGGGGGGCCTGTTAGGACATTTGGCCTTGGTTGCTGGGCCATATCTCTGTCCCCCTGTGCGCTGGCAGCTGGCTGTGCCATTTGTTGCATCCTGCCAGGATCAATTTGTGGGTTTGGGTAGGGGTAATTTTGAAATTGGTGTGGGTAGTCCTGGTAGGGCTGCCCTAATTGCCCATATCCCCCAATTTGTCCATGTCTAACATAATCATGTTGTGGCCACCCACCAACATTGGGTACGTTAAAGTGGCCATATTGGGCATGTGCGCCCTGGCCCATATATTGGACCTGTGGAGCCACATTGGGGATGTGTGCAGGCTGAGGCGGAGGTGTTGGCACCCGTGGCGGAGGAGGAGGAACAGGTTCCAAGGATGGTTGACTTGTCACATCAAGTCCAACCAGCCTATCAATTTGATTCTCATCTGACAGCTGCCACCTTTCCAGAAACTGAAGCACAGTGCGGGGATTATTGGGTGGTGTGCTGGCATCCAAAACGATTTGGAGAGCCCCTCTCGTACGCAGCCTGTACCCACGGGGAATTGCCCTCAAATACTGTGCCAGACTGCACCCATAAGCCTCCTCGCCATCATCATGAGCAGCTGTGGACAAGTAGTCAAATACACCTCGGTCCACCTGCATTCTTGTTCCCAAAGGTGCTCCTTCTCTCCTGCGCCTGCCTCATCATGGTAGGGCCGAAGGCTGTGGAGAGGGATCCAGTGGCATGGTGGGGCTGCTACTGTTGCCCTGGTCACCATGCTGTGCTGCCTGGCTACCAGATTCTGGTGGTGGTGATCTTGGTGGTGGTGGTGTGGCTCTGGGAAGTCCTGCAGATGGGCCGGACCCTGCAGCAACATCCGACTCAAGATCAATCACCACCTCAGAGTCAGAACCCGTCTCCCTCTCTGTGAGGTTTGACTCGGTGCTACAATGGAAAAAATAGCATAAATTACATTTTGCATAGAGAATATACAAAGTAATACATTTAAACATGCACTTACTGTCTCAGATCCATCACAGGAGCAAGGAAATGTAGGCGGTTGAAGTAGAGGTAATTTCTCTTTGTGGTTCCGGCCGCTCCACTATGGGACCTCAGCTGTCTCTCCCTCCTATGTGTCCCTGCAGCTGCGCCAACGCCTTGTCACATCAGTCACTACAATGTGAACAAAAACACAGGGTTTTGTTGCACCACACATATGACTATGGTATCAAGGGTTTACATATGCTTAGGCACACATTTTGCAAATGATATGAATTATATTCCTGATGACTCCACACCAATACTACAGAAAAAAGGAAAAGGTTGAGGCCTACTACAAAGGACCTTCTATCCAACAGAATTGCTAACAAAATGTTGAAAAACCTGTGGTAATAATGAGAACATCTATGATGTTTTGAGTCAAAAAACAAAAGTTATATAGTGACTAAGATACGGGCAAAAAAACAAGGAGAGCACTGCATTTGGTGGCAGAACAATTAGCTAACTATTTCCATTTTTGTAAGCCAAATTCGTCATGGTGCCACCAGTGAGGGAGGTGTAATTTAGATGTTGAAAATATGCACACAATAAAAATGGCGTAGTAATTTGGTACAGATATGTGAGCGATGACGACACATATTGGGACTTACATTGAGCAGATTACATTTGGGTATTTGATTATGTGGACACATTATTTAACGTATTAATTTGCTCCTGCTCCTCCCGAGGTCTTGCCGCATATCCAGCGAACATCTGGGCACAGATTCTTCTCCACGCTGCCTCCCTGTGTGTGCGGTCAGCATAGTGGGGATCTCTCTGGTCCCATAGTTCTAGCCTCTCCTGGACCAGAACTATCAGCATTTCCACATTGACTGGCGTGGACATGATGGAGGACTCCGTGGAGGCGTTCTTCCTGGTTTTTTTATGCTGCAAGAGAAATTTGCATCCCAAAGCTTCCTGCCCATGCCTCCTGCTATTTCCTGTTGACCAGGAGAAGTCTTGCGATTTTTATCACAAGTCACAAGTGTGGTGCGTTTTCAATGCAATTTTTAATCGCATCCATAGACTTGCATTGGCGAATCCGATCCGAAAATCGGTGACAATCGCAGCATGCTGCGATTGTCTCGGTCTGAGGAATGGATCCGATAAAAAAACGGATGATGGGAGCAGCACCATAGAATAACATAGGGACGACTGCAATGCGATTTTTATCGCATCGCATTCGTCCGATTTAATCGTTAGTGTGACTCCGTCCTTTCAGCTGCAACGGCCAAAATCCAGTGTTCTTTGAGTTCGCAGAGACTCTTCACTTATCCCAGAAGGCACTGGGAATATACAAATTCTCTCCTCAGGACTCTTCTCCTGGTTTACTGATTTCCTCCTTTCAGCTGCAACGGCCAAAATCCAGTGTTCTTTGAGCTCGCGGAGACTCTTCACTAATCCCAGAAGGCACTGGGAATATGCAAGTTCTCTCCTCAAACTCTTCTCCTTTTGATTCACCTATCATATTTATCATGATTAATTTATGCTAATTTGCAGTATTTTCAGGGGCATATATTTTTTGATCTCTTTGGATGCCACCTTTCATCTGTTGAAAGCACTTTTCTATTTAGCCCTTTTTTACATATTTGGAAATCAATTTGTAAATTCCTGTTTTACTTTTTTGTGGCCTCATATCATGTTGCATAAAACAGTTTTTGGCATTCTATGATACCTTGTCTGGCACTTTGGCACTTTACCTTTATGTGTGACTTCCATTTGCACATGTTGCTCCCATGATTGCATTATTTTGAATTGTTTTAAAAAATATATTTTTCTCATCTCAATAAAATTTGAATATCTTTATGGTATTTAGTTTTCGTTTTCCATTTTGGATTCTCTTTAATCCTTAAATAGAAGAAGTTTGGCACCACCAGAAGTCTTCCTAGACCTGGCCGTCCAGCCAAACTGAACAATCGTGGGAGAAGAGTCTGGTGAGAGAGGTAAAGAAGAACCCCAAGATCACTGTGGCTGAGCTTCACAGATGCTGTAGGGAGATGGGAGAAAGTTCCACAAAGTCAACTGTCACTGCAGCCCTCCACCAGTTGGGCCTTTATGGCAGAGTGGCCTGAGGGAAGCATCTCCTTAGTGCAAGACATATGAAAGCCCGCATAAAGTTTGCAAAAAACACAAGAAGGACTCCCAGACTATGAGAAAGGTCTGATGAGAGGAAGATAGATCTTTTTGGTGATAATTCTAAGTGGTATGTGTGGAGAAAACCAGGCACTGCTCATCACCTGCCCAATACAATCCCAACAGTGGAACATGGTGGTGGCAGCATCATGCTATAGAGGTGTTTTTCAGCTGCAGGGACAGGATGACTGGTTGCAATTGAAGGAAATATGAATGCAGCCAAGTACAGAGATATACTGGATGAAAACCTCTTCCAGAGTGCTCTGGACTTCAGACTTGGCCAAAGGTTCACCTTCCAACAACCTTCCAATGACCCTAAGCAAACAGCTAAAATAACAAAGGAGTGACTTCAAAACAACTCTGTGACCATTCTTGACTGGCCCAGCCAGAGCCCTGACCTAAACCCAATTGATTTTCTCTGTAGAGACTTGAAAATGGCTGTCCACCAATGTTCTCCATCCAACCTGATGGAACTGGAGAGAATCTGCAAGGAAGAATAGCAGAGGATACCCAAATCCAGGCGTGAAAAACTTGTTGCATCATTCCCAAGAAGACTCATGGTTGTACTAGCTTAAAAGGGTGCTTCTACTCAATACTGAGCAAAGGTTCTGAATACTTATAACTAGATAAAAAAGCTAAAAAAAAACAACTAATAACTAGAGTTGAGAGAAACGGGTCAGTCAAATTCATAAGTCGCCGACTTTCGCTGAAGTCAGGTTTCATGAAACGAAACCCGACCATAGCGTGAGGTCGGCCAAGAGTTCGGCGACCAGAGCGCCAAAGTCGCGTTTCAAATGATGCTTCCAGCGCCCTTTTTCAGACAATGATGGAAGACGCACACTGTGGGCAACGCAATGACATGGGCATCGGTCACCACCATCTTTGAAAAGGGCATGCAAGTGATTGGCTTGCTTTGTGTGGCGTCACAAGGGATATAAAAGGGCGTGCACGCCGACCGCCATCTTACTTCTGCCGATATTAGCATTAGGGAGAGGTTGTAGCTGCTGATTCTGAATAATGGAGAGCGTTAGGCAGGGAAGAAGAACAAAAAAACTGCTTCTGTTGTTAGCGATTTCCACTGTACAACACCACAGTTTGTGTGCAGTGACAGGGGAGGCTATATTTTTTGTGCATCAGCTCTGTTGGTTATTAGGCTGCCTTATAAGGTTCCCTGATAGCTGCATTGCTGCTTGCACACTGCTGTGCAAACTGCTTTTTTAAAAGCAAAAATACTTTTCTTCCTCTTTTCTGCACAGTTACCAAACGTTCATTTTTCCACACTTGTGCAGCAGTCCTGCTTATTAGGCTGCCTGCTGCCATACTTGGACTGAGAGCATCATTGTCAGCCTCCTAAAATCTCTAGGGAGCTTCCAATTCTCCCCAATACTATATACACACCTTGTACTTTGTCATACACCAGCCAATTTCAGCCTGTTAAATTGAGGTGTAATCTATAGTGGGCCTGAGATAATAGTTCAGCCTCCTAAAATCTCTAGGGAGTGTCATGATCCAGGCTGGATCAGGATTGATAAAAAGCACAGGTAACCTTTTTTTTTTCTTAAGCTGTGCTTAAGTTTGTTCTAAAGTTTGCCCCCGGTGGTGGTGAGCATCATTGCACTCTTGTTTCTTTAGTTTAGTGCACATGATTATAATGCAGGTGTGATTGCTGGCTCTGCTATAAAAGAGTCACAGGTGTTGCAATCAGTGTTGGTGATAGTGTTCATTTCAACCATCCTTGGTGGAGGAAGGAGCTGGAGAGCGATCCTTGCAGCACTGTCTTAGCCCTGGTGTGGAAGGAGTCTTAGGGGATTTCCTTGTAGCTCTGACAGAGCTTGGTGGCAGCGATTCAGGAGGAGAGCTGCATTCTGGTGGTGGACTCTGTGTGCCAGGAGCAAGTGCAACAGAGTAAAGCTAAGTGGTGCTTCCCTGTTTGTGTTTATCCTTAGTGTGTATTAGTACAGCGGTGGGGCCAGTGCCTGCACCACCCAGCTCCCTAGCAAGGGATAGGTGTAGGGTGTACTAGGGCGACAGGTTCCTGATCGGCGCCCGGTGCAGAACGGCATAGGGAATGTTAGGAGCGTTAGGGACACTGACTCAGGGGAGTGCAGGAGGTCTCCACGTCCCCTTTCCCTATCGCAGGGCCCACCGTTGTGACTGCTTCCCCTTTCCCCGTGTCTTGTTGTTTTAGTTACCGGCCTGCGGGCCGTGTCACACAGGACAGTATCACGTACCGCGTCTTGTTGTTTTAGTTACCGGCCAGCGGGTCGCGTCACACAGGACGGGTCATCGTGACAGGGAGCTTCCAATTCTCCCCAATACTATATACACACCTTGTACTTTATCACACACCAGCCAAGTTCAGCCTGTTAAATTGAGGTGTAATCTATAGTGGGCCTGAGATAATAGTTCAGCCTCCTAAAATCTCTAGGGAGCTTCCAATTCTCCCCAATACTATATACACACCTTGTACTTTGTCATACACCAGCCAATTTCAGCCTGTTAAATTGATGTGTAATCTATAGCGGGCCTGAGATAATAGTTCAGCCTCCGAAAATCTCTAGGGAGCTTCCAAATCTCCCCAATACTATATACACACCTTGTACTTTGTCATACACCAGCCAATTTCAGCCTGTTAAATTGAGATGTAATCTACAGTGGGCCTGAGATAATAGTTCAGCCTCCTAAAATCTCTAGGGAGCTTCCAATTCTCCCCGATACTATTTACACACCTTGTACTTTGTCATACACCAGCCAATTTCAGCCTGTTAAATTGAGGTGTAATCTATAGTGGGCCTGAGATAATAGTTCAGCCTCCAAAATCTCTAGGGAGATTCAAATTCTCCACAATACTGTATACACACCTTGTAATTTGTCATACACCAGCCAATTTCAGCCTGTTAAATTGAGGTGTAATCTATAGTGGGCCTGAGATAATAGTTCAGCCTCCTAAAATCTCTAGGGAGATTCAAATTCTCCACAATACTATATACACCTTGTACCTTGTTTTACAGTACCATATAGCTGGTTTTATTTTGGGTACATTTTTCCAAAAATGAAGACGTATGGTGGAAGAGGCCGTGGAAGTGGGCGGGGGTTACCAGCTGGTACTGATGGTGGTGGGGGTGGTGGTGCATCTGCTGGTAGTGGCAAAAGCACAATAGCACCTAAGGCAGGAGGTGGTGAGCCTGCATCATCATCTGTCTCCACAAGGCCTCGAAGGCTCCCTTTTCTGGGAGTAGGTAAACCGCTTTTAAAGCCGAAGCTTCAGGAACAAGTTTTGGCTTACATTGCTAACACAGCCTCCAGCTCTATCGCCTCCTCTTCTGAAGTTTCAAAAAATAAAAGCACTGAGTCATCAGTGGAGGCTCCTGGTCAGAAGCAACACATTTCCTTGTGTCCTTCATCCCTACCAAAAGTGAATGATGCGGCAGGCCACACTACAGATTACTCCATGGAGCTCTTTTCACATATCATGCCTGGGTTATCAAGTCAAATCGTGAATTCCCCAGTCCAAGATGAATCGGACATGGAGTGCACTGATGCACAGCCACTGCTAGATTTTTCTGCTGGTACATTCACTCAGAGCACTACATTGTCCTCGCAGTGTACTGAGGCAGAATCAGACCCTGATGAAACTCAGGTGCCCCTTCCCACATACTATACCACCTTACACGATGACACAGAGGAAGGTGCACATGAAATTGAAGAGGAGGTGATGGTTGACCCAGTTGTTGACCCAGATTGGCATCCATTGGGGGAAGAGGGTGCCGCTGCCAATAGCTCAGAAGAGAAGGAGGAGGATCCGCAGCAGGCATCAACATCGCAACAGCTGTTATCTGGCAGGCCCGTAGCAGTCCAAAAACAGTTTACAAAAACCGAAAGAGTTGCAGGACAGCTTGGCCAGACGGTCAAATTAGCACAGCGTGCAAGGCCTCAAAATGTCTTCCATAGTAGGAAGAGTGCAGTGTGGCACTTTTTTGAGCAAAGTCCTAATGATCAGGCAAAGGTTATCTGTAAGACGTGCGCAAAGACCTTTATCCGAGGGAAAAATCTGAGAAATTTGAATACCAGTTGCATGCTTAGACATTTAACCACCATGCACTTGCAAGCGTGGATGGACTACCAAACCTCACGTACCACATGTGCACCTGCTCCGAATGAAGGTAGTCAGCAACACTACATCGCTTCCCCCACTGTAAGCCCACCGGTTAGCACACAACCAGCAGCAGATGTTGAGGTGTCATCGCAAGGTCAAAGCAGTCAGGGAATCACAATGTTATTGCTACGAAAGAATGAATCTAGGCCATCAGCAAGACCACCATCACCATCACCAACCCTCTCTCAGTCCGCCATGTCCACCACTAGTTCCACCATATGCAGTTCTCAAGTCCAGCTCACCCTACCAGAGACTCTCTGTAGGACAAGAAAGTACTCACCCTCTGATCCGCGTACAGAGTGTTTGAATGCCCACATTGCCAAACTAATCTCGTTAGAGATGATGCCCTACCGGTTGGTTGAAAGCGAAGCTTTCCGCAAGCTCATGGCCTATGCAGTACCACGCTCTGACCTACCCTTTTCTCGAAAAGCCATCCCAGCCCTCCACCTGCATGTGAAAGACCGCATTGTCCATGCACGCAAGCAATCAGTGAGTGGAAAGGTGCACATCACAACAGATGCATGGTCCAGTAGGCATGGCCAGGGCCGTTACGTGTCCATCACTGCGCACTGGGTTAATGTGGTGGATGCAGCGTCCACAGGGGACAGCGGCAGTGCTGCCTAGCCCACGGTATAGGAAACAGTTGGCTGTAGGCGTTCGACCCTCCTCCCCCAGAAGCGAAAGCTCGTCCACAGAGCGCAGTCGCACAAGCACTCCATCCGCAGCTGCCAGTGTTGCACACGATGTGTCCCACTATCTAACAGCTAGTGGTAAGCGTCAGCAGGCTGTGTTGAAGATGATGTGTTTGGGCGACAACAGACACACCGCGGAGGTACTAGCCGACTACTTGCAGCGACAAACTGAGTCATGGCTGGGCAGTCTACATCTTGAGGCAGGCAAGGTAGTTAGTGATAATGGCTGGGATTTTGTGGCAGCCATAGCCCTTTCAAAACTCAGACACATACCTTGCCTGGCTCACACCTTGAACCTGGTGGTGCAGTGCTTCCTCAATAATTATCCGGAGTTAACAGCCCTGCTCCATAAGGTGCGAAGACTGTGCTCGCACATCCGCCGGTCACCCGTACACTCCAGTCTTATGCAGAAGCTGCAGCGATTGCTCCACCTTCCCAAGCACCGCCTAATTATTGACGCTGCAACAAGGTGGAACTCCACCCTGCACATGGTTCGGAGGCTGTGCGAACAGAGGCAGGCTGTAATGCATTTATGGGAGGATACATGGTCAGGCAATTTCAGGGCAGACAAAGAGTTGTCTGGTGTGCAGTGGTCGAAGCTGAAAGACCTCTGTAAAGTCCTTCAGTGTTTTGAGGAATGCACACGGCTGGTAAGCGCAGATGATGCCAACATACGCATGAGCATCCCACTTATGCGACTGCTCATGCAAAGTTTGACGCACATTAAGGAGCAGGCGTCTGCAGCCGAGGAGGAGGAGGAGGAGGAGGGAAGCCTTGATGACAGTCAGCCATTTTCTGCTCAGGGAACTCTCTTGGACGGGGTGGAGGAAGAAGAGAAAGAGGAGGAGGAGGATGATGATGGGGATGATTATTTAGGGGAGGAGGATGCTTCTCAGGGGCAAGGGAAAATGTTGGCATGGCAAGGTCAGGTACAGGGTTTGTGCGTGACTGGAGGGATGTTGATTTGCCAGAAAGTGCTCCTCCACCCAGCACTTGCAGTGCATTGACACATGGAGCATTGGCCCACATATGTGATTATGCCTTGCAGATCCTAAAAAGGGACCCCCTCATTGCCAAAATGATGAACGATGACGACTACTGGTTGGCCAGCATCCTGGATCCACGCTATAAAGGCAAATTCCAAAACATCATGCCACAGGAGAACCTAGAGCTAATATTGGCTAACAAACAAGCAACTCTGGTAAACCGTTTGTTTGAGGCATTCCCAGCACACAGCGGCGGTGATGGTTCTCCCACGAGCCGTAGGGGGCAACATGGAAGAGGTGTTCGTGGTGCACACAGCCGAAGTGGCGTTGGACACAGGGGTTTCATGACCATGTTGTGGACTGATTTTTCAAGTACCGCTTACACGACTGGTAATACTGCATTGATTGAAAGTGACAGGAGACAGCAGTTGTCAACTATGGTTACAAACTACTTCTCCTCCCATATCGATGTTCTCCCTCACAGGTCATTCCCCTTTGACTATTGGGCCTGTAAACTGGACACCTGGCCTGAATTGACACAATATACCTTACAGGAGCTCGTTTGCCCTGCTGCTAGTGTGCTATCCGAAAGAATCTTCAGTGCTGCTGGATCAATCCTGACAGAAAAAAGGACCCATCTGTCAACCCAAAATGTTGATGATCTAACCTTCATTAAAATGAACCATTCATGGGTTTCAAAGGATTTTGTCCCACCTTCCCCTGCTGACACGTAGGTTGCCAGAAAAATGGCTCGCTTTTGTCCTCCTCTTCCTCGGACTTTTACAATTCCTCCATTTTCAGCTGTTGAATGTCCAACATCAACAAATGCCATTTTTTCAACCTCCCTAACTGGGCTGCCTCCCCCCCAGGGCCGGGGTCACCACCTGGCGCACGCACCCGTGCGAGTGCCGTTGCCCTGGACAGGTGGGTGGGCCCACTTTTTGGCGATGGCACTGGCACAGGGTCCCTCATAGTACAATCAAGTGTCTATGCCGGTGGGGGTGCCCACCCGCCATCAGACACACCGGCGTACTATGAGGGGTCCTGTGCCAGTACCGCCGCCCATGAGTGGGCCCCCCCTGCTTGCTCAGGGCCCCAGCACTTGCAATACTTACCTCTCCCTGCTCCACCTCTGTGTAGTTTGGGCTGTTAAATCCTTCACTGGGACTGCTAACACAAATTTGGTGAACTGATAGATGATGGTTAAGACGTAGCTATGCCCTGTCCTCCTGGGCTCTATCTTCAGATGATCAATGGCTTTCATTTGTTATGGACGTCGACTCACAATGAGATGCAGTGGTGTGACATTCCTGCCCACATTTTTAAATGTCAAAACTTTTTGACAGTTAGAGTGATCAATGAGTGGAACAGGCTGCCACGAGAAGTGGTGAGTTCTCCTTCAATGGAAGTCTTCAAACAGGCTGGACAGACATCTGACTGGGATGATTTAGAGAATCCTGCTTTGAGCAGGGGGTTGGACCAGATGGCCCAGGAGATCCCTTCCAACTCTACGATTCTGTGATTCTATGATTCTAAATGTGTCCTCTCATGCCAATCCAATAGATTCGCCTATGGCCTGTGGCTTCTGTCTTTTGCACTCCAAAGTTACCTGACAGATCATGATAGGCAGTGAGCACCATGTTTACATCTCTCCCTGTGATCACAATTTGATGGAGATGAGTAACGGTGATGGGATCCACGGTACTGCGATACAGCAAACCTTTCATCACAAAGAACTGTTTTCGCTGTCTCCACAGACAAAGAAATTGAGGGTCAGCATCGCCTCTGAGAATTCTCCCGGGAGTTTTTGCCGTGATTAGTAATTGCCAAATTTCTGCAATCACTCGACTTTCCGTCTGTATTTGTATCCATCTCATTTCCTCTTGCGGAGAGTCTGGACTGTCTTACTGAGACTGAAATATATATGAAGCTTGAAAAATACCCCTACAGTGTATACTGGTGTATGCTTCGAATACGTTACCATTTTTCTACTTTTTAGATTCTTGTCTAATCCATACTGAGGCTGTGAGTGTCTTTGTTGGACTACGGAAATATACACGGAGATTTTTAATGCTTAAACTATGCTATATATACCTCGTATCCGGTGATACTGTACTCTTTCTCAACTTTCTACAATCTTGTCGAATCCATACTGGGCCTGAGACCGTCTGAGTCTGCCTCCTGATTAGAGATGAGCGGTGTTCGAGTCGACCTGTTCGCCAAGTTCAAATTCGAGCTGTTTTGGGCAGTGTCCGAGCCTTTCGTCGAACTCGAACACTTTGCTTACAATTCGGCAGTTCAAGGTTCCGTTTGAGAACGGTTCGTTCACCAAAAGTGTAACTTTATTTTCATATTAATAATGGTTTTAAATGTTAATAGACAGTTTCATGGCATAGTAGCGGTGTCTGGTAGCCAGCGGTGTAGTGCACCTGTCAAGGAGCTACACTGTGTGTGTTTCTAATAATTTTTTACTGCATCTTGTCCAGAAAATCCTTTTGGGCCTTGTAGCACTGTCTGCTACTCAGCAGAGGAGCCCACCCGTGAACCTAGCTGTGCCGCCTGTTTATGAAAGAACCAGTTTTTGACTGCATTTAGCCCAGTTAATACTTTGGGCTTAGTAACTGTGTCTGCTACTCAGCAGAGGAGCCCACCCGTGAACCAAGCTGTGCCGCCTGTTTATGTAAGAACCATTTTTTAACTCCATTTAGCCCAGTCAATACTTTGGGCCTAGTACCTGTGTCTACTGCTCAGCAGAGGAACCCACCCGTGATCCTAGCTATGCCACCTGTTTGTTAGCACTGTCTGCTACTCAGCAGAGTTGCCCACCCGTGAACCAAGCTATGCCGTCTGTTTATTAAGAACTGCATGTTAAGCAAGCTACAGCACCTGTGGTTTGGACAATTAATTTTTTCACATTCTTTCTGGAATGCCGGTTAGGCCTAATTCCGGAATTCCGGTTGACCTGCACTTACAGGGAAATCCTCGTTTGCGGGGAAGAATTGGAATCCCAGATCACCATCACTAACGGGGTTCAGCGGGTTATCCACACCTGTAAGCGACACATGCTAGTCCTTTCAGTGTAGTGCGCATGCAGCCTTGGACATGTAAGGGCATGACAGACCTGTTATTGCTCGATCTCGCGTGCCAGAGCCTTGCGTGTCCCTCTAGTAAGCTGGACGCGGACCGCGGGGTCATGCCGAAGTCTCGCTCGTTAACGGAATTAAGCTGGCAAATCGCTAGCACAACTAAAAACGGCCATGCACCACCACCCACAGAATCGACAAAGCTTGCAATCTATCCATCTTTTCCGTAGCTGGCATGGTTGAGGTTGCCCATGTGGAGTCCAATTATGCCGCAGGCTCCACTCCTGGCGGTGCCCTTCTGGACATTCCTTTAAGGTTCAGCTTTGCAACCATACTGCCCCCGGAAACCAAACACTTTGCCTTCATGGACGCTGTTCGGAGGGTCGTGGGAATAACGCTGCCTGATCAGCAGTTGGCATAATTTATGGTGGGAAGTCCAACGGTATATGATCGTCTTCGATTTTAGAATTTTAGATTTTTTTTATTTTAGATTTTTAGTCCAGCCTTTCTTGACTTTATAAGGGCATGACATGCCTATATCTGTGTCTCCTTCTCCTTTTACTCCTCCACCTCTTTTCTATATGTAGTTGCCCTTTTCCATATGTTATTTTTGTCTTCTGAGCATTGTGTCTGCTTTAGGACACCTTTTAAGGTGTTTTGTAATTGTTTTCTATGTGTTTGTGTTTGCCTGCCATTGTTTTCAATGAGGCTCGACGGTGTTCGTCGAACGTTCGACCAACATTCGACGAACTTGCCTCCTGTTCGATGAACCGAACTCTAGCGGGGTGGCTCAACACTACTCCTGATATATAGATGTACATTTTTAATGTTTAAATTATGCTATATATACCTGTTATCTGGTGATACTGTACCCTTTCTGCCAGGAAGTCCTCCTCCACCCACCACTCTAAGTGTATCATTGACACCTGGAACATTGGCCCACATGTGTGAGTATTTCTTGCGGATCTTCTTTTTATAGTGTGGTGTGATCCATCCTGAGCGTGTGAGAGTCTGTGGGTTACTCCTGCAATTTATATGTAGATTTAAAAATTACCCCAACACTGTATACAGCTCTACGCTTGTGATACATTACCCATTTACTGCTTTTTATATTCCGGTCTAATCCAAACTGACCAAGTGAGAGTCTCTTTCTGACTGTGGAACTAAATACTGAGATTGACAATGACCCCTACACTGTGTACAGCTGAATGCTTCAGATCCATTACCGTTTTACGGCTTTTTATATTGTGTTGTAATCCATACTGAGCCTGAGAGCGTCTGTGTCTGCCTCCTGAAATATATACGGAGATTTAGAATGTTTAATGTTTAAACTATACTATATATACCTGGTATCTGATGATACTGTACCCTTTTTCTACTTTTTATATTCTTGTCTAATCCATACTGAGCCTGTGAGCGTCTCTGTGTGACTCATGAAATATATAGGGAGATTGACAATTATCCTTTGACTGTATAGAGCTGTACGCTTCTGATACAGTACCATATATCTGATGTTATTTTGGGTACATTTTCTCCAAAATTTGGAAGAGGCCGCGGACGTGGGCATGGGGGGGCCAGCTGGTACTGATGGTGGTGGTGCATCTGTTGGTAGTGGCAAAAGCACAATAGCAGCTAAGGCAGGAGGTGTTGAGCCTGCGTCATGGTCTGGCTCCGGAACGCCTGGAAGGCTACCTTTTCTGGGAGTAGGTTAACCGCTTTTAAAGCCGGAGCATCAGGAATTGGTTTTGGCTTACATTGCCGAAACAGACTCCAGCAAATATGCCCTCCTCTTCTGAAGTTTAAAAAAAATGCAAGCACTGAGTCGTCAAGTGCTGGCTCCTGGTCAGGAAAAACCCCTTTCCTTGTGTCCTTCACCCCCACCAAAAGTGAATGATGCAGCAGGCCACACTTCACATTAGTCCATGTAGCTCTTTCCCACATACCATGCCTGGGTTATCAAGTCAAATCGTGAATTCCCCAGTCCAAGATGAATTTGACATCGAGTACGGGTGGCCAGCCAGGGAAGTGGGGTTAATCGGTATCGGGCCGGTGTCTCAGAGGGATGTGTCACGGTGGTGGTGACCCGGTCTGTGGGCATGGGCGTCCATGCAAAGGGGTGAATAACGTTTATAGGTGAATGATACATGATGCCACCTGTGGTTTCTGATCAGATTGATCAGCGCTGCAGTGTCGCTTCTCTGGGACAGATGTTGTGGTGCAGCTAAGATGTAGAAACACTGCACATGTAGGGCCGTAGTCGCAGGGTAGATGAAAGAGTTGGTAGATGGTGTGCAGTGCAGGATGTAGCAGAACCGTGCGCCAGGTGCAGGAGAAAGATGACAGACACAGTCGTGAAGTTCCTTTACCTGTACTTGGTAAGTGCCGTACAGGACCCAGAGTACAGATGGAGAAGGAGTTGGTCAGCCTGGAAGCAAATTAGGAATTCTGTCTCTGCAGATAGGTAGTGTGGCCTCCGTTCTAGCGCTTATCTGAGGTACTAGCAGTACTGAGTTCACTGAAGTTCCCCCTGTTGACTCTCTTTTGAAACTTTCTCGTATGGCAGGCAGCCATAGCCTTTTCTTTCTGGCTCACACAAGTCGCTGCTGGGGCCTCCGAGCCTTAGTTGGGAACAGAGCATTTACAGCTGCTACTTCCTCCGGTTTCTGTTGCAGGACCTTCAGTGTCCCTAGAAACTCGGAGACCGGAATCCAGACCATGCGCTCCAGCTAGGAGTGAGCCTTAACTCTGCTCATCCTCCAGCTCCCCTTCTCACATCCACACACTTCCCCTTCTCTTCACAGACTGCCCTAACTTCCCTCCTCCTGACCACAGAGAGCAGCTCCTCAGCAGTCAGGTTCAGAGCTCTCCCTGCTGACCTGGAGTGGGAACTGTGTTGTGTGTTGGTTTAACTGCTAGAGAGATCCTTTGTTGCTCCCAAGCATGACATCACACTCCCTAGGAGGAAGGTAATGCCACTGTGGCGACCGTACTCCTGGGGGCGCCACAAGTGCACTGATGCCCATCCACTGCTAGATGATTCTGCTGGTACATTGACCCAGATCACTACATTCCCCTCGCACTCTACACAGCCAGAATCTGACCCTGATGAAACTCAGGTTCCTCTTCCCGCATACTATACCACCTTACACGGGGACAAAGAGGAAGATGCAGATGAAAGTGCAGGTTGTTTGAGCAGGTGGGGGGAGGACACACCGCCGTACTTTGAGGGGCCCTGTGCCAGTGCCGTCGCCAACAAGTGGGCCCCCCCTGCTTGCTCGGGATCACAGCACTTGCAAAGTTGAAATACTTACCTCTCCCTGCTCCACCGCCGTGACGTCTTCCGCGTTTCCTGACAGTGACATTCTGGTCAGAGAGCGCGATGACATCACGTCTGTACGCCCTCTGACTAAACAGTCCAAGTGCAGAGAGATGGAAGATGGGGACGACGAGGAGTCCAGACTAGCACTTGTTTTAAAGGTTGGGAGCAATTTTTGGGGAGCACTATACTCTGGAGAATGATAGATGGGGCCCACCATACACTGGAGCATTCCAAAGGTGGACATCAGACACTGGAGCAGCATTTACAGGACCCATTATACACTAGAGCATTAGAAATGGGGCCCATTATATATGGAGCATTATTTGGGCCCATAAGACAGTGGAGCTTCATCCATGGGGACCAACATATACTATAGCATTATGTGGAGCTCATCATATACTGTATGGAACATTATATGGGACCAATGATTCTGTATGGAGAAATATAAGGGCCTCATTACTCTGTATAGCGCACTATGCGGTGGCCATAATACTGTATGGAGTAATATACTGTCCGTTTTTGGAGCTATTGGAGAATTTAAAATGGATATCAGTCATGTGATGTAAGAAGTGAAGTATTTTTCATTGTACTATACCGCTATTTCTCTGCCGTATGAGAGGATCATGAATTGTGGCATGTGTTAAAGGAGCCCATTGACACTCTTTGGCCCTGGGCCCACAAAAATCTGGAGCCAGCCCTATCCCCCCACAACTTTAGCCAAATAACCCCCAGTTTTCAATGCCTAACTATTATTATAAAGTAAATTAAGGTTGACAAGCTTAAGTAATAAGAATTGATGTTTTTGACATTAAAATGGGCACTGTAGGTGTGTTTCCTGTCCTCCACTCCCTGCGACTTTTCTTCCCCCATTGACTTGCATTGAGTTTCGTGTTTCAGTCGGCCTTCGACTTTTCACAATAATCGGCCGATTGCGTTCGATCCGACTTTTGCAAAAGTCGGGTTTCATGAAACCCGACTCGACCCGAAAAAAGGCAAAGTCACTCATCTCTACTTATAACCATGTGATTTTTCAGTTTTTCTTTTTGAATACATTTGCAAAAATTTCTACATTTCTGTTTATTTCAGTCAAGATGGGGTGCAGAGTGTATATTAATGAGAAAAAAATGAACTTTTTTGAATTTACCAAATGGCTGCAATGAAACATCACCAAAATATCAAATATCACCAAATATACAGTGGTGATAATACTGCCATAATGATCATTAACCAAAACCTCTGTACTAGACCATACGATGACCATATATTATTAATATCAGTTCTAATCAGTTCTACACCAGTGCTCTGCAAATCATATATGTGTACTGTAGAGGTTCTCAGAAGTTACATTTTTACTGACCGCTGTCATTCATTTTCCTTTTTCTTTTTTATTCAGTCCAGACCATCATTACCTCTTCTTCCATCCATAACTCATTTCTGCAAAATTTAACACAGCCCCCTCCTCACAATCCTCCACCTCTACATTAGCCACAGTGCTATAACCAGTGCCTTTGACAGTAATACCGTATATACTTGAGCATACACTGAGTTTTTCAGCACATTTTTAATGCTGAAAAAGCTCCCCTTGGCTCATACTTGAGTCAGGGTATCATAAGACAGAGGGGGAAGGGCAGAAACGGAGCAGTAGGTTACAGGAGGTAGGAACCAGCTCCTGAGACTCACTCCTGTGCCCGCAGCTAAAGATAAATGAATATTCATTGTGCTCGCAATGAATATTCATTTTTCTTTAATAGTGGTCACAGTTGTCATAGCCGCTGGTTTCCTGCAGTGTCCGTGTGGTCATGTGTGTCCACTTCTTAAGGGAATGAATATTTGCTGCTCCCCACTCCCATGGGCGTGAAAAGCCATGAGTATTCATTATCTTTAGTAGCGGGCACACATGATCGCCCGGCCGCCGCATCAAGTCAGTGGCTGAGGTTACTGTGCTCGCTATTAAAGAGCAGTGAATGTTCACTGCTCTCCATGCACATAGTCCCAGTGTGGAGAGCAGTGAGTATTCTGGCAGCTGTCCTCTGCTTGTAAGCAGCGTATGACGTCTCTGCTAGTGATGAGCGAATTTGTTCCGAAAACGATCGCCAAACATAAATTCAGCACGAATATGGCACATTCGTATTCAGTAACATTCAGTAAAAAGTGCGGAAAAATATTTGCATTGCCACAAAAGTATTTTCAGCACTTTAGCAAAGATAATGGTGGTGTATTATGAGCGTTTGAAACGTGTTTGATGAGGAGAGGGGGTTTGCAAAGCTCAGAGGCGCGGCGTTCTTGTAAACAGTCATTTTTGTTCCTAACTTTATGTGTGCACATTGCGGCTAGCGAATCAGGGCCCAGGAAACACCGATAATGTCTGGACACAACGGCTTGTGTTATTGGCTGATGAAATCACATGTGCCTTTCCATATGAACAGTGGACATCTTGTTTCAGCGCCATTTTGACACTGTAACAGTGCAGAGAGGCTGCTCCTGTTGCTGGCACTGTTAACAGCAAGATTTTAGCTAGTTAGTCAGTTGTATATCAGTCAGATAGTGTAGCTAGCTACTGTCCAGTGTGGATGTTAAATTTACCTTCCAGCACTTTTTTTCTTTTTTGGATATTACTGAGGTCCACAAAGAAAGCCAGCAGGGCACGTGATGTGCACAGCTTCAATTATGCTCCATGCACGAGTATAGTATTCTAATTAATATTTTTTCACTATCTAAAGGTGAAAAAGCTTGCTGTATCCCACATTTTAGCTAGATAGCTAAGTGGTTGTATATCAGTCAGATAGTGTAGCTAGCTAATGTCCAGTGTGGCTTCCAGAAGTTTTTTTTGGCCATTACTGAGGTCCACAGACAAAGAAAGTAGGGCACATGTTCTACAAGTATGTTGTGCACTGCTTCTATTGTGCGCCACTCTAATTAACATTTTTTCACTAGCTAAATGTGAAACAGCCCGCTGTATCCCACCTTGTCATTTTGTGGTGGTGATATGAACCTGTCTGCAGACCTAACATGCATTAAAAAAATTCTAATTTTTTCTGTTGCTGAATGTGATACAACCCGCCGTATCCCACATTGTCTTGTTGTGGTGGTAATATGAACTTGTGTGCAGACATAATGTGCATTAAAAAAATTATAGTATTTTCTTTTGCTGAATGTGATACAGCCCGCCATATCCCACATTGTCATGTTGTGGCGATGATATGAACCTGTTTGCAGACCTAATGTGTATTAAAAAAAATTATAATATTTTTTGTTGCTGAATGTGGTACAGCCTGCCGTATAACTTATTGACATTTTGTGACGGTGATTTGAAGCTGTCTGCAGAAATCAAGCACATTAAAATATTTATTTTTTCTGTTGATAAGCATGATACAACCCGCTATATCCAACCTTTTCATTTAGTGGCATTGAAATTGTTCTGTGTGCAGAGCTGTTGCACATTAAAATTAATTTATTTTATTTGTTTTACAAATGTGATACAGCAGCCGAGATCTGAGTTTGAAATTGTTTTGAGCCTATCTTCTAGATTACGTGCATCTTTGGCATCCAATTTCTCATGAGCATCTTTCATAACTAGATTGAGACGCGCATCTGTGAAACCTTTCTTCATGCGCTCTTTGGTAATTGGTGTTGGGAAATGAGTAATTGTTATAGGCTGGATCATGGATCTCGTACTAGTTGCATTGTTATTGATCCTGTTGTACGTTCCCATTCCCGCTGTCATCATGGCCCTTTTCATGATCAGTTCATGTAACGACACGTCGGTCATATTTTGCCAGCAAACCTGCACCTTGCCAGCAGCAACTGTAGGAAAAAGGGCGTTCCAATGCCATAAACAATCTTCTAGATTATACAGGCCTCATCCACACTAAAAAAAAATTATTTTATGTTACTAACTGAATACTGAAGGGGAGATCTCAGTTTGAAATTGTTTGGAGCATCGATAGACCCCCCAAAAATTCTGCTCTTACTAACATCATACAGTAGGGGACATCTAACTTTGAAATTGTTTGGCGCATCTAGTCAATGTTATACAAGCCTTATTGACAGGCCCAAAAAATGTTACTAACGTCATACAGTAGGGGACATGTCACTTTGAAATAGTTTGTAGCAACTAGTCGATGTTATACAGGCCTTATCGACAGGCCCCAAAAAATTCTTCTGTTACTAATGTCATACAGTAGCGTACATCTCAATTTAAAATTGTTTGGAGCTCTATCTTCTAGATTATGTGCATCTTTGGCATCCAATTTCTTACTGGCATCTTTTATACCTATCTTGAGACAAGCATCTGTTACACCTATCTTCTGATGAGCATCAAAGGCTCTATGTTAGTTGGTGTTGGGTAGATGAGTAATAGTTGTAGGCTGGATCCTGTATCTGGAACTTACCATAGCCGTCCTGTTATTGATCCTGTTGTACATTCCCATTCCCGTTGTCGTCATCGCCCTTTTACTTATCAGTTCATATAATGACATGGTGGCCATATTTCTCCAGCAAACCTGCACCTTAAAAACATCAACTGTAGGAAAGAGGGCATCCCAATGCCACAGACAATCTTATAGATTATACACACCTCATCCACACTAAAATAAAATTATTTTATGTTAGTAACCGAATACAGAAGGGGAGAAGAAATGAAGAAAAATGGTAACTTTGGTTTTATGTGGCCATACAGTATGTTGGTGCAAAGGGTTATTGGTGTGCATGTAACTTTGGGTCAAAGCAGGCCTTTCATTCAATGCATAGACTAACAATAAGGGAGAAGCAAAGTAAGAAAAATGGGAACTTTGGTTTTATGTGACCATCCTGAACTATGGTTCAAAGGGTTATTGGGGTCCATTTAACTTTGGGACAGGGCAGGAATTGCATTCAATGCATAGGCTAACATTATGGGAGTAGCTAATTAAGAAAAATGGGATCTTTGGTTTCATGTGGCCATCAAGTATGTTGGTTCAAAGGGTTATTGGGGTGCATGTAACTTTGGGGCAGGGCAGACTTTGCATTCAATGCATAGGCTAACAGTATGGCAGTACCAAATAACAGTACCACTGTTTAATAATGGGAGCTACAAACATAGTCGGCTGATTGCTCTCTAAGAATAGTAAGGACAAACTGCTGTCCCTTTAAGAAGATTAAAGTCCACCTGATGGCCCTCCTCCTTTAAAAGTCCCTGCTTCCAAAATGAAACAGGATGTTTCTGATGATGTGTCACACACCTCATGGCCAGCTAAGGTTGTAAAATGTTAAAATGACATTTCCCAGTGAATGCATTTGTCTTGGTTGAAAGCAATGCAAAAGTTGAAAAACGTAAAATGGATGCATAGCAGAGCTAATGTAAACACACAGGGTCAGCTGCAAGTAAACCTAGAATCGCCTAAGGAGATATAATACTATTAAAAAATAATGAATGTTAAACCTGCGCTTTAAAGGGAAGGTGCCGTGTTTTTTCATAATTTAATGTAGAAAAGAAAATAGTATAAAAAGATATTGTCCCCTAAGCTTGACTCAGTGGTGTGTATGGTTTTTTTTTTTTTCTGTAGTAATGCAGCCACTGGGGGCTGCCATCTTACCTCTCTGGCTGCTGAACGACACTTTCCATGCTCATTTATGGCAGTCCCTGGACATAAGACATAAGACATAAGACCCCTATCTCTTTCATTGCAGCTGCATCAGGAGGGAACTGGCCACGCCTCTGTGGGCAGCTCAATCACAGCTGTAGGTGTGGCCAGGCGCCATCTTATTAGAGCCCAGTGCTTTCCTGTTAGCTCCAGTTACACTCTATTGCAAGCCCTGGATGCTGTACTGTTCCAGCATAACGGCTTGAATGTTCACTCTGCACATACCAGCTGTAAGAGAGGAACCAGGACGAGCTGCTGGAGACTGAGCTGCTCTTTCCAAAACACCCGACCAGCTGCAGCCCCTGCAAAACATAGGAGGAGCTGCTCCCTGCTGTTTCAAAACACTTGGCAATCTGCTGGACATCTAATCCTCTCCTGTGTGACTGACTGCTGAGCCCTGTATCTAATCCTCTCCTGTGTGATACTGACTGCTGAGTCGTGTATCTAATCCAATCCTGTGATACTGTCTGCTGAGCCATGTATCTAATCTTATCCTGTGTGATACTGACTGCTGAGCTGTGTATCTAATCCTCTCCTGTGAAGATACTGACTGCTGAGCCCTGTATCTAATCCTCTCCTGTGTGATACTGACTGCTGAGCCATGTATCTAATCCAATCCTGTGATACTGTCTGCTGAGCCGTGTATCTAATCTTATCCTGTGTGATACTGACTACTGAGCTGTGTATCTAATCCTCTCCTGTGTGATACTGACTGCTGAGCCCTGTATCTAATCCTCTCCTGTGTGATACTGACTGCTGAGCCATGTATCTAATCCAATCCTGTGATACTGTCTGCTGAGCCGTGTATCTAATCTTATCCTGTGTGATACTGACTGCTGAGCTGTGTATCTAATCCTATCCTGTGTGATACTGACTGCTGAGCCGTGTATCTAATCCTCTCCTGTGTGATACTGTGAGCTGAGCCGTGTATCTAATACTATCCTGTGTGATACTGACTGCTGAGCTGTGTATCTAATCCTCTCCTGTGTGATACTGTGAGCTGAGCCGTGTATCTAATACTATCCTGTGTGATACTGACTGCTGAGCTGTGTATCTAATCCTATCCTGTGTGATACTGTCTGCTGTGCTGTGTATCTAATCCTATCCTGTGTGATACTGACTGCTGAGCTGTGTATCTAATCCTATCCTGTGTGATACAATCTGCTGAGCCATGTATCTAATCCTATCCTGTGTGATACTGTCTGCTGTGCCATGTATCTAATCCTCTCCTGTGTGATACTGTGTGCTGAGCCGTGTATCTAATCCTCTCCTGTGTGATACTGTCTGCTGTGCCATGTATCTAATCCTCTCCTGTGTGATACTGTCTGCTGAGCCGTGTATCTAATCCTCTCCTGTGTGATACTGTGAGCTGTGCCATGTATCTAATCCTCTCCTGTGTGATACTGTGAACTGAGCCGTGTATCTAATCCTCTCCTGTGTGATACTGACTGCTGAGCTGTGTATCTAATCCTATCCTGTGTGATACTGACTGCTGAGCTGCTATCTATTCCTATCCTGTGTGATACTGACTGCTGAGCCGTGTATTTAATCCTATCCTGTGTGATACTGACTGCTGAGCCGTGTATCTAATCCTCTCTTGTGTGATACTGTGAGCTGAGCCGTGTATCTAATCCTCTCCTGTGTGATACTGACTGCTGAGCTGTGCATATAATCCTCTCCTGTGTGATACTGACTGCTGAGCTGTGTATCTAATCCTATCCTGTGTGATACTGACTGCTGAGCCATGTATCTAATCCTCTCCTGTGTGATACTGTCTGATGAGCCGTGTATCTAATCCTATCCTGTGATACTGACTGCTGAGCTGTGTATCTAATCCTCTCCCGTGTGATACTGACTGCCGAGCTGTGTATCTAATCCTATCCTGTGTGATACTGACTGCTGAGCCGTGTATCTAATCCTCTCCTGTGTGATACTGACTGCTGAGCTGTGTATCTAATCCTATCCTGTGTGATACTGACTGAGCCGTGTATCTAATCCTATCCCGTGTGATGCTGCTCTCCTGAAATACTCTGTGCTTCTGTCACCCTGCTCCTCCACCATATATCTTCCTCTGTGCCCCCATAGACCAGCACACTTCTCTCCTGAAATACTCTGTGCTGCTGTCATCCTGCTCCCTCCACCATATATCTCCCTCTGTGCCTGCCATAGACCAGTACACTGCTCTCCTGAAATACTCTGTACTGCTGTCATCCTGCTCCCTCCACCATATATCTCCCTCTGTGCCCCCCATAGACCAGTACACTGCTCTCCTGAAATACTCTGTGCTGCTGTCACCCTGCTCCTTCCACCATATATCTCCCTCTGTGCCCCCCATAGACCAGTACACTGCTCTCCTGAAATACTCTATGCTGCTGTCACCCTGCTCCTCCACCATATATCTCCCTCTGTGCCTCCCATAGACCAGCACACTGCTCTCCTGAAATACTCTGTGCTTCTGTCACCCTGCTCCTCCCTCATATACCTCCCTCTGTTCCCCCCACAGACGAGCACACTGCTCTCCTGAAATACTCTGTGCTGCTGTCACCCTGCTCCTCCACCATATATCTCCCTCTGTGCCCCCATAGACCAGTACTCTGCTCTCCTGAAATACTCTGTGCTGCTGTCACCCTGCTCCTCCGCCATATATCTCCCTGTGCCCCCCAGACCAGCACACTGCTCTCCTGAAATACTCTGTGCTGCTGTCACCCTGCTCCTCCACCATATATCTCCTTCTGTGCCCCCCATAGACCAGCACACTGCTCTCCTGAAATACTCTGTGCTGCTGTCACCCTGCTCCCAGAATCCTTGCTGCCTGCCATCCTCGGTGACCGAAGACCCCTGTCCTGGCGATGTGTGAAAGCGAGGGGACAGGGGCCTGATATATGGTGGAAGGAGCAGGGTGACAGCAGCACAGAGTATTTCAGGAGAGCAGTGTGCTGGTCTATGGGGGGCGCCCTGTTCGGTGCCAGGGATTGTACATAGAGGGCTGTGTTTTATACACATGGATGGACCGTCTGCTCCACAGAAATCCAGGAAACATTTCTGCTGATTGATGGCCTGTTCTCATCCAGAATTTACATGCAATGACAGTCAGTAACTTTGCAGGCCCCATCAAAATGGCTGCTCACTGTGTTCCTAGACATCATCCTCTCATTTCCCTTAGTAAACACCAAAAAGGGGAGGAGAGGAGTGACATCACAACCATGTCAGCAGACTCCGCCCATATTTACTCCAGTGCAGTAATGTGAGCTAATTCTACACTAGGTTTTTTGTGCCAAATTTCAGTAGCTGCTCCCCCTAGTGTTAACAAGTGGAAATGCCAAACTTTTTAACATTATTTTTCCTATTTTACAAAATTAAAAACAAAATATAATATTTTTTAAGAAAATGTAAACATTAATTCTTCACATTTTTTCAATTGCTGAAAAAAAAATTTTTGGATGGCACCTTCCCTTTAAGGCCCAATGCATTTTCTAACGTTATCGCCTTAATCAGGCTTCTAAGCACGCCTGCAACTTTGCCAGAAGTACGGCGTTTTTTTTTTTTTGCTACTCACAGTATTATTCCACGTGGACCATCCACTACTGAAAGGGATTACTTACCAGTTATTTTTATTTCACATTTTTTACAGCACATGTTCTTGTAATGTAGACAAGGAGTCACATTAAGTAGCACCTCCTGAGTTTTAAAACATTTCTATGAGAGAGCACTAAAATGCCAAATTAAGTTAATGTAGTGTCCTGTCATATCGCATATTTATTGAATATATTGTTTTTTAATCGAGTTTGACAGTATATATACTGTTGACTCAATCATCTCTGCCATCAAAACATCATAAGCTATCATCTTCATTGAGCAGGTACTTCATTCACACTTTTAGTAGAATATATTTTTAGTGTTTTATTAACGCATTTGGTCTCAAAGCGCAGGTTTAACATTTATTATTTTTTAAAGTTGAAAAACGCATCAAAAACGCTAAATGTGAACATAGCCCAAGTGGTGGAGGAACAATTTATTTTGGGTTATTTATTTGCCCTTACATATAAATTATTTCCATGGAAAGGATGTTATTTAACATATTTCCCAGGAAAATCAATTTTGGTTTTGTTTCTGTATGTTTTATTGTGCGCCCGGAAAAGTGGCGTAAGACTCTGACAACATTGTTCACAGCAGTGACCAGGGAGTCAGAAATGCTTCCAGGCATCTTCCCCATGATGTTCCCATGTCATTTGAGCACTGTTCTCATCAATTTCCAATGTTTTTAGACCCTAAAAAGATCCCCGGGGGGGTCACGGCAAAAATGCTCGGGTTTCCCATAGACTTACATTGGGCTCGCTGCTCGGGTTGAGCACTGGAGCATTCCAATTTGCTTGACCCGAGGAGTGAGCACTAGTGTTGAGCATTCCGATACCGCAAGTATCGGGTATCGGCCGATATTAGCGGTATCGGAATTCCGATACTGACTTCCGATACTTTTGTCATATCGGATACCGGAATCGGAAGTTCCCATCATGCTATGAGCCTGCTTGCTTTGATTAAGCCAATGGGAATCCTCCGAAGTGTGGGCACATCCTGTTAGGCATGTAGGCATGTTAACTATTGGCATGGCTGTGATTGGCTGCCGAAATGATGTCATGATGCACTATAAAAGCCACCGCAGCCGCCATTTCTGGTTCACTCTGCTGTGATTTCAGTTAGGGACAGGCTGCTGTAGAAGACTGTGAGGGACAGTTAGAAATAGCGATTCCACCAAACATCTAGTGCTTTACCCAGGCTACATAAACCACCACTGTAGCCTTCTTTGCCCTAGCAGCAGTGTTCACAGCTGTCTGCAAGGGCTGTGTGAGTGCAGCTCACGCTGTGGAGTGGGTCCTGCAGCCACGTCAGGTTGTAGGCTGCCCAGCGTGCCTCACTGCTGCCTCATACATCTTTTAATTTTTGAGCTGCATTTTTTACATAATTTCAATCTAGTGTGCTTCCATCCGTATCCATATACGTTGGTTGCAAACACTAGTAGTAGACAGCGGAGCCTTTCTGCAGCCTTTCAGTGCTAGTGTCCACTTTGCTGCACTGTTCACGGCTGTCTGAGAGGTCTCTGACTGTGTGTGAGTGCAGCTCACACTGAGTAGTGTGTCCTGCAGCTACGTCTGGTTGTAGGACGCTCAGCGTGCGTCAGTGCCTCACACATATTTTTATTTGAGTGCAGCTCATTTTTTCTTCTATTAGTGTGCATCCATCCGTCTCCATCTACGGTGGTTGCAAACACTATATAGGAGTACACAGCGGAGCCTTTCTGCAGCCTGTCAGTGCCAGTGCCCACTTAGCTGCACTGTTCACGGCTGTCTGAGAGGTCTCTTGACTGTGTGTGAGTGCAGCTCATGCTGAGTAGAGTGTCCTGCAGCTACGTCTGGTTGTAGGATGCTCAACGTGCGTCACTGCCTCACACATATTTGTCTTTGAGTGCAGCTCATTTTTTCTTCTCCTATTAGTGTGCATCCATCCGTATCCATCAACATTGGTTGGTTGCAAACACTATATAGGAGTAGATAGAGGAGCCTTTTTTTCTGGCTTGCGCCCTGCCAGCGCAGCCAGATTAGTATTACCCAATTTTTTTGGAGCCTCATCTTTTGCATTGTAGGTTACCTGCCTGCATTGTAATAGCTCCAAAAAGTTGGTGATACTATCAGTTTCAATTCTTTGTTCACATGCTTTGAGTTTGTTTCCAACAAAGAAACCACAAAAAAAGTTCACCAAACACTACATTTGGAACTTGTGTAGGCCACATCAGCTCCTATTAAAGTGTAGTCCACACACACACACTTCATAAAATTAGTGTTTCTTGTACCTGTAACCAGCTGTTCAGGAATAAGCACACTAAGGCCCCCTTTGTACTTTTCTGCCTATCTTAAGCAGTCTGTCAAGATGAAGAAGGCAGGGAGTAAGGCGCGTGGGCGTGGGCGTGGGCGTGGAGTTTCAGCAGGGAGAGGACGTGGGGATTCTGCAGGGAGAGGACGTGGGGATTCTGCAGGTAGAGGACGTGGGGATTCTGGGCCTGCTGCGGGCACCAGTGGATCAGCATCCCCCAGTTTTAGCAGGCAACAGTCATTTATGCGCAGCTTTGTAGGACCTCAACGTACCCCACTGCTGCGGGAGGAACAAATTGAAGCCGTTGTCGGATGGATGGCAGCTAACGCATCGACTTCAATTACTTCCACAGCCTCTCAGGACCAGAGCACCGAAGAGCAACGATCTGTCTCTTCACCACCTGCCAAAGTGCCCAGGCAGTCAGAGAGACATGGACAGGAACCATCACAGTCTCTACTTCTGTTCTCGGAATCTGTTGGCTTGGAAAGAGGGGGCCAGCCAAGCAGCATTCCTGAATGTGAAGAAGAGGGAGTATGCAGTGATGCGCAACTTCTTTGTCCCTCTGAATCTGAAGAGGCGAGTGGGCCAATGCCTATGGTCAGCACACCTCAGTACACATCAGATGATGACGAGACTCAGTTGCCACTTTCTGGTGCGTACGGTGCTGGCGAGACAACCCCGGAGAAGCAGCTGTTTGAAAAGGGGAGGGAAGATGATGAGGTCCTTGACCCATCATGGCGTGAGGAACAGGAAGGTGGTGGGAGCAGCTCGGAGGAAGAGATTCCCCTACCGGCCAAAACAGGAGGCAGAGGGAGGGGGAAGACTTGGTTGCCTGTACCCTCCACTTCGGCACCCGTTAGGAGCATTCCTCATTCCAAAGGCAAAACGGGCGCTCCCAAGACTTGCAGTGCGTGGTCCTTTTTTGACACAGTTGCAGATGACATTTGCTTTGTCAAATGCAAGCTGTGTCATCAGAAAGTCAAAAGAGGGAGAAATGTCAGCAACCTCAATACCACAAATATGTGGAAACATGTGCGCACCAAGCACGAGTTGGAGTTGCAGAGACACCCTGAAGACGTAGGCCAACGTACAGCACCACCTACCACCTCTTCAGTTTGTGTTGGGGCCTCTTCCTCCAGCTCACACACTGCTGGTTCGGCTTCCTCACAGGATCACCAAGGAAGAACCTCTGCCACTGTTGTCCGGAGACCCTGTCAGATTCCACCCATAGCAGCACGTCCCCATCCATCACAGCCATCGGTAGCACAGGCATGGGATAAAAGGTGCCCTTACTCGGCAAACCATCCCCGAGCACAGTCTCTGAATGCTGGCATTGCCAAACTTCTGGCAGTTGAAATGCTGTCATTCAGGCTGGTGGACACTGACACCTTCCGGGACATAATGGCATTGGCAGTCCCCCAATACAACGTGCCCAGCCGCTTTTATTTCAGCAGGCGAGCCGTCCCTGGCCAGCAGAAACATGTTGAGGGCAAAATAAAACATGCGCTACTAAACGCCGTTAGTAGCAAGGTCCACCTGACCACCGATGCGTGGACCAGTAACCATGGACAGGGACGATACCTTTCCCTCACTGCCCACTGGGTCAATGTTGTGGAGCCGGGTACAGATCTGGAGAATGGCGCTGTACGTGTTCTTCCAACGCCACGGATTGCAGGACTCCAGTCTGTACACATAGACTCCTCCTCCTACTCAAGTTCCTCAGAAACAGCAGAGCAGGAGCCTGTTACGACCGATATGAGCACAGCCGTGGCCAAACGTCAACAGGCTGTACTCAAATTAATTTCTTTGGGGAATCGAAGCCACACAGCGCAGGAGCTCTGGAATGCTATCAAGCAGGAGAGCGATGTGTGGTTTGGGCCAGCGAATCTCCAGCCGGGCTTGGTAGTGTGTGACAATGGCCGAAATCTGGTGGCAGCTCTTGGCCTAGGCAACCTCACACACGTCCCATGTCTGGCACATGTGCTTAACTTGGTCGTGCAGAGCTTTCTGAGGGACTATCCGGATCTTGATGCACTGTTGCACAAGGTCCGCATAGAGTGCGCTCACTTGCGCGTTCCAGCACGGCAAGATCGCGCCTCGCTGCTCTGCAGCGACGATTTGGCCTTCCGGAACATCGCATCATATGTGACCTACCCACCCGGTGGAATTCAACGTTACATATGTTGGAGCGGTTGTGTGAGCAGCAGGCAGCAGTCATGGAGTACCAGCTGCATCAGGCGCAAACAAGTCGCACTGTGCGCCGTTCACACTTCAGCACCATTGAGTGGGCCTCTATGAAGGACATCTGCCTCGTTTTGCGTGCCTTCGATGAATCCACGCGGATGGCGAGTGCAGATGATGCAATAGTCAGCACGATGGAGGAGGAAGACATCTCTCCAGAGGAGGGAGGTACACAAACCTCTACTCAGTATGTACAGCGAGGGTGGGGTGATGCAGAGCAGGCCGAGGTCACGCCTCAAACAGGGGACAGCGGTTCTTTGGCAGTTGGGAGTCTGCAGCACATGGTTGATTTCATGCTGCAGTGCCTGAGAAACGACCACCGCATCGCCCACATTCTCGTCTCGGCTGATTATTGGGTGTACACCCTCCTAGATCCTCGCTACCGGGACAGCGTACAAAGGCTCATACCAACGTTGAACCGGGAGCGTAAACTGCGGGAGTACGAAGAGTCACTGGTGCAGTCCATAATGTTTTCCACTCCACCCGACAGCATTGTTGCTAGTGCTTTACAAAGCAGCTCTGTGCGTCGAGGCAGTGGAGGAAACTCTGCACAAAGAGGGAGCAGAGGCAGCGCCGCAGCACAAGGCAAGACCACTATGGCCCAAATGTGGCAAAGTTTTGTGTGTCCACCACAATTGTCTACACCATCAGCGACGCCTCGAGTCAGCAGGAGGCAACGCTTCCGTCAGATGGTGTCAGACTACATGTCTTGCCCTGTCACTGTACTCCCAGATGGCTCTTCCCCCTTCAAGTTTTGGGTCTCTAAGCTGGATACATGGCCAGAGCTTAGCCAGTATGCATTGGAGGTGCTGGCTTGCCCTGCTGCCAGTGTATTATCGGAACGCGTCTTTAGTGCCGCTGGTGGTGTACTAACAGACCGTCGCACGCGACTATCTTCCGATAATGTTGACCGGCTGACTTTTCTGAAAATGAACAAGGCCTGGATCTCCAAAGACTTTGCCATTCCTCTTACAGACTAAATTAGTGGTTGGCAACTGTATCCAGGTCTGCTGGTGTGTTCATTTTTCTACCACCTGAACTATAATCCCTGTGCTTCAACACAGCCAGTTGTCGCTCAGATGTGTCGTCTGCACAGAGAAACACACTAGCTCCTGTGTTAGTGGGGTTCAGTAACGCCAGCTGATCCCCTGCTGTGTGGACGGCAAAGTCACCAGCTCCATCAACATTCAAACCACTACTGATTTTTAACCGTGCCCAACTTAGGTCTCTGGCTCCACTCTCTCTACTATTTCCCCTGGCCTCCAACCCCGCCATCTACATCTCTGAAGTGGCGTCAGCACAATCTACACTTGTTCCTGTGTTCCTGTGGCTCAGTCCCATCAGTTTATCCCCTGATGTGTGTCCGGCAAGGTCTCCTGCTCTGTCCACATTCCCATAACCAGTAGTGGGAATGAGGACAGAGCTGGCGAACTTGCCGGACAAACATCAGGGGATCAACTGACGGGACTGAGCACCAGTAACACAGGAACAAATGTAGATTGTGCTGACGCCACTTCAGAGATGTAGCTGGCGGGGTTGGAGGCCAGGGTAAATAGTAGAGACAGTGGAGCCAGAGGCCTAAGTGGAGCATGGTTAGAATCAGTAGTAGTCAACAACCTCCATAAAAACCGCTGCCCATTGGCCTCTGCATGCGGCATGCATAATCCTGGGCTCCAACAGCGTCAGTTGGTGTTCAGAAGTGTCGTCTCCACAGAGCCAAACACATTCGTTCAAGTGTTAGTGGGGTTCAGCACTGCCAGCTGTTCCACTGCTATGGAGATGGCAAGTCTCCTGCTGCCTTCACCTGCCAAAAGCAACAGGCCCCAGCCTGCTCCTCGCCTAATCCTGGGCTCCAACAGCGTCAGTTGGTGTTCAGAAGTGTCGTCTCCACAGAGCCAAACACATTCGTTCAAGTGTTAGTGGGGTTCAGCACTGCCAGCTGTTCCCCTGCTGTGGAGATGGCAAGTCTCCTGCTGCCTTCACCTGCCAAAAGCAACAGGCCCCAGCCTGCTCCTCGCCTAATCCTGGGCTCCAACAGCGTCAGTTGGTGTTCAGAAGTGTCGTCTCCACAGAGCCAAACACATTCGTTCAAGTGTTAGTGGGGTTCAGCACTGCCAGCTGTTCCCCTGCTGTGGAGATGGCAAGTCTCCTGCTGCCTACACCTGCCAAAATCCAGTAGGCCCCAGGCTGCTCCTCGCCTAATCCTGGGCTCCAACAGCGTCAGTTGGTGTTCAGAAGTGTCGTCTCCACAGAGCCAAACACATTCGTTCAAGTGTTAGTGGGGTTCAGCACTGCCAGCTGTTCCCCTGCTGTGGAGATGGCAAGTCTCCTGCTGCCTACACCTGCCAAAATCCAGTAGGCCCCAGCCTGCTCCACGCCTGATCCTGGGCTCCAACAGCGTCAGTTGGTGTTCAGAAGTGTCGTCTCCACAGAGCTAAACACATTCGTTCAAGTGTTAGTGGGGTTCAGCACTGCCAGCTGTTCCCCTGCTGTGGAGATGGCAAGTCTCCTGCTGCCTTCACCTGCCAAAAGCAACAGGCCCCAGCCTGCTCCTCGCCTAATCCTGGGCTCCAACAGCGTCAGTTGGAGTTCAGAAGTGTCGTCTCCACAGAGCCAAACACATTCGTTCAAGTGTTAGTGGGGTTCAGCACTGCCAGCTGTTCCCCTGCTGTGGAGATGGCAAGTCTCCTGCTGCCTACACCTGCCAAAATCCAGTAGACCCCAGCCTGCTCCTCGCCTAATCCTGGGCTCCAACAGCGTCAGTTGGTTTTCAGAAGTGTTGTCTCCACAGAGCCAAACACATTCGTTCAAGTGTTAGTGGGGTTCAGCACTGCCAGCTGTTGCCCTGCTGTGGAGATGGCAGTCTCTCCTGCTGTCTCCGCATTCCAAAGACAGTAGGCCTCTGCCTACACCCTCCTATTTCCTGGGCTTCAACACAGCCAGTTGTAGTTCGGAAGTGCCGTCCACACGGAAAGAGACACTTGCTCCTGTGTCTCAGTGGGGTTCAGTAACGCCAGCTGTTCCCCTGCTGTGTGGATGGCAGTCTCTCCTGCTGTCTCCGCATTCCAAAGACAGTAGGCCTCTGCCTACACCCTCCTATTTCCTGGGCTTCAACACAGCCAGTTGTAGCTCGGAAGTGCCGTCCACACGGAAAGAGACACTTGCTCCCGTGTCTCAGTGGGGTTCAGTAACGTCAGCTGTTCCCCTTTTGTGTGGATGGCAGTCTCTCCTGCTGTCTCCGCATTCCAAAGACAGTAGGCCTCTGCCTACACCCTCCTATTTCCTGGGCTTCAACACAGCCAGTTGTAGCTCAGAAGTGCCGTCCACACGGAAAGAGACACTTGCTCCCGTGTCTCAGTGGGGTTCAGTAATGCCAGCTGTTCCCCTGCTGTGTGGATGGCATTCTCTCCTGCTGTCTCCGCATTCCAAAGACAGTAGGCCTCTGCCTACACCCTCCTATTTCCTGGGCATCAACACAGCCAGTTGTAGCTCGGAAGTGCCCTCCACACGGAAAGAGACACTTGCTCCCGTGTCTCAGTGGGGTTCAGTAATGCCAGCTGTTCCCCTGCTGTGTGGATGGCATTCTCTCCTGCTGTCTCCGCATTCCAAAGACAGTAGGCCTCTGCCTACACCCTCCTATTTCCTGGGCATCAACACAGCCAGTTGTAGCTCGGAAGTGCCGTCCACACGGAAAGAGACACTTGCTCCCGTGTCTCAGTGGGGTTCAGTAACGTCAGCTGTTCCCCTGCTGTGTGAATGGCAGTCTCTCCTGCTGTCTCCGCATTTCAAAGACAGTAGGCCTCTGCCTACACCCTCCTATTTCCTGGGCTTCAACACAGCCAGTTGTAGCTCGGAAGTGCCGTCCACACGGAAAGAGACACTTGCTCCCGTGTCTCAGTGGGGTTCAGTAACGTCAGCTGTTCCCCTGCTGTGTGGATGGCAGTCTCTCCTGCTGTCTCCGCATTCCAAAGACAGTAGGCCTCTGCCTACACCCTCCTATTTCCTGGGCTTCAACACAGCCAGTTGTAGCTCGGAAGTGCCGTCCACACGGAAAGAGACACTTGCTGCCGTGTCTCAGTGGGGTTCAGTAACGTCAGCTGTTCCCCTGCTGTGTGGATGGCAGTCTCTACTGCTGTCTCCGCATTCCAAAGACAGTAGGCCTCTGCCTACACCCTCCTATTTCCTGGGCTTCAACACAGCCAGTTGTAGCTCGGAAGTGCCGTCCACACGGAAAGAGACACTTGCTCCAGTGTCTCAGTGGGGTTCAGTAACGCCAGCTGTTCCCCTGCTGTGTGGATGGCAGTCTCTCCTGCTGTCTCCGCATTCCAAAGACAGTAGGCCTCTGCCTACACCCTCCTATTTCCTGGGCTTCAACACAGCCAGTTGTAGTTCGGAAGTGCCGTCCACACGGAAAGAGACACTTGCTCCCGTGTCTCAGTGGGGTTCAGTAACGCCAGCTGTTCCCCTGCTGTGTGGATGGCAGTCTCTCCTGCTGTCTCCGCATTTCAAAGACAGTAAGCCTCTGCCTACACCCTCCTATTTCCTGGACTTCAACACAGCCAGTTGTAGCTCGGAAGTGCTGTCCACACGGAAAGAGACACTTGCTCCCGTGTCTCAGTGGGGTTCAGTAACATCAGCTGTTCCCCTGCTGTGTGGATGGCAGTCTCTCCTGCTGTCTCCGCATTCCAAAGACAGTAGGCCTCTGCCTACACCCTCCTATTTCCTGGGCTTCAACACAGCCAGTTGTAGCTCGGAAGTGCCGTCCACACGGAAAGAGACACTTGCTCCCGTGTCTCAGTGGGGTTCAGTAACGTCAGCTGTTCCCCTGCTGTGTGGATGGCAGTCTCTCCTGCTGTCTCCGCATCCCAAAGACAGTAGGCCTCTGCCTACACCCTCCTATCTCCTGGGCTTCAACACAGCCAGTTGTAGCTCGGAAGTGCCGTCCACAAGGAAAGAGACACTTGCTCCCGTGTCTCAGTGGGGTTCAGTAACGCCAGCTGTTCCCCTGCTGTGTGGATGGCAGTCTCTCCTGCTGTCTCCGCATTCCAAAGACAGTAGGCCTCTGCCTACACCCTCCTATTTCCTGGGCTTCAACACAGCCAGTTGTAGCTCGGAAGTGCCGTCCACACGGAAAAAGACACTTGCTCCCGTGTCTCAGTGGGGTTCAGTAACGTCAGCTGTTCCCCTGCTGTGTGGATGGCAGTCTCTCCTGCTGTCTCCGCATTCCAAAGACAGTAGGCCTCTGCCTACACCCTCCTATTTCCTGGGCTTCAACACAGCCAGTTTAGCTCGGAAGTGCCGTCCACACGGAAAGAGACACTTGCTCCCGTGTCTCAGTGGGGTTCAGTAATGTCAGCTGTTCCCCTGCTGTGTGGATGGCAGTCTCTCCTGCTGTCTCCGCATTCCAAAGACAGTCGACCTCTGCCTACACCGTCCTATTTCCTGGGCTTCAACACAGCCAGTTGTAGCTCGGAAGTGCCGTCCACACGGAAAGAGACACTTGCTCCCGTGTCTCAGTGGGGTTCAGTAACGCCAGCTGTTCCCCTGCTGTGTGGATGGCAGTCTCTCCTGCTGTCTCCGCATTCCAAAGACAGTAGGCCTCTGCCTACACCCTCCTATTTCCTGGGCTTCAACACAGCCAGTTGTAGCTCGGAAGTGCCGTCCACACGGAAAGAGACACTTGCTCCCGTGTCTCAGTGGGGTTCAGTAACGCCAGCTGTTCCCCTGCTGTGTGGATGGCAGTCTCTCCTGCTGTCTCCGCATTCCAAAGACAGTAGGCCTCTGCCTACACCCTCCTATTTCCTGGGCTTCAACACAGCCAGTTGTAGATCGGAAGTGCCGTCCACACGGAAAGAGACACTTGCTCCCGTGTCTCAGTGGGGTTCAGTAACGCCAGCTGTTCCCCTGCTGTGTGGATGGCAGTCTCTCCTGCTGTCTCCGCATTCCAAAGACAGTAGGCCTCTGCCTACACCCTCCTATTTCCTGGGCTTCAACACAGCCAGTTGTAGCTCGGAAGTGCCGTCCGCACGGAAAGAGACACTTGCTCCCGTGTCTCAGTGGGGTTCAGTAACGCCAGCTGTTCCCCTGCTGTGTGGATGGCAGTCTCTCCTGCTGTCTCCGCATTCCAAAGACAGTGGGCCTCTGCCTACACCCTCCTATTTCCTGGGCTTCAACACAGCCAGTTGTAGCTCGGAAGTGCCGTCCACACGGAAAGAGACACTTGCTCCCGTGTCTCAGTTGGGTTCAGTAACGTCAGCTGTTCCCCTGCTGTGTGGATGGCAGTGTCTCCTGCTGTCTCCGCATTCCAAAGACAGTAGGCCTCTGCCTACACCCTCCTATTTCCTGAAATTCAACACAGCCAGTTGTAGCTCGGAAGTGCCGTCCGCACGGAAAGAGACACTTGCTCCCGTGTCTCAGTGGGGTTCAGTAACGTCAGCTGTTCCCCTGCTGTGTGGATGGCAGTCTCTCCTGCTGTCTCCGCATTCCAAAGACAGTAGGCCTCTGCCTACACCCTCCTATTTCCTGGGCTTCAACACAGCCAGTTGTAGTTCGGAAGTGCCGTCCACACGGAAAGAGACACTTGCTCCCGTGTCTCAGTGGGGTTCAGTAACGCCAGCTGTTCCCCTGCTGTGTGGATGGCAGTCTCTCCTGCTGTCTCCGCATTCCAAAGACAGTAGGCCTCTGCCTACACCCTCCTATTTCCTGGGCTTCAACACAGCCAGTTGTAGCTCGGAAGTGCCGTCCACACGGAAAGAGACACTTGCTCCCGTGTCTCAGTGGGGTTCAGTAACGTCAGCTCTTCCCCTGCTGTGTGGATGGCAGTCTCTCCTGCTGTCTCCGCATCCCAAAGACAGTAGGCCTCTGCCTACACCCTCCTATTTCCTGGGCTTCAACACAGCCAGTTGTAGCTCGGAAGTGCCGTCCACACGGAAAGAGACACTTGCTCCCGTGTCTCAGTGGGGTTCAGTAACGTCAGCTGTTCCCCTGCTGTGTGGATGGCAGTCTCTCCTGCTGTCTCCGCATTCCAAAGACAGTAGACCTCTGCCTACACCCTCCTATTTCCTGGGCTTCAACACAGCCAGTTGTAGCTCGGAAGTGCCGTCCACACGGAAAGAGACACTTGCTCCCGTGTCTCAGTGGGGTTCAGTAACGCCAGCTGTTCCCCTGCTGTGTGGATGGCAGTCTCTCCTGCTGTCTCCGCATTCCAAAGACAGTAGGCCTCTGCCTACACCCTCCTATTTCCTGGGCTTCAACACAGCCAGTTGTAGCTCGGAAGTGCCGTCCACACGGAAAGAGACACTTGCTCCCGTGTCTCAGTGGGGTTCAGTAACGCCAGCTGTTCCCCTGCTGTGTGGATGGCAGTCTCTCCTGCTGTCTCCGCATTCCAAAGACAGTAGGCCTCTGCCTACACCCTCCTATTTCCTGGGCTTCAACACAGCCAGTTGTAGCTCGGAAGTGCCGTCCACACAGAAAGAGACACTTGCTCCCGTGTCTCAGTGGGGTTCAGTAACGCCAGCTGTTCCCCTGCTGTGTGGATGGCAGTCTCTCCTGCTGTCTCCGCATTCCAAAGACAGTAGGCCTCTGCCTACACCCTCCTATTTCCTGGGCTTCAACACAGCCAGTTGTAGCTCGGAAGTGCCGTCCACACGGAAAGAGACACTTGCTCCCGTGTCTCAGTGGGGTTCAGCAACGCCAGCTGTTCCCCTGCTGTGTGGATGGCAGTCTCTCCTGCTGTCTCTGCATTCCAAAGACAGTAGGCCTCTGCCTACACCCTCCTATTTCCTGGGCTTCAACACAGCCAGTTGTAGCTCGGAAGTGCCGTCCACACGGAAAGAGACACTTGCTCCCGTGTCTCAGTGGGGTTCAGTAACGCCAGCTGTTCCCCTGCTGTGTGGATGGCAGTCTCTCCTGCTGTCTCCGCATTCCAAAGACAGTGGGCCTCTGCCTACACCCTCCTATTTCCTGGGCTTCAACACAGCCAGTTGTAGCTCGGAAGTGCCGTCCACACGGAAAGAGACACTTGCTCCCGTGTCTCAGTGGGGTTCAGTAACGTCAGCTGTTCCCCTGCTGTGTGGATGGCAGTGTCTCCTGCTGTCTCCGCATTCCAAAGACAGTAGGCCTCTGCCTACACCCTCCTATTTCCTGGGCTTCAACACAGCCAGTTGTAGCTCGGAAGTGCCGTCCACACGGAAAGAGACACTTGCTCCCGTGTCTCAGTGGGGTTCAGTAACGCCAGCTGTTCCCCTGCTGTGTGGATGGCAGTCTCTCCTGCTGTCTCCGCATTCCAAAGACAGTAGGCCTCTGCCTACACCCTCCTATTTCCTGGGCTTCAACACAGCCAGTTGTAGCTCGGAAGTGCCGTCCACACGGAAAGAGACACTTGCTCCCGTGTCTCAGTGGGGTTCAGTAACGTCAGCTGTTCCCCTGCTGTGTGGATGGCAGTCTCTCCTGCTGTCTCCGCATTCCAAAGACAGTAGGCCTCTGCCTACACCCTCCTATTTCCTGGGCTTCAACACAGCCAGTTGTAGCTCGGAAGTGCCGTCCACACGGAAAGAGACACTTGCTCCCGTGTCTCAGTGGGGTTCAGTAACGCCAGCTGTTCCCCTGCTGTGTGGATGGCAGTCTCTCCTGCTGTCTCCGCATTCCAAAGACAGTAGGCCTCTGCCTACACCCTCCTATTTCCTGGGCTTCAACACAGCCAGTTGTAGCTCGGAAGTGCCGTCCACACGGAAAGAGACACTTGCTCCAGTGTCTCAGTGGGGTTCAGTAACGCCAGCTGTTCCCCTGCTGTGTGGATGGCAGTCTCTCCTGCTGTCTCCGCATTCCAAAGACAGTAGGCCTCTGCCTACACCCTCCTATTTCCTGGGCTTCAACACAGCCAGTTGTAGCTCGGAAGTGCCGTCCACACGGAAAGAGACACTTGCTCCCGTGTCTCAGTGGGGTTCAGTAACGCCAGCTGTTCCCCTGCTGTGTGGATGGCAGTCTCTCCTGCTGTCTCCGCATTCCAAAGACAGTAGGCCTCTGCCTACACCCTCCTATTTCCTGGGCTTCAACACAGCCAGTTGTAGCTCGGAAGTGCCGTCCACACGGAAAGAGACACTTGCTCCCGTGTCTCAGTGGGGTTCAGTAACGTCAGCTGTTCCCCTGCTGTGTGGATGGCAGTCTCTCCTGCTGTCTCCGCATTCCAAAGACAGTAGGCCTCTGCCTACACCCTCCTATTTCCTGGGCTTCAACACAGCCAGTTGTAGCTCGGAAGTGCCGTCCACACGGAAAGAGACACTTGCTCCCGTGTCTCAGTGGGGTTCAGTAACGCCAGCTGTTCCCCTGCTGTGTGGATGGCAGTCTCTCCTGCTGTCTCCGCATTCCAAAGACAGTAGGCCTCTGCCTACACCCTCCTATTTCCTGGGCTTCAACACAGCCAGTTGTAGCTCGGAAGTGCCGTCCACACGGAAAGAGACACTTGCTCCAGTGTCTCAGTGGGGTTCAGTAACGCCAGCTGTTCCCCTGCTGTGTGGATGGCAGTCTCTCCTGCTGTCTCCGCATTCCAAAGACAGTAGGCCTCTGCCTACACCCTCCTATTTCCTGGGCTTCAACACAGCCAGTTGTAGCTCGGAAGTGCCGTCCACACGGAAAGAGACACTTGCTCCCGTGTCTCAGTGGGGTTCAGTAACGCCAGCTGTTCCCCTGCTGTGTGGATGGCAGTCTCTCCTGCTGTCTCCGCATTCCAAAGACAGTAGGCCTCTGCCTACACCCTCCTATTTCCTGGGCTTCAACACAGCCAGTTGTAGCTCGGAAGTGCCGTCCACACGGAAAGAGACACTTGCTCCCGTGTCTCAGTGGGGTTCAGTAACGTCAGCTGTTCCCCTGCTGTGTGGATGGCAGTCTCTCCTGCTGTCTCCGCATTCGAAAGACAGTAGGCCTCTGCCTACACCCTCCTATTTCCTGGGCTTCAACACAGCCAGTTGTAGCTCGGAAGTGCCGTCCACACGGAAAGAGACACTTGCTCCCGTGTCTCAGTGGGGTTCAGTAACGCTAGCTGATCCCCTGTTGTGTGGATGGCAAAGTCTCCTGCTGCCTACACAGTCCTACTACTACTGATTTTTAACCGTGCTCCAATTAGGCCTGTGGCTCCACTGTCTCTCGTATTTCCCCTGCCCTCCAACCCTGCCAGTTACAGCTCCGAAGTGGCATCTGCACAATCCACACTTGTTCCTGTTTTACAGGTGTTCAGTCCGGTCAGTTAATCCCCTGATGTGTGTCCGGCAATGTCGTCTGCTCTGTTCACATTCCCACAGGTGTTCAGTCCGGTCAGTTAATCCCCTGATGTGTGTCCGGCAATGTCGCCTGCTCTGTCCACATTCCCATAACTAGTTATGGGAATGTGGACAGAGCAGACGACATTGCCGGACACACATCAGGGGATTAACTGACCGGACTGAACACCTGTAACACAGGAACAAGTGTGGATTGTGCAGAAGCCACTTCGGAGCTGTAACTGGCGGGCTTGGAGGACAGGGGAAATACGAAAATCAGTGAAGCCACAGGCCTAAGTGGAGCTTGGTTAAAATTAGTAGAAGTCTACAACCGATCTTAAAATTTCTTCAATGCAGCCTCAGCCTGCTCCGTGCTTGTCCCTGGGCTTCAACACAGCCAGTTGTTGCTCAGAAGTGCCGTCTTCACAGAGTAAAACACTAGCTCCTGTGTTTGTGGGGTTCAGTAACGTCAGCTGTTCCCCTGCTGTTTTGATGGCAATCTGTCCTGCTGCCTCTCAATTGACAGCACATCAGGCCTCAGCCTGCTAAGTGCTTGTCCCTGGGCTCCAACATCGCCAGTTGCTGCTCATAACTGACTTTGGCACGGGTACTCCCTCCTGCCCAGCTTGGTTCCAGCCCTGCCTGCTGTTTCCGGGAAGTGTCAATGTCAGTTTGCCACCCCAAGTTGCCATGTCGTGTTGCGGTTGGGTTAGCCGAGGCTAGGGTGCCAGCAGTTTAGGTGCTTCCTATGTGGACTGCGGGTTCTGGTAAGAAAGGCTTGTTCCGTAGTGCCAGTAGGACAAGCACCCCCTGTAGGACTGTGTGATTCGGTAACTGCGGCCAGCTTGCGGCATGCCAACTTTGCTTTTCAGGGGTAACTTCAGCTGCCCCTCCGGGTTCCAGCACTGTCAGCTGGTTCTCGGCAGAGCCTTTGGCCTAGGTGCCTCCATCTCGGTATCCGAGTTTCGGCAACGTCTGCTGGTCCTTGGTAGTGCTTTGTAGCACAGGTACCTCCTGCTTAGTAACCGGGTTCCAGCACCATCAGCTGGTCCTCGGTTGTGCCATTGGCTCTTATTCCTTCTGCTGCCCCTCCGGGTGCCAGCACTGTCAGCTGGTCCTCGCTATTTCCATTTGCTCTTGCAGCTTATGCTACCCATCCGGGTTCCAGCACCGTCAGCTGGTTCTCGGCAGAGCCTTTGGCCTAGGTGCCTCCATCTCGGTATCCGAGTTCCGGCAACGTCTGCTGGTCCTTGGTAGTGCTTTGTAGCACAGGTACCTCCTGCTTAGTAACCGTGTTCCAGCACCGTCAGCTGGTCCTCGGTTGTGCCATTGGCTCTTATTCCTTCTGCTGCCCCTCCGGGTGCCAGCACTGTCAGCTGGTCCTCGCTATTTCCATTTGCTCTTGCAGCTTATGCTACCCATCCGGGTTCCAGCACCGTCAGCTGGTTCTCGGCAGAGCCTTTGGCCTAGGTGCCTCCATCTCGGTATCCGAGTTCCGGCAATGTCTGCTGGTCCTTGGTAGTGCTTTGTAGCACAGGTACCTCCTGCTTAGTAACCGTGTTCCAGCACCGTCAGCTGGTCCTCGGTTGTGCCATTGGCTCTTATTCCTTCTGCTGCCCCTCCGGGTGCCAGCACTGTCAGCTGGTCCTCGCTATTTCCATTTGCTCTTGCAGCTTATGCTACCCATCCGGGTTCCAGCACCGTCAGCTGGTTCTCGGCAGAGCCTTTGGCCTAGGTGCCTCCATCTCGGTATCCGAGTTCCGGCAACGTCTGCTGGTCCTTGGTAGTGCTTTGTAGCACAGGTACCTCCTGCTTAGTAACCATGTTCCAGCACCGTCAGCTGGTCCTCGGTTGTGCCATTGGCTCTTATTCCTTCTGCTGCCCCTCCTGGTGCCAGCACTGTCAGCTGGTCCTCGTTATTTCCATTTGCTCTTGCAGCTAATGCTACCCATCCGGGTTCCAGCTCCCTCAGCTGGTTCTCGGCAGAGCCTTTGGCCTAGGTGCCTCCATCTCGGTATCCGAGTTCCGGCAACGTCTGCTGGTCCTTGGTAGTGCTTTGTAGCACAGGTACCTCCTGCTTAGTAACCGGGTTCCAGCACCGTCAGCTGGTCCTCGGTAGTGCCATTGGCTCTTGTTCCTTCTGCTGCCCCTCCGGGTGCCAGTACCGTCAGCTGGTTCAAGAGGACAAAGAACAGGAAGACAACCACCAAGATGCAGAACAACAAGAGAGAGAAGACAAAGAAGCATAAAAAAACAAAGCAGAAGAACAGTAAGCATAAGACTAATACTCTGAGCAAATGATATTATCTTATTTATAAGCAGAAGAAGACTAAGCAGTGTATGGGGGTGAGTCCGTTCCTCCTTGTGGTGCCCCTGGAAAAGGCCTGCTGCTGCAGGCCAAACTGAACGCGGACAAATCCTGTTGTAAATCTTTTGTGACAGGCAGAACGGAAGGTGTAAACTTCTAACTTTTCTAGATAACAACTACAGGAATGCCTGACACAAATAAGAATATGATGAAGAAGAAGAGGAAGAAGATGAAGAAGTTGAATATGTAGAATAATAATTGTTGAATAAGAAGAATATGAAGAATGTAAGAAAAGGAAGAAGAAGAAGAATGTAAAAAAAGGAAGTAGAAGAATTTAAAAAAAGGAAGAAGAAGAAGAATGTAAAAAAAGGAATAAGAAGAAGAATGTAAAAAAAGGAAGTAGAAGAATGTAAAAAAAGGAAGAAGAAGAAGAATGTAAAAAAAGGAATAAGAAGAAGAAGAAGGTAAAAAAAGGAAGAAGAATAAGAAAGAAGAAGAAAGAAGAAGAAGACATACATGTCTGGCAAAATATAAATGAGACTAACATAGGCAATATCTTTGTAACTCCTAACGTCTTTAAAAAAAAAGTTTAATTCATGCTCTTCCATTTGATTGGGCTAAACCTCTATGGCTTTAATGTCTCCTCCACCTCCCACAATACATTCTACATTATTCTTAGTTGTTTTTCTTCATGTAGAATTAACCTACAAGGAAAGAAAGGTTTTTTTTTAATTCCGATATTTTGGCCCCATTGACTTGCATTGGTTCCCGGTATCGGAATCGGCGATACCGATACTTTTTTTTAAGATCGGCCGATCCATTCCGATCTGATATTTTCAAGTATCGGCTGGTATCGCTCAACTCTAGTGAGCACCCAAGCATTTTAGTGCTTGCCCATCACTAGTCACTATTACACACAGTATGATGGTCATCATACACATAATGGCGGTCCCTCACAGCCTTCCATATGGTATGATGGTCTCTCAACAATCCCCCATATAGTATTATAGGCTCCGATACAGAATGATGGTGCCCTATAACCCCAAAATAATATGATGATCTCCACAGTCCCCCTCAGATCTTCATAAAGTATGATGGTCCCCCACAGCCCCAATACAGAATGATGTTCCCCACACAGGCTCCTATATAGTTTAATGATCCCCCACAGCTCTTCATATAATATAATTGTCCCATGCATAGAACCCTATGTAGTATGATGGTTCCTCTATAGGACCCTATGCACTATAATGGTCCTTCACAGCTTTCTAAAGTATATAGTATGCTGGTCCTATCACAGCTTTCCATATAGTATGATGGTCTCCCAATAGACTCCTATGTAGTATGATCGTCCCCCACAGCTTTTCATATAGTATGATGGTCCCCCAACAGGCCCCTATATAGTTTAATGATCCCACACAGCTTTTAATATAGTATAATTGTCCCACTCATTGGCCCCTATATAGTACAGTATGATAGTCCCACAAAAAGCTTTTCATATAGTATGATGGTCCCTCTATAACAGTGGTCCCCAACCTTTCTGATTCTTGAGAACCATATTCTGCACTGAGAGAGGGTCGCGAGCCACATTCAGCACTGAGAGAGGGTCGCTAGCCACATCCAGCTCCCACCCCCTTCAAAGTAGTGTCAGCCAAAGCCCCATTACAGATATAATAATAATCAAAGCTTTTGAACATAAATCACTCCAAAGAAGTACATTGAGATGCAGGGGTTGTTCCCACAATACCCCCATTCAGTATTCTCCCATCAAGGACTCCCAACACACTGTCACACCCAGCTTTGAGCACCTCCTCTAACAGGTAGTATCATCCTCCAGCGTAGCATACGTAAAACATCTCAAAACCCCTAACCAGTAAATGTGCATCAAGATCTGCTCTTTTGTGCGGGGCTACTCACAAAATTCACCATTTTGAGATGTTCTCTTCATACCTGTTTGCTAGACCTGGACCTAATGCACCAAGCTGGCAGACAGCCGCGAGCCGCAATTCATGGGACCGTGAGCCACATGTGGCTCCCGAGCGACAGGTGTTGGACCCCTGCTCTATAGGATGCTATATAGTATATTGGTCCCCCACAGCTTTCCATATAGCATGATGGTCCGCTTCACAGGCCCAGGTATGATGATGTACCACACAGTATTATCAGCATCTTAGCCCACAAAATAAATAAATACATAAATAGAAACGAATACTCACCTAATTCAGCCTTTTTTCCACCGCAGCCACTGTCTTCTCTTCAGTCCTGTTTTGTAGTACATGTCAGTGTGGCAATGTAGTGACATCTTCGTGCTGCAGGATTACACTTGTGAGGGGCTGGCCTCCAGCAGGCAGGAAGCAACCTCAGGCCTTCCGGAGTAACTGTTGTAATATGGAGTCGGCAGCTCCATGCTCCGCCACAGCAGCTAAAAGTAACTAAAGTAACTGTTCAAACTGACAGAAACAGACTATTTGAGGGAGGTATGAGGGCCTGACGTCTACAAATGAGTATTGTGCTTACAGCTAAACACCATGCAGGGTAATTTTCATTTGCAGAGAACACCAAGATTGGCAGATTCAACATTGGCGCCCTGTGCTCTTCGCGAATGAGAGTAGGGTCACACTGAGCACATGTGACAGAGATGACAGAATCTGGAGAATTTGGCAGTGGGTTAGTGGAGTGGGGAGGTATTTTTTTTTGGAAAGCCACACAGCATTACATGTGCTAGCCAGAGGTACCCTTACTGCTATTAGATACAGGGATGAGATTCTCAGGCCAATTGTGAGACCATATGAAGGTTCAGTGGGCCTTGGGTTACTTCTGATGCATGACAATGCTAGGCCTCATGTGGCTGAAGTGTGTCAGCAGTTCCTGCATGATTAAGGCATTGATGTTATGGGCTGGCCTGACCGCTCCACAGACCAGAATTCAATCGAGCCCATGTAAGACATCATGTTTCGTTCCATCCACAAATGTCACGTTGCACCACAGACTGTCCAGGAGTTGGCTGATGCTTTATTCCAGGTCTGGAAGGAGATCCCTCAGGAGAACATCCGTCTCCTCATCAGGAGCATGCCCAGGCATTGTAGGGAGGTCATACAGGCACATGGACGCCACACACACTACTGAACATCATTCCCTTGTTTTGAGGAATTTCCACTGAAGTTGCATCAGCCTGTAATTTGATTTTCGACGTTGATTTTGAATATCATTCCAAATTCAGACCCCCATGGGATATTAATTCTGAATTACATTGATCATTTTTATGTTTTATTATTCTCAACGCATTCCACTATCTAATGAATCAAGATTTGCAACTGGAATAATTAATTCAGTGACATCTCCGATATGCTATTTTAGTGTTTCATCTATTTTTTTGAGCAGTGTATATCCAGAAATATAGCCATGTCTTAAGCTACTTAGCTTGGTACTTGTAAATGAATGAAAATTCTGAAGAAAGTAAGAGAAGTGGCACTCACCTCTGGCAATTTCAGTCAAATGTGCTTTATTTCAGTCACAGACAGAGACATCAGTGAAATGAGCAACAGCTGTTTCACATGAGTACACGCTTCTTCTGGCTCACGCATCATCAGTAGTACTTCCTCGTCTTTTATACAGGATATGCCATCCACATTATTTAAATTTATTACTATTAATTACTATTCAAAAATGAGAAGAAATATTTACAAAACACAAAAACAACATATAATAAAAACAAGAGACACTGATAAACACTGCTAAGCAGAAATAGACTTAAATCTTTATGATCATATGACCCTATGGATCCCAAAGTCTCAGTCATTTGAATGAAATATTCATGTGAAATACATTTTTAAAGGTGCTATTTGCAAGAAATTCTCACCAGATGTTGGTTACAATTCATCTAGTCCACACAGGCAAAGAAATCAAATTACAGATGTACATAAATTAAGTGTAATACTGATACAGGCAAAAAGTATTGAACACCCCTAGTGACATGTATTTAATGCGTTGTACCAAAAACCTTTGTTGGTGATGATAGCTCCAAGATGACTCCTGTATAGAGAAACTAGTCACATAGATTGCGCATGTGCGATTTTGGCCCGTTCTTACACACAAACACACTTTGAAGGTTCTGTGGACTCCTTCTAAGAACTCTGAGCTTTAGTTCCTTCCATAAATTTTCTATTGGATCCAGGTCAGGTTATTGGTTGGGCCATTCTAGCAGCTTTATTTTATTTCTCTGAAACCAATTGAGAGTTTCCTTGGCTGTGTGTTTTGGATAATCTTCATCATTCTAGTAGGTGGCAGCAGAATTTTATCAAGAATGTATCAGTACATTTGTTCATTCATCCTTCCTTCAATTATAAGTTTGTCAGTGCCATATGATTAAAAACGGCCCCAACCCATTATTTTCCCACCCACAAAACAAACAACACTGTTGGTATGGTGTTTTTGGGGTGATATGCGGTGCCTTTTGACTTCCAAACATTATGTGTATTATGGCACCCAAAGAGTTCAATTTTGGTCTCATATGATCAGTCTACATTCTCCTAGTACTTCACAGGCTTGTCTAAATGTTGTTGAGCAAACTGTATGCATACTTGATGCTTTTTGTTCAACAATGGAGTCTTGCATTGTGAGAGTGCATGGTGAGAGTGCCATGGATATTGAGTACATTACTTAGTGTTTTTAAACAATTGTACCTACTGATTCCAGATTTATTATTGACTCTTGGACAACCCTTGTGATAATTCTTTTCACTCCTCTGTCTGAAATCTTGCGGGAAACACTTGGTCGTGAACGGTTTATGTTGAAATTATGTTTTTTCCACTTCTGGATTATGGCCCCATGAGTGCTCACTGGATCCTTCAGTAGGTTGGAAATTCATTTGTAACCAATGCCATCATCATATTTTGCAACTATAAGGTGGCGAAGGTGTTGAGACTTACCCATCATGAGATTTTTTTTGTGTGGCACCTTGGTAATGAGACAACCAGCTGATATTTTTCCCTAAGTTTCTTTCTAATTACTGACAAGTTTCAGCTAGTATCATGACTTTCTATGTTTTTTGCACCTCTCTATTTTTATATGTTCAATACTTTTGTTAGGAATCTGGGTTCTATGATGCCTATGCGGGAATCCAGATTCTCACATTTGTCTCCAGAAGCTAAGTCCTTTTTTCCAGCTTCTGATCATGCCCACGGGACGAGCTCCCATTGGAGTTCAGGAGTCAGGTGCTCAGGTCCTGCTCCTGATTCCATTGGTTTAACTCAGGGCTCTGGAGATTTCCGGCAGGTCCCGTACGCTATAAAAAGTGCGCATGGCCGTTATGCCATGCGCTAGTATTTTCATACTGCTGCTTTGTGTATGGTGACGGATGCTTGATTGGTGACTGACTCATTAAGAAACCCCTTCCCTCTGATAATACGTCTGTGTGAGTGGTTTTCAGTCAGTACCTGTGCTAGCGCCAGCGCGCACAAGCTCCATCTTTCCAGCAGCTTAGCATCCTGCATCGCGCTTGCGATATTTGCGGTTGCAGCTTGTCCAGTCGTGCGCAGTTGCGACGCCGAGCACATGTGTACATGGTAAGTCCGCTCGGTTGCAATGATCTTATTTAACTACTCCGGTTCCCGGCTACCGCACGTGTGCCGCTGAGATCCTGTGCTGTTAACAGGCTCAGCGATACTATTTTGGTATTATTTTCCCTGCAGCTCTGTGTCCCTTAACAGAGCTTTCCTTATTGCTTCTGGGTGCGTTAGAACCCTGTGCATATTTGTGCTCTGCCTCTCTCAGCAGCGGTTTTACCATCCACAGTGGCGAAGGCACTTTAATTATTTATTTTTTTAGTGCCTTCCGCCACTCCTAACATAATACTAGCGCCAGGGTCTGGCTGAAGATGGCAGATCAGCAGCAACTGTTGCAGTGTGTGCGACAGCTCGAGACTCGCTTGGCTACCCTTGAGAGAGCTCTTGCAGCTTCGCAGGCCACAGATGCTGCTGTCCAAGCACTCACGGATGCGGTTGGGCGTATGTCCATGTCCGCCCTTTCGCCGACAGTTACCCGCCTCCCGTTACCAGAAAAATATTCTGGGGATGGCGCCTCCTGTAGTGGTTTTATCAGCTAGTGCTCGATTCACCTGGAGCTGCTGGCTGCGCAATTCCATACAGAGCGGGCCAAGGTGGCCTTTATTATATCCCTACTGTCGGGCAAGGCGCTGGAATGGGCTACGCCACTATGGGAGCGTGGTGACCCGGAGATCCGGACCGCAGCTAATCTGCTAACTGCTATCAGGCAGGTGTTTCTCGGTCCACGGGTTACACACAACACCTCTCTCCAACTGCTCACCTTGTCTCAAGGATCACTCTCGGTCAGCCAATACGCCGTCCATTTTCGGACACTGGCGTCCGAGTTTGAGTGGTCTGACAAGGCTCTGATTCCTGTATTTTGGAAGGGATTAGCGGAGCACGTCAAGGACGCTCTCTCCACGAGAGAGATTCCCACCACCCTAGAGGAGTTAATATCTATCTCCTCACGGATTGACCTCCGTTTTTCTGAGCGTGGTTTGGAGCGAGCTCACTCCAAACGGAGAGGTACTCCGGCTCCCAAATTTTTTGAGCCCCTGGACCTGTCCAAGCCAGAGGTTCTACCTCCTGAACCCATGGAGGTGTCTCGCACCATTTCTGAGACATGTCCAACTCAAGAGTCCATAAGCGGTTGTCACCATCTATTTGCTGCTTCCCAGGAAGACAGTTCCCCGCAATGCTCTGACTGTGAGCCGGTAAGCAAGACTTTTGTCCCTCCTTGCCAGCGGCCTAAAGTCCTCGTGTGGGCACACGCGCCCAATGCGGACGGCCATTGTGGCTATATGCAGACCACGAAATCTCTGGCCGGAACGTATTGGTGGCCGCACAGGGCTCAGGACGTAAAAAAGTTCATTCGGGCATGCACCTTATGTGCACGGGATAGTCTTCCTGAATGGAGTGTGGCTACGCCTGCCGATACATGGCGGCCTTCTCCTAAAACTCCCACTCCCATTGTCTCCCGGGTGTCCCTCCTGAGACCTGGCGACCTGGCCTCCCATGATACCGTCCGTGTGTCCCGGTTTTCGGTTTCACCTACCGGGATATCAGGCTCGCCATTTGACAATTCTGAGACCTGTGCCGCTCTCGGGCACAGGCTGGTGGATTGGAAGGTTCAGGGAGGAGGGGGTCCTAGGAGGGGGGTAATGTTAGGAATCTGGGTTCTATGATGCCTATGCGGGAATCCAGATTCTCACATTTGTCTCCAGAGGCTGTCCTTTTTTCCAGCTTCTGAGCATGCCCACATGATGAGCTCCCATTGGAGTTCAGGAGTCAGGTGCTCAAGTCCTGCTTCAGATTCCATTGGTTTAGCTCAGGGCTCTGGAGATTTCCGGCAGGTCCCGTACGCTATAAAAAGTGCGCATGGCCGTTATGCCATGTGCTAGTATTTTCATACTGCTGCTGTGTGTATGGTGACGGATGCTTGGATTGGTGACTGACTCACAAGCTCCATCTTTCCAGTAGCTTAGCGTCCTGCATCGCGCTTGCGATATTTGCGGTTGCAGCTTGTCCAGGCGTGCGCAGTTGCGACGCCAAGCACATGTGTACATGGTAAGTCCGATCGGTTGCAATGATCTTATTTAACTACTCCGGTTTCCGGCTACCGCACGTGTGCCGCTGAGATTCTGTGCTGTTAACAGGCTCAGCGATACTATTTTGGTATTATTTTCCCTGCAGCTCTGTGTCCCTGAACAGAGCTTTCCTTATTGCTTCTGGGTGCGTTAGAACCCTGTGCATATTTGTGCTCTGCCTCTCTCAGCAGCGGTTTTACCATCCACCGCACGGTGGACCCCGAGTGGCGAAGGCACTTTAATTATTTTTTTTTTTTTAGTGCCTTCCGCCACTCCTAACAACTTTTTCCCTTTGTCATTTCTCACTATTACACAAAACTTAATTTATGGACATCTATGGTGTGATTTCTTTGCCTGTGTGGATTGGTGGGTGTGGTGAGAGAGAGAGAGACATGGAGGGTTAACACTTAGTGTCCAGGCGAGAGAATCTCTCTCTCTTGCCGGGCACTTGTGGGGTTAACCCCACAGAGAGATCTCTCTCTCTCACCCAGACACTGTGAGTGTTAACCCCACAAGTGCCCGGCGAGAGAGATCTCTCACAAGTGTCCGGGTGACAGAGAGAGATCTCTCTCTCTCTCGCCGGGCACTTGTGGGGTTAACATTCACAGAGTCCGGGCATGCGCTGTGGAAAAAGCCGGTCCGGCGCTGACAAAAAACGTTGTAGGGAACGTTTTTTGCAGATGCCGGACGGCTAATTTATGCCGTGTCCGGCAACAACCGGACACGATGCATAACCATCCGGCACGATGCGGCGACCATGAAAGCTTATGGGACAAAACCGGATCCGGTGCTGGATCCGGTTATTAAAAATTTCGCCGCATCGTGCCGGATTACAAAAACCGGATGTGTGAAAGAGGCCTAAGGCTGTGTGCCCATGTAAGCATTTTTGAAGCGTTTGTCCTGGTTAAAACACTTCAAAAATGCATACAAGAAGCATCCAATTCATTTTAAATGAATTCCACACTTTTTGTGCACATTGATGCGCTTTTTTCGCGCAAAAAATGCTTAGCGGTAAAAAAAACACAGCATGCTCATTAATTTTGTGGAAAAGTCTGTGTTTTTAGCTATTTTCTATGAGTCAGAAGACGTGCGGAAAAAATGCATTAAAACCGCGCGGTTTTTCCAAAAAAACCACATGGAAATCGTGCTAAAAACGCAAGGAAATAAAGCGCGCATCTTCTGGGAAGGAGTCCGGTTTTGAAGCAGAAATTTTGTGCATACGTGGGCACATAGCCTAAAGGGGCTTTATTATATACCACATGCTTTAGTTTATTTTTCTAGTCAAGCAAACACTACTCAACAAATGTGAATATAGACCTTGAAAATGTCCCTGCGGTTTAGCTATGTAACTGCAAAACTTAGAAGGAAAGAAATGAATCTGTGGCTAATGTTTCATTTTTGTCCTTATGTGTACTGGAACAGAAGAACATCCATTGGGGATTCATATGTTAAACTCAGTAACTATATAAAAACATGTTTCCCGAAAACTGCTCTGTAGAGAATAGAGAGATCAAATGCATAGCTTCATTCTTATCTGCTCCATCACCCATTCTCTCATTTTTTCGTTATCTAAGCAAAAAGATATACTTTTGAATTCAGTAAATATTTTTCTCCTTTCTCTTTTCAGAGACTTGAGACTTATTGTTTATCTGATTTTCTTAATATTCCAAGTTTTTGGCAGTTCATTTGTATTGTTCATATTTGGTATATTCAAGAGACCTCAGGCTTCAGAGCCTTGATGCTTTTGAACCCCCAATAGCTACCCCCATTTTATCAGAAGATAATCCTGAGTCTCTCCATAAAGCACTTGGGAAAAATATGATTGAACTTGAACTATGGAAAAGACTTATTAAGGGCTCATACTCATCTGCTAGGAAAACGGATGAGTGCATTCCGATAAAAAATTGGATTGCACTCTGGCCAGTGTTAAGCTATGAGTCATCTGCGATTTTTCTTTTCTGCGATTTTCCTCATATCTCTGATGAGACTCAACAATGCAAGTCAATAGGTGTGAGAAAAAAATCGAACGCCACTCGGACCAATCGAGTGCCGTCCGATTTTTACACATCGATACATCGATGTCCTTTCAAAAGCCGGCAATTCATCTACCATGTACAGTAAAATCATAGTGGGACCCTACAGAACAGAATAGATAGAATAGATATATACACTAAGAATAGATAGATATAAAGATGTCAGACACATATATAATTAGTACAGTGCTTGTGTAGCTTACTGTGCATGTATTTTTTTACATACTAAATTATTTTCTGAAAAAAAATGGCATGGGATCTACCAACATTTTATTAACCAGCAGAGGGAAAGTGGACAGCTGGGGCAGATGTTTATAGCCTGGGAACGGTGTGATACCCAAGTAGCTTCCCGGGTTATTAATATCAGCTCACAGCTGTATCTTTAGCCTTTCCCGGTTATTAAAATGGTGATCCCCAAAAAATGACTTACTGTAGGTTCCACCTATATTTAATAACAAGCAAAGGCTAAGCAGATAGCTGCAGGCTGATATTAAAGCCACAGAAAGAGGAAAGATTCCTTCAATATTTGAGAAAAAAACAAAACAAGCAAAGATGCTTACTTGTATAGCCAGGCCTCAATACAAATGCACTAACAAGGTGCAGCGGACCCAAGTAAAATGGCATTTGTATTGAGGCCTGTCTATACAAGTAAGCATCTTTGCCTGTTTTGTTTTTATCTCAAATATTGGAGGATTCTTTCCTCTTTCTGTGGTTTTCATGTTAGAGTAGGACTGGCAAGTGTAAGGAACTTTGACGTTAGTTTGCAAGCTTACGTATTTATGGCCATAATATTAACCAATACCTTACATATATTGATATGTTTTTGTGCACTTTTTATCTTTTCAGGGTGCAGTTGGGCCCAAATGGTTCTGTAAACTGTGGCCTCTGTTCACACAGGATGCATTACAGTTAGCACTGGGCAGCCCCCCCATATACAGTGGGGCAAAAAAGTATTTAGTCAGTCAGCAATAATGCAAGTTCCACCACTTAAAAAGATGAGAGGCGTCTGTAATTTACATCATAGGTAGACCTCAACTATGGGAGACAAACTGAGAAAAAAAAATCCAGAAAATCACATTGTCTGGTTTTTTTTCATTTTATTTGCATATTATGGTGGAAAATAAGTATTTGGTCAGAAACAAAATTTCATCTCAATACTTTGTGATATATCCTGACTAAAACTAAGGCTAAGCTGACAGCTGTGAACTGACGTTAATATTCTGGGAAGGAGCTAATAACCATAAAGGTTCCCAGGCTATTAACATCAGTTCACAGCTGTCAGCTTAGCCTTAGTTTACAGGGAGACCCCACAAAAAATTGACATATGGTTCCCCTATAAAATCTAATCAGCAAAGGCTAGACAGACAGATGCCTATGATAGTCAATGGATGAGCCATTGAGGAGCCATGCATACCAGGATGGGGATGAGGAGCCATGCATACAAGGATAGGGATGAGGAGCTATGCAAACCAAGATATGGATGAGGAGCCATGCTGACCAGGATAGGGATGAGGAGCCATGCATTCAAGGATAGGGATGAGGAGCCATGCATAACAGGATATTGATGAGGAGGTCATGCATAAAAGGAGAGGAATGAGGAGCCATGCATATCAGGATGGGGATGAAAAACCATGCAGACCATAATGGGGATGAGGAGGCCATGCAGACCAAGATGAGGATGAGGAGCCATGCGTACCAGGAAAGGGATGAGAGGACAATGCATACCTTGCTTATACTCAAATCAATAAGTTTTCCCATTTTTTGTGGTAAAATTAGGTGCCTCGACTTATACATGGGTCGGCACATACTCGAGTATATATGGTATTTGATAAAGTAGAAAAGCAGAACTTAATATTTGTTACAGAAACCTTTTTTTATAATTAAGAGGTCAGACATTTCCTGTAGTTCTTAACCAAGTTTGCACACTGCAGCAGAGATTTTGCACCACTCCTCCATACAGATCTTCTCCAGATCTTTCAGGTTTCGAGGCTGTCTCTGGGCAACATTGGGTTTTGGCATCCTCCAAAGATTTTCTATTGGGTTCAGGTCTGGAGACTGGCTAGGCCACACCAGGACATTAAAATGTTTCTTACAGAGTCACTCTTTAGTTGTCCTGGCTGTGTGTTTCGGGTCATTGTCAAGTGGGAAGACCCAGCCATTACCCATTTTCAATGCTGTTACTAAGGGGAGGAATTTGTTGGCCAAAATCACGCAATGCATAATCCTATCCATCCTCCCTTCAATACGCTGCAGTCATTCTGTCTCCTTATCAGAAAAACACCCCCAAAGTATGATGTTTCCATTACCATGCTTTATTGTTGGGATGGTGTTCTTCGGGTTGTACTCATCCTTTTTTTCCTCCAAACATGACGAGTGGAATTGATACCAAAAAGTTCTATTTTGGTCCCATTTGACCACATGACCTTCTCCCATGCCTCCTCTTTATAAACCAGATGGTCATTTGTGAACTTCAAACAGGCCTGGACATGTGCTGGCATGAGCAGGGGAACTGTTGTGAGTTCATTCTCTGGTTCACCAGTTGTGAGTTCCCCTTCTGGACTCCCTCTGGTGGTGACGGGAGGTGGAGCGGCTGGTTTGATCGGTGGAGATCTGCCACCTCAGAATGAGGATGACGATTGGATCTCAGGATTCTCAGATTGGAATTAAGACAGCCGACGCCCTATTCAGTTGCTGGTGATTCCTTCTGGCTTGTCAGCTCTTGATTTTCAGCTCTGTTCCAGTCATCTAAGGCTAAGTTTTTCTGCTAATGTTCACACTTGATTTTGCTGGTCTATTCAGTTTTTTGTGTGGTCTGCCAGCCCCGGCTGGGGGCTCAGCTGAATTTCCACTCTTATTTATCAGTATTTTTCCAATTGGCTTTTTGTCCATTACTAGTTCTGTCTCTTTTTGCTCTGTCTCAGAATATTTCAGAGTGCTGATATAGTTGGAGAAGTCTAGTGACTTCAGGGTTAATTTTGCTATCAGAAGTGTTGGATATTATTTTTGTAGGGTTTTTTGCAGGTTGCAGACAGTGTCTTCCATTTCCTTTCCTGTCTAGTTAGTTTGGGCCCCATCATTTGCTCAGTCTATTTTCCTGCCTGTGTTTGTGCCTTCATCTTGTTTCACCGTCAATACATGTGTGGGGGCTATCTATTCCTTTGGGGTCTGCTCTGGGGCAGTTAGTTTTCCTTTTTCTTGCTTTAGGCTTATGTAGTCCTCCGGCCGTGACGAGGCGTCTAGGCATGCTCCACGGCTACTGCTAGTTGTGTGGTAAGATCAGGGATCTGCAATCTGCATAGTTACCAACCACTCTGGTTTTCTGTGGTTTAGCTTGTTTTGCTTTTTTCTCCTCGGTGACCCATTCATAACAGAATCACCAGCCATACCGCAGATTCTAGGGTACTCAAAAGCCGGAAAGAATTGTAAAAAAAAAATAAATAAATAAAAAGTGTAAAATTTTTTTTTTTATATGTATATTTTTTCCTCTTTTTCTCTGGGGCCGTAGGAGGATTTTTTTTCTAATGGAGATTAAGCAATTGTCTGATCGTGTGGAGCAGCTCACTGCTGAAGTGCGGGGAATTTCCGCCTATCTCGCTCATTCACATGCTGCTGAACCAAGGATCCCTACTCCTGATGTGTTTTTTGGGGATCGGTCTAAATTTTTGAATTTGAAGAATAATTGTAAATTATTTCTTGCCTTGAAGCCTAATTCATCGGGGAGCTCTGTGCAGCAGGTTAAAATTGTCATCTCTTTGCTGTGCGGCGATCCCCAGGATTGGGCATTTTCTTTGACACCTGAAGATCTTGTTCTGACTAATGTGGATGCATTTTTTCAAGCCTTGGGGTTGTTGTATGATGAACCTAATGCTATTGATCAAGCTGAGAAAGCCCTATTGGCATTGAACCAGGGTCAGGATTCTGCAGAGTTATACTGTCAAAAATTCCGAAAGTGGGCGGTCCTTACTACCTGGAATGTTGGTGCCTTGGCAGCTCTCTTTCGGAAGGGTTTATCAGAAACCGTAAAAGATACTATGGTGGGATTTCCTGTTCCCTCTGGTCTTGACAATTCTATGTCATTAGTCATTCAAATTGATCGGCGTTTACGTGAACGCAAAACTACACGAGAGGAGTTGTCACCTTTTGGACAAATGTCTGAACCTATGCAATGTGATAGAGTTTTGTCTAGGGCGCAACGTCAGGAGTTTAGAAGTCGTAATAAACTGTGTTTTTTCTGTGGAGACATCTCTCATATTATTTCTGTCTGCCCAAAATGAGAGAAACGTTTTGCACACACATTTGCTGTGGGCAGTATACAACCTAAGTTTCTTTTGGCAATTACTCTGATCTGCTCCTTATCCACATTTTCCACGAAGGCTTTTGTGGATTCAGGAGCAGCGTTGAATCTGATGGATTTGGACTTTGCTAAACGTTGTGGTTTGTCCATGACGCCTCTGCGGATGCCTATTCCTTTGAGGGGTATTGATGCTACTCCTTTGGCGGAGAATAAACCTCAGTTTTGGACCCAGGTGATGATGCGGGTTGCCCCAGACCACCAACAAAATTGTAAATTTTTGGTGCTGCATAATTTGCATGATACTATTGTTCTGGTTTTTCCTTGGTTGCAAACTCATAATCCAGTTTTGGATTGGAAATCTGGGTCTGTGGTGAGTTGGGGTTGTCAGTGTGTTCTTAGGGACGCTCCTGTTTTCTCCACCTCTCCTCAGTCTCATGATATTCCTGATTATCTAGCCGATTTTTCTGATGTACTTAGTGAGAGCAAGTCTGCGTCTTTGCCTCCTCATAGGAGTTATGACTGTGCAATTGAGTTGATGCCTGGGTGTAAATTTCCCAAGGGTCGGCATTTCAACTTATCAGTACCCGAACATGATGCTATGCGATCCTATATTAAGGAGTCATTGGAGAAGGGTCATATTAGACCATCCTCGTCACCTTTAGGTGCTGTTTTTTTTTGTGGCCAAGAAAGATGGTTCATTAAGACCGTGTATTGATTATCGTTCTCTTATCAAGATGACGGTTAAATATCAGTACCCGTTACCTCTGATGTCTGATTTATTCTCCAGAGTAAAGAGTGCCTGCTGGTTTACTAAGCTTGACCTCAGGGGGGCGTATAATCTTATTCGCATCAAGCACGGGGATGAATGGAAGACGGCGTTTAATACTCCGGAGGGACATTTGAGTACCTGGTGATGCCTTTTGGGCTCACCAATGCCACTTCTGTCTTCCAGTCCTTTATGAATGATATTTTCTAAGACTTTGTGGATAAGTTTTTGATCATCTATCTGGATGATATTTTGATCTTTTCTAGTGATTGGGATTCTCATGTGGAACACGTCCGGACTGTGTTCCGGATTTTGAGGGAGAATTCCCTGTTTGTTAAGGGATCGAAATGCCTCTTTGGTGTACAGAGGATTTCATTTTTGGGATTTATCTTATCTCCATTGACTATTGAAATGGACCCGGCCAAGGTACAGGCTATTTATGATTGGGTTCAGCCTACTTCTTTGAATACCCTTCAGAAGTTTTTGGGTTTTGCTAATTTCTATCGTAAATTTATAGGTAATTTTTCTGGTATTGTCAAACCACTGACTGATCTGACCAAGAAGGGCGCTGATGTGCTGGATTGGTCTCCTGAGGCTATCTCAGCATTTCAGGAGCTTAAGCAGAGATTTACTTCAGCTCCAGTTTTACGGCAACCTGATGTCTCACTTCCATTTCAGGTGGAGGTAGATGCTTCTGAGATTGGTGCAGGAGCTGTTTTGTCCCAAAAAGACCCTGTGACTTCTAAGATGAATCCCTGTGCCTTCTTTTCTCGAAAGTTCTCCCCATCTGAACGGAACTATGACGTGGGGAATCGGGAATTGTTGGCCATGAAGTGGGCATTTGAGGAGTGGAGACATTGGTTGGAGGGAGCTAGACATCAAGTTGTGGTCCTCACCGATCACAAGAATTTGATTTATCTGGAGTCGGCCAAATGCTTGAATCCTAGACAGGCTAGATGGGCCTTGTTTTTCACACCTTTTTTGATTTTGTGGTCTCTTTTCTTCCGGGCACTAAGAATGTTAAGGCAGATGCCCTTTCTAGGAGTTTCTTTGCCGAGTCTCTTAGTGTGACCGAGCCTACTACCATCCTAGGTGAGGGGGTAGTCCTTTCTGCCATTTTGCCCAATTTGAGACGTGCCCTGGAGGAATTTCAGGAGGATAAACCTGAGCGTTGCCCTATGGAAAAAATGGAAGTTCCTGACCAGTGGAGAAAGAGACTGATGTCTGAAATTCATTGCTCTGCATTGGCTAGTCATCCAGGTATTTTTGGTACCAGAGATTTGGTGAGTCGGTCCTTTTGGTGGCCTGCCTTTTCTCGTGACGTCAGGAATTTTGTACAGTCCTGTGGGACTTGTTCTCGGTCTAAACCCTGTTCTCGTTCTAGTGGGTTGCTGATGCCGTTGCCGGTGCCCAAGAGGCCATGGACCCATATCTCAATTGATTTTATTTCTGATTTTCCTGTCTCTCAGAGAATGACTGTTATCTGGGTGATTTGTGATACATTTTCGAAGATGGTCCATCTTGTACCACTCCCAAAGTTGCCATCTTCTGCTGAGTTGGTGCCCTTCTTTTTACAACAGGTGGTTCGGTTGCATGGGATTCCTGAGAACATTGTGTCCGACAGAGGAGTCCAGTTTGTTTCCAGATTCTGGAAAGCCTTTTGTTCCAATCTGGGAATTCAGTTATCCTTCTCCTCCGCGTTTCATCCCCAGACCAATGGACAGACTGAGAAAACAAACCAGACCTTGGAGTCTTATTTGAGATGTTTTATATCTGCTGATCAGGATGATTGGGTCTCATTTTTGCCCTTGGCCGAATTCGCACTGAACAATAGAGCTAGCTCTGCCACTTTGATGTCACCCTTTTTCTGTAATTTTGGGTTTCATCCTCGATTCTCTTCAGGGCAAGTGGAATCTCTGTCCTGCCCAGGTGTGGACACTGTGGTTAAGAGAATGCAGCAGATATGGGACCAAGTGGTGGATAAGTTGTCACTCTCTCAGGAAAAGGCCCAGCGACTTTCCAACCGGCATAGGACCATTGGTCCCCGGTTTAAAGTGGTTGATATGGTTTGGTTGTCATCTAAGAATATTCCTATGAAGGTTGCATCTCCTAAATTTAAGCCAAGATTTATTGGTCCTTATAAGATTTTGGAAATTCTTAATCCTGTTTCGTTTCGATTGGCTCTTCCAGTTACGTTCAAGATCCATAACGTATTTCACAAATCTCTGTTGAAGAGGTTTGTTGAGCCAGTGGTTCCTTTGGGGTCTGCTCTGGGGCAGTTAGATTTCCCTTTTCTTGCTTTAGGCTTATATAGTCCTCCGGCCGTGATGAGGCGTCTAGGTTCATCGTAGGCACGCTCCACGGCTACTGCTAGTTGTGTGGTAAGATCAGGGATCTGCAATCTGCATAGTTACCGACCACTCTGGTTTTCTGTGGCTTAGCTTGTTTTGCTTTTTTCTCCTCATTGACCCATTCATAACACGGGACTTTAAGCACCCTGCAGGATTTTAATCCATGACAGCATAGTGCTTTACTAACAGTAATGTTTGAGACAGTGTCCCCAGTGGTCTCTTTAAGGTCATTGACTAGGTCCTCCCATGTAGTTCTGGGCTAATACCTCATATTGCTCAGAACCATCCTTATCCCCTGCGAGATCTTGCATGGAGCTTCAGACCAAGCAAGACTGACAGTCATCTTGTGTATCTTCCATTTTCTAATAATTGTGCCAACAGTTGTTGCCTTCTCACCAATCTGCTTGCCCATTGTTCTGTAGCCCATAACAGCCTTGTGCAGGTCTACAATTTTGTCCCGGGTGTCCTTAGACAGCTCTTTGGTCTTGGCTATGGTGGATAGGTTGGGCTGTGATTGATTGAGTGTGTGGACAGGTGTATTTTATACAGGTAATGAGTTCAAACAGATGCAACAAATACCAGTAATGAGTGCAGGGTAGGAGGGCTTCTTAAAGAAACAATAACAGGTCTGCAAGAGCCAGATTTTTTCATGTTTGTTAGGTATGGGCATGTCAAGGTGAGGAGTTTTATTCGCTGGCAATTTGTATATTAAATTTGCCAGAGGAGCATTGCATGGCAAATAAGCCTTGACATGCCAGAGGTGGTATGTTACTCTCCACAAGGAGAAACATTACCCCTTAGACCCCAGTCCAGAGTCTCTCACCTAGCCATATCAGTTCTCATACTTTGCACTGACAAGGACCAATAGCCTGAAAAAACATGTCTGCAAATTGAGATTTTGATTTGGCTTTTATCCTAAGTTATATTGCAAGACTCGTTAATGGGTTGTTTGTGACTTGTAGGATCGCTGCTTACAACAGGTGGCACTATGGAGTTCAAGTCCTCTTTCTCTCTCTGAAGAGGCAGTTTGCATATTTAATTTCCCAGTGGAGAATTGCATGATGAATAATCCTTCTTATCTTGACATACCAGAGCTGATATGTTACTTTTCACAAGGAGAAATGTTACTCCTTAGACCCCAGTCCAGAGCATCTCACCTAGCCAAATCCGTTCTCATACTTTATATTGATGGGGGCCTATAGCCCGAAACACTGTGTCTGGAAATTGAGATTCTGAAGGACAGGGGCAGAAGGACAGTAAACAGACACAGGTAGGGTAAGGTGTATGCAGCAGGACAAATCAGGAACTCACCAGAGACAGCAACACACGCCAAAGGTAAGCAATATAACTGGCACTGCACACAGGTTGCAGCACAGATATATAGTAGAACTGACACAGGAAGAGCCAGGGAAAATTATCCCCTGACATGACTAGACCGTGAAAGGAGAGACAAAACAAAACCTGGCCTGGATCATGACAGAACCCTCCTTTCAAGGAGGGGCCACCGGACCCCCAGGTTTCACAGGAAATCGCATATGAAAAGTGCAAACCAATCGATCAGCATGGACTGATCGCACTGGGACCCAAGCTCGATCCTACGGACCGTAGCCCCACCAATGTACCAAGTACTGAAGCGAGCTGCGAAACGACAATACGATCAACTTCATATTCAGTTTGACCATCCACAGAAACAGGAGGTGGAGGAAGTGGAGACTCAGCAGAAGAATACAAATGATTTAAGAAGGGACCTATGAAATACATTGGAGATCTGAAGCAATAGAGGCAAGCGTAAGCGAAAGGCAACTGGGTTGACAACCTCAATGATCTCGTACAGACCTATAAAGCTAACCCAGCTTAACGGAAGGAAGTTTCAGACGAATGTGGTTGGTCGACAGCCACACTTTACCTCCTACCAGAAACCTAAATCCTACAGATCGTCACTTAACAGCAAAATGTTTATGTCTGCCCTGGGCCACCTCAATGTTTCCCTAAACCTCCCTCCAAACCTCCCCCGACCATTGATCCACCAAATCAGCCCCTGGACACCCTGAATTCAGCCTGAAAAATTCAGCCAAAATGGGGGTGAAAACCGTAATTACAGAAAAACGGAGAGGTGCCAGTGGACTGATGACAAGCGCTTGGAGACAAAGAGACTCAACACACACCAGCCCTGGTCAAATCACTTTATCTGAAGTAATGAAATACAAGGCAATCTTTTATACCATTTACAACAATATGTAATTCTATTGAGCTCATGTAGCCCCCACCATCACCTTCAGGGTTATACCATGTTTACAATGTACCCAGAACATGTTGTTACTGACTATGGAGAACAAATATGATAACAAGTATAGTTTCCTTGAAAACAGAGACTAATAGTCTACATAAGAATAATTCTAGCAATATTAGGCAAAAGGCAATTGAAGTCTTAAAGGCATTTAAAGGGATATAAAAGCAAACCATTAACTCTTCTATATCAATTAAAATTGTCGTAGTTGCTTTTTGTTCTGACCAAGCATCAGGTATGCCAGATCACCAGTGAGTCCGGATTATGAGGTTTTCGCCCTTCTGATGACAAGCGCTTGGAGACAAAGAGACTCAACACACACGAGCCATGGTCAAATCACTTTATCTGAAGTAATGAAATACAAGGCAATCTTTTATACCATTTACAACAATATGTAATTCTATGGAGCTTATGTAGCCCCCACCATCACCTTCAGGGTTATACCCTGCTTACAATGTACCTAGAACATGTTGTTACTGACTATGGAGAACAAATATGATAACAAGTATAGTTTCCTTGAAAACAGAGACTAATAGTCTACATAAGAATAATTCTAGCAATATTAGGCAAAAGGCAATTGAAGTCTTAAAGGCATTTAAAGGGATATGAAAGCAAACCATTAACTATTCTATATCAATTTCCCCCTTTTGTAAATGGTATAACCTTTGCCACAGGGTCAGCCGATGTCCACAAAGGAGCTACTGTCTCATGGTTCTAGTACCCATAAGGGGGCTTCCTACCTGCTTCGCCCATCCACCCTCAGTGTGGTCACTCACTTTCCCATCAGCAATGGCTACCTGGGGTCTATGATAAACTACAGAAGGTTCAGCCTTAGATTCTTTTTTTATGCATACATTATTCAGTAGCTTAAGTAACACATATATTAGTGCTTTTGGGACTACATAAAACAATAAGCAAAACAACAAAATTTGCATACAAGTCTGTACAATGCCAAAAATCCATCCTGCAAGGCCATTAAACCAATTTGCTGGATTTAGGAAAGAGAATGTGTTACCTCACCAGGAGTCTCTGTTTGCACTGTGTTGTTAACCATTGGTCTCTAAGTTCACCTATGTTGTCCATACTGGCCCTGATCTGGAGATTGCCAGCAGGGTCGATATAATTACAACAGGTGGGACCAATTATTTGACACATTCCTCCTTCTTTTGCTGTCAGGTAATCTAGTACTATAGTATGTTGGTTAGTATCTATGATTAATTGTCTCTGTATTGTATTATTTTCATTAAGAACTTCAAGAATCTGGAAAATCTGATCATCCAGGTAGTTGGTAGCTTCCACTAATTTATCCCACAGTTGTGTTATGAAGGGGTATATTAGCATGCTACTGAATATTTTATTTGTTATCCCCATTTCTACTAGATGCGGCCTGCCGTTTGGCCGGGGCTTAGTGTCTGCAGCCCTTCTATACGAGGTGTGAATTGGAACTGCTGCTGTGTCTATTTTACTATGAGGAACTATGAAAGTGGCTGGTGTTAGTTTGGCAAGAGTGCAAACCCCTCTTATGTCTGGGCTCACCCACCTGTAGGCACGATGTCCGCAAACCAAGAATACTCCTTCAGGGAGAACACAAACGTGACCAGGGGTCTGTATACATTGGTATAAACTCAAAAGTCCTGACATAGGCTTATGGGCACACCAAGTATTATTCATTTGTTTTCCACTTATACCAGATGTACATTTACCCCTTTCTTTCCTTATTATTTTACCCGTAGATGCTTTACAGCCTTAGAATCATAGAATCATAGAATCGTAGAGTTGGAAGGGACCTCCTGGGCCATCTGGTCCAACCCCCTGCTCAAAGCAGGATTCGCTAAATCATCCCAGTTAGATGTCTGTCCAGCCTCTGTTTGAAGACTTCCATTGAAGGAGAACTCACCACTTCTCGTGGCAGCATGTTCCACTCATTGATCACTCTAACTGTCAAAAAGTTTTTTCTAATATCTAATCTGTGTCTCCTCCCATTCAGCTTCATCCCATTGCTTCTAGTCTTTCCTTGTGCAAATGAGAATAAAGTTGATCCTTCTACAATGTGACAGCCCTTTAGATATTTGTAGACAGCTATTAAGTCTCCTCTCAGTCTTCTCTTTTGCAAACTAAACATTCCCAAATCCTGCAACCTTTCCTCATAAGACAGGGTTTGCAGACCGGTCACCATTCTGGTCGCTCTTTTCTGAACTTGCTCCAGTTTGTTGATGTCTTTTTTAAAATGTGGTGCCCAAAATTGGACACAATATTCCAGATGAGGTCTGACCAAAGAGGAGTAGAGGGAAATAATGACTTCACGTGATCTAGACTGTATGCTTCTGTTAATACATCCTAGAATTGCATTTGCCTTTTTTGCTGCTGCATCACACTGTTGACTCATATTCAGTCTGTGATCTATTAGTATACCCAAGTCTTTTTCACATGTGCTGTCACTTAGCCCTATTCCTCCCATTCTATATATGCTTTTTTCATTTTTATTGCCCAGATGTAGTACTTTGCATTTCTCCCTGTTAAAAACCATTCTGTTAGTTGCTGCCCACTTCTCCAGTTTATTTAAATCTTTTTGAATCCTCTCTCTCTCTTCTCTAGTATTAGCTATCCCTCCTAGCTTTGTGTCATCAGCAAATTTAATCAGTTTACCCTCAATTCCTTCATCTAAATCGTTGATAAAGATGTTGAACAATACAGGGCCCAGGACAGAGCCCTGTGGTACCCCACTTGAGACATTCTTCCAACTGGATGTGCAGCCATTTACGACCACTCTTTGGGTCCGATCACTAAGCCAGTTATGAATCCACCTAACAGTTGCCTTGTCCATTCCATACTTAGTCATTTTTTCAATAAGGATTGTATGAGAGACTTTGTCAAATGCTTTGCTGAAGTCAAGATATACTATATCTACAGCATTTCCTTGATCCACCCAATCAGTAATACCGTCATAGAAGGAAATTAAATTAGTCTGACATGACTTATTAGTTACAAACCCATGCTGACTCTGTTTAATCACTTCATTCTTATCCAGGTATTGACATACATGTTGTTTAATAATTTGTTCAAAGATCTTTCCTGGTATAGAAGTCAGACTCACCGGCCTATAGTTGCCTGGGTCCACCTTCTTCCCCTTTTTGAAGATAGGAACAACATTTGCTCTTCTCCAGTCTTCTGGCACTTCTCCTGTTCTCCAAGAATTTTCAAAGATTATGGAGAGGGGTTCAAAAATTTCTTCTGCTATCTCCTTCAGTACTCTGGGGTGTAATTCATCTGGACCTGGAGACTTGAATACATTTAGGTTAGCTAAGTGTTTCCTCACTATCTTTCTGTTTATAGATATCCTGGATTCTTCTATTCCCTTAATAGGACAGTGAATAACAGTTGATGTTACATTTCCTTTCTGAGAGAAAACAGATGCAAAATAGGAATTTAAAAGTTCAGCCTTCTCAACATCCTGTCTTACCATTTCATCATTTTCATCCTGTAAAAATCCTATAGCATCTTTGACTTTTCTTTTACTTTTGACATATCCCCAAAATCCTTTATTATTGCTTTTGACATCTCTTGCAAGCCTCAATTCATTTTCAGCTTTAGATAATCTGATTTGTGCCTTGCAGGTTCTGCAGACAGCATTATATTCTTCTTTAGATATGCCTCCTTCTTTCCATTTTATAAACATTTTTTGCTTCCTTTTTAGCATGTGCTTAAGTTCTGTGTTCATCCATCCTGGTTTCCTTAAATGCTTCCTATTCTTCCCTCTTTTCGGAATTGTTAACAACTGTGCTTTGAGAATTTCATTTTTCAAGATTTCCCATCCTTCCTGGACATTTTTGTCTTTAAGGATATCCAGCCATTGGATCCCTCCAATTCTCTTTCTGAATCCCTTAAAATCTGCCTTTCTGAAATCTAACCTTGACGTCTGAGTCTTCACAGGTCTTCCGCCTCTAGTTATCCAAAATTCTAAAATAGCATGGTCGCTACCTCCTAGGGTCCCAGCCACTTTTACCTCCTCAACCATTTCCTCCCTGTTTATAAGGATTAGATCCAAGGTAGCAGTTCCCCTTGTTTTCTCCTTTACCTTTTGGAAGATAAAGTTGTCAGCAAGAGAGGATAAGAATTTCCTTGACCTGTTAGTTTTGCCTGAGAGAGATTCCCAACAAATGTCTGGATAGTTGAAATCTCCCATGACAACTATGTCATATTTTTTGGAGAACTTGGCCATTTGATGCATAAAGAGTTCATCCATATCTTCAGCTTGCACAGGCGGCCTGTAGTAAATGCCTACAATGGTGTCCTTTCCATTGTTCTGTCCTTGTATTCTTACCCAAACAGTTTCCACAGAACTCCCAGTCTCTGAAGCTTCAATCTCTGTGCAGATATACGCATTTCTAACATACAATGCGACACCCCCTCCTCGTTTATCAAGTCTGTTTCTTGCAAATAAGTTGTATCCTTCTTGTCTTGTATTCCAATCATGTGTATTGTCCCACCAAGTTTCAGTGATTCCAATGACATCATATTTCTTTTCCTGTGTTAGTAGTTCCAATTCTCCTTGTTTGTTGCCCATGCTTTGTGCATTAGTATAGAAACATTTTAGTTTGTGATTGGTTTCTCTTTCTCCAATATTTTTTTTAATTAGATTCTTTCGTCTTTGTTCTTCCTTTCCACTTCTAATAGCAGAGTTCTCAGTAGCATTTGTCAGGTGTATGGCTTTTTCTGGTCTTTTGCTTCCCTTCCCATGTTGTTCTAGTTTAAAGCTCTCCTTACAAGTGTAGCAAGGCGACTTCCAAATACCTGCTTTCCAGTCTTCGTAAGGTGCACCCCATCTCTAGCAAGTAGTCCATCGTATAAGTAGTTCACTCCGTGATCCAGAAATCCAAATCGTTGCTGACGGCACCATCGACGTAGCCAGTTGTTCACCTGCAGAATCTTATTCCACCTCCTTGTTCCATGGCCATCCACTGGGAGGATGGAAGAGAAGACCACCTGCGCTCCCAGTTCTTTCACTTTCTTGCCTAAGTCTTCAAAGTCTCTGCAGATGGTTTCCAGGTCGTTTCTTGCGGTGTCATTTGTCCCCACATGTAGTAGCAGGAATGGGTAGTCATCTGTAGGTCTGAAGAGTCCTGATATCCTGTCAGACACATCTTTAATTTTTGCACCTGGAAGACAGCACATTTCTCTTGAAGTTATATCCGGTCTGCAGATAGCGGCCTCTGTTCCTCTCAACAGGGAATCCCCCATGACCACCACTCTCTGTTTCTTCTTCACAACATTTTTCTTTCTCCATCCAGGAGGACTCTGAAGGCGTACAAGGTTGCTGTTTGTTGGCAAAGTCTTATCCTGATGTATTTCTTCATTGTTTTCCTGCGTGAGAGCCTGGTACTGGTTTCTGAGCAGTATGGGTGCTGACTGCCTCCTGATCCTCCTGCTTCTCTGGGTCACATGTCTCCATTCCTCTGTTTCTTCAGGTGCACTTCGAATTTCTTCTCTTTCTGTAACATGAAGAGATAATTCTGCTCTGTCCAAGAACTCTTCACCTTCCTTAATGATCTTCAACGTAGCTAACCTCTCTTCGAGATTTTGCAACTTTTCCTCCAACAGGGTCACAAGCTTGCATTTGTGGCATGTGAAGTTTGGCTTTTCCACTGGTAAATCTGTGAACATGTAGCAAGAAATGCAGCTCACCAAATGGCTCCTGGCCTCTTCCATCTTGAGATTTCTTAAAAAGATGAAAGATGAGCCATCTCTTTTCAGCTGCAACGGCCAAAACCCAGTGATCGTTGAGCTCGCGGAGACTCTTCACTTATCCCAGAGGGCACTGGGAATATGCAAATGATCTCCTCAAGACTCTTCCCCTGGTTTCTCCGATTTCCTCTTTTCAGCTGCAACGGCCAAAACCCAGTGATCGTTGAGCTCGCGGAGACTCTTCACTTATCCCAGAAGGCACTGGGAATATGCAAATGATCTCCTCAAGACTCTTCCCCTGGTTTCTCCGATTTCCTCTTATCAGCTGCAACGGCCAAAACCCAGTGATCGTTGAGCTCGCGGAGACTCTTCACTTATCCCAGAAGGCACTGGGAATATGCAAATGATCTCCTCAAGACTCTTCCCCTGGTTTCTCCGATTTCCTCTTTTCAGCTGCAACGGCCAAAACCCAGTGATCGTTGAGCTCGCGGAGACTCTTCACTTATCCCAGAAGGCACTGGGAATATGCAAATGATCTCCTCAAGACTCTTCCCCTGGTTTCTCCGATTTCCTCTTATCAGCTGCAACGGCCAAAACCCAGTGATCGTTGAGCTCGCGGAGACTCTTCACTTATCCCAGAAGGCACTGGGAATATGCAAATGATCTCCTCAAGACTCTTCCCCTGGTTTCTCCGATTTCCTCTTTTCAGCTGCAACGGCCAAAACCCAGTGATCGTTGAGCTCGCGGAGACTCTTCACTTATCCCAGAAGGCACTGGGAATATGCAAATTATCTCCTCAAGACTCTTCCCCTGGTTTCTCCGATTTCCTCTTATCAGCTGCAACGGCCAAAACCCATTGTTCGTTGAGCTCGCGGAGACTCTTCACTTATCCCAGAAGGCACTGGGAATATGCAAATGATCTCCTCAAGACTCTTCCCCTGGTCTCCTCAAGACTCTTCCCCTGGAGCCTTCAACACCATCCTGGTACACCATCTCATTAACCTGTGTTTGATCATGAGTGTATATGCGGAAGCAATTATTGTCCTCACCACAGGTGTTTGATCCAGTGTGTTGAAGACTGAACCACAGTCCATCATTGGAAATGGGGTCTGAGTGAGGGATTTCAGTCCTCCTCCTGGCGACCATATTTCCGACGTCTGAATCATATTCCCGCCACCACATTTGTACCTTAGGCTGCGTTATATTAAACTAAAACCAGGGATTAGCGGCCCATCCGATTATAGCCAATGAGGCAGATATATCACGGGGCACATCTTTTTCCCAAAACCTAGATTGAATCCAAGTCTTATTATGTATGCAGTGTGGGGTTAATACCTCCCATGGCTCCAGAGGTTAGCTAAGTACGGCATAGTCCTCGCAGATACTGGGCTGTGTGTACTGTGTACAGATCCAACAGTCTTTCGGTTTCTGTCCTACATGTCCTTTATAGGTAGAGCATGATGCTGAATAAATTTGTTGTCCCAGTCAGCATTTAAGAGTTTGTCCTGTGTCTCAGTAGAGTGCAGTAACCCTGTCACTGCCAGCAAGGCGATGAAGAGTACAGTCATTCTGCTGTTGAAAAGACTTTCTTGCAGTGACTGGCGTGGATCCAGGTGGGCTTTCCCTCAAGTTTTACTGAGGTTGATGTAGTCAGCTGGACTTGGAAGGGGCCGTCAACTCGTGGGTCCAGGCTCCTTCTCACGTGTCTACGTATAACCACCCAATTATCTGGAATCAGCTGATGCACATCTGCACTGGCATTAGGATTTGGAATGGATGAGAACACATGTTTATGCACCACATTAAGTCTTTTCTGCAAGGCCTGGACGTAGGCTGTCATAGAACCGTGTTGCATTTGTAGCACCTGTGGGAAGTACAGACCAGTCTTCGGTGCACTACCAAACAGGACTTCAAAGGGAAACAAGCCTGTCTTTCTATTTGGAGTGTGTCTGACTGGAAAGAGTGCAAGAGGCAAGCACTCTACCCAGCTCTTTCCTGTCTCTGCCATGGCCTTTTGAATTTTCAGTTTAAGTGTCCCATATAGTCTTTCCACCTTCCTACTACTTTGTGGCCTATATGGTGTATGAAATGCTTGCTTTACACCTGCATGACTTCCATCATTATTTCTCCTGTGAAGTGTGTACCCCTATCGCTTTCTATTGTTTCTAGGGACACCATACCTGCAAATCAGTTCTTTCATCAGTTTGTCGGCAGTTGTTTTAGCATTTGCACATTTTACCGGATAGGCTTCCGGCCAACCAGGGAAGAGATCTACACATACTAGGATATTTGCATACACTCCTACCTTGGTAGCTGTATGTCATCAATCTGCAGTCTCTGAAACGGGTAGAGAGGCCTAGATGTCGCTTTCTTAGGGACTTTTACTGTTTTACCTGGGTTGTGCTGTGCACAGATGAGGCATGATTGTACAAGTTTCGCGACTGCGTACCTGAAACCAGGAGCGAACCAGAAGGCATCCACCATGGCACACATGTGACTTTTTGAGGCATGAGTGGGGCCATGTGTTGCTTGCGCCATAATCGGGAACAGGGACTTTGGTAGGCACAACTTATCCTTATTCTCCCATACTCCGTTCAAGTTCAGCTCAGCTCCCAATCTCCCCCGGTGTACCTTCTCTGTTTGGGCAGCCTGTTGCTGAAGAGATTTCAGGACATCTAGGCTGAGTGTGGCTGGAATACGCTGACTCCCCGCCACCGTCCACTGCTCTCTAGGCCGCCTTGCTGCTACTTTAGCAGCCTCGTCCGCCCTTCTGTTGCCCTCTACCTCCACGGAGTCACCTTGTGTGTGCTTTTACCTTGACAATGCCAACCTGGACTGGTAACATCAATGCCTCCATTAATTGTTTCACCAGCTCTGCATTTTTAATGGGCTTCGAATCTGTGAAAATATTAGCGACTTTACCTGCAGCGGCTCTGCATGCCTCAGTGAGTGCCTTCAACTCAGCCTCCTGTGCTGACATTTGAGGAGGGAGTGGTTCAGCTCGGATTACCTCATGTGAGGATACTACTGCATATCCAGTGTAGAATCGTCCATCCTGGTGGTATATGGAGCCATCTACAAAAAACCTCAAAATCTGCATTAGGAACAGTGCTATGCAGTCATGTTCATGCGTCATGTCAAAGTATTGTTTCTCGCTTGCTAATACGGTCACCAATTTCCCCTTTTCTGAATCCACAGGCAGGAGGGTGGCTGGATTCAGAACATTACATCTTTTGAGGGTTGCATACTCAGGAATTAGTAGAGCACATGCAAGTCGGAGCTGTCTGGCCATAGACAGATGTTTTGGTTGAACTTGTACGAGTATGGAATGGATGTCATGTGGGGAATAAATTGTCAAAGGAGTGAGATCATAGGGGTCTGGTGACAAACAGTCATAAAGTGGTTGCAACATTTGTGAAGCAGGCCTTATCCAAGGCCTACAGTAGGTCACTAAGCCTAGGAAAGTGCGTAGATGCTGATGTGACCTGTGTAGAGGGAAATTTTGAATTGCCTGTTTCCTGTCTTCAGTCAGGTGTCTGGTACCTTCGGCAATATATTGTCCCAAAAATGTCACCTTTTGTTTGCAATACTGTAATTTGTCACGTCAGACCTTGCAACCCTTTTCTGATAAAAAAAAAACATAGCAAGGAAACTGTGGCTTCCCTGCAGGACCTCTGGTCCAGTCAGAACAGCAAAAGGTCATCCACGTACTGTAATAGTACAATCAGCGGATGAGGTGATTGCCACTACTCAAGGATCCTTGCCATCACTGCTGAATAGATGGCAGGGGATTTCTTTCCCCCTTTGTGGGAGGACTGTCCAACAATATTGTTTACCTTTATGAGTAAAGGAAAAAGATACTGACAGTCAGGGTGCAGGGGTACACAGAAAAATGCACCTGCTATATCACTGATTGTAAAACATTTTGACATCACTGGGATCTGTAACAGTATTGTGTGTGGATCAGGGACGATTGAGGTCACACTCTCTGTAACATCATTAATAGCCCTTAAGTCATGAACCTTCCTGTAAGTGTCAGCAAACCCTTGAGTCCTTTTTCCCTAATTGGATACAAAGGGGTGTTGCAGGAGGAAGATCTTTGCCCTAGAACCCCTGCCTTAACATACTCTCTAATATCTCTGCTCGGGGCCATTGATTTGGCTAGGCTCAAGGGGTATCGCTTTAAACAAGGAGGAGTGGTTCCTTTTTCCAATTTAATCATGACAGGGGGAATGGGCATAAGACGCACATCAGTTTTTCCCCTTGCCCAAACAGTGTCGGGCACCTGTCCCATTTCCTCATTCTCAGGCATTTTGGTGTCAGGTGTTAGTTTCACCGCTTTTGTCATATACACCATTGCCGCAATCTTACACAAATGTTTATCTGAGAGAGGACTTGTGACTGTAATACCCTCAGGAAAGTACTGTATGGTGGCCTGGATCACACTCAGCACATCTGCTCCCAGTAAATCCATAGGGGTATTGTCACTAACAATAAGTTTTGTAAGCACCTCTTGGCTATCTCGTAATTTTAGTCTTATTTGTTTAGCCATAAGGGCTTCTGTCACTTGCCCCTCTACCCCCACACATTCCACTATCTCATTAGTAATCATGTCTGGCATTATCAAATCTTTGTGCACCACAGTCTCGGCTGCCCCAGTGTCAATCAAAAATTCTGCCTCTTTCCCTCCCGGCATTGTTATGGTGGTCATCAAGGCAGGACCAGGTCCGGAGGGGACTAGAACAGGGCACACGTTTGTCACTGGGTTGCCAGTTTCCTAGTCTGTATCTGGAGGAGATGGAAGATTGGTCTGCTTACTCTCCTTTATAGGGTTTTTGCAATGGCTGACGTAGTGCCCATTCTCACCACAATTCCAGCACCACACTGTTTCTATGTCCCTAGGTCCCTTGCTACGTCTCCACTGTTTTCCTTGTGTTCCAGCATACATGACAGGTCGTCTTATTGTCCTTGTTTGCTCAACTTCTTTAGCTAGCTTAAGGAGGTCTTTCGGATCTACATATCTCCATTCAGTATAAACACCAATGAAAAGCAGTGTAACAAGTCCGGTATAAAAATTAAAATAGAAATCTTTATTGTAAACAGATGAGGCACAATAGAGTTAAAAAGTGACACTACAAAAAGTGTCACTTTTTGGCAATGTGAGACAAGTATTGTATAGGCAAAATGATACATGGAAATGCCATACGGCTATGTACACTGAGCTGCATTTCCCATTAGGTATGTGATTCTATTAATTCAATGTCTAGGCAGCATTTTTACTCTTGATGGTCTAGCCAGGGATTGTTCCCTTTATTTTGATGGCATTTCCATGTATCATTTTGCCTATACAATACTTGTCTCACATTGCCAATGGGATACTATATCCATATATTTACTATTCATTATTTATTTGTGGCTCACTATACACTGCCTTTTTGTAGTGTCACTTTTTAGCTCTATTGTGCCTCATCTGTTTACAATAAAGATTTCTATTTTAATTTTTATACCGGACTTGTTACACTGCTTTTCATTGGTGTTTATATTGTATATATATACAGTGTGTCCTGCACTGTCCCATGATGTGCTGGAATCTTGATGGTGGTCACCAGTACATTCAGTGTTAATATGTGGTTGACTAAATATTCCAGCTCATTTTGCTACCATTTGTTCTCATATCTCCATTCAGGTCTGACTGTCTGTACTGCATCTCGTAAGTCTTTATTCATACCGTCATTGAATGCATTCACCAGTATTCTAACATCAAGTGGGTTTATGCAAATGTACCCGTTTATGCTAATGTACCCAATGTCTGCCCATTTCAGCTGTAACCGTCCAAAGTACATCTCTACACTCTCTCCTCTTTGCTGTGTCACGTTAGTCAGGAGTACAGACTGCTCTGATTGTTCCATTGTAGCCCACTGTTTTAGTGACTCACAGAACGTCTCCCCAGGCCGTGCAGATTTATCATCCATACCCCAAGACTGATTCTTTGCCACATCTGTATGTGTCTTAATTATATGTCCTAGTACGTCACCTGCCTTTAAACTAACCAACCTCTCTAGGTCTGCCCAGGTACACTTATATGTCTGCTGTACTTCCTTTATGTGTCTGTAAAACGGGAATGGTTGGTCTTCAGGGTCAGGCAACTGCTTCAACAAAGCTAGGAGATCAGAGGGGCTCCAGGGATAATACACCTGCATCTTTGTTAATCTAGTCGCCCTTCTAGGTCCTGATGCGGTTGGTCATCTGATGTCTACAGTCAGCTTACTCCTCAAAGGTCAATGTCCCCACTACCCACTAACCATACTTTTATGTCACTACATATGATCTTGTTTGGACAGGATTTAGTGGTGCAATTTGCTTAGGTCAGTAGCACAGGTCACACAAGTAGCTATTCAGTCTGGGTTTGTCTGAGTCTGATCACAGTGTTTACAAGTCGATCTGTTTTGTCTGGGTCTCTGGTTAAATTTTGTCAATCAAAACATTCATAATACTCCTTCCATACTGCTGCACATTCTCAGACACCATTTATTCACTTACTATTTTCTTCCCTGGTCTGTGCCTTTTTGTACATCCAAACATTCACATTCTGGTATTTTTGCCTTTTTCAATATTGGTTCCACTTGTTTTACTGCTTCCTTCTCTGTCTTTTACAATCTGCATAGCTGTCTTGGATCCTATTGGGGGCACCGACCGTATACAGAAAACGTTGCCCATGGCTTCATCCTTTTTCTCTGGACATCTCACCTTTATTCTGAAATGCCCTTTTAGTGTGCCTAACCTTATCTACGGGCGGCCACACGTAGCAAGTCAGAGCGAGCCTGCCAAGGTGTAGCGGGAAGGCTCCTTGCCTCTCACCCAATAGACCTACAGGATGTAACGAGAAGGCTCTCTGCCTCTCACCTGTTAGATCAGCTGGCTAGAATAGGAATAGGCCTTTTTCCTTCCAGCCCAGCTCCATGGATTGTGGGAAGGCTGCTTCAACTTAGACAGCTGATCTCTCTTCTGAAATGCCCTTCTGTGTGTCTGGACCTCTGTCTTACAGCCCACACATAGCAAGTCAGAGTGAGCCTGCCAAGGTGTATCCAGAAGGCTCCTTGCCTTCGCCTCTCTCCCACAACAAAAAACCCGCTGACTAAAGTAAGAAGGCCCATGTGTGATAGGCCTCTAACCTACTTTATCAGCCATACAGTCAGCTACCTCCTTTGTTGATCCACAATTTTCTATACAAATCAATCACACAACTAGAAGCAGGTTCAAACACATTTATGACCAAACAATCACTTAAATATCTAAACAATCACTACAATTTCCTTCTAAATTAGGCACCATATTTTACTTTCAACTTCAACTTACAAATTTCATTCCACTTCAATTAAGTACTGTTGCTTTAAAATGCACAAATCTAATAGCGAGCATTTCAGAACCACAGAGAATCTTGAGCGCAGCAGAGATAAGACAGGAGGAAACTGCACAGTGGCATCATTCCCCCCTCCCATCAGAATGTAGTGCCCTTCATAAAGTAACAGAATACTGTAGCTCTTTAGACTTAATCAAAATCAATTTCTACAAAAAAAAACCTCAAAATCACAGGATTTCACTGTAAGAGCAGATAACTGTATAATGAAAGGTAACAATCTCTTGACACAAAATGATGTGTGATGATTCATTCATACATGCTCATTCAGGGATTTTTTCCTTCACTTTTCAGTGGTCATTTGATTTTACAAAGAGAAGATAACAAAATCCCTTATACTCAATTACTCCTCTCTCATCTCATTCAGAGGTTCTCATAGACATTCATACAAGGATTCACACGGCCCGCATATCTTGCGTTTTGGATTTGACACCTTAACCTACAGCCGTGTCCACTGACACTCTGAGAACACCAAAGCCAACTTCTTAAACAACAAGAATCAATGAAAACCAAGCCAACCAAAAACCACAGCCCTATACAAAATACAGCCTCATATGATTTACTGCCAATCCAAAATCACACTGCACATCCCAGGCTCTGTGCTACACAGTACACCAGTACACAACCAGTTATTATATTAGTATATTGCCAGAACAGATTAACAGATAATACAAATGACAATTATTATCTTATTACTCTGTTATTCAACTCTCATACGGACATACTCACCACTCACTGGTGATGTGGGTTCTTTTGAACCGTGTTGTACAGTCTTACCCAGAGATATGTAGAGATACTTAGAGAGGCTGCAGATGCAGAATCAATGTAAGAATAAATGTTCTCACATGCTGCAGCCTGGATTCTGCATATTCCACCTCCCAGGAAGCTCCCACATACGGATTCCGAATAGGCTGGTTTCCACGGTCCCCGTTGGACGTCAAAATTGTCGTAGTTGCTTTTTGTTCTGACCAAGCGTCAGGTATGCCAGATCACCAGTGAGTCCAGATTGTGAGTTTTTCCGCCCTTCTGTTGCAAGAGCTAGGAGACAAAGAGACTCAACACACACGAGCCGTGGTCAAATGACTTTATCTGAAGTAATGAAATACAAGGCAATCTTTTATACCATTTACAACAATATGTAATTCTATGGAGCTCATGTAGCCCCCACCATCACCTTCAGGGTTATACCATGTTTACAATGTACCCAGAACATGTTGTTACTAACTATGGAGAACAAATATGATAACAAGTATAGTTTCCTTGAAAACAGAGACTAATAGTCTACATAAGAATAATTCTAGCAATATTAGACAAAAGGCAATTGAAGTCTTAAAGGCATTTAAAGGGATATAAAAGCAAACCATTAACTCTTCTATATCATTGGCTAGGAAAAATTCTTTTGCCAGGTTAATAGAGATTATTTTATTGCAGAGCAATCCAAAGCCCTTTTTTTCTCCATTTGCTTTTTGACACTGCACAATATAGCCAGATCATTTTCCTATCACAGCATGAAAATCCAGCAATTTTAAAGGGGTCCCAAAAATCACTTTTGAGTGCACAGAGAAATCTTTCATTTTTATGTGGTATGGTAGAGTAGAATTTTTTTGAGTGTCTTACACAATTTCTTGGCAACATTTTGCTGAACCCCAAAAAAATACATAAAGGCCACATATTTTACAGTGTGGTATATCTGCGACACGTCTCATACATCCATGTGCTAAAAATTAGGGCATTTTAGGCCTAAATTCCATTTTTTTTGCTGTCTGTCACTCTAGTTATATACAGCACTATTTTGCATTTAAAAAAAAAAACAGACCACATATTTTACAGTGTGGTATATCTGTGACACGCCTCATACATCCGTGTGCTAAAAATTTGGGCAATTTAGGCCTAAATTCCATTTTTTTTTGCTGTCATTCTAGTTATATACAGCACTTCTTTGCATTATAAATAAAAAACAGGACATATATTTGGCAGTGTGGTATGTCCGTCTGTGTAAAAAATTTGGCCATTTTAGGCCTACATATTCTAGTGTTTTTGCAGTCTGTTACTGTACTTAATGACACAAATTTGATAACCAAGAAAACATTTTTAACTACAGTCCAGATGGTTTAAAATGTGGTTTTCCCACACACGTATCACATACAAGTTTGCTTCCAATTCAGCCATTTGTAGTGAACATGTATAATATTCTAGTCCATTTACAATGGGCAAGGAGTGTGGCAAGGGACGGGGAAGTGGACGTGATGGTGATGGCCGAGGCTGTGGGCAAGCAGAAATTGGGCCACCAAAAATAACCCACATCTTCTCGCTGGACCTTAGTGTCCGAAGTCCTAGGGGACCGCAGCAAGATACCACTATTGAAGCCAGAGCAGTGTGAAAAGGTTGTTGGTTGGATAGCGGATAATACTTCCAGTTACTTATCCACCATCACCAGCACCATGTCTTCCACACGGTCAAGTCTGAGTAGCAGTGAATCTGGACCACATATTCCTCACCCTGATCCTCCTTCCTCCCATCATGCTGAGTGCCCTGAGACAACAGATCCCACACTTGGACACTCCGAAGAGCTGTTCAGTTTTCCATTTATAGATTTGTGCCTCTTGCCTGGTCCACTTGAAGCGGGGTAAGATGAGATTCCATGTAGCGATGCACAAATATTTGAGCCTCCACGGCCACAAGAGGTGGACGATGATGAGACACTATTGCCGGAAAGTCAGGAGGAGGACCATGGTGCGAAAGTGGAAGATGAAGTGGTGGATGATATAGTAACTGACCCAACCTGACAGTAGGACATGCAGAGCGAGGACAGCAGCACACAGGGGGAGGGAGGCGAAGCACCCATTCAGGCAGGAAGAAGAAGTGTGGTGGCTGCAGACAGAAGGTGGGCAACTGTTCCCCGTAACACCAACATGATGGAAGTTGCCAGTGCAACTGTTAGGTCTTCTCGAGTCTGGTTATTTTTTAATGACTCCGCCGATAACCCCAAACAGGCCATTTGCAACACCTGTCATGCCAGCATCAGCAGGGGTAGCAAAACTACCAGCCTTACCACCACCAGCATGATCAGGCACATGGCAGCAAAGCACCCGACTTTGTGGCCCAACCCCAGGCTCCAGGAAAAGTGTCTGCGGGTGAAACCATTGCTTGTTCCACTGTTGCGCATGCAAGCCAATCCCCTGTCCACGGTGCATGTGAAGATGCCTCCTGCCCTGCACCTGCAGTTGCCCACAGTCAAATAGCACCATCATCAAGCACGTCCACGTCCTTGTCCCAGCGCAGCCTTCAGTTGTCCATACCCCAGTCATTGAAACATAAGCGGAAATACACAGCCAATGCCCAACAGGCCACAGTACTAAATTCACTCATTTTCATCTGCTTGGATTGTAATTAAATTTTTTTTTGGGTTATCAAATTGGTGTCCCAAGATACTCGGTCCCCAGCCGCCACTATTTCTCCTGCTGTGCCGTCCCGGCATTGCACAAGCATGTGCCCCACAACATTACCCGTGCCCTCAACAATGCTGTTACTGGGAAAGTACATCTAACCATGGACAGGTGGACAAGTGCTTGTGGCCAGAGACGGTACATCTCGCTGATGGCACACTTGGTAAACACAGTGGAAGCCAGGACCCAGTCAGACCTTGGGATGGAACACGTCCTCCCGACACCAAAGATCGTGGGCCCTACGTCAATCAGGCTTGCCCCAACAGTGTACAGCTCCTGAACCTCCTCCTCCTCCTTTTCAGCCTCCATCTCTGAAATGAGCACATTAGTCATAAGCTGGAAGCACTGCAGCACTGCCAAAGCCAAGCGGCAACAGGCTATGCTGAAGCTAATTTGCTTAGGTGACAAACCGCACAATGCTGAAGAGTTGTTGACAGCTCTGAAAGAGCAGGCAGATGTGTGGCTGACACTGCTGAACCTCCAGCCAGGCATGGTTGTGTGTGACAATGGCAGGAGCCTGATGGCGGCTCTGAGGTGAGGTGACCTGAAACACATACCATGCCTGGCCCATGTGCTTAACCTCGTTGTTCAATGTTTTCTAAAAAGCTACCAGGAGCTGCCAGATCTGCTGGTGAAAGTTCGCCTCCTGTGTGCCCATTTTAAAACGTCAGCTACAGCTTCAGCCGCCTTACCGTGCTTCAACAATGATTGCAGATTCCGGCTCACCGACTGGTGTGTGATTTCCCTACGCGTTGGAACTCTACACTGCATAGGTTGGAAAGGATTTGTGAGCAGAAGAGGGCAGTTGTTGAATACCAGCATCAACAAGGCCATCGTTATTCAGGTTTGACTCCACACATAAGACCTCAGGAGTGGACATGGATGTCAGACATATGTAACATCCTCCAAAACTTTGAGGAGTCCACTAAGATGGCGAGCGTCGATGACACCATAATTAGTGTCACCATCCCACATGTCTGCATTCTGAAATGCTCTCTGCTCACAATGAAAAAGGATGTATTGCAGGCAGAGCACGAGGACATTGTGCAAGGAACCATACAGGGTGATTAGACACAGCCCAGCCTCATGTCATCCCAATGTGGATTGGTTGACAATAAGGAAGAGGAGAAGAAGGAAGAACAGGAGCTACTTTCATGCGCTATAGACGGTACTACAAGCACAACTGTCATAATGTCTGTTCAGCATAGATGGCCTAAGGACAGGGAGGAAGAGAAGGAGGAGGAGGACACCTTGGTCAGTCGGTCAGTTGGTGAGGACATGGAAGGCTTGTCTGTTACCAGTCTGGCACACATGTCAGACTTTATGTTGCGCTACTTTCTCGCCGCTCTCATTTTGCAAAAATATTGGGTAACAGTCATTACTGGGTATTGACACTTTTAGACCCACACTACAAGGAGAACTTTCAATCTATTGTTCCAGAGGCAGACAGGTGTACTAAAATGGTGCAGTACCAGAGGGCCATTGTTGCTGAATTATTAAAAAAATTCCAATCTCAAAACGCTGGCACAGACATAACAGTTCGTTGGACAACCAAGGAGTGCAGGCAAGAGAGACACAACTCCAATCCAGCAGAGGCAGGGGAGCACTGGCAAAGTTCTGGGACAGTTTTATCAGACCCTCCCATCGCCCTGGCCCTGAGGCGCGGGGTAATGTTACAAGGAATGGAATGTTTTATAAGATGCTGAGGGAGTAACTTGCTGAGCGTACCAATGTCCTTCGTGATTCCTCTGTGCCTTTTAATTATTAGGTATCCAAGCTGGATATGTGGCATGAACTGGCTCTCTACGCCTTGAAGGTCCTGGCCTGCCCTGCCGCTAACTTTTTGTCAGAGCGGGTTTTTAGTGCCGCTAGTGGAATTATCACAGATAAGCGCATTCGCCTGTCAATGGAAATTGCAGACAGGCTGACTCTTATAAAAATAAACAAGGAATGGATTGGGCCAGATTTCTCAACACCACCAAATGATGACAATGAAACATAACCTCCAATCTAGTGTCTTTTTGGGAGGTGTATTCCCATGCACCTCTTCACACACACACACGGGTTTACGCTTCCTGATTTTGGCTATTTGGTGTCCTCTTCCTCATCTATCCACCACCACTCGAACACCAGGGTGAACATATTCCATCATGCTCCAGCCACTCTAGTTTTTGGCAATGGTGTTAGGATGTCCGTCATCAAATTTAAAAAAATATGTACCCCCAAGAGGAAATGTTTGTCAGTCCATACACTTAGTGTATGGGCACTACAAGTCTTGGAGTGCCGCTTCTTTCAATTGGACCTATTTTTAATGAGGCCTTCTTCCACGTCTCATCATCCACCGCCACTAGATCACCAGGGTTAACATGTTGCGTGCTGCTACAGCCAGTGTCGAATTCTTAACAAGGGTGGGTCATTTTATGCTGGCCGTAAAATAATTATGAAAAAGGTTGAGGTGTACCCCACAGGGGAAAATGTTTGCCAGCCCATACACTTAGTGTATGGGCATTACAAGTCTAGGAGACTCGCTCCTTTAAATTGGGCCTATTTTTGAATGCGGCCTTCCTCCATGTCTCATCATCCACCGCCACTAGATCACCAGGGTTAATGTGTTCTGTGCTGCTACATCCAGTGTCGATTTCTTAACAAGGGTGGATGGTTATGCTAGGCATAAATGCTTGTTATGAAAAAGGTTAAGGTGTACCCCACATGGGAAAATGTTTGCCAGCCCATACACTTAGTGTATGGGCATTACAAGTCTAGGAGACTCGCTCCTTTAAATTGGACCATTGGACCTACATAGCATTACGCTAGCGGAGTATCATCGTGCACAACGGATTCCCAGATGTTTTAGAGTATCATTGAGACCTATTTTATTTCAGGATAACACTGATTACTGTGTCAAATTTGAGGCAATTCTTAATAAATGTTCTATGGACTTGATTGTTTTGACCATTGATTTCCTACAGAAGGAATTAACGGAATTGAAGACCAAGATTTCTATTACAGAACAGCAACTTACCAATTACCACTTCTACTGAGGACTTTAAGGTACTTAAGAGTAAACTTGATAGCTCTATTTCTGAATTTCGCAACAGTCTGCAAGCTAGAAAGAGATCCAAATTCCTATGGGACACAGAGGACTATAATAATAATCAGGTCTACCGATGGTGATCAGGCGGCTTCTTCAGAAATCAAAGATCAACACTATGGGGATACAGTTCGGCTTCAACCAGTTCCAAAAGCGATTTCGGTACATCACGTTTGACTTTTTTAGAGCCACGACGAGCCTGCTCGTATCGATGAAGACGAGGAGGGGCCAGAGGCATCGTCAGGAACCATCACAAGATGATAATAAGATCGCAGGTAGGAACAACATCGTTTACAACATATCATCACAATCCCTCTCCCCTTCTGAGATGACGTTATTACACAAAGGACTAACATTTTGTCCGGTACCTAAATTTAACACTTTTCAGCTCGACCAGGATCTACACCGCTTCTTCAGGACCCTAAGACTTAAGGCACACTTTTTGGTGCATCCTAATGACTCTCCATTTGTACAAATGCCTCCTGATACTTGTTTTACTCTGAAGGCTCTTAATTTAAAAATTCCAAGTATGTTTCAGTCTCTCCGTTCACATCATCTGATCGAGATATATATTGAATTGGTACAAAGGGATGTAAAAGCCACACTAGAGACAATATAGTGGGGTCATTTGCGGGTAAAACATAATCTAACCATTGAGGAACACAGATCATTGCTACAGCTGAGGACTAAAAAAGAATTGGTCATTAAACCCGCCAACAAAGGTGGCGCAATCGTTGTCTTGGATTGGGCTTATTATATGGGTGAAATACATTCACAGCTTAGGGATACAACTACATATATGCTGTTCTTACATAATCCTACTTTTGAAATAGCAAGACAAATTAAATCTTCAGTTAGACAGTATTGTTAGTCAGGCACGATAGATCAAAAATTAGGGGAATTTCTGATTAATTCACATCCTGTTACCCCGGTATTTTATACCCTTCCCAAAATCCATAAAAACTTGCCTCCACCAACTTCATCCTGTCTCCTCTTGCTATTACTTTAGAGAGAATTTTATCTCCTCTTGTTCCCTTAATAAAATCTTATCTCAAAGATACTGTGGATTTTTCGAATTCTCTTAAAGATTTAGGTATCCTTCCAATAGGTAGCAAGTTGGTAACCATTGATGTTAACAGTCTATACACTTGCAATGAACATCAGGTGGGCATCGAGGCAGTCATCAAATATCTTATTAGACATACCGGTTTTACCGCTGATCAACTAAACTTTTGTAGGGATATACTTACGTTAATCCTTACCAAAGATTTATTTTTATTTGAGGACCAATATTATTTACAATGTAATGGTACTGCTAGGGGTCCAATATGGCACCCCCTTATGCCAATATATTTGTGGAGAACTTTAAAACATCCTTTGTGTACCGTCACCCCTGTTTTGCACTTAACTTGCTATATTGGAAACGCTATATAGATGATGTTTTTTTCATCTGGACATGTGATGATGAAACTCTTTCTCTCTTTTTCAATTACATTAACTCTTATGTCCCTGGTCTTAAATTTTCTATTCATTACAGTAACCATTCAATTAATTTCTTTGATACGGTGGTAAGAATTCTTAATGATGATAGCATAGTGACTGACCTGTATGTCAAGCCCACAGATAGATTCATGGACTTTAGTGCGCTGCTTGACAGATTCACGAACCCAGGTTGTAAGAAAGATTAACTGTTTATTTCCCAACGCGTTTCAAAGTGTATACCACTTCTTCATCAGGGGATGACATATATATATGTCATCCCCTGACGAAGAAGTGGTATACACTTTGAAACGCGTTGGGAAATGAACAGTTAATCTTTCTTACAACCTGGGTTCGTGAATCTGTCAAGCAGCGCACTAAAGTCCATGAATCTATTCCATAAAAATCTGAAGTTCTGGCGGTCACGGAACTGACCTTTGGACGTGCAGCAAGCTGACTACGGATCTTATATGCTTTAACCCCTCCTGGAAAGGGTGAGTGAATTTTTGTTTATTCATTTAGCAAATACTCGGGTAAGACCCTATTGCGCTTTCTGTTCCTACAGTTTATTTGCATTGAAGCCCACAGATAGAAATAGTCTTTTATTATATTCGAGTAGCCATCCTCAACATATTAAGAGGGCTCTACCTAAGTCCCAACATGCAAGGATTGTTTCTAATCCTGAGGTTAGTCATTTAAGACATGTGGAAATGAATACGAAATTTCAAAATAGGGGTTACTCCTACCGGGTTTTAAGTCAAGACAACACTGAATCTACCTCAATAACCATGAGAGATAAAACACTATGGATGACTTTTGTTAATACTTTTCATCCGTTCAATATTCTAAAAAATGCTTATCCTCAGATCCCAGAATTTGCATCAAAACCCTTAATTTGCAACAAATTTGCTGGGTAAAATGTTTGCCAGCCCATACACTAAGTGTATGGGCATTACAAGTCTAGGACTCCCGCTACTTTAGAATGGGCATATTTTTTAATGAGGCCTTCCTCCATGTCTCACCATACACCACCACTAGATCACCAGGGTTAATGTGTTCCATCCTGCTACAGCCAGTGTCGATTTATTAACAAGGATGGGTGGTTATGCTGGGCGTAAAAGAATTGTTATTAAAAAGGATGAAGTGTACCCCACAGGGCAAAATGTTTGCCAGCCCATACACTTAGTGTATGGGCATTACAAGTCTAGGAGACCCACTCCTTTGTAATGGGACTTTTTTTTATGAGGCCCTCCTCCAAGTTTCTTCCAAGGGGGGATTGGGGTGCATGCAAATTTGGGTCAAGGCGGCCCTTGCATTCAATGCATAACGAAACAGTATGGCAGGATCAACTGAAGAATGTGAAGTGGATTTTCCCGCCCCTCTATACACACACAGCCAGGAAGCATGCAGGAGAGCAGAGGAACAGAGCACAGAGCACGAAGCTGGCAGCAGACAGAAATCACAGCATGGCCTGGAACAGTGAGCAAGTTGGTGAGTGGGGAATGGGAGGCCTTGCAGCGATGCCAGCAGGGTTGTTACAGGGATGGATGTGACCTGTGCGTAAACTTTCAGAGATATACTCTTTCATAGCGGTATGTTCTGGGCCAGAAAGACTGTACAAATGGGCCTTGGGCAATTTAGCACCCAGAATTAGATTAATAGTACAATCATAGGGGTAATGTGGTGGCAAGACCTCAGCCTCTTTTTCGGAAAACACATCTCCAAAATCTTTCAGGTACTCCGGAATACCCTCCAGATTAACAGAAGACATCAGAACAGCAGAAAGACAACCATTACAACAGTTAGGACCCCATTTAACCCCTTTCTGCCATATGACGTACTATTCCGTCCACGTGACCTGTGACTTAATTCCCATGGATTGAATAGTATGTCATACGCGATAATTATTTTTTATATAAAATTTTCTTTATTGTATAAAAGCGCCAAAACATAAAAAATATAAATGAGGTATCGCTGTAATCATACTAACCCAAAGAATAAAACTGCTTTATCAATTTTACCACACGCGGAATGGTATAAGTGCCTCACCCCAAAAGAAATTCATGAATTGCTGGTTTTTGTTCATTATGCCTCACAAAAATCGTAATAAAAAGCGATCAAAAAATGTCATGTGCCCGAAAATGGTACCAATAAAAATGTCAGCTCGTTCCGCAAAAAATAAGACCTCACATGACTCTGTGGGCCAAAATATGGAAAAATTATATATCTAAAAATGTGGTGATGCAAAAACAATTTTTTCCAGTAAAAAGCATCTTTAAGCGTGTGACAGCTGCCAAACATAAAAACCCGCTATAAATAGTAAATCATACCCCCCTTTATAACCTCCTTAGTTAGGGAAAATAATAAAATAAAAAAATGTATTTATTTCCATTGTCTCATTAGGGTTAGGGCTAAAGTTAGGGATAGGGTTGGGGCTAAAGTTAGGGTTAAAGTTGAGGCTAAAGTTAGGGTTAGGGTTGGGACTAAAGTTGTGGTTAGGGTTGGGGCTAGGGTTAGGGTTGGGGCTAAAGGTAGGGTTAGGGTTGGGGGTAAAGTTAGGGTTAGGGTTGGGGCTAAAGTTAGGGTTAGGTGTTGTGAGCTCATTTTCGGGTTTGCCTCTGGCTTCTGGTGAGGGTTATGGAGCTGGCTGTACTGACAGAAGAGTAGTGAGTTCTCTATCTGGACTCCCTCTGTTGGTGAAGGGAGGTAATGAAACTGACCTAAATGGCAGAGACCGGCCACCTGAGAAAGAGCACTGTGATTGGACATCAGGAATTTCTGATTGGATTTAAGGCAGCCGATTCCCTAGTTTCTTGCTGGTGATTTCTCCTGACTGTGGCTTCTGGTTTCCAGTTTGGTTCCTGCCTTCTTAAAGCTAAGTTTTCTCTGCTATTGTTCATATGAGTTTTCGTCTGGTTTACTTAGTTTTTATTTTCAGCCAGCCCTGGCTGGGACTGGGCTGAATCCCCATTTTTGTCTCTGATCAGTTGATCTCTTTTGCTCTGTATTCAGAATATACCTGAGTGCTGATATAGGGAATTGAAGTCTATCAACTTCAGGGCCTTTTTCTATCAGACGTGTTGGACATTTTTTGGCAGGGTTTTTGCGTGATTGCAGACAGCAGCTTTTCTTTCCTGTCCTTTCTAGTTAGTGAGGGCCCCATCGTTTGCTCAGCCTATCTTTCTATCTGTGTTTGTGTTTTAATCTTTTTTCACCAACAATACATGTTGGGGGCTGTCTAATGCTTTGGGGTCTGCTCTGGGGCAGTTTAGATTTTCCCTTTCTTTCTTTAGGCTTATTTAGTTCTCCAGCTGTGACGAGGCATCTAGGACGTAGGCACGCTCCATGGCTACTGCTAGTCGTGTGTATAGGATCAGGGGTCTGCAATCCGCTAGTTACCAACCTCTCCGGTTTTCTGGGCTTAGCTTGTTTTTTGTTTTTTCTTCCTCGGTGACTCATTCATAACAGTTAGGGCTAAAGTTAGGATTAGGGTTGTTATTAGGGTTAGGGGTGTGTTAGGGTTAGGTTTGTGTTTAGGGTTATGGTTAGGGATTAGGGTTAGGGGTGTGTTGGATTTAGGGTTGGATTTAAAATTTGGGGGGTTTCCACTGTTTAGGCACATGAGGGCATCTCCAAACATGACATGATCTCAATTCCAGACAATTCTGAGTTGAAAAAGTCAAACGATGCTCCTTCCCTTCTGACCTCTGCCATGCACCAAAACAGTGGTTTACCCCCTCATATGGGGTATCAGCATACTCAAGACAAATTGCACCATAACTCCTGGGGTCTAATTTCTTCTGTTACCCTTGGTAAAATAAAAAAATTGGGGCAAAAATATAATTTTTGTGGAAAAAAATATGATTTTTTTATTTTTATGGCTCTACGTTATAAACTTCTGTGAAGCACTTGGGGATTCAAAGCACTCACCACACATCTAGATAAGTTCCTTGGGGGTCTAGTTTCCAAAATGAGGTCACTTGTGGGGGTTTCCACTGCTTAGGCACATCAGGGGCTCTCCAAACGCGACATGACACCGGCAGACCATTCCATCATAGTCTGCAATCCAAAACATAACTACTTCCCTTCTGAGCCCCGACATGTGCTCATACAGTAGTTTTCTCCCACTTATAGGGTATCGGCATACTCGGGACAAATCGCACAATAACTTTTTGGGTCGTTAACCTTGGGAAAATAAAAATTGGGGGTGAAAAGATCATTTTTGTGGAAAAAATATGAGTTTTTAATTTTACGGCTGTACGTTATAAACTTCAGTGAAGCCCTTGGGGGTTTAAAGTTCTCACCACACATCTAGATAAAGATAAAGGTGAAAAAGGAGCACATGTATAAAATGCAAAATTTTATTAATACTATGTCAAAAAAGTAACAACAATCACAATAAAGTGCATATAAGAACAGTACAAGATACAGAAAAAGAAGGACAGACTGAGGGAAATAATTCCAGTGTCCCCTGCCAGCTAAAAATTGTAATACCCAGGCAGAGAGCTGCTACCATAAAGTGCCAAGGTGCACATAATAGTGGTGAGTAACCATAACAAACATAAAAATGGGGCAGCACTTACCAATGTGTGGAGCAGGCACAGGACACCAGGGGGTCTAGTTTCCAAAATGGGGTCACTTATGGTGGGTTTCCACTGTTTAGGCACATCAGGGGCTCTCCAAACGCAACATGGCCTCCAATCTCAATTCCAGCCAATTTTGTGTTGAAAAAGTCAAATGGCGCTCCTTCCCTTCCGAGCTCCGCCATGTGCCCAACCAGTGGTTTACCCCCACATATGGGGTATCAGCGTACTCGGAACAAATTGATCAATAACTTGTGGGGTCCAATTTCTCCTGTTACCCTTGGGAAAATTAAAAAAAAATTGGACCTGAAATAATTTTTTGGTGATAAAAGTTAAATATTCATTTTTTTTTTTTAAGCATTCAAAAAATTCCTGTGAAGCACATGAAGGGGTAATTAACTTTTTGAATGTGGTTTTGAGCACCTTTAGGGGTGCAGTTTTTAGAATAGTGTCACCTTTGGGTATTTTTTGTCATATAGACCCCTCAAAGTGACTTCAAATATGATGTGGTCTCTAAAAAAATGGTGTTGTAAAAATCAGAAATCGCTGGTCAACTTTTAACCCTTATAACTTCCTAACAAAAAAAAATTTGGTTTCAAAATTGTGCTGATGTAAAGTAAACATGTAGGAAATGTTACTTATTAAGTATTTTGTGGGAATATCTCTGTGATTTAAGGGTATGAAAATTCAAAGTTGGAAAATTGCGAAATTTTCAAAATTTTCGCCAAATTTCCATTTTTTTCACAAATAAACGCAAGTTATATCAAATAAATTTTACCACTATCATGAAATACCATATGTCAAGAGAAAAAAATGACATAATCACCAGGATCCATGGAAGCGTTGGGGGTTAAGGGGTTAACAATAGCACAAGATTTAGAGTCAATAACAGGATTATGTAGCTGTAACCAGGGGAATCCCAACACCAGTCCCACAGGAAGGTTATCCAGAATGTAACATGAAATTTGTTCCTGGTGCAATTAACCCACCTTGATTTGGAATTCCTCAGCGGCAAACTTAACCACATTTTATGCCAACGTTGTCTTATCAATGGCAATGACATGATTGGGAGTCTTTAGCCTAACTTTCCCTAACTTACTCTTGGACACTAGACTAGAGTCAATAAAGTTCATGGATGACCCACAGTCCACAAAAGCTGAAGTGGGTATGTAACCATCTCCACAACAAAGTTCCACCTTTATCAGAATTTCTTGAAATGAAGAAAATGGTACCTGAGAGTCAGGGTGACCTCCTCGGCAATCACCCAGATTCGGCAGCTTGTTAGTCGGTGGGCAAGAGGGGCAGTCCTTCTTCCAACATTCTGGATTTCCACAATAAAAGCATAATATCTCTTCATGTCGCTGCTTCCTCTCCTTTTCCTTGAGATTAGTTGCCCCAACCTCCATATGTTCCGTATATGGCATAACTTCGGACTTGGCAGGATATACTGGAATCTCCTGCTGGATTACTCCTCTCTCCCGCAATCTCCGATCCATGCGAATGGCCTGGGTCATGGCCTCTTCCAAAGAACTGGGCGGTGGATGGAGCACCAGAGCCTCCTTGAGATGATCGGAAAGTCCTCTCCTGAACTGGCATCTTAAAGCATAGTCATTCCAGGACACCTCGGGGGACCACCGTCTAAACTCAGAAAAATACCATTCAGCAGTGATTTTACCCTGGGAGAGACCCATGATCGTGTCCTCTGCCACCCCTACCCGGTCTAGTTCGTGAAAAATCAGTCCAAAAGCTTGAAAGAACCTATCCACAGACATATGATCAGGGGCAGTAGGAGGTAAAAAATAAGCTCAAGTTTGAGGACCCTCCCAGTGTAAAGAAATGATTATCACCATCGCCTATCCTCAAAAAGCCAACTCTCGATCCTACCGCTATGTCCTGCTATCGCTCAATATCGATGCTCCCATTCGCTTCCAAATGCCTAGAGCAGCATGTCCACGCTGAACTTTCCTCTCTTCTCTCATCTAACCTGCTCTTTGACAACCTACAATCTGGTTTCCGCCCCATCACTCCACTGAGACAGCCCTGACCAAAATTACTAATGACCTACTTACAGCCAAAGCGAACGGACAATACACTATACTCCTGCTTCTAGACCTTTCCTCTGCCTTTGACACAGTTGACCACTGCCTCCTACTACAGATCCTCTCTTCCTTTGGCATCGAAGACCTTGCCCTATTCTGGATCTCCTCATACCTCTCCAACCGCACATTCAGTGTTTCCCACTCCCACACTACCTCCTCATCCCACCCTCTCTCTGTTGGAGTCCCCCAAGGCTCTATTCTAGGACCCCTACTCTTCTCCATCTATACACTTGGCCTGGGGTAACCCACAAAGTCCCATGGATTCCAGTACCACTTTTATGCCGATGATACTCAGATCTACCTCTCTGGCACTGACATCACCTCTCTGCTCTCCAGAATCCCGGAGTGTCTATCAGCCATATCCTCCTTCTTCTCCTCCCGCTCCCTCAAACTGAATGTGGACACATCTGAACTGATCATCTTTCCCCCATCTCACAGATCTTCCTTACCTGACCTATCTATAACAATTGATTACATCATGCTTTCCCCCATATCGAAGGTCTGCTGCCTCAGAGTAACCCTTGACTCTGCCCTGTCCCTCAAACCACACATCCAAGCTCTTTCCACCTCCAGCCACCTCCAGCTCAAAAATATTTCCATAATCTGTCCCTTCCTCAACCCTCACTCTACTAAAATGCTTGTGCATGCCCTCATCATCTCCCATCTCAACTACTGCAACATCCTTTTCTGTGGCCTCCCTGCTAACACCCTCACACCTCTCCAGTCCATCCTTAACTCTGCTGCCCGACTAATTCATCTCTCTGCTCGCTACTCCTCTGCTTCTCCCCTCTGCCAAGCTCTTCACTGGCTCCCACTCCCTCAGCGTATCCAATTCAAATTACTAATACTGACCTACAAGGCCATCTATAACCTGTGTCCTCCATATATCTCTGAAGTAATCTCCCGATATCTTCCCTCACGTAATCTTCGATCCTCCCAAGACCTCCTTCTCTCCTCCACACTTATTCGCTCCTCACCCAACCACCTCCAAGACTTCTCCCGAATAGCCCCCATCCTCTGGAATTCCTTGCTCTGACACGACGTCCGGCTATCAACCACACTCAGATCCTTCAGACGGAACCTGAAAACCCATCTCTTCAGGAAAGCCTACGGCCTGCAATGATCCCCGCTGCCTCCTCACCACTACTGGAGCTACCGCCTCACCAACACCGGAGCTGCTGCAACCCCCCAACCTACTGTCTCCTTATCCATCATTCTGTAGAATGTAAGCCCACAAGATCAGGGTCCTCTCTCCCCTCTACAGTATATCAGTCTGTGATTGTTAGTTTGTTTACTGTAAGTGATATCTGTAATTTGAATGTAACGCATTCTCATGTACAGCACCATAGAATCAATGGTGCTATATAAATAAAAAATAATAATTATCACCAACCATTGACTCTGAGGATCTGGGTCCAAGGGAGAAAAATAACTTACAACTTTATCTGAATGTATGAAACTTCTCTCCGGAGAAAATTTCTGGGAGCCTGACCGTAGGTTCAGGAGAGTGAAAAAAAATATCAATGGAGTCAGATTGCCTAAACGCTGATTGTGTCATGGAACCTTGAGAAGATTTAACAGCTTCAGTAAGTTCCCTCTGAAATTGGCTATGGGAAGTGGCAAGGTCTCTATGTTCTACTGACAAATCTTGCATCATTTGGGTCAAATTTGACATCTGATCCACAAAGGTACGAAGCGGATCCATAGAAAAGAGAAAAAAATGTGAGGCCAGCTATAATGTCATGCTGTGCTACGGTGGGTTAAAACAGAGTACACCAACTCCCCTAGATGGCAGCAGAGATGAGAGAGAGTTGACTATCCAGCTCACAAGTAGACCAGGAGTAACACAGCAAAACAACCACTAGGTGGCAGCAGAATAGTCAGAGAGCCAAGTCATAACCAGAATAATGTAGCACAAAGGGGAAAATCCAAAGCACTGTGTCAGGAGAGAGAAACAGGTCAGTACCAGTCAATAGCAGAGGTATTAGAAGGGAGAGACAAACCAAGTCAAGGACAGGCCAAAGTCAAATACCAGGGAGTCCAAACACACAGAGAGATAAGGAGCAGGGGGGGCAGAAGGAAGGTAAACAGACACAGGTAGGGTCAGGTGTATGCAGCAGGACAAATATGGAACTCACCAGAGCCAGCTACACATGCTGAAGGCAAGCAATATACAGTTGCTGGCACTGCCCACAGGTTGCAGCACAGACATATAGTAGACCTGACACAGGAACGAGGCAAGGAAAATTAACCCCTGACATGACCAGACCAAGAAAGGAGAGACAAAACAACACCCGGCCTGGATCAAGACCCTACCCTGGTCCAGCATGCGCTCTCTGCCACTGCACTGGTCTCTAGTCTGTATTTTGGCTGCAGCGGTGACATCACACTGACTGTACACATAACCCCTGTAGCCAATCACTGAGCTCACTTGCTCATGCACTGAGCATGGCATTGTCAACCTCAGCACAGCCACTGGGCTCATTGATTAAGTAGAGCAGTGATATGCATTTTTGCCACTGCAAAATGCAAATAAATTTATAGAATTTATACAATGCGATTTTCTGGATTTTATTTTTGATATTCTATCTCTCAGTGTTAAAATTAATCTAACCTTAAAATTATAGACTGTTCATGTCTTTGTCAGTTGGCAAATTTACAAAATGAGCAAGAGAACAAATACTTATTTCTCCCACTGTATATGTGGCGCCCTCAGGAGTAAGGTCGTCACAGTGGCTTTTCCTTCCTCCAGGGAGGGTAATGCCAGGCTTGGAGGCAATGACGGGTCACTCTCGCAGTCAATCTATGCATGCAACACAGTTCCACTCCAGGCCAGCAGGGGGGACTCTGAACCGGAATTAAGGGGAGGGGTGCTCTCTGAGGGCCAGGAGGAAGGAGAGTTAGTTAGTCTGCGGAGGGTGAAGTGTGCAGACGTGTGGAAGGAGCGCTGAGGTAGAGCTGAGAGGAAGAGCTCATCTCCCGTAAGAGCACATGAACTGGAGCCTGGTCTCCACGACTGTATGGATACTGATGGTCCTACAGCAGACACCAAAGGAGTAGAAGGCTGTAAATGCAATACTCCCATCTAAGACTTGAGGGCACAATAGCAACACGGATAGTGAGCCGGGACTTAGGAGCGAGGAGTCCCTGGAACAGGCTACAGTTGTTTGCCATACAAGTAGAGTTCTTGGGAACATCTGACAGGAGGAACTTCAGTGTAACTCAGTACTGGAGATCCCTCAAGTAATCGCTAGGAAGGAGACTGCACAGCCCATCTGCAGAGAGAGAATCCCTGAGTTGCTTCCAGGCTAGCCTGCTCCGGTACCATCTGTAATCAGGACCCTGGACTGCATTTATCAAGTAAAGGTACAGAAATTGCACCCCGCTGTGTCTTGTCTGCTTCCTACCTTTCCGGCAACGCTACATCCCCGTGCCAACCACATCTACACTGCCCTGGAACTACAGCTTCACCTGTGGGAAGCTTTTACATTTTTGCTGCACCATACCATCAGTCCCAGCATATCTGCATGCAGCGTCGGCTTAACACCTCCCTTGCCGAGCACCACAGGTGGCGTCATGAACTATTCATCTAACTACATTCCACCATTCACATCTTCCTATTACTTGGGTGCCCAGGGCCACGGTCCGGGTCACCGCTGCTGTGACACATCCCACTGATACCTGCCAGGTATCGAGTACCCCACAACCCTGGGAGGGCGACCCAACTTGGCGTCACGAACAGGATTATGGAGCCCGGTAGCCCCCGGGTCCAGTGTGCCATAGACTGTGTTTGTGTAAAAGACTGTGTTGGCGCCAATTGCCGCTATTGCCGTGCATGATTGGCGCGCGCGGGAAGAAAAAGGGGCAGGCCTTCGTGGGCGGAGCCTGTCGCAGCGCGCAAAGAAGTGAAGTGCCACGTGGGAAGAGAGGACAGCGCGCGAGAAGGGGAGGAGCTGAGGCCTACAGCCCGGAGCATCAGGCCTGCGAAGCGGCCGCCAGTGAGCTCACACAACCCCCGGCCCTGGCTAACATTAACTAGGGGGGAAGGGAATGTCTGTGCCAAGCAGCAATGTAGCGGTGGACGCCGTCGCCAACCCCTCAGCGCTGCAAGGAGGAGCGCCCGCCGCAGTGGTCCCATAATACCGCTGTCTATGCCCTACCTTCCGGGAGCGGCCTGGCTGCCGCAGTACTTGGGTGAGTCACATACCCTGAGTAAATTTAAAGAGAGACTGTGCAGTTTGTTTGAAGTATACCCTCTGTCTGAAAGCCAGAAAGTGAATATCCTGATTGGACAGCTAAAGGGTGCAGCACAGAGAGAGGTGAAAGCCTGACAGGACACTGATAAAGAGACTGTTGCAAAGATCCTGGCCAAGCTGAGAAGCACCTTTGACACACGCGCTGCAGCTGAAATCAAGATGAGGTTCTTTGGCTGTAAACAGAAGGCGCATGACAGTATAAGGGACTATGCTCTCAACCTGCAGGAGGTGCTGCAAGCAGTTAAGCAAGTTGATCCTGACAGTGTGAAGGAGGAAGATAAACTGTTAAAGGAGCAGTTCTTGGAAGGACTTTTATCCAGTACACACAGAGGACAGTTGCACATCATAACCTTGCAAGACCCTGATCAGGACTTTGCTGATTTTAAGCACAGGGCTACATGGGTACTGCAGGAACCCACTGACAGCCGTCCAGCGCCCCTGAGGCGCCTAGCGATCACCTACCACCAGGAAGCAACGTCTTTCCCTTCCATCCCTGTGGAGGCTGATGCACAGACTCTGGATAAAGATCCAACTGAAAAGCTGCGTCTTCAGGTCCAGGAGTTGACCAAAGGAATGGCTGCACTTACTAAAACTGTGCAGTCTCTGCAAGTGTCCTCCAAGGAAAAGATCCAGCTGGCTTCCAGTCCAGAGGATGTCCCATTGCTCAGGAAGCGGAGAGCTCCGCCACTCCGAGGGAGGAACAATGATCGCTATGACCAGGACGGATGTCCCATCTGTCGTCGCTGTTATAAGGCAGGCCATCTTACAAGATTCTGTCCTTTAAACGAGCAACCCCTGGGGCAGAGGGCCAACCCCCAGGAATAGGATCCCCAGGCCCAAAGAACTGGAGAGCCAAATATGTGGGAGGGAGACCAATCCTTCCAGTGGTGATTGACGGTATCCCCATGAACGCTCTGCTGGACACTGGCTCTCAGGTGACCACTATGCCGTACACTTTATAAGAGGTATTGGGCTGATTCTGAACTTACCCGTGGCCCAACTGATGAACTGACAGTAGTTGCCAGTAATGGTCAGTCTTTGCCGCAGATTGGATGTAAAGAGATTACTGTTAAAGTGGGTCGGGTAGAGCTAAAATCTCATGGTCTGATAGTTGTGGATATTGATAGACGTGAATGTAATCCCATGATGAATCTTGGTGCAAATGTAATTGAAAACTGTCTTTCCGAGGTTATTGTCTTGTTGCAACAGGTGGCTGAGACTCCTGGTTCCAGTGAACAACGAGTCCTGCAGAAGGAGATCAGAGCCCTGATGCAAAGACAACAGGTAGAACTCTCTGGCGGAGAAATTGGCAGTGTCAGAGTGAGTGATCCCTTCCCCATTGCAATACCCCCCAGGTGTGAAATGTTGATTTGGTGTCGGGCAGCTATAGGTCTCAGAGGGAGAGATTACCAAGCATTGGTAGAACCAGTATACTCCGATAGCAGGCCCATTGTCCTGACAGCCAGAGGGGTGGTTGATATACGAAAAGGGGGAGTACCTGTATGCCTCTTGAATTGTGGGGAGTAGGAGGCCAAAATACCTCGGTACGCCACAGTTGCTAAGCTGCTCACTGTTAATAACAACTCATTGCAGGCAGCAGAGCACTTGGTCTCATCTGACCAGGTGGAGGACAATGGCTCTGTGAAGCAGCCAGAGGAGTTTTGTCAGCAACTGCAGGTGGGAATTGACTCTACACCCTCATACCAGAAAAATGGGGTTTACAGAGTGACACAAGAATAAGAGCGGTTATTCAGCAAACACCCACTAGATTTTGGGCAGGCAAAAGGGGTTCAACATCATATCCCCACTGGAGATCATCCACCCATTAAAGAAAGGTACCGGCCTATATCCCCAACACAATACCAATGTGCTAAGAGTATGTTGAGAGAGATGAAGGAAGCTGGGGTTATCAGAGACAGTTGTAGCCCATGGGCAGCTCCCATAGTTTTTGTAAAGAAAAAAGATGGTACCATGAGAATGTGTGTTGATTACAGGAAAATTAACAGCATTACACATAAAGACGCCTACCCATTACCTAGAATTGAGGAATCATTAGCTGCACTTAAAACTGCTAACTACTTTTCCACCTTGGATCTCACTAGTGGGTATTGGCAGGTTCCTGTGGCAGAGGCAGACAAAGAGAAAACAGCATTTACCACTCCAATGGATCTCTGTGAGTTCAACTATATGCCATTCGGGCTCTGCACCGCTCCAGTAACATTTCAACGGCTGATGGAGTGCTGCCTAGAACACATGAACTTTGAGACGGTCCTGTTGTACCTGGATGATGTCATTGTTTTCTCCAAAACGTATGAAGATCATCTGGAACACCTGGCTGAAGTGTTTGAAGCTTTGTCCAATTTTGGCCTAAAGGTGAAGCCTTCCAAATGCCACCTCCTGAAGCCTAAGGTACAGTACCTGACAAGGTCACAGTCATCCGGGACTGGCCGAAGCCCAGCAACCTCCAGGAAGTACGCCAATTCCTCGGGTTGGTAGGCTACTACCGAAGATTCATCAAAGGTTTTAATGAAATAGCCACCCCTATGCAAAATCTTTTGTGAGGTAGTCCAAGAAGACCAAACAGAAAAATTCCACCTTTGAATGGACTGAAGAGTTGGAGAGTTCCTTCACTTGGCTGAAGATGGCTCTCACAGGTGACGAAGTTCTGGCCTACCCAGATTATGACAAACCCTTTGTGCTGTACACTGATGCCAGCAATGTGGGACTAGGAGCAGTACTGTCGCAGGTACAGAATGGAAAAGAAAGAGTGATCTCCTACGCCAGCAGGATGCTGCGTCCCACTGAAAGGAACCCTGACAACTACAATTCTTTCAAGTTGGAGTTCCTTGCCATAGTCTGGGCTGCCACCGAAAGATTCAAGCATTACCTAGCCTCAGCCAAGTTTACTATCTTCACGGACAACAATCCGTTGACCTACTTGGAAACTGCAAAACTAGGTACACTGGAGCAGCGATGGATGGCTCGGCTATCTAACTATGAATTCACCATCAAGTACCGAGCAGGGCACAAGAATGTCAATGCTCACGTGCTGTCCAGGATGCCTAATCTGCCTGATGCACGAGAAGACCCTGAGGCTCTTGAAGAAATAGAGCTACCTCCCATCCACCGGTCAATTGCGGCCCAATGTGCCCAAGGAGTGAGAAACCGACAGTCTGGCTTGAAGGAGGTCACCCTGAATCCATTGCCCCATCATGACTGGGCAGAAACGCAAGATAGTGACCTGCAGTCCAGCTGGTGAAGAAGCTGCTGTCACAAGCTGACTCATGCCCAGAGTCGGATGCTCCTGAAGAAACCCAGCAGTTGTGGAAGGAGAGAGGCCGGCTGTTCATCTATGAAGGAAAGCTGTGTCGGAGGAGTATCAATGCCTGCACTCATGAGCTGGTCTGGTAGGTGATAGTCCCAAAGAGAGAGGCATCAATGGTCCTGGAAGCATACCACAATGGAGCTGGACACTTCGGATGGAAGAAGTTGGAAGCCTCGCTCCGGGAGAGGTTCTACTGAGCTGGTATGAGGAAAGCCATTGAGAGGTGGTGCCGGGAGTGTGGACAATGTAACCTGCGCCGAAAGGATCGAAACAGCCAGAGAGCTCCTCTACAGCCAATCATCACCAAACAGCCACTTGAGTTGGTAGCCCTGGACTGTCGTGAGTTCATTTTCCCCTTCACCGTTGATGTCTGATGAACTCCCTCTGCTGGTGAAGAGAGGTAGTGAAATTGATTGGGTTGAGAAGAACCTGTCATCTGAACAGGTGGAGCCTGATTGGACACCCGGAATCACTGAGTGGATATAAGGCAGCCGACGCCCTACAGGGGTGCTGGTGATCCATTCTGCTCTGAGCTCTTGCAACCAGTTAGTCCTGCCTACTGAAAGCTAAGTTTTTGCTCTCTTATTTTTCCATGAGATTTTGTCTGTTTGCTTCGTATTTTGTGTTCAGCCTGCCTTTGTTGGGACGGGCTGAGCTCCATTTTTGTCTCTGATCAGTTTATCTCTTTGCTCTGTTTTCAGAATATACCTGAGCGCTGATATAGTGATATTGAAGTCTAGCAACTTCAGGGCCTTTTTCACCTATCAGACGATTGGGACATTTTTGGTAGGGTTTTTTGCGGATTGCAGCCAGCATATTTTCTGTCCTTTCCTATTTAGTTAGTTGGGCCACATCATTTGCTCAACCTGTCTTTCTGTCTGTGTTTGTGTTTTCATCTGCTTTTCACCAAAAATACATGTTGGGGGCTGTCTATTGCTTTGGGGTCTGCTCTGGGGCAGTTTAGATTTCCCCTTTCTTTCTTTAGGCTTATTTAGTTCTCCGGTTGTGAACGAGTGGTCTAGGGCACCGTAGGAACCCCCCCCACGGCTACTGTTAGTTGTTGTGAATAGGATCAGGGGTCTGCAATCCGATAGCTACCAACCTCTCCGGCTTTCTGGACTTAGCTTGTATTTTTGTTTTTTCCTCCTTCGGTGACTCATTCATAACACTGGACCATGTGAAGCTGGTTACAAGCCGGTCAGGCTACATCTATGCTCTTGCCATCGTGGACCACTACTCAAGATTCCTGGTAGTTGTGCCTGTCAAAGATCAAACAGCCAGGACAGCAGTCAGAGTATTCCAACAGCACTTCTGTAGACCACATGGATATCCTGAAAGAGTGCTTACAGATCAAGGTCCAGCTTTCGAGGCAGAAGTGTTCCAGGAATTCTGTAACTTGTATGGTTGTAAGAAGATCCGGACAACACCGTACCACCCACAGACCAATGGCATGTGTGAGAAGATGAACCAGGTAGTGATTGACCTAAAGAAGACTTTGCCCTTGGAGGAATGAAATCTGTGGCCAGAGAAGTTGCTAGATCTGGTGGACCTCTACAACCATATTCCAGTGAATTCCACCAACTGTACCCCAGCCTACTTAATGAGAGCAAGACCTGGTAAACTGCCTATTGATTTGGACATGGGAGTATTTACGCCTGAAGTAATGTCACCAGATGCTGACTGGGATACAGAAAGACAACAGCAGTACAGAAGAGTTCAAGAATGCATGGAAAAGAGTCTAGCTCAGGCAAGACAAAAGCAGGAGAAGCTTTACAATCAAAATGTACCTGCCGTTCCTTTGTCGCCGGGAGACCAAGTCTTAAAAAGGAAGAGAAGATTGCACAAATTGGATGATCAATGGGAAGCTGAACTTTATACCATTCTGCCCTCAAACTTTGATAATACTAAGGTATGCCTTATTAGCAAAGATGGAGGAGAAACCTCAGCAGCAATACCAAGAGATCACCTGAAACTATGTCCTGACCTGTTGAAGGAAAGAGTGGAAGAACCAGATAACATCCAACCCATAGAGGAAGAAGAGAAGGTCAGCACAATACTTGGAGAATTCCCTTCGAATTAGACTAAAGTAAACGATGCTATTGTGGTGCCAGTGTTGACATTTCCCCAATTGGTAGCACAGGAAGACGTGATTCTAGAAAACCCTGAAGATCAGGAAAATCAGGCAGCAGATGCTACACCAGCAGTGGAGACAGAGAACCCTCGCCCTGCCAGTAGTGAATCTGACATGCCCATAGTGACTCTAAGAACACGTAGACACGTGCCACCCAGTTCACATACTACACCGGTGGTTAGAACCAGACAATCAGTAAGGGCCATTACAACACCAGTGTCACGCAGATCTACTCTTATCACCCAAGGCATACTACCAGTTAGATTCAGCATATAACTGTCCAATATAAAATAAAGTTGAGTATTGTAACTGTTAACCTGTCTGTAAATATGTAACTGTTTAAGCTTTTGTACCTACTGTTAACCTGTAAGACTGTCCTTTAAATTTTCTAGTTTTTTCCCCTGTTTATGGACATTGGACCACAGGACTTGTGTGGTCACCACCCTTGTGTATAGTTCACCATTTGCCCAGGAATGGACCATGGACATTGATGCTTGGACTTATCATCATAGGATCATTTTTGAAGCACTTGATTTTTGTAACTTTTTCGTTTTTAAATCTTATACAATTATTATTGTTTAACTGTTTATATGTTTATATGTTTCATGTTTTGTTCAGCCCAGGAGTGCTGACTTGCACTAGGGGGGAATGTGGTGCCCCCAGGAGTAAGGTCGCCACAGTGGCTTTGCCTTCCTCCAGGGAGGGTAATGCCAGGCTTGGAGGCAATGACGGGTCTCTCTCGCAGTCAATCTATGCATGCAACACAGTTCCACTCCAGGCCAGCAGGGGGGACTCTGAACCAGAATTAAGGGGAGGAGTGCTCTCTGAGGGCCAGGAGGAAGGAGAGTTAGTTAGTCTGCGGAGGGTGAAGTGTGCAGACGTGTGAAAGGAGCGCTGAGATAGAGCTGAGAGGAAGAGCTCCTCTCCCGTAAGAGCACATGAACTGAAGCCTGGTCTCCACGGCTGTATGGACACTGATGGTCCTACAGCAGACACCAAAGGAGTAGAACGCTGTAAATGCAATACTCCCATCTAAGACTTGAGGGCACAACAGCAACACGGATAATGAGCCGGGCCTTAGGAGCGAAGAGTCCCTGGAACAGGCTGCAGTTGTCCGCCGTACAAGTAGAGTTCTTGGGAACATCCGACAGGAGGAACTTCAGTGTAACTCAGTACTGGAGATCCCTCAAGTAAGCGATAGGAAGGAGACTGCACAGCCTATCTGCTGAGAGAGAATCCCTTAGTTGCTTCCAGGTCAGCCTGCTCCGGTACCATCTGTAATAAGGATCCTGGACTGCATTTATCAAGTAAAGGTACAGAAATTGCACCCCGCTGTGTCTTGTCTGCTTCCTACCTTTCCGGCACCGCTACATCCCCGTGCCAACCACATCTACACTGCCCTGGGACTACAGCTTCACCTGTGGGAAGCTTTTACATCTTTGCTGCACCATACCATCAGTCCCAGCGGATCTGCATGCAGCGTCGGCTTAACACCTCCCTTGCCGAGCACCACAGGTGGCGTCATGAACTATTCATCTAACTACATTCCACCATTCACTTCTTCCTATTACTTGGGCACCCAGGGCCATGGTCCGGGTCACCGCTGCTTTGATACATCCCACTGATACCGGCCCGGTACCGAGTACCCCACAGCCCTTGGAGGGCGACACATATATATATATATATATATATACAGTTGTGTGAAAAAGTGTGTGCCCCCTTCCTGATTTCCAATTCCTTTGCATGTTTGTCACACATAAATGTTTCAGATCACCAAACAAATTTGAATATTAGAGAAAGGTAATACAAACACAAAATGCAGTTTTTAAATGAAGGTCTTTATTATTAAGGGAAAAATAAACCCAAATATACAGGGCTTTGTGTGAAAAAGTGATTGCCCCTAAACCTAATAACAGGTTGGACCACCCTTAGCAGCAACAACTGCAATTAAATGTTTGTGTTTGTTGTAATTCATCCACATTGCATTGTTTCCGAGAATGAACAGCCTTTTTAAGTTCATGCCACAGAATCTCAAACGGATTAAGGCCAGGTCTTTGATTTGGCCACCCCAAAGTCTTCATTTTGGTTTACTTAAGCCATTCTGAGTTTGATTGCTGGTGTGTTTTGGATTATCGTCCTGCTGCATAATTCAAGTATGTTTCAGTTTGAGGTCACGAGCAGGTGGCTGAACATTCTCCTTCAGGTAATCAGAAGAATTCATGATTCAATTTACCACAGCAAGTCTTCCAGGTACTGAAGGAGCAAATCAGCCACAGGCCATCACACTACCACCACCATATTTTACTGTTAGTATGATGTTACTTTTCTGAAATGCTGTGTTACTTCTATGTCAGATGTAATGGAACATAAACCTTCCAAAAAGTTAAACTTTGGAATCATCAAGATGTTTTCTTGCAAAACTGAGACGAGCCTTTATGTTCTCATTGCTCAGTAGTTGTTTTCATTTTGGAACTCTGCCATGCAGGACATTTTTACCCCATTTCTTTCTTATGGTGGAGTCATGAAAACAGACCTTAACTGAGGCAACTGAGGCCTGCAGTTCTTTGGATTTTTTGGGGGGTCTTTTGTGACCTCATGTATGAGTCGGCAATGCGCTCTTGGGGTAAATTTGGTCATCCAACCCCTCCTGCGAAGGTTCAGCACTGTTCTATGTTTTGCCTTTTGTGGATATTGGCTCTCACTGTTGTTCGCTGGAGTCCCAAAGCTTTATAATTAGCCTTACAACTTTTTCCAGACTGATAAATCTCAATTACTTTGTTTCTCATTTGTTCCAGAATTTCTTTGAATCACAGCATGATGTCTAGCATTTGAGGAACTTATGGTCTAATTCCCTTTGTCAGGAAAGTCCTATTTAAGTGATTTACAACAGTTAATATATGTTTTATGGAGGGGGCAATACTTTTTCACACAGGGCCCTGTAGGTTTGTATTTCTTTTTCCTTTAATAATAAATACCTTAATTTAAAAACTGAATTTTGTGTTTCCTTGTTTTATCTTTGTCTAATATTTAAATTTGATTGGTGCGCTAAAACATTTAAGTTTGATAAACATGCAAAAATAGGAAATCAGGAAGGGGCAAAAACTTTTTCACACAGCTGTATATACAGAGACCTTTTGGAAAAGGGAAACAATGGCCAGATTAATAGAAGAGAGACTGCTTGGGCTTTTGCCCATATGAGCCTTTTCCGATGGATCCATGGAGATGTTTCTGTCTATAGGACTGACATACGAGTATAATTGTAACTTTTACTTCTGCCATGTATTATCTTGCGCCATAGTTTATGACCATGCTATGGAGTATACGCCACCAGGATTATCTGCACATAGTTAAACAATGAAGATATGATTTTCCTGAAAGATTCACAATTTTAATGCAGCTGAACAACCATGTGTGGGAGGTTAAGTTTCTGAGAGAGGATTGTAATTCAAACTGCTGCTGATAAATGTGCTGGTTTAGACAAGGAAAACACTCAGCCCTTTCAAAATGCCATTCACCACAATTCACACTGTGTGTATGTCAAATGAGGCGTAGAAAGATAGAAATGTACCAATAAATAAAACATAAGATAAATATTCAGCTTAAATTCTATGTAAGGTTTTTATGGCTAATCATAATGAAATAGAGTTATGAGGCATGTAACACCATTATAAACAGGTAAACTTGTACTTTTCACAATATAAGCCTCTGTGAGCCCTCAGTAACCAGAAGAATAGCTGTATTACGGCACCATCCAGAGTAATAACACAGAGTGCGAGCCAATATTGGAATCTACTTTCCAATGGTACTTTGCTGCTTGGCCAAGCGTACATTTATATAGTGAATTCCAATAGAATAGCTTCTTAGCTGGAACCTGTATACATACATACAATATAACATAGTCAATGTGTACAACCCACTCAAGTGTTAATACTCACAGGGAAGAGCTTGTATCCCTGTTCATGTTCTCTTCAGTTCACATGGTGTGAGGTTTCGTCCTGTAAATCTAGATACACATCTATACTACTGTAATGAATATATAATCTAAAATCACTTTATTTTCCTAAAAATAATTCATGTATATGTGCTGTGATTTTGTGACACTAAATTTTTATTTTATAGGTGTCACATAACTTATTATCTATGTTTTTCCTTTTCTATCACTCAAGTCCCTATTAGCACTGAAGGACACAAACAGAAGCTCGATTTGTGCCCCCTTACCTCTTGGACCCCTTGTGCAGCTGTACAGGTTACACTAATAGTATGTCCGCCTCTGAGCCTATGGATACTATGAGGTATTTCTGGCTAAGGTTGTTGGCTTCAGCTACAGCCAGTTCTTGTTAGAATAGTGAGAAGTGCAGAAAGAAGGAGAAGAATTACAAGCAGAGACAGAACTCAAAGGATTCAATTATGCAACTAACTGGGGCATCGTTTGGGGCACATGAAGGTCCTTCTTTAGTCTTAACCCCTTAACGACCAAGCCATTTTGTAGGTTAAAGACCAGGCCTTAATTTTGAAATCGGACCACTGTCACTTTCTGTGGTTATAACTCTGGAATGCTTCAACGTATCCTGCTGATTCTGAGATAGTTTTTTCGTGACATATTGTACTTCATGTTAGTGGTAAAATTTCTTCGCTATGACTTGCGTTTATTTATGAAAAAAATGGAAATGTGGCGAAAATTTTTAAAATTTTGCAATTTTCAAAATTTTTATTTTTATGCCCTTAAATCAGAGAGATATGTCACAAAAAATAGTTAATAAATAACATTTCCCACATGTCTACTTTACATCAGCACAAATTTGGAACCAAAATTTTTTTTTCTTAGGAAGTTATAAGGGTTAGAAGCTGACCAGCGATTTCTCCAACAAAATTTACAAAACCATTTTTTTTAGAGACCACCTCACATTTGAAGTGAGTTTGGGGAGTCAATATAACAGAAAATACCCAAAAGTGACACCATTCTAAAAACCGCACCCTTCAAGGTGTTCAAAACCACATTCAAGAAGTTTATTAACCGTTTAGGTACTTCAAAAGAATTGAAGCAATGTGGAAGGAAAAAATGAACATTTAACTTTTTTTCCAAAAATTTTTTATTTGGACACAATTTTTTTTATTTTGTCAACGGTATCAGGAGAAAATGAACCACAATATTTGTTGTGCAATTTCTCCTGAGTACACCGATACCCCATATGTGGAGGAAGACCACTCTTTAGGCGCACGGCAGTGCTCAGAAGGGAAGGACCATCATTTGAGATTTTGAATGACAAATTGGCTGGAATCGAGAGCGGACGCAATGTCGCGTTTGGAGAGCCCCTGATATACCTAAACAGTGGAAACTCCCCATAAGTGACCCCATTTTGGAAACTAGACCCCCCAAGGAACTTATCTAAATGTGTGTTGAGCACTTTGAACCCCCAAGGGCTACACAGAAGGTTATAACGTAGAGCCGTAAAATTAAAAAATCATATTTTTTCCACAAAAATGATCTTCAATGAGCTATAATTTTTCCATATTTCGGCCGACAGAGTCATGTGTGGGCTTGATTTTTGAGGGAAGAGCTGACGTTTTTATTGGTACCATTTTCGGGCACATAACGTTTTTTGATCGCTTTCTATTCTGATTTTTCTGTTCATTTTTTGAATGAACAAAAACCAGCAATTTAGGAATGCTTTTTTTTTTCCCCCTCCATTCCTCATGTGGTAAAATTAGTATGGCAGCTTTATTCTTCGGGTCACTACGATTACAGCGATACCACATTTATATATTTTTTTTATGTTTTGGTGTTTTTTACACAATAAAAACTTTTATAGAAAAAATATCTTTGCATCACTTTATTCTGCGAGCTATAACTTTTTTATTTTATTGCTGATGATGCTATATGGTGGCTCGTTTTTTGCGGGACAAGATGACGTTTTCAACGGTACCATGTTTATTTATATTCGTCTTTTTGATCGCGTGTTATTGCACTTTTTCCAAGCGGTATGATGAAACTGCTTGGAAAAAGTATAATTTGCTACTTTTTTGTGTTTTTTTTTACGGCGTTCACTGAACGGGTTAACTAGGGTGATACTTTTATAGATGGGATTTTTACGGACGTGGCGATACCAAACGTGTATTTTTTTGTTTGTTTTATTTTTTTACGTAAAAATGTGTAATTTTTAGGGGATTTTTTAGGGAACTTTTTATATTATTTTTTAATAATTTTTTTACATATTTTTTAAAAAAAAATGTTTTTTTTTTACCTTTTCCCTTTAGGGGACTTTCACTTTCACTTTCACTTTAGGTATAATACATTACAATGCTCCAGCATTGTAATGCATTATACCAATGCTGAGAGCTGCTGACACCATGCTGTGAGCATGATCTCACCAGCTCTCTGTAGGTAAATGACCCGGAGGTTGTCACGACACCTCCAGGTCATCATGGCACAGGTCGGGCCCCGCGATTACATCGCAGGGACACCGACCTGAGGCAGAGGGAGCCCCCTACCCTCTGCCTCCCCCTCTGAACGCTGCTATCACGCTCGATCGCAGCAGTGAGGAGGTTAACAGCCAGGGGCGGTGGGGGCTCTGCTCCTAGCTGTCAGTGCAGGAGGCTCAGCCACTGCAGCGCTGGGCTCCTACACTGATCAGGCAAGGAGAAGCTCAAATTTCAGCTTCTCCTGCTGATCAACGCTGTGTTTGGTCTGTCAGATTGACTGACCAATCACAGCGCTGTGGGTGCAGGGATGGAGTGCAAGGATCCCTGCCCCCCTTCCTGTGCTTCTCAGCTGTCATAGACAGCTGTCGGCACTGAACTGAAACTGCGTGTTTACACGCAGTGACAGTTCAAAGGCAGGACGTGCAGAGTCCGTCATGGTGCTGAAAGTTACCTCCTGCCATGACGGACTGTGCACGTCCATAGACATTAAGGGGTTAAAGGAAGAAATCAATAAATAGTACATATTGTAGCATAATTATGTAAATTCTAGTACACCTTTGTCTTTTTCACAGACTGAACATTCTGTATTAAGAAGAGCTTTGACCCCTAAAGCATCTTCTTCCTTTATCTATTAAAACATGGTAGTTTTAATAAAGTATTATTAATTGCACAAATGAATAGTTGGATGTCTGTCTCTGCTTTCTGATACATAATACACTTCTTTGGTTCTCTTAAAGTATGGGAGATATATATAGGTTTAGCAGGTCAGTCCCATGTACTATAAAGCCTGATGCAACATGCTGTTTAATAGTGTGATCTGCCATGTTGGCAAAGTGGAAGTTTGACATGTTGCTCATTGAGTTACATGACTGTTAGGCGTCAAGTTTCCCCCACTGCCCAGGGAGAATCTCAAGCCATGTTCTCTGTGGTCTCCCATTTTCCTGCAGCTGCAGAGATTCCTGCTCAGCAGAGACTCCTGCTCAGCAGAGACATTGGTCCCAGCGTCTTGCCCAGGATAATGCTAGGCATCTGGTTGTTTCTTCAGGCTCTGCTATAACACCATGCTTGAGTCAGCAGCGAGCAGAGGCTCCTGGGACTAAGTACTGTCTTTTGCTTACTGAGCATGCCCATGGGATGACCTCTCATTGGAGGTTGGAAGTCACATGAGCAGGTCCTGTTCCTGCTCCGATTGGACCACTGGGAAGGTCCCGGATGGACGCCGCTATAAAAAAGTCGCATGGCGCTAGTATAGACTCTTATGGCTAGTTGTGTGTGATGATGGATGCTTGAGACTGGTGACTGACTCATTAAGACTCCCTCCCTCTGGTTGTGTTTGTTCGTAGGGTTAGGGTTAAGAGTCAGCGCCTACTAGTGGCTTTGTCTTGTGCCACTGTGCTTCCAACTCACAGTACCTTACTCAGCGCCATACTGTGCCACATAAAGCGGCTACATCCGCCAGTGCGGTGCCATGCGCAAGTCTAGCGCTTTCCTCCCCAGTCCGGGTGGTTAGTGGCGTCCGCCAGAGCGGTGATGTGCGCACGTAATTCGCTTTATCTATTTTTTGTCTCTACCTGGCACTGGTGTTGTGGTGTCTAGCACTAGTGTGTCTAGAGGGACTCTAACCCAGTGTCTCAGGGGCAGAGTCCTGTGACTATACGCGAGCGTTCACCCTGCCGAGCTCTGTGAGCATAAACAGGCAACGGCATTTGTGTTTGGCGGTCGTGCGGCTCTGTGAGGGAACAGAGTCCGCCTCTGTACATACTGGGTGAAATTAACCCCATGTGTTTCTCTATTATACCACCATATAGCGTCCGCCATTACCGAGCAGCAGTTAACACCTCTGCACGGTGGACCCCGGTCTGCGAACGCACCTAAATACCATCTTTATTTTTTGGTGCATTCCACCAGCCCCTAACACGTGACTGTCTAAGGCTGGTTTCACACTTGCGTTTTTTTTCGCGGTATTTTAGCGCTAAATAGCGCATGCGTTTTTTTCCCCTATACTTTGCATGGGATGCGCTTATGTGCGCATACACATGCGTTTGTACGCGTTTTTCCGCACATGCGTTTTTTTGCGGTATGCGCTCGGGCGCACAAAATGCATCCTGTTGCATTCTTTGGGCGTCTGACTGGCCTCAAAAAAACGCATGCGCGCGCAATGCGTTTTTTTACAGCAAGACACCCATTATAAGTCTATGGGTGCGCATATGTGCGCATTGGCATGCTTGTATGCGTTTTTTTGCGCATGCGTTTTTTTTTTTACCATTAGTTGGACAATGGAATTTAGGGGTTTGGGTTAGAGTTAGGGTTAGTTAAGGGGGTTTAGGGCTAGGGTTAGGGTTAGCTAGGGTTTAGGGTTAGGGTTAGGGTTAGGGTTAGTATGGTTTGTTTAAGGGTTAGGGTTAGGGTCAGGGTTAGGGTCAGGGTTAGTATGGTTTGGTTAAGGGTTAGGGTTAGGGTCAGGGTTAGGGTTAGGGTCAGGGTTAGGGTTAGGGTCAGGGTTAGGGTTAGGGTCAGGGTTAGGGTCAGGGTTAGGGTTAGGGTCAGGGTTAGGGTCAGGGTTAGGGTAAGGGTTAGGGTTAGGGTCAGGGTTAGGGTCAGGGTTAGGGTTAGGGTCAGGGTTAGGGTCAGGGTTAGGGTTAGGGTTAGGGTCAGGGTTAGGGTTAGGGTTAGGGTTAGGGTCAGGGTTAGGGTCAGGGTTAGGATTAGGGTCAGGGTTAGGGTCAGGGTTAGGGTCAGGGTTAGGGTTAGGGTCAGGGTTAGGGTTAGGGTTAGGGTTAGGGTCAGGGTTAGGGTCAGGGTTAGGGTTAGGGTCAGGGTTAGGGTTAGGGTCAGGGTTAGGGTTAGGGTCAGGGTTAGGGTCAGGGTTAGGGTTAGGGTCAGGGTTAGGGTCAGGGTTAGGGTTAGGGTTAGGGTCAGGGTTAGGGTTAGGGTTAGGGTCAGGGTTAGGGTTAGGGTTAGGGTTAGTAAAGTCATGGTTTGGGTTAGTGTGAGGGGCCACCTAATGTTGGAAAAAAACGCAAACGCGGTAAAAACGCACTAAAAACGCATAGAAACGCATAAAAACGTTGCGTTTTTTTCATGCATGCTCATAAAAATGCTTGAAAAAAACGCAGCATTTGTATGCGTTTGTATGCGTTTTTTCTATGCGTTTTTTTGCGGGAAAAACACGCTGCAAAAAAAAGCAAGTGTGAAATTAGCCTAAAGGGGAGTAGAAAAAGGATTTTTTTTTGTCAATAGACAAACTGTACTAGTTGACTTATGCTCAAATACAGATAGTGAAATCACATTCCCTGCTGTAACTCTGGTGAGAGAGACGAATATTGAGATATCCACAGTGTATGACAGCATAGGAGCAGGCCAGACTCCACAGAGAGAGATATACCATTTACAGAAAAAGGGACTACTATGCTGGAGCTAAGTTAGGAGATGAGTGGTGAAAGAGAGCTAAAGCTAGAAGACTAGAATCCAGGGGAGGATCTCCCTGAGGCTGTGGACCCAGTAAAACTTGGAACTGTTGTGGGGTGGCAATGGAGGGAAAAGTCCTGAGTTTAGTGAGATTTCTGGGAGATAGTGATTTAGAGAATGGACCCCACTGAAACTGTAAATAGAACTGCAAAAGTTTAAGGCGGAGTACAGGGTGTCCACCATTCCATGGACCATGAAGTGATAAGAAGATACAGGAAAAGGCCTGAGTTGAGAGATATTTCTGGGAGGTAATGGTTTAGAGCATGGACCCCACTAAACCAGTAAGTAGAACTGCAAAAGTGTAAGGTGCAGTAGTGGGGGTCCACCATATCATGGACCATGAAGAGGGAAGAAGATACAGGAAAAGGCATGAGTTGAGAGATATTTCTTGGAGGTAAGAGTTTAGAGCATTGACCCCACTGAGACAGTAAATAGAACTGCAAAAGTGTAAGGCAGAGTACAGGGGGTCCACCATACCATGGACCATGAAGTGGGAAGAAGATACAGGGCAAGGCCTGAGTTGAGAGTGATTTCTTGGAAGTAATGGTTTAGAGCATGGACCCCTCTGAGACTGTAAAGAGAACTGCAAAAGTGTATGGCAGAGTACAGGGGGTCCACCATACCATGGACCAGGAAGTGGGAATCATAGAGTCATAGAATCATAGAGTTGGAAGGGACCTCCAGGGCCATCTGGTCCAACCCCCTGCTCAAAGCAGGATTCACTAAATCATCCCAGACAGATGTCTGTCCAGCCTCTGTTTGAAGACCTCTATTGAAAGAGAACTCACCACCTCTCGAGGCAGCCTGTTCCACTCATTGATCACTCTAAATGTCAAAAGGTTTTTTCTAATATCTAATCTGTGCCTCCTCCCATTCAGTTTCATCCCATTGCTTCTAGTCTTTCCTTGTGCAAATGAGAATAAAGATGATCCTTCTACAATGTGACAGCCCTTGAGATATTTGTAGACAGCTATTAAGTCTCCTCTCAGTCTTCTCTTCTGCAAGCTAAACATTCCCAAATCCTGCAACCTTTCCTTATAAGACAGGGTTTGCAGACCGGTCACCATTCTGGTCGCTCTTTTCTGAACTTGCTCCAGTTTGTTGATGTCTTTTTAAAAATGTGGCCCCCAAAACTGGACACAGTATTCCAGACGAGGTCTGACCAAAGAGGAGTAGAGGGCAATAATGACTTCACGTGATCTAGACTGTATGCTTCTGTTAATACATCCTAGAATTGCATTTGCCTTCTTTGCTGCTGCATCACACTGTTGACTCATATTCAGTATGTGATCTATTAGTATGCCCAAGTCTTTTTCACATGTGCTCTTGCTTAGCCGTATTCCTCCCATTCTGTATATGCTTTTTTTCATTTTTATTGCACAGATGTAGTACTTTGCATTTTTCCCTGTTAAAAATCATTCTGTTAGTTGCTGCCCACTGCTCCAGTTTATTTATATATTTTTGAATCCTCTCTCTCTTCTCTAGTATTAGCTATCCCTCCTAGCTTTGTGTCATCAGCAAATGTAATCAGTTTACCCTCAATTCCTTTGTCTAAATCATTGATAAAGATGTTGAACAATACAAGGCCCAGGACAGAGCCCTGTGGTACCCCACTTGAGACATTGTTCCAACTGGATGTGCAGCCAATTATGACCACTCTTTGGGTCCGATCACTTAGCCAGTTATGAATCCACCTAACAGTTGCCTTGTCCATTCCATACTTAGCCATTTTTTCAATAAGGATTGTGTGAGATACTTTGTCAAATGCTTTGCTGAAGTCAAGATATACTATATCTACAGCATTTCCCTGATCCACCCAATCAGTGATTCTGTCATAGAAGGAAATTAAGTTAGTCTGACCTGACTTATTAGTTACAAACCCATGCTGACTCTGTTTAATCACTTCATTCTTATCCAGGTACTTAGGCCTCTTTCACACATCAGGTTTTCGCCGTCAGGCGCGATCCGGCGCTTTTGACAGAAACCGGATCCGGCGAAATGCAATGCCGGATCCGGTTTCCCCCCCATTGACTTGCATTTGCGCCGGATCGCGCCGGATGGCCATGCGTTTCATCCGGTTTTCGCCGGATCCGGCAATGTGTCGCGATCCGGCGTCTGGAAAAAACGGCTACTGTAACGTTTTTTGTCTCCGGCGAAAAAGCCGGACACGCCGGATCCGGCGCGTCCGTCTTTTTCACACAATGAAAGCCTATGAGCGCCGCAATGCGCCTGATCCGGCGACATCCGGTGGCCGGATCCGGTTTTTTTGGTCTGAGCATGCTCAGTAGCTCTGCCCACAAGACATATATAAAAGCAAGACAGTGGGACCCACAGCCACACCCAACATGCCACCCAAGAAAGCAACCAAGCGCCAAGCGCAGCAGGAGAAGGCAGGAGACCACTGCAGCACCATCAGCACCACCACCACCCCAAATGGAGCAGCAAATGGAACATGCTGAGGAGGGGAGGCCAGCAGCAGATGAGAGACGGTAATTATCAAATCCCCCATTCCTCCAAACTAGGGCTATTGAATATCAAGATATTCATTGGCCCTTTGTTTCTCTTTATTCAACAGCCGCCCAATAGATGCAGCAGCAGCAGCAGCAGCAATGGCAGCAGCTGGAACACCACCCACAGGCATGGAGTGTGGCCACCAGGAAGACAGCACATCATCTTCTGGGAGCCCTCCCTCGCATCGTCAGCGTTTGACGGTAAGTTTTTATTTCCAAAATCCATCATCTCTGTAATATATGTCTATTCATTGCCTTTTATTTCAAAACAGGATTCACAAGATGAAGAGGAGCTCCCAGAAGAAGAAGGAAGGGGTGGACAGACACCTGGAGTGGGCTCACAATTGGTAAGTTTTTTGCATCAAACGCAGAAACACAACATCACACTACACACAACACATAGAAAACAATGTTCTGCAGACCACACACAGCAAACAAATGCCTACATCCAAAGACATAACATTTTTTGTTTTCTTCTCTAGTCTTCCCAATCTGGTGCTCGGCCAAGAGGTCCTCGCAGTGCCTCCCAGGGTCGTCGGCGACAGCAACGCGGCGGTCACCAGTGTGTAAGTATAAATATTTTTGCTTTGTTTTTTTGCACTTTTTATTTCATTTCTTTTGTGGAGGCTAATTATGTTATTTTTGTCTTTTTCTTTAACAGCCTTCACAGCGTGCTCCCGACTCTGACGGTGAGGATGGAGGACTCGATGTGGACCACCTCATCGATCTCGTCAGAGAAAGGGAGCCGCTCTGGAATATGGCTGACCGCCGCCACGCTGACCTTATCGTTACCCGACGACTCTGGGAGGAAATCTGTTCGCTCCTTGTGGGCCGCTGGGAGGACCTCGATGTTCGGGCCCAGATTAAAGAGCGTAAGTATATACAGTACCGGTTGCTTGATGTAAACCAGTGTTTCCCGAACTCCAGTCCTCGTGGTCCCCACGGATCATGTGTTCAGGATTTCTATTTACTATGGAAATCCTGAAAACATGACCCCTGGGGACCATGAGGACTGGAGTTTGTGAAACACTGATGTTGTATACTAACCACTCCTTTCTCGTTTCAGGGAACAGAATTGTGAATCGGTGGCGGTCTGTGAGGGATCGTTTCAAGAAGGAGTTCAATAAAGAGATGCGGGCCCCGAGTGGATCTGGAGGACGCAGGAGCAAGTACAAGTACGCACAAGCCCTGTCGTTCCTCCGGGAAAGAATGGTCACTAGAAGGTAAATATTACACACCACATGTGAAAAAAAATGTTAGATGTAACTTTTTTTTTTCAGCCAGGGCCATACCATGTCAGTATTTTAATTGTTTTTATTTCTCTTTATTCCACAGCACGGTGAGCAGCAATCGGGAGCCTGCACGATTGGACCCTTCTGAGGCGATCCCTGAGGAGATCGGCACCGAGGGACACTTCGACTGCCCCGGTACATCTGCACCTTCCCAGCCTTCCCACACATTCGACCCATCTGTCCCATCCACCAGCACAGGAGCATCGTGGCCGCCTACATTACATGAAGCTGCTGGTGAGGAGATCGCTTTCCCTTTACCCCACCCTTCTGCCCCTGCCACCTCTAGTACACCTGCGGGTACTGGGCGGCAGCGGCAGAGGGGTCAGGAAAAGAGTTATGCGCCAGAGTTCTTGCATCTGAATGCATCTTTCCAGAACTGTCTAAAAGTCTTGTCAGAGCAAATCTCCGCAGGCTTTCAGCAGATCAACTCCAGCATTCTGGAGGTGAAGACACTTCTGCAAACCATGCATTCAGAAGCAAGATCTTTGCCAAACCACACCTTTTTCAGGTCTGTTGTGGAGCGCATGGCAACACTATCTCCTACCCAGCAGATGCATGTAATGCATTCGTGCCACGGTGCTCTAAAGCAGGTTATCTCCCAACCTCCACCTCCCACCACTGTAGTTCCTCCACCTGCACCCCCTCCAGCCACTTTCCATCCTCCCCCTCCTATTACATCTGCACCCCCTCCAGCCACTTTCCATCCTCCCCCTCCTATTACATCTGCACCCCCTCCAGCCACTTTCCATCCTCCCCCTCCTATTACATACCAGCAACCTCACCAGTACCAGCAACCTTCCCAGTACCAGCAACCTCCCCAGTACCAGACATCTCCCCACTTCCAGCAACCTGCCCCGTACCAAACTCCTTCCCCGTACCAAACTCCTTCCCCATACAACTTTCCATCAACATCATCTGCTCCTACAGTCCCTGCCCAACCCTCCACTCCACCGCCCACCACCTCTTCTGCCTCCCACATGTCCACCCATTCTGTAGCTTTTTCCACACCATCACCTCTAACTGTTCCTTCCCCACCACGATCCCAGTCCTCTCTCCACACTCCCATTGTCGAAGTGTCCCGCAGCCCCTCCAGCAGTATTTCCACCCCACACTACACCGAGTTATAATGTTTTTTTTGTAATAAAAATGCCCATTTGGTTGGTTTCAAACCTTTATTAAAAAAGTTTTTTTAACTTTAAAAACAGTTTACACAAAAAAAAATATTTTAAATAAAAGTTAAATTATTGTTTACACTGGTTGTCTGTCATTTCTTTCTGCGGCGAAATATGTTTAAAAAAAAGGTTAAATACAGGGTATTTAAAAGGTAAAAAGGTATTCAAAACCAGGTATATAACTGTGGGTAAATTTTAGCTTTTTGCCACAGTTGTGTTCCTGGTTGTGTTTGAAGCAAAGTATTTCACCTGAAAAGTTGTGTTTATTGTTGGTGATTTCTTAACAATGTACACAACTTTTGTTAAAAGGTGAAATACTTTGCATAAAACACAACCAGGTACACACCTGTGGCCTAAAGCTAAAAATAGTAAGACCATGACAAGATAGCCAACTTTGGTTGGCAAAGGTATATACTGTTGGTCCAGAAGGTACACAAGTTTGGTTAGGGCACAAATCTTTCACACTCTGTCATCCTGCCAGTGTACTCTGCCTTGAGGTGACATAAAGTATAGTGCAAAATTGTCCCTCATTACTGAAACCGTCACAGAACTTCTAGTGGTAATATTTCCAATGACAACATCCATCTTCGCCAGTAACTTGCTCTTCTCTCCAACCTGCACTTTCTCCTCTACAACCTGTCAAAGAAGGGCTGTAGGAACATGCTATATATAGTTTTCCAGTAGCCAATCCCGTTCGGAAGGCCACAAGGGTCAATTTTAAAAACCAGATCCGGCGTAATCCATCGAAAAACAGATAGAAAAACGGATGAACCGGATGAGACGGATCCGGTTTTGTCTGTCAAGAACAAGACGGATCCGGCAGAAACCCGGATCCGGCACATCAGGTTTTACAAAACATTTGCCGGATCCGGCATTCCGGCACGACGCCGGATCGCGCCTGACGCCGAAAACCTGATGTGTGAAAGTAGCCTTACATACATGTTGTTTAATAATTTGTTCAAAGATCTTTCCTGGTATAGAAGTCAGACTCACTGGCCTATAGTTGCCTGGGTCCACCTTCTTGCCCTTTTTGAAGATAGGAACAACATTTGCTCTTCTCCAGTATTCTGGGACTTCTGTTCTCCAAGAATTTTCAAAGATTATGGAGAGGGGTTCAAAAATTTCTTCAGCTATCTCCTTCAGTACTCTGGGGTGTAATTCATCTGGACCTGGAGACTTGAATTCATTTAGGTTAGCTAAGTGTTTCCTCACTATATTTCTATTTATAGATATCCTGGATTCTTCTAATCCCTTAATAGGACAGTGAAGAACAGTTGATGTTATATTTCCTTTCTGAGAGAAAACAGATGCAAAAAAGGATTTTAAAAGTTCGGCCTTCTCAACATCCTGTCTTACCATTTCATCATTTTCATCCTGTAAAAATCCTATAGCATCTTTGACTTTTCTTTTACTTATGACATATCCCCAAAATCCTTTATTATTGCTTTTGACATCTCTTGCAAGCCTCAATTCATTGTCAGCTTTAGTAATCTGATTTGTGCCCTGCAAGCTCTGCAGACAGCATTATATTCTTCTTTAGATATGCCTCCCTCTTCCCATTTTATAAACATTTCTTTCTTCCTTTTTAGCATGTGCTTAAGTTCTGTGTTTATCCATCCTGGTTTCCTTAAATGCTTCCTACTCTTCCCTTGTTTCGGAATTATTAACAATTGTGCTTTAAGAATTTCATTTTTCAAGATTTCCCATCCTTTCTGGATATTTTTGTCCTTAAGGATATCCAGCCATTGGATCCCTCCAATTCTCTTTCTGAATCCCTTAAAATCTGCCTTTCTGAAATCTAACCTTGCCGTCTGAGTCTTCACAGGTCTTCCTCCTCTAGTTATCCAAAATTCTAAAATAGCATAGTCGCTACCTCCTAGTGTCCCAGCCACTTTTACCTCCTCAACTATTTCCTCCCTGTTTATAAGGATTAGATCCAAGGTAGCAGTTCCCCTTGTTTTCTCCCCTACCTTTTGGAAGATAAAGTTGTCAGCAAGAGAGGATAAGAATTTCCTTGACCTGTTAGTTTTGCCTAAGAGAGATTCCCAACAAATGTCAGGATAGTTGAAATCTCCCATGACAACTATACCTTATTTTTTGGAGAACTTGGCCTATTGATGCATAAAGAGTTCATCCATATCTTCAGGTTGCACAGGCAGCCTGTAGTAAATGCCTACAATGGTATCCTTTCCATAGTTCTGTCCTTGTATTCTTACCCAAACAGTTTCCACAGAACTCCCAGTCTCTGAAGCTTCAATCTCTGTGCAGATATACACGTTTCTAACATACAATGCGACACCTCCTCCTCGTTTATCAAGTCTGTTTCTAGCAAATAAGTTGTATCCTTCTAGCCTTGTATTCCAATCATGTGTATTGTCCCACCAAGTTTCAATGATTCCAATGACATCATATTTCTTTTCCTGTGTTAGTAGTTCCAATTCTCCTTGTTTGTTGCCCATGCTTTGTGCATTAGTATAGAAACATTTTAGTTTGTGATTGGTTTCTCTTTCTCCAATATTTTTATTATTTAGATTCTTTTGTCTTTGTTCTTCCTTTCCACTTCTAATAGCAGAGTTCTCAATAGCATTTGTCAGGTGTATGGCTTTTTGTGGCCTTTTGCTTCCCTTCCCACATTGTTCTAGTTTAAAGCTCTCCTGATCAGTGTAGCAAGGCGACTTCCAAATACATGTTTTCCGGTCTTCGTAAGGTGCTCCCCATCTCTAGCAAGTAGTCCATCGTACAGGTAATTCCCTCCGTGATCCAGAAATCCAAATCCTTGCTGACGGCACCATCGACGTAGCCAGTTGTTCACCTGCAGAATCTTATTCCACCTCCTTGTTCCATGGCCATCCACAGGGAGGATGGAAGAGAAGACTACCTGCACTCCCAGTTCTTTCACTTTCTTACCTAAGTTTTCAAAGTCACTGCAGATGGTTTCCAGGTTGTTTCTCGCAGTGTCATTTGTCCCCACATTTTGTTAGCAGGAATGGGTAGTCATCAGTAGGTCTGAAGAGTCCTGATATCCTGTCAGACACATCTTTAATTTTTGCACCTGGAAGACAGCACATTTCCCTTGAGGTTGTATCCAGTCTGCAGATAGCGGCCTCTGTTCCTCTTAACAGGGCATCCCCCATGACCACCACTCTCAGTTTCTTCTTTACAACATTTTTCTTTCGATTCAGGAGGATTCTGAATGTGTACAAGGTTGCTGTTTATGGGAAAAGTCTTATCCTGATGTATTTCTTCATCTTTCTCCTGTGTAAGAGCCTGGTGCTGGTTCCTTAGCAGTATGGGTGCTGACTGCTTCCCGATCCTCCTACTTCTCTGGGTCCCATGTTTCCATTCCTCTGTTTCTTCAGGTGCACTTCAAATTTCTTTTCTTTCTGTAACATGAAGAGATAATTCTGCTCTGTCTAAGAAATCTTCACCTTCCTTAATGATCTTCAATGTAGCTAACCTCTCTTTGAGATTTTGTAACTTTTCCTCCAACAGAGACACAAGCTTGCATTTGTGGCATGTGAAGTTTGGCTTTTCCACTGGTAAGTCTGTGAACATGTAGCAAGAAATGCAGCTCACCAAATGGCTCCTGGCCTCTTCCATATTGCTATTGTTAAATAGATTTCAAAGCGATGAAAAATGAACCAAAAAAATTGGTTTACGGATTTCCTCTTTTCAGTTGCAACGGCCAAAATCCGTTGAGCTCACGGAGACTCTTCACTTATCCCAGAATGCACTGTGAATATGCAAATTCTCTCCTCAGGACTCTTACCCCAGAAGAAGATACACAAGTTTTCTTTAAATGTTGAAGTTATTATTTTAAAAATTCTGCATATCAAAAGTGTGTTGTTGTGGAGCTGGTTGCTCCACCAGAATGCAGGAGATGCTGTTGCTGTTATTTGCTCCTGTGAAAGAGTGGAGAAGCTGCCTACACCCCTCTTGAGAATCTTATAATCATATAATGAATTGCCATGTCTTAACCCCTTTCTGCCATCTGACGTATTATCCTATCCATGGGACTCGGGACCCTATGCCCATGGATGTCATAACGATCAGCAGTGCTCATGTAGCGGCACATCAGAGGCTCTCCAAACGCGACATGACACCCGCAGACCATTCCATCAAATTCTGCATTCCAAAACATCACTACTTCCCTTCCGAGCCCAGACGTGTCCCCATACAGTAGTTTTCTCAGCATTTCTCAGTATCAGCATACTCAAGATAAATTGGACAACAACTTTTGGGGTCCAATTTCTCCTGTTACCCTTGGGAAAATAAAAAAATTGGGGACTAAAAGATCATGTTTGTGTAAAAAATATTATTTTTTTATTTTCACGCCCGGGTGTTATAAACTTCTGTGAAGCACTGGGGGGTTTAAAGTGCTCACGACACATCTAGATAAGTTCCTTAGGGGGTCTAGTTTCCAAAATGGGGTCACTTGTGGGGAGTTTCAACAGTTTAGGCACATCAGGGGCTCTCCAAACGCGACATGACACCCGCAGACCATTCCATCAAAGTCTGCATTCCAAAACGTCACTACTTCCCTTCCGAGCCCTGACGTGTGCCCATACAGTAGTTTTCTCCCATATATGGGGTATCAGTGTACTCAGGACAAATTGGACAACAACTTTTGGGGTCCAATTTCTCCTGTAACCATTGGGAAAATAAAAAAATTGGGGACTAAAAGATCATGTTTGTGGAAAAAAATATGATTTTTTTATTTTCACGCCCGGAAATTATAAACTTCTGTGAAACCCTTGGGGGTTCAAAGTGCTCACCACACATCTAGATAAGTTCCTTGGGGGGGTCTAGTTTCCAAAATGGTGTCATTTGGGGGTTTTCCACTGTTTAGGCATATCAGGGGCTTTCTAAACACGGCATGGCGTCCAATCTCAATTCCAGCCAAAAAAGTCAAATGGCGCTGCTTCCCTTCTGAGCTCTGCCATGCGCCCAATTAGTGATTTACCCCCACATATAGGGTATCAGCGTACTCAGGACAAATTGTGCAAGAACTTTTGGGGTCCTGTTTTCCTTGGGAAAATAAAAATTGGCTATGAAAAGATCATTTTTTGGAAAAAATATGATTTTTTAATTGTACGGCTGTACGTTATAAACTTCTGTGAAGCCCTTGTGGGTTCAAATTTCTCACCACATTTCTAGATAAGTTCCTTGGGGGGTCTAGTTTCCAAAATGGGGGGGTTTCCACTGTTTAGGTACATCAGGGGCTCTCCAAACGTGACATGGCGTCCGATCTGAATTCCAGCCAATTTTGCATTGAAAAAGTCAAGCGGCGTTCCTTCCCTTCTGAGCTCTGCAATGTGCCCAAACAGTGATTCCCCCCACATATCAGGTGTCAGCGTACTCAGGAGAAATTGCACAATAACTTTTGCAGTCCAATTTCTCCTGTAATTTTTTAGTGAAAAAAAGTTAAATGTTCATTTTTTTTAAACATTCAAAAAATTTCTGTGAAGCACCTGAAGGGTTAATAAACTTCTTGAATCTGGTTTTGAGCACCTTAAGGGGTGCAGTTTTTAGAATGGTGTCACTTTTGGGTATTTTCTATCATATAGACCCCACAAAGTGACTTCAAATGTGATGTGGTCTGTAAAAATAAAATGGTGTTGCAAAAATGAGAAATCGCTGGTCAAATTTTAACCCTTATAACTTCCTAACAAAAAAAAATTTTGGTTCCAAAATTGTGTTGATGTAAAGTAAACATATGTGAAATGTTATTTATTAAGTTTTTGCTTGCCATATCTCTGTGATTTAAGGGCACAAAGTTGGAAAATTGCAAAATTTTCAAAATTTTCGACAAATTTCCGTTTTTTTCACAAATAAACGCAAGTTATTTGAATGAAATTTTACCACAAGCATGAAGTACAATATGTCTCGAGAAAACAATGTCAGAATCACCAGGATCCATGGAAGCGTTTCAGAGTGATTCCCTCATAAAGGGACAGTGGTCAGAATTGTAAAAATTGGCCCAGTCATGAACGTGCAAACCACCCTTGGGGGTTAAGGGGTTAAATGTTTATCTAGTTTGAGTGATGCAACAGTGGGTTAGCTGCAGACAGGGTTAACTATTGGGGCCATCCCAGGATGAAAGGAGTTAGGTGGGCACAATGAGATACAGTTTCCAGTTGCTAGGCAGATAGGGAAAAGTATGTAGAAGTGAAAAGACCTATGGCCATGCTGCTTGTAGACCTGCATTAAAACAAATGTTTGTGTGCCAAGAAAGGGAGACCATATCAGATAGCATGTTCTGAATGAAATAAGGGCTAAGTGGCAGATGGATTTCTGAATTCTGGCAAGGGCAAGGGGGCCTAAAGCAAGGACTAAGCTGAAGGAAGGACTCCCTATCTCATGCAAGCAGGTCTTAAGCAAATTATTATGTATACTAGCTAAAAGCTAGAGTGTAGCCAGACCTGAAAGGTCATAGAGGAGAAAATGACAAGGCTGCTATAAAAGTTCTCCTACAGGTAAAGATGAAAGGTGAAGATGCAGTGGCACAGCAAAGAACGTGTAACACTCATTAAATGCGCTTGAAGAATAGTAATGAGAAGTCATACCAACGTACATCAACCAGTAAGGACCTCACAATTCAACTGGGCATTGAGAAAAGCTGTGAGGGGCTGTAGCGATGCACCCCAGCCTTTGTGGCCCTTATAGGGGAATATGGAGGTTCCCATAATGGTTCGCTGGACCGATGTAACATGTACTGCTCAATGTGTGTGGTGTAACTACTGTGCCATCATCTGAGGAGAGCCTGGAGGGATGTAACTTGGTGAACACCTGACTCTTCACTAGAGCCCCTGATGGTGGAGCCGGCACAGGCAGGCATGACAGGTGTAGTCAGTGACAGCTGATATACACATGGGCACAGGCAGGTGTAGGTAAGCACGGCTGGTATATAGACTGACACTGGCAGGTACAGGCAGGTACAACTGGTATACAGACTGGAACTGGCAAGTGCAGGCAGGTATGCTGGAAGTCACAAGCAAGAGCAAGCGAATACAGGCAGGTACTAGAGGGGACTGGTAGTTACGCATAGACAGGGGACCTGGGACCTTGAAGCTTGCAAACTATCTGGCTATAAATTTATCTCAGGTACCTCTCATCAGGTGGAGGTGCCTTAAATATTTAGTGTCTCTAAGCCATTGGCTGAGGACTAGGGATTGGTGGACCCCTGAAAGTTCGGGTCCAGCTGGTTCAGAAGTTAAAAAAAAATTTGGCTTCGGGTACCAGAATAGTACCTGGACTCGAACCCAGACCCAATTACTTAAATGGTGGGCCCGAACATCCAGTGTTTGCCATCCTGCATTATGCATGACAGCGCAGCAAACACTGCCTTTGATCTGAGGTAAAATTATTATCGCTGGTCATACAACTGGTTATACTCACTTAACGCCCTTTCCATTAAAGCCCTCATTTCCTGTAATAAAATAAAGAACGACCAAATCCCTCACATGTCCATCGTTCTGTCCCACACCATAATCCATGTTTGGGGATAAACAGTTTTCAACCTCGACAGTGCCAAGATGCGACCGTCCAGACTGAGAACCACTGAGGAATGAGCTGCTGCGAGCTCAGCCTCAGTGACTAGCGGTGACGTCATGGAGGTTACCGCTGGTCATTGAGGCTGCGTTCCCAGCCGACCCCATGAACTGTGGTGACCTTGGTGAGATCTCCGCTAGCACAGTGAGAAAAAGTCTAACAGTGCAGCGCTGTGCTCAGAGAGTTCACCTGAAGAAATGAGACATTTCTCTTGGTAAACTGTGAACTCACCTCTGCACTGTGAGCCTTTTTCTTACTGTGCTAAATAATTTAAAAAAAACATGTGGGGACCCCTCTATAATTGATAACTAATCTTGAAAAGCTGACAGCTGAGGGTTGCAGCCCGTAGCTGTCAGTTTTGTCTGGCTGGTTATCAACAATACAGGGGAACCAACAATGTTGTTTTTTTTAAGATTATTTATTTAGAGCACAGGCGATGGCTGATGAATACTCACATCAGCCCCTGTCTACACTTGCTGTTATTAGTGGCAGCAGGCATAGGCTGATGGGAGCAGTAGTCCCATCAGTCGCTGCCAGTGACTGAAGTTAAACCTCTGATCACAGCTGCAGGCTCACGCTGTCATTTGACAACATGGGAATTGTGACACTCTGACCAGAGGTAATGATTTTACCACCAATTAGAGGCAGTGTTTGCCGCGCTGTCATGTAGATGACACTGGATGTTTGGGCCCCCCATTCAAGTTAATGGCGTCAAGGTTCGGGTCAGGATACTGTTCTGGTACCTGAACCAAATCTTTATTTAACTGTTCGGTCGAGCCCACCGGCCCATCTCTAGTCCCCAGCCAATGGTGTGACAGCATGGCAAACGCTTGGTGTTCAGGAGTTTGAAGCTGAACCGTAACACAGACTTCCTGGTGAAGTCCATGTTCAGAGTCCATGCCTGAACAGTAAGTGTTCAGTACAGATCGAGAACTTTTATTGTTCGAGTTCGACCATCTCTACTGTGGACACTTTAGGACATGCGCCCTAAGCACAATGCCCAGTGAACTTTGTTCAGAAGAAGCAGGGATGCTGTTGCTACAGTACTCCCCTTTTAGGCCCCCTCTTCTTCAAGCCTACCAGAAATCTCTCCAGTAGAAGATGTGTGTCATGATTCATTTTTGCAGTCGTGTCAACTCTGATTCTGCTTTAACGTAAACGTTGTTTTTATTTTTGGGCCAGCAAGGGTTAATGTCAGTTTCCTTGCTGGCAGTTGCTTTGTTGCTGGTCAGCTGATGTGGGTGGTGACCACTCCCACCATCCTTTAAATAGTCACATGACGCATCAGTTGACTGTTGGTAATAGAGTTTGTCTCTGAAAACCAGCATAGGAGTTTGGTGCCCACAGTGTATCTGCTGCTTCAGCGGAGTTCGGGGTCCTGGTTCTGTATCGTCTGCTGTCTGGAGCTTTGCAGCAGAGGCTGGAGTTAAGTTTTGTTGTTCATTTCCTTGTCTGTCTCGTGCTTGTCACTACCCCCTTTGTTAATCCCATCTGCAGTGGTGAGGTTAGCGTTCTTTCAGCCAGTGCACTAGCTAGGGTATAGTGAGGTGACAGCTAGGGACTAGGCACGTGATGGTGGCGGGGGAAGGACCTGCATAGGGCATTAGGGGAGATTATGGATAGGTACAAGTTGCTGTTAGGAGGTGCCCCATCCCTCGCTTTCCACTGTTAGGGGCTTGCTCTCCCTTTTTCAGCTTTGTTTTTTTGTGTGTGTTGTGCCATCACCCAGACTTTCCCATCACGAGTGTGACAGTATTACCAGCCGAACGATTCATCCAGAGAACCTATGGCTCAAGCGGTGGCTTTTGCTCACCTGATCAAGGTAACTCATGGATAAGTTAACGGAGCTGTGGTCTCAGCTGGTGCAGCAGCTTCATCAGGTATCTGGGTTCTTGGTCTTTGCTCATGTCCAGGCTCAACCGGAACACAAAATATCTGTGACGAGTCAGCTTACGCTGAGCCGTTTTCTTTAGAGTGGACCCTCTGGGTCGTGGCACCCACCCACCTAGGGTGAGCTGACCTTGTGAGGAACCACCCCCTATACAGGGAGTGTCAGGGGCAAGACCAAATGGGTGAGTCACCATGACAGCTGGGACCAGACGGCTGGCTCAGGTAGTCACTAAGTACGAGTGTCTGACGACAAAGGATGTGCAGGAAACAAGACAAGACAAGATGTGAATTCAAGGTATCTTCATTAAGGCAAACTCAGGGTAACATCAGGTGCAAAACGTGATAACAGGCAAAACACAGCAAGGTGCGTGCGTGGCACGCCAAGGTCCATGGCATGGTACGTGCCAGGTGACACGCCTGAGTACAGGCAAGGGTTCAATGGCATCGGACTCCGGACAACTGGCAACGATCAACAGGATCAGGGAATCTGGCTGCGGACATCAGCTCCGGACATCAGGCCGCAGTCATAAGGCTTACAATCTCTGGCAGCGATCGGCAGGTTCCGGGCATCCGGCAGGCAAACCAGGGTTCAGGCAAGGAGGCATGACAGATCTCCGGACATGGTGCGTGTTAGGGAACACGCCAAGGTCCAAGCCAAGGTTCCAGGCAGGGTGCGTGCTAGGGGCACACCAGGGTCCAGGGCAAGGTGCGTGTGTAGGGGACACACCAGGTTCAAAGTACACAACACGGTGCATGTGTAGGGGACACTCCAGGGTTCAAAGTTCAAAGTACAAGACATGGTGCGTGTGCAGGGACACGCCAGGGTTCAAGGTCCAAGGCAAGGTCCTGAGCGTGCCGAGGGACACTCCAGGGTCAGGGTTCAAAGCAAGGTCCTGCGCATGCTGAGGGACATGCCAGGGTCAGGGTTCAAGACAAGAAGAGTTGCTACTGCAGCGCGGCGTGGACACTGCCGCTACACAACAAAGCTATGACGCAAGCGCAACGTCGGACGCTAGCAGCTGTGGATGTTGCAGCAGAGGAGAGCTGGCACTGATTCTAACTCAGTCCTTGACCACATACGTAATATCAGAGGGAAGGGGTTTTATAATGAGTCATTCACCAGAATCATACATCCGTCCTCATACACACAGCAGCAAGTAAGTCTATACTAGCGCATGGTGGAACAGCCATGCATGCCTTTTATAGCAGCCGGGACCTTCCGCAAGCTTCCAGATCTCTGAGATGGACCAATGAGATCTGGAGTGGGACCTGAGCACATGATTCCCGATCTCCAATGGGAGATCGTCCCATGAGCATGCTCAGTAGGAGGACAGAAGGACTTTGCCTCAGGAGAGATTTGCTGCAAGGCAATCTCTTCTTCAATCTCCTCTGCAGGAGATAAACAGCAGGAGACTGCAGAATGTGAGGGTCTGGATCCCTGCGGAGCAAACGCAGAAATCCGATGCCTAACATTACCCCCCCTCCTAGGGCCCCCTCCTCCCTGAGCCTTCTGATCCACCAACTTGTGCCCATCAGAGATATAGGCCTCAGACTCGTCCGAAGGCAAGTCTGATGTCCCGGTAGGTGACAGAGAGACCCTGGACAAGTGGAAGACGTCAGGGGCGAGAAGATCACCAGGTTTGAGAAGGGACCCATGGGAGACAACGGGAGCAGAAGTTAAAGTGGAACGCCTCCGTGTGTCGGCAGGCGTCTCCACCCTTCATTTAAGGAGGCTATTCCGAGCACAAAAGGCGCAGGCCCGAATATATTTTTTAACATGCCGAGCCCTGTGCGGCCACCAGTAAGACCCTGCCAGGAGTTTTGTGGTCTGCATATAGCCACAGTGACCCCCCCTCCTGGACGCGTGTGCCCATGCAAGCACCTTTGGCCGAAGGCAGGGAGGAACAAAAGTCTTGCCTGGCGGCACAGAATTTGGCAGTTGCGGAGCACTGTTGTTCTGAGACACAGCGTGTTGACAAGTATAACCAAAACTTGAGTCTTGTGCCGGACACGCCTGGAGAACGGCATGAGACACCTCCATGGGCTCTGGGGGTGGAACCTCTGGCTTGGGTAGTTCCAGAGGCTCAAAAAAATTGGGAGCCAAGGTAACCTTCCGTTTGGATTGAGCACGCTCCATACCGCGCTCCGAAAAACGGGTCAATGCGGGTGGAAATGGCAATCAGCTCTTCCAAACTTGCAGGAACCTCTCTGGTAGAAAGAGAATCTTTAACATGCTCCGCCAAACCTCTCCAAAACAGGAATGAGGGCTTTATCGGACCACTCCAGCTCGGAAGCCAGTGTCTGAAAACGGACGGCATACTGACTAACCGAGAGGGAACCCTGAGTCAAAGCAAGAAGCTGAAGAGAGGTGTCGTGCATGACCCGTGGACCGAGGAAGACCTGCTTAATAGCTGTTAGAAAGTGAGCAGCAGTCCGAACCTCTGGGTCACCACGCTCCCATAATGGCGTAGACCACTCCAATGCCTTGCCCGACAGAAGGGAAACCATAAACCCCACCTTGGCCCGTTCTGTAGGGAATCACGCAGCCAGTAGCTCCAGCTGAATAGAGCACTGACTGATGAAACCCCTACAGGAGGCACCATTGCCAGAAAATTTATCGGGCAACGGGAGGCGGGTATCTGTCAGCGCGAGGGAGGACATGGACATACGGGAAACCGCGTCTGTGATTACCTTTACAGCAGCTTCGGTGGATTGTGCAGCTGAGAGAGCCCTCTCAAGAGTGGCCAACCGGCCCTCAAGCTGCCGATTACACTGTAACAGTTGCTGCTGTTCTGCCATCACTAGCCAGACCCTGGCGCTAGTATAATGTTAGGAATGGTGGAACACACTAAATAAAAATAATAATAAAGTGCGTTCGTCGCTCGGGGTCCACCGTGCAGTAGGTGATATAACAATTGCTAAGTGGTGGCAGGAGCAATATGGGTTAAACGTCACCCAGGTGCGCAGAGCTATCTCTGTTAAGTCACAGAGATGCCAAATAAACACAAATTCAAAGACTGAGCCTGTTGAGGTCACAGTACTCAGTATAAATGCACACACGGTATCAGGTCACAGGAGTAGCCCAAGACGGCGGCACTATGTCAGTCTAGACCTACCGTGTGTGCGGCGTCGCAGCTGCGGACGCTAAGTAGAGCTGCTACTGCAGCGCGGCGTGGACACTGCCGCTAAATGACAAAGCTATGACGCAAGCGCAATGTCGGACGCTAGCAGCTGTGGATGTTGCAGCAGAGGAGCGCTGGCGCTGATTCTAACTCAGTCCCTGACCACATACGTAATATCAGAGGGAAGGGGTTATATAACAAGTTATTCACCAGAATCATACATCCGTCCTCATACACACAGCAGCAAGTAAGTCTATACTAGCGCATGGCGGAACAGCCATGCGCGTCTTTTATAGCAGCCGGGACCTTCCGCAAGCTTCCACATCTCTGAGATGAACCAATCAGATCTGGTGCAGGACCTGAGCACATGACTCCCGATCTCCAATGGGACATCGTCCCATGAGCATGCTCAGTAGGAGGACAGAAGGACTTAGCCTCAGGAGAGATTTGCTGCAAGGCAATCTCTTCTGCAGTAGATAAACAGCAGGAGACTGCAGAATGTGAGGGTCTGGATCCCTGCGGAGAAAATGCAGAAATCCGACGCCTAACACAGAGAACGTGGAAGTACTACAAGGCTCAGAATAGCAAAAGCCAGACATGATGACACAGGCAAGGCAGAGAACAAAGGAAGTACTACAAGGCAAAGCATGACAGAGACAAAACATGGCACAACGGACAACACAAGACATGGCACAGGACAAGCACAGAGCGTGTGCAGAGATGCACGACAGGGCAAAGCGCAGGGGCACAGAATACGGGGTGCGACTGAGCAGACCAAGCAGCCATGCAGGGCAGCAACATGATACTCAGGCCCCGACCATAGGAAGGGGCGGTCTGATATAGCACCATAGCATCTGCACTTCCGGGTCAGGACCAGGGAAGGACTTCCGGTTCAGATCCACCAGGATCACAGAGAGCATTGCTACATCAGACTGGGCTGGACCATAGAGGAGGTCACATGATCAGGGGCTCCAGAAACACTGAGAGGTTAGCTGAGTCAGACAGTGCTGGAACATAGGAAAGGTCACATGATCAGGGGCAGGACCACAGAAGGATTGCTGGATCAGACTGTGCTGGAACATACGAAAGGTCACAAGATCACGGTCTCCAGGATCACGGAGAGGACCACTGCAGGCAGAGCAGAGACGGCTAGTCTCACAGCAACGGCGTGCAGCCATGAGGTAAAACACACATACGCACTGGCTATGACAGGCAGCCATGAGATGAGGCGCGCATGCACACTGCACCAGGCATCTTGCAGCACAACCGTAACAAGGTGCGTGTGCACACTGCTTCTAGGGATCTTGCAGCATAAGACATAACGGGCATGATAGTTCAGTGCACGTGCACACTGCTCCAGGAATCATGCGGCATACCAGACATGGCGGACATGATAGTTTGGTGCACGTGCACACTGCTCCAGGGGTCATGCGGCATAACAGACATGGTGGGCATGACAATATCTCTCCCTGACAGGTTCTCTAGAGGGAGAGATAAATTTAATGTATTCAAAGAAGCCTGTAAATTATATTTGTCTTCACCCTTGTTCCTCAGGGAGTTAGGAACAGCATGTGGGGATTATAGTCTCCCTTCTCAAGGGTGATCCCCAATCCTATGCCTTCTCCCTGCCGACCGATTCACCATCTTTGCAGTTGGTGGATGAGTTTTTTTGCGGCATTGGCGCTGGTGTATGGAGATCCTGATGGCTTCTCCCTGCCTGAGTCTTAAATATGTAAGATCAAGCAGGGGGTCTGGCCAACTGAGGAGTACTGCTTAGAGTTTTGGAGATGGGCCACCGACACTCAGTGGAATGACTCTGCTCTTAGGAGCCATTTTTGTCAGGGTCTGTCAGCTAGGCTTCAGGATACTCTGGCACAGTATGCTACTCCTGGGTCATTGGAGGCCTCCATGGCCCTTGCTATCCGGTTGGATAGACACGTCAGAGAGAGACATACACCTAATCTACCCACTGTTGTTCATTCTAGGGAGGAGGACACACTGATGCAGATGGATGAACCTATGCAGATGGGTGCAGTCTCTTGTGAAACTAGGTTGCCTGTGAGACTGGGGCATATTTCTATTGTGGTCTTACAGATCATTACATCAATGACTGCCCATCTTGTGCCAAAATTGGTATTTCATCACCAAAGCTGTGTTCCCCTGGTCAATATGTAGGGAGGTGGCCAGGGTGTCTACATTTTCCTCCACCTTCACATCTGTTTTCCATTCCTACTGAAGTGGTGGTTGGTGGGGAGAGTGAGACGGTACCGGGTCTTGTGGATAGTGGAGATGGGATCAATTTGGTAGATTCTCACTTTCTTCAGACTCATGGTCTGATTAGTAGGACACTGGCGAAACCCATTTGCTTTCATGAGATTCAATCTGTCCCTCTCAGCCAAAGGAATCTGACCCAAGTCGTAGGCAATATTCAGCTGTGTATAAGAACTCTTCATGAAGAGTACCTGTCATGCTACGTCTTGGAGGGTATGCCAACTCCCATCGTCTTAGGCCTTCCCTGGCTGAAGAGACGCAATCTGGTGGTCCAGGGAAGTAGTTAGTTGGGACCAGTCTTATAAAGACTGCTGCCTGGGAGCTATGGTCTCTGCCATCCTTCTTGAATCTACCCCTTCTTCTCCAGTGGAGGCAGCTAAGGTGCTATGAGGTAATAGGGGCAAGATTCAACCCTCACGACAAGTGAACCCTGAGTCTTGATGTCCTCTCAGGAGGAGGGATCATGGAAGGGTGGTGGTTCCCCCTGAATATCGTGAGACCTCTACTGTCTGTTCCTCAAGGAGATTACTGTCTGCTGGCAAACGTATAGGTAGAAATAAACGTTCAGGTCCCGACCTGTGTGCGAATGAATACTTCTGGGTGTTCACTATAAACACCAAGTGGAAATACATATCTGGAACCTGTAGTTCTATGGTGATCGGGCCATGTCAGGTGTCGGCCATTCTCAGCCCTGGGACCTTCCAGTTCAAGTTACCTCCAATAATGCAGGTACATAACGTATTCCACAGGTTATATCTCTGAAGATTTGTTGCGCCTCCAGAGCCTACGTTATTTCCATCATCATCGAGCTGTGTTTGCCGTAAACCTGAGGATCAGGTGACTACAGGGTGAATCCTTGTGGGTTGAGGTGTTCTTACTGCACATTATTTCCGGTGTAGTCTGGGGTTAAGGGTCCAGAGGTCCCTCGTTGAAAGGGAGGTACTGTCACGATTTGTTTTTGGACAAGGAGCATGGATGTTCTCTCTGGGCTCCCACGACCTCTCCTTAGGATCGAACCCCTTCCAGTCAACAAGAAAAAATGTTTTTCCTCTTACCCTCTTAGTAACTAAAATATTCCCTACCTCGGAAACAACTTCTGTGCTGACAGGAGTGTAGGAAGATGGACCGGGCCGGTGGTACCACTCTTGCGCCGGTTCCAGAATTGTCGGGGCTGTCACCATTGTTGCCGGGGGGGAAATTTTTTGACCAGGACAGATGTTTGCACTGGACTGTAGGGGGCGTATCTGGAATAAAAGGGACAGCGCATGGGAAAGCAGAGGACTTGGCGGGAAGACAAAGTGCACAGCAGGGAACTGTGACACTGCTTGTTTGTCAACCCGGTAATGCAGGACCACGCTTAGGAGAGCCTGGATACGCCATCTTCATTGGAAGCCAGCTCCTCACCTATCTTCAGGATCATGCCAGAGACTTGACGTGTCACCTACATGTACACTGCTGTGGGATTGCAAGTGGGTCGCCCTCCCAGGGCCGTGGGGTACTCGGTACTGGGCCGGTGTCAAGTGGAAAGGTGTCACAGCGGCGGTGACCCGGTCCGTGGCCCTGGGCACCCAAATCAATGGTGGGTTGTGATATAGATTATGTGATAGCTCGTGACACCACCTGTGGTGTTTGGAAAGCAAGATGTTAAGCCAACGCTGCATGCAGATCCTCTGGGGCTGATGGTGGGTTGCAGCATAGATGGTGTAGCTCCCCACAGGTGAAGCTGTAACCCCAGGGCAGTGTAATGGCAATAGATGAGAACAGGCGCAGGCGGTGTGAGGAATTTTGGTACCCAGATGTAGCGGTGCTGACGGTGTTAGCGCACAAATGAATGGAAGACACCTGGGCTTGCAGTTCCAAAGCTTTACTCACAGTCCGTGGTACACACTGGTGCCTGTCTCCGTGCCGTGTCCTCCGGGGCAGAGACTCAATCAACCTCCTGAGCAAGTCAGGATTCTCCTCTCCAACACTCCGCCAACATGTACCTCTCCTGAACGACTCCTCTATTGCGCCTTAAGGTATGAAGAGCTCCAGTACCGTGGTACTCTGAAGTTCCTTATGTCAGATGTTCCTAACAACTCTACTCGTATGGCAGACAGCTGTAGCCTCTCTCGGGGACTCCCTTCTCCAGAGTCCTGGCTCTCTATTCAGTTGCTGTTGTGCCCCAAGTCTTAGATGGGAGTAGTGCATTTACAGCCAACTACTCCACTGGTGTCTGCTGCAGAACCATAAGTGTCCATACAACCTCGGGGACCGGGCCCCGTCCTTGCGCTGAGAACCTATAGGCAAGGTTCCTCTTCCAACCCACAACTCCTCTCTGTTCTCTCTGCTCCTCTTTCCTATGGAAGCTTAGGTTGCAGTTCTACGTCTTTCTCTCTCTCGTTCCTTTCCCGTGCCAGCTGGCTCAGATCACTGAGGCAGCTGCAGCACTCCTTCTTCTCTCCATCTTCTAGGGATCCCCTTCCTCTCGGACCCGTCCTCAGACTCTCCTGACTGACTGTCTAGACTCCCCTCAGACTGATCTGTAATTCTAAACCTTCCCAACCTTTTATATGAATCTCAACTCCACCCACCTCCCAGAACATCCAGTGTTCCATGCAAGGAACCACCAAGGCACTCCTAATGTCTAGGAGGAGAGAGACACCTCACTGTGGATGTGCAGAACTACGCTGTTGTGTGGGATGCGAGTGTTGGAGTGTGGAAAGGAGCTCCCAACTTACCTAGGTGGTGGGGCACTACACCTTAGGAGAAGGTGCAGTACCTCTGTGGCGACTGAACCTCAGGGGCGCCACACAAGCCTTCACAGCCAGGACACCAGCAGACTGATAAGTTTACCTGTTTCACTAACCATTCTTCTTATATAGATATAGTATTCACATTTACTCTCTATTAACCCATAATCTACCAGCGTGGAGGTATTCCCTGTAATAAACACGTTGACTCTTGTTCTGCCTCCTGCTCGTAACTGCATCCTCCGTTTCCTGCTATCTCGCAGGAGCAGGAGAGGTACCTGGTTCCTTAAAGAAGTAACTAAAGATGACAGGCTTGAGAAGAGACCCTTAAAATAAACTGGAGATTTGAATAGAGAGCAGTAGTTTGTGTTTATAAATTACAGCATTCATCTGTTTGAAAAACTCAAAGGGACCAATGAAGCAATGACCTAATTTGTACAAGGGTGACTTGAGACAGACATATTTGGACAAAAGCCAACCTTATCACAAAGGCAAAAGAGAGGCAGGTCCAGACGTCTCTTGTACATGTGTCTCTTCATCCATTCTGAAGTTTTCATTATCCCTTTTATGACCTTAGACCTATCCATACGTCTAGGTCGCCTGGTACTTAATGACTTTGTACATATGGATACGCCATGGTGATCGCCCACACACAGGGTCTGTGCACGCACAATCGCCACCGGGTGTTAGTTGATTCTGACAGCTGACACCCAGCACTCAGTGCCAGGTGCAGTGTCACAATGCTTCCGGCACGTTAACCTGATCACAGAGCAGGCAGAGGGAGGAAAATCTCTTCTGCCCTTGGATTGGCACCCTATCAATGTCATTGGGTATGTCTGGTCCATACAATCAGGACAATTGTTACCACCCACCTTTCGTGTCTACCTTTTTCCTCATAGATTGTAAGCTTGTGAGCAGGGCCCTCATTCGTCTTGGTATCTGTTATAATCTATGTGATTATTGTTATCCTGTAATGTCTATCGTCTGTACATGTCCCCTCTGAAATGTAAAGTGCTGCGGAATATGTTGGCGCTATAGAAATAAAGTTTATTATATTATTATTATATCGGATGTCCCAATTGTTGCTATGGTGACCTGATGTCTTCATGGCGACATCTGGGTCATCAGAGCTAGCAAATTTATTAGATTATGTGCTGAACATGATCTAGCAAGTTTGTCTGTCAGTGCAGTGTTGACAGTTTGCACAGCATGCTTTACAAGTGATCAGTCTGCAAAAAGTGAAATTCTCATAGTGGAACAAACATGTTTAATACTGTACCCATAAATAAATATTTTTATGAAAAAATTAAAATTTTTTAAAAAAGTACACATACTTGGTTCCTGAACATCAGGAACGAACCAGCCTATAAAGCTGTCCAACCGTAAAACAATTAAATAAAAAAATTAGGCAAAAAACAATGCTTTACCATCATACCATTGAACAAAAAGTAAAATGAAATGCTATAAAAAAAAAATGTAAATAAAAACCATCATGTCCCACAAAAAACAAGCTGCCATACAGCTCAATCAGCTGAAAAATAAAAAAGTTATAGCTCTCAGAATAAAGCAATGTAAAAGTTTTTTTTAATAGTTTTTATTGTGAAAAAGCACCAAAAGATAAATGGGTTATTTGTGTAATCATACTGACCCGCAGAATGAAGCTGTCAATTTTACGGCATGTGGAGTGGCATAACCCCACCCAAAAAAAATTCCTGAATTGCTGGTGTTTGTTCATTCTGCCTCACAAAAATCAGAATAGAAAGCGATCAAAAAATGTCATGTGGCCAAAGATGGCACCAATATAAGCATCAACTCGACTCACAATAAACGATCCCTCACATGACTCTGTTGGCAGAAATATGGAAATTATATAGCTTTCAAAATACGGCAAAAACTAGTTTAGCAATAAAGGCATCTTTTAGTGTGTGACAGCTGCCAAACATAGAGGCAATTATATAAATCTGGTATCGCTGTAATCACACTGACCCAAAGAATAACGTCGTCTTATCACTTATACCACATGAGGAAGGATATAAAAAATAAATATAACCAATTCTTCACCTGCTATTGATTTGTTCATATTTGTTCATTCCTCCCCCCAAAGATCTCAGTAAGTCTTGGCTCACATTTATTCTGTGCTCTAGCCTGAGCACTTACACTGGGGTTTCCATGTAAATCTCTGAAATACGTGATTCAGACTGAACCCACGGAGAAAGATTCCATATTCCATATAGTGAGACAGATGAAGGAACTGTGGATGCCATCTGACCTGTGATATGGTGGTGTCTGTCTTTTTAGAAGAGCATAAAAGTGCAGTCAGCCACAGTTTTATGCACTTCTGAAAAGAAGGATAATGCTGAACAGAGGCCAGACAGAATCCAGAGTAACTCTGCTGCCTCATTATAGTGAGTGGCTCCCTCGGGGTTTTCATCTGAATCACATCATTTGGAGATTTAGATGGAAACCCTGATAGAAATGCTCAGTGTAGAGCTCCGGATAAATGCGATTCCAAACGTTATGTAAAATGTTCCCAACAAAATCTTCAGGTCTATGCACAAAAAAGCAAGTTCCCACTCAGGTCCATCATCTGTCAATGAAAATATAGGGGCTTCCAAGTTACTGGTGTCATGATCCCAGTGCAGGTTTTTGAGCTGCACGTCAGGGGTTAATGTCTGGAGCTCAGTGCAGGTTTTGACCTGCACACCTCGGGTTAATGATTGTGGCCTCTTTTTGGTTCTGGGAGAGCTTCTTAAACCCCTGGGAAGCTCCAATCCCTGTCAGTTATACTTTTGCCTTTGGCCGAGTGTGGTGACCTCCGTGTGCCTGTGCCTGTTCGTTGTTATAGCTTGTTTATATGGTTCTGACCCGGTTCTGTTCCCCGTTGTGAGTTTGCCTGTTGATTCTGTACTGCGCTACCCTCTCTGTGTATGACTCGTTGCCTGTTATCTGACTACTCTATGCTCGCCCCTCTTGTACCTTGCAGCTATCTCTGTGTATGACTCATTGGCTACATCCTGACTATGTTCCCTGTCTATGCCCCTTGGTAACTTTGTCTTGCAGTTACCCTGCTAGGAGTTCTCTTGCAGCTCCTAGCTCTCTGGAGTTTAGGCCACGCCCCCAGCAGTCACGTGCTTCAGGTCCTGCTGTTTTGAAGTACGCACCTATTTGGCTGCTGTCCGCTCCACAGGTATCTTTGAACACAGTTCGCTTTACTCAGGACACGCGCACTGGCTCAGAGAGCAAGCTCAGTGCGGTGTTCCTGACATTATAACTGACCGTTAATTTTTTTTCTCTCCTCACTTCTGCAGCATGGACCCAATGTGTGCTTTATCTGAGCAGGTGAAATGCTTGACTCAGTCGCTGCAGAAGCTTAGTTTGGAACAAGCTCTGGCTGAGTCCCAACGGCGGGTTGAGGACTCAGTTCAGGGGGTGCTTTCTGCAGGCTTTCAGCAGGTGGGGAATAGAGATGTCATTTTAGTCCCACCCGAATCCCCGGTTAAATTGCCAGATACGTTTGCTGGTAACAAAGATGAATTCAGAGCATTTAAGGAGGGCTGTAAGCTCTTTTTCTCTTTGAGACCCCGCTCTTCTGGGGATGAGAGACAGAGGGTGGGGGTGGCTATGTCCCTGCTTAGGGGATCCCCACAAGCCTGAGCATTTTCGCTTTCCTCTTCTGCCCTGGAGAGAATGTCTGTGGATGCGTTTTTTGAAGCCTTAAGGCTTATTTATGATGAGCGTGATAGAGTGCGTTTGGCTGAGGACAAGGTGATGAGTGTCTGTCAGGGGGAGCACTCGGCCGAATGGTTCTGTACGGAATTCAGACGTTGGGCAGCTGAGATTTCTAGGAGTGATGCCGCCCTTCAGGGGCTGTTCCGTAGAGGCCTGTGTGAACGTCTGAAGGATGCCTTGGCACTCCATCCTCCACCTGACTCCCTGGAGGATGCCATGACCCAAGAGGTTCGCATGGATCGCAGACTACGGGCTAGAGGTGTTATGCAATGGGAAACACCATTATTCTTCAGTGGAGATGAGACCCGGACTCTTCCTGTGGCTATGGAGGTGAGCGTTGTCACCTGTGAGGAAAAGGAAAGAAGACGCCGCCGGGAGAAGCAGTTGTGCTTCTATTGTGGGGAATCTGGACACTGGAAGAAGGATTGCCCCTCCTGTCTGTCATCCTCCAAGATGGCGGGAAACAACTAGGTCTGGGTAGTAGTCGAGGAGGCTACCCAGACCTTCAGGTACAATTTTCCTCACGTGCCAAAATGGTGCTGCAGGTGGAACTGGAACTTGGTAATGGTCCAGTTCAGACTATTGCTTTTGTGGACTGTGGTTCTGCTTTGAACCTGATTGATATCAAAATTGTGATTCTTAATAAGATAGGGACAGTTAGGCTTCAGGATCCTGTTAAAATTGTGGCAATTGACTTGTCCCCTCTTACCCAGGACGGTATCTGTTGCAGGTCTGAACTTTTTTCTCTAAAAGTGGGTTCCACTCATGTGGAAAAACTAAGTTGTCTTGTGCTAGATAACTTGCCTGCAGGACTGGTACTGGGGATGCCTTGGCTTCAATTACAATAATCCTACCATTGATTGGGATACAGGGGAGATCACTCAATGGGGATGCAAGGATAAATGTGGTAACCTGGGACACCATGTTAACGCTGTTTAATCCGCATTTTGGGGAGTTTTCACAGGTGGATTCTGGTTGTCCAGGGGTAGAGGGGTCCGTTCAATGGTTAAAAATCCTCTGTGCTGAAGTCCAGCGTAATATCTCTCGGGCCCAGGGGAGGTACAAATATTTTGCTGACAAAAATAGAGCCTTGGAAGACATGTTTCAGGTGGGAGAGAAAGTTTGGCTTTCCACACGTAACATCAACTTAAAGGTACCATCAGCTAAGTTGGGACCAAAGTTCATTGGTCCGTACGAGATTATGGAGATAGTCAACCGGGTGGCATATAGGTTGTGTCTCCCCGCCTCCTTAAAAATATCCAATGTGTTCCATAAATCTATGTTGAAATCCGTAGGTTCTGTCAAAGAGGACTCCGAGCCTGTTGTTCCTCCAGTGCTGGTGGAGGGTCAATTGGAGTACGAGGTCGGACATATTGTGGACTCTCGGCGGGTGCGCCGCTCTTCGCAGTATCTGGTCCACTGGAAGGGATATGGACCAGAGGAGCACTCATGGGTCCCTGCTTGCTCTGTACATGGAGATCGCCTGGTTCAGGCTTTCCATGCCAAGTACCCAGGGAAGTCTGGGGGTCCAGAGGCCCCCGTTGAGAGGGGTGTACTGTCATGATCCCAGTGCAGGTTTTTGAGTTGCACATCAGGGGTTAATGTCTGGAGCTCAGTGCAGGTTTTGACCTGCACACCTCGGGTTAATGATATAATATATAGGTGTGGTGACCTCCGTGTGCCTGTGCCTGTTCGTTGTTATAGCTTGTTTATATGGTTCTGACCCGGTTCTGTTCCCCGTTGTGAGTTTGCCTGTTGATTCTGTACTGCGCTACCCTCTCTGTGTATGACTCGTTGCCTGTTATCTGACTACTCTATGCTCGCCCCTCTTGTACCTTGCAGCTATCTCTGTGTATGACTCATTGGCTACGTCCTGACTATGTTCCCTGTCTATGCCCCTTGGTAACTTTGTCTTGCAGTTACCCTGCTAGGAGTTCTCTTGCAGCTCCTAGCTCTCTGGAGTTTAGGCCACGCCCCCAGCAGTCACGTGCTTCAGGTCCTGCTGTTTTGAAGTACGCACCTATTTGGCTGCTGTCCGCTCCACAGGTATCTTTGAACACAGTTCGCTTTACTCAGGACACGCGCACTGGCTCAGAGAGCATGCTCAGTGCGGTGTTCCTGACAACTGGTAGCACAAAGTCTCCTCGCCTCCCAAAAGAAATCCAGGGAATTCTGCTCTCCCAAATCCAAATGCCCCCCATCTTCTGATCACCACAGTGTGCCTAAACCGCAATTAGCATTCTCATGTTTGGCATTTCTGTAGCGATGAAAGCTTGCCTAATTTACTAGTGGATGTCTACAGTACTGCTTGTTCCTGGAAAACACCCATGAAGTCACAATCGTCACTACACTTGTAGATGACTCCTCAAAGGGTATAATTTCCAAAATGGGTTCACTTGAGGGAGGATTCTGTTCTTCTAGCACTTAGGGGCTCTTTATATAGTCTGCAAACTATTCAAGGAAAATCTGTGCTCCAGAGGCAAATAGCGTTCCATTCATCCCTCCCGAGTCTAGCTAAGCAGTACAGCCACATATGGGATATTTCTGCATTCAGCAGAAATTGTGGGACACATTTTGGTGCACATTTATCCATTTCCCACTATAAAAAGGTTGTATCTGTGGCTAGAACAAAATTTTGGTGGTTAACCCCTTCACCCCCAAGGGTGGTTTGCGCGTTCATGACCGGGCAAATTTTTACAATTCTCACCACCGTCCCATTATGAGGTAATAACTCTGAAACGCTTCCATGGATCCTGGTGATTCTGACAATGTTTTCTCATGACATATTGTACTTCATGTTAGTGGTAAAATTTCATTCAAATAACTTGCGTTTATTTGTGAAAAAAGCGGAAATTTTGGCGAAAATTTAGAAAATTTTGCAATTTTCCAACTTTGAATTTTTATGCCCTTAAATCACAGAGATACGGCACACAAAAAACTTGATAAGTAACATTTCCCACATGTTTACTTTACATCAGCACAATTTTGGAACCCAAATTTTTTTTTGTTAGGAAGTTATAAGGGTTAAAAATTGACCAGCGATTTCTCATTTTTGCAGCACCATTTTATTTTTACGGACCACACCACATTTGAAGCCACTTTGAGGGGTCTATATGATAGAAAATACCCAAAAGTGACACCATTCTAAAAACTGCACCCATTAAGGTGCTCAAAACCACATTCAAGAAGTTTATTAACCCTTTAGGTGCGTCACAGGAATATTTTGAATATTTAAAAAAAAAATGAACATCTAACTTTTCTTCAAAAAAAAAATACTTCAGGTTCAATTTTTTTTATTTTACCAAGGGTAACAGGAGAAATTGGACTGCAAAGGTTATTGTGCAATTTGTCCTGAGTACGCTGATACCTGATATGTGGGGAGGAACCACTGTTTCGGCGCATGGCAGACCTCAGAAGGGAAGGAGCGCCGTTTGACTTTTTCAATGCAAAGTTGGCTGGAATTCAGATCGGACGCCATGTCACGTTTGGAGAGCCCCTGATGTACCTAAACAGTGGAAACACCCCACAAATGACCCCATTTTGCAAACTAGACCCCCCAAGGAACTTATCTAGATATGTGGTGAGAACTTTGAACCCACAAGGGCTTCACAGAAGTTTATAACGTACAGCAGTACAATTAAAAATCACAATTTTTCCACAAAAATGATCTTTTCACCCCCAATTTTTATTTTCCCAAGGGTAACAGGACCCTAAAAGTTATTGTGCAATTTGTCCTGAGTACGCTGATACCCCACATGTGGGGGTAAACCACTATTTGGGCGCATGGCAGAGCTCGGAAGGGAAGCAGCGCCATTTGACATTTTTGGCTGAAATTGAGATCTGACACCATGTCGCGTTTGGAAAGCCCTTGATGTACCAAAACAGTGGAAACCCACCACAAATGACACCATTTTGGAAACTAGACCCCCCAAGGAACTTATCTAGATGTGTGGTGAGCACTTTGAACCCCCAAGGGCTTCACAGAAGTTTATAATGCCCGGGCATGAAAATAAAAAAATCGTATTTTTTCCACAAACATGATAAATTAGTCCCAATTTTTTTATTTTCCCAAGGGTAACAGGAGAAATTGGGGCCCAAAAGTTGTTGTCCAATTTGTCCTGAGTACACTGATACCCCATATGTGGGAGAAAACTATTGTATGGGCACACGTCGGGGCTCGGAAGGGAAGTGGCGACGTTTTAGAATGCAGACTTTGATGGAATGGTCTGCGGGTGTCATGTGCATTTGGAGAGCCCCTGATGTACCTAAACTATTGAAACTCCCCACAAGTGACCCCATTTTGGACACTAGACCCCCCACGGAACTTATCTAGATGTGTGGTGAGCACTTTGAACCCCCAAGTGCTTCACAGAAGTTTATAATGCCCGGGCATTAAAATAAAAAAATCATTTGTTTCCACAAAACTGATATTTTTGCCCCCAATTTTTTATTTTCCTAGTGGTAAAAGAAGGAATTGGACCCCAAAAGTTGTTTTGCAATTTGTCCTGAGTAGGCTGATACCCTACATGTGGGGGTAAAACACTGTTTGGGCGCATGGCAGTGCTTGGAAGGGAAGGAGCACCATTTGACTTTTTCAACTCAGAATTGGCTGGAATTGAGATCAGACGCCATGTTGCATTTGGAGAGCCCCTGATGTACCCAAACAGTGGAAACCCCCAATAACCCTAATGCCAACACACCCCTAACCCTAATCTCAGCCTTAACCCTAGCCCTAACCCTAGCCCTAACCCTAGCCCTAACCCTAACCCTAGCCCTGGCCCTAACCCTAGCCCTAGCCCTAACCCTAACCCTAATGGGAAAATGGAAATAAATACATTTTTTTTATTTTATTACTTTTCCCTTACTAAGGGGGTGATAACGGGGGGTTTGATTTACTATTTATGGCGGTTTTTATATTTGGCAGCTGTCATACGCTAAAAGACGCTTTTTATTGTAAAAATAGCTTTTGCATCACCACATATTGAGAGCTATAATTTTTCCATATTTTGATTCACCGAGTCATGTGAGGTCTTATTTTTTGCGGGACGAGTTGACATTTTTATTGGTACCATTTTCGGGCACGTGACATTTTTTGATCGCTTTTTATTCCGATTTTTGGGACGCAGAATGAACAAAAACCAGCGTTTCATGAATTTCTTTTGGGGGGGTGCGTTTACACCGTTCCGCGTGTGGTAAAATTGATAAAGCAGTTTTATTCTTCGGGTCAGTACGGTTACAGCGATACCTCATTTAGGTCTTTTTTTATGTTTTGTCGGTTTTATGCAATGAAAACTATTTTATATAAAAAATAATTATTTTTGCATCGCTTTATTCTGCGAGCTATAACTTTTTTATTTTTTTGCTGATGATGCTGTATGGCAGCTCGTTTTTTGTGGGACAAGCTGACGTTTTCAGCGGTACCATGGATATTTATATGCGTCTTTTTGATCGCGCGTTATTGCACTTTTGTTTGGCGGTATGATAATAAATCATTATTTTTTGCTTCGTTTTTTATTTTTATTTTTTAAGGGGTTCGCTAAAGGGGTTAACTAATGAGACAGTTTTATAGGGCAGGTCATTACGGACGCGGAGATACCTAATATGTGTACGTTTATTGTTTGTTTGTTTTTTTATTTCCAAAAAAAGGATTTATTGGGGGAATTTTTTTTTTTTCTAATTTATTTGGCGATTTTTTAAAAATTATTTCAACACTTTTTAAATTTTTTTTTACTTTATTACATAGTCCCAGGTGCGACATCACTGTCCTGTGGCAGATCGCTGATCTATCACATCACTGTGACAGATCAGCGATCTGTCACAGGCACTGCTGCAGACTTCATCATGCCTGCGCTTTGCAGGCACTGAGGAAGCCGGCTCCCTGTAGGCCCCTGTCGCCATCTTGGATTCGGGGGCCTGCAGGGAAGGAGCCCCCCGCAGCAACGCTGCACATATCGCTGCCGTGGGGGGCTCAGGGAAGCACTGAGGGAGCCCCCTCCCTGCCGATGCTTCCCTTTTATCCCGGTACACCGTGATCATGTTTGATCGCGGTGTGCAAGGGGTTAACGTGTCGGGGGCGGTCCGCGTGGGCGCCACTTATCGCTGAGACGTACTATCCCGTCCATGGGCATAGGGGTGTCCCATGGAAGGGATAGTACGTCTGATGTCAGGAAAGGGTTAAAATGTAATTATTTTTTCCTTCACTTACTAATGGTGTCAATATGATCATTGCACCCGTAGATGAATTCATTGAGAGGTCTAGTTTGTAAAAGGGAGGTTTTTTTATGGGGGCTTTGCTGTTCTGGCACCTCAGGTGCTCTGACAATGGGAAATGACATCCTCCAACCAGCAAATTCTAAACTCCTATAATGCATTTCTTCCCTTGTGAGCTTTGCACTGTGCTTCAAGTAGTTTTCGACCACATATGGGGTATTGGCATACTCTGGAGAAATTGCACAGCAAATTTTGGTTTCCATTTTCTCCTGTTACCCTAGTAATAAAAATTAGGGGTTAAAATAACATTTTCATGGAAAAAATTGTTTTTTTTTTTCACGGCTCTATGTTATAAACTTCTGTGAAGCACCTGGGTGCTCAAGGTGTTCACCATACATAGAATCATAGAATCTTAGAGTTGGAAGAGACCTCCAGGGATATCGTGTCCAATTCCCTGCTCAATGCAAGATTCAGTAAACCATCTCATACAGATGTCTGTTCAGGACATCTCGTGGCTGCCTGTTCTGTAAATTGACCACCCTCACTGTCAAAAACTTTTTTCTTATATCTAATATGTATCTTCTCCCTTTCAGTTTCATTCAATTTCTTCTTGTGTTTCCAGGTGCCAATGAGAATAAGGATGATCCCTCTACCCTGTGACATCCTTTCAGATATTTGTAGAGAGCTATTAAGTCTCCTCTTAGCTTGTAGAGAGCTATTAAGTCTTAATACATCCTAAAACTGTGTTTTCCTTTTTTGCTGATGCAACACACTGTTGACTCAAGTGCAGTGTCATGTCGGACGCTGTTCACACCACAGCGTCCGGCAGGCAGCGGTAGTTCCATCTCCGTCCACTATAGCCTCAGTGGCGCCGGCTTGATTTTACTCAGGTTATCTGGGGTTAATCTAGCTGGAAATCAGGTGGGATGTTTGGTCACGCCCACGGTCTTTAAATAGTCGTGCTGGCCTGTGGGCGTCGCCGATTATAGCTTGTGTTTTGTGCCAAGTGGTTCCGGTCTGGAGTGGAGGTGTTGGAGAGAGAAATTCATAGCTGGTGTCGTATGATCCGTTGTTACCTTTTCGTCTTCCTATATTTGTGCTTTGTTTTGCCCTGTTCACATTATAGTATTGTCCTGTGTGGTTGCGGCGCGGTGTGGTTTGAGTTCTCCCTGTCTGTCATTACTGTGTGGGTTTTGGTGGTTTGGCAACTCACTGGGTGGAGGGTGGAGGGTTCAGCTTAGGGCTGAGCAGGAGATAAGGAGAGGCTGGAGGCTCAGGCATTTGCACCTTTAGCAAAAACCCTGGGTTGAGGGTCAGACAGGGTTTTCCCTAGTTTGAGGGACTCCGCAGGGGCCCGGGTTTTGTCAGAATCCTTCGACCTAAGCCTCGCATAACATTATAATCGGCCCAACATTTTTCCATGGATTCCATGACTTCCATAAACCGCCAGTTGGCGGCGCTGTCCGTACAGGTCACCGAGTTGAAGGGGGCAGTTCAGCAGCAGGGCCTGGTTGTAGCTAATGTACAAGCGGCTTCTGCTGGTGCAGGTGCAGAGCCTAAGATTCCGCTGCCTGAACGATTTTCTGGGGAACGCAGCAAATTTATCATCTTTCGGGAGGCCTGCAAGTTATACTTTCGCATGCGCCCGGTCTCCTCAGGTAATGAGGCTCAGCGGGTGGGTCTGGTGTTATCATTACTGAGTGGGGACCCCCAAGCATGGGCGTTTTCCTTACCAGCCGACTCTGCTACATTTAATTCGGTTGAGAATGTTTTTTCAGCACTCGGGCTCATTTATGATGACCCCGACAGATTGGCTTTAGCAGAATCTAAGATCCGCGCCCTCCGTCAGGGGGAACGTATGGCGGAAGACTATTGTTCAGAATTTCGCCGATGGGCAGTAGACACGCAGTGGAACGACCCAGCGCTGCAGAGTCAGTTTATTCATGGGGTCTCAGAAAGAGTTAAACAGGCCCTCCTGATGTATGAGACTCCTGCTTCGTTAGAATCTGCCATGAGTTTGGTTATCCGTATTGATCGCCGTTTGCGTCAAGGGGCGCAGGAGACGCTGCCTCTGGGGGAAAGCAGGGGTGCCAGTGTGGTTGCTGCAGATGAGCCCACGGAACCTATGCAAATCACTGGGGTATCACATGTGCAGCGTCGCGTTCCTGGGTTCAGGAAGCATGGAGCATGTTTTTACTGTGGTAAAAGAGATCATTATGTAAATGCTTGTCCTGTGCTACCAAAGAAAGTCGCACCGGCGGAAAACTGGTAAGCTCAGAGGGTATGGAGGAGACCCAACTGAGCGTATGCATATCCTCCATGATGGTATCTCAATGTATGCTCCCTGCCAGGGTTGTTATTGCGGTCAGAGAGCTACCAATATCAGTGTTTGTGGATAGCGGTTCAGCCACCAATCTCATGGATGAGGAGTTTGCACGCATGGCAGGTTTCAAGATCGAAAAACTCCCTCATCCTATTCACGTGGTTACCATTAATGCCGCTCCCCTCCCACAGGGGGAGATTACTGAGTTTGTAGCTGAGGTTAAACTCCACATTGGGGTCCTACATTCTGAGTGGGTTACATGTAAGGTACTCAATAATCTCCCAGCACAAATAGTCCTGGGTTTCCCATGGTTGTCTAACCACAACCCGGTGATTGACTGGAGAACCCAGGACATAGTCCAGTGGAGCAGTTTCTGCCAGGAAAATTGCTTGGCCACATGTGTGTCCGCCGTGAAGTCCAGCCTTCCGGAGGCATTGCTGGATTTTGCGGACGTATTCTCTGAGAGGGGTTGCTCAGAACTACCTCCACATCGAGCCTATGACTGTCAAATTAGGTTAAAACCCGGGGCTAAATTGCCAAAGGCGAGGATGTTTAGTATTTCTGGTCCGGAGAGACAAGCTCTTAAGGACTACATTGCGGAGAGTTTAAGTAAAGGGCACATCCGGCCTTCATCCTCACCTGTAGCAGCGGGGTTTTTCTTTATTAAGAAGAAAGATGGGGGGTTACGCCCGTGTCTGGATTTCCGGGAGTTAAACCAGATTACGGTCCGTGATCCCTACCCGATGCCTCTGATCCCTGATTTGTTCAACCAGGTGGCTGGTGCAAAGTGGTTTTCCAAACTTGACCTCAGGGGGGCATATAACCTCATAAGGGTCCGTCAGGGGGATGAGTGGAAGACGGCATTTAATACCCCTGAGGGTCATTTTGAAAGCCTAGTTATGCCATTTGGGTTGACAACCGCGCCTGCTGTGTTCCAACATTTCATAAATGATGTATTTGCTCATGTGCTGGGGAAATTTGTGATTGTGTACCTGGATGATATCCTTATTTATTCGAGCGACCAGGACACTCATTTAGAGCATGTCAGGCAGGTGTTACAGCTGCTCCGTGAGAATAAGCTCTATGCTAAGCTTGAAAAATGCATGTTTTTTGTTCAAGAGTTGCCTTTTTTGGGATATATTGTGTCCGCCGCAGGGTTTAAAATGGATGCCGCGAAGGTGCAAGCGGTGCTGCGATGGGAACGGCCTGGTAATCTAAAGGCGCTCCAGCGGTTCCTTGGGTTTGCCAACTATTATAGGAAGTTTATTAAGAATTTCTCTACTATAGCCAAACCGCTCACGGACATGACGAAAAAAGGTACCAATCTCGCTATCTGGTCTGAGGATGCGGTGCGTGCATTTGAGCTTCTGAAGAACCGTTTTGCTTCAGCCCCCATTCTGGTGCAACCGGACGTATCTAAACCTTTTACGGTGGAGGTCGATGCGTCTGAGGTGGGAGTGGGGGCAGTACTGTCACAGGGCTCGTCCTTGAGCAATTTGCGTCCATGCGCCTACTTCTCCAAGAAGCTGTCGCCGGCCGAACGGAATTACGACATCGGCAACAGGGAGTTGTTGGCCATCAAATTGGCTTTTGAGGAATGGCGACACTTCTTGGAGGGGGCGGCCCACCAGGTCACAGTCATCACCGACCATAAAAACCTGCTCTATCTGGAGTCGGCCAAGAGTCTGTCTCCCAGGCAGGCTCGCTGGGCATTGTTTTTTACACGTTTTAACTTTCTGGTGACTTACCGTCCTGGGGCGAAAAACACCAAGGCGGATGCCTTGTCCAGGTGTTTTCCGGGGGGAGAACCTCGGGAAGAGCCGGTACCCATCCTCCAGGAAGGTGTAGTGGTTTCGGCTCTCACGACTGAGGTAGAGGCGGAGATTGCCGAGGCCCAGGAGGAGGTACCACCAGGACTTCCCGCTAATAAGTCATTCGTACCCCTTCATCTTCGTCTTAAAGTGTTGGGGGAACACCACGACTCGGTCCTGGCCGGTCATCCAGGGGTTAGGGGCACCTTGGAACTGGTATCGCGCCGCTTCTGGTGGCCAAAAATCCGGCAGGATGTGGTTTCCTACGTGACAGCTTGCATCACGTGCGCCAGGGCCAAGTCGCCCAGAACCCGTCCTGCTGGCACTCTACAGCCTCTGGGGATACCTAGTAGGCCATGGACAGAAATCTCCATGGACTTTATCACAGACTTGCCTGCCTCGGCGGGGAACACGGTCATCCTGGTGGTGGTTGATCGATTTTCGAAGATGGCGCATTTTGTGTCGTTGCCTTCCTTGCCCAACGCGAAGACATTGGCTCAGGTCTTTGTGCAGGAGGTGGTCAGACTGCACGGAGTTCCGTCGGACATAGTGTCTGATAGGGGTACCCAGTTTGTGGCGAAGTTTTGGAAAGCTTTTTGCTCACGATTGGGGATCAAGTTGTCTCATTCGTCGGCGTTTCATCCACAGTCAAATGGTCAAACTGAGCGCATGAACCAAAATCTGGAGCAGTATTTGCGATGTTTTGTGTCTGACAACCAAGAGGAGTGGTCGACGTTCCTTCCCTTGGCCGAGTTCGCATTAAATAATCACCGCCAAGAATCATCGGGAGAGTCTCCGTTCTTTTGTGTTTATGGGCACCATCCTCAATTTTGTACCTTGCATCAGGGGGGCTCTGGGGGCGTCCCAGAGGAGGACCGGTTAGGAGTTCAACTATCATCGGTCTGGAGGAGTGTGAAACAGCGATTGCTGAGCATGAGTGCAAGATACAAACGTGTGGCTGACTCTAGACGCGTGCCAGGTCCGGACCTGTGTGTGGGTGATTGGGTGTGGTTAGCTACTAAAAACATAAAACTCAAAATTCCATCATTGAAATTGGGTCCAAGGTTTATTGGCCCTTTTAAGATTGCTGCCATCATAAACCCGGTCGCTTATCGGTTGGAGCTTCCTGCGGTATACAAGATACACAACGTGTTTCACAGGTCTTTATTGAAAAAGGTGGTAGGCTCTGTGGACACGACGCCGATGCCACCTCCAGTCATGGTGGATGGCAATTTAGAGTTTGAAGTCTCCAAGGTGGTGGACTCTCGAGTACTGCGCCATACTCTTCAGTATTTGGTGCACTGGCGGGGGTATGGTCCGGAGGAGAGGTCTTGGGTTCCAGCCTCAGACATACATGCGGAGCAGCTGGTCAGTTCCTTTCACCGCCGTCATCCGGACAAGCCGGGTCCTATGAGTCTTGAGGGCCCTGAGGTCCCTCGTAGAAGACGGGGTACTGTCATGTCGGACGCTGTTCACACCACAGCGTCCGGCAGGCAGCGGTAGTTCCATCTCCGTCCACTATAGCCTCAGTGGCGCCGGCTTGATTTTACTCAGGTTATCTGGGGTTAATCTAGCTGGAAATCAGGTGGGATGTTTGGTCACGCCCACAGTCTTTAAATAGTCGTGCTGGCCTGTGGGCGTCGCCGATTATAGCTTGTGTTTTGTGCCAAGTGGTTCCGGTCTGGAGTGGAGGTGTTAGAGAGAGATTCATTCTCTGCAAATTGATCAGTTTACCTACATTTCCTTTTTCTACTGTAGATCATTTATAAAAATCTAAATATATTAATTTTGGGGTCTAGTTTCCAAAAAGGGACCACTTGCGTTTTTTTCACTGTTTAGACACATCAAGGGCTTTCCATGAAACCTGCAGATCATTCCATCCAAATCTGCATTCCAAAACATCACTACTTCCATTCTGAGCCCTGCCGGGCGCCCAAACAGTCGTTTTTTTTAACCACATATGGGATATCTGCATACTCAGAAGAAATTGTACTACACATTTTGGGGTCAAATATCTCCTGTTACCTTGTGAAATTAAAAAATTTGGGAGTAAAATAATTTTTTTGTCGGAAAAATGTGTTATTTTATTCTCTCGGCTCTATGTTATAAACTTCTGTGAAGCCCTACATGTACACACATGGTCAAAATTGTTGGTACCCCTCATTTAATGACAGAAAAACCCACAATGGTGACAGAAATAACTTGAATCTGACAAAAGTAAAAATAAATAAAAAAATCTATGAAAATGAACAAATGAAAGTCAGACATTGCTTTTCAACCATGCTTCCACAGAATTTAAAAAAAAAATAAAACTCATTCAAAAGGCTTGGACAGAAATGATGGCACCTTTAACTTAATGTTTTGTTGCACAACCTTTTGAGTCAATCACTGCCATCAAACGATTCCTGTTACTGTCAATGAGACTTCTGCACCTCTCGATAGGTATTTTGGCCCACTCTTCAAGAGCTCTTCATGTTTGAAGGTTGCCTTTTCCAGATGGCATGTTTCAGATCTTTCCAAAGATGCTCAATAGTATTTAGGACAGGGCTCATAGAAGGCCACTTCAGAATAGTCCAATGTTTTCCTTTTAGCCATTCTTGGATGTTTTTAGCTGTGTGTTTTGGGTCATCCTGTTGCAAGACCCATGATCTGTGACTGAGACCAAGCTTTCTGATACTGGGCAGCACATTTCTCTCTAGATTCCCTTGATAGTCTTGAGATTTCATTGTACCCACATATTCTAGACACGATGTGCCAGATGCAGCAAAGCAGCCCCATAACATAACAGAGCTTCATCCATGTTTCACAGTAGGGACAATGTTCTTTTCTTGATATGCTTCATTTTTCCATCTGTGAACATAGAGCTGAAGTGTTCCATTTTTGTCTCATCTGTCCTTAGGACATTCTTTCAGAAGCTTTGTGGCTTGTCAACATGTAGTTTGGCAAATTTCAGTCTGGCTTTTTTATGATTTTTTTAAACAATGGTGTCCTCCTTGGCTGTCTTCCATGAGGTCCACTTTGGCTCATACAATGACGGATGGTGCGTTCTGATACTGATGTTCCTTGAGCTTGCAGTTCACCTTTAATCTGTTTAAAAGTTTTTCTGGGCTCTTTTGTTACCATTCGTATTATCTGTCTCTTGGATTTGTCATCAATTTTCCTCCTGTGGTCACGTCCAGTGAGGTTGGTTACAGTCCCATGGAGCTTAAATTTCTGAATAATTAGTGCAACTGTAGTAACAGGAACATCAAACTGCTTGGAGATGACCTTATAACTTTTATCTTTAACACATTTGTCTATAATTTTCTTTCTAATCTCCTGAGACAACTCTTTCATGCACCTCCTCTGGTCCATGCTGAGTGTGATACACACCATGTCACCAAACAGCACAGTGAGTATCTGTAGCCCTCTATACAGGCCCACTCACTTATTCCAAGATTGTAGACACCTGTGATGCTAATTAGTGGACACAACTTGATTTAACATGTCCCTTTTGTCACATTATTTTCAGGGGTACCATCATTTCTGTCCAGGCCTATTTCATGAGTTTTATTTTTTTTTTTAAATTATGTGGAAGCATGATTGAAAAGCAGTGTCTGACTTTCATTTGTTCATTTTCATAGATTTTTGATTTGTTATTACTTTTGTCACATTCAAGTTATTTCTGGGACCATTTTGGGTTTTTCTGTCATTTTGACCATGTAAGTTCCCTGAGTGGTCTAGTGTCCAAAATGGTGTCAATTTTGGGGGCTTCCACTGCTTTCCAAATGTCACATAGTGGCCACAAATTATTTCAGCAAATTTTCCTTTCAAAAAGTCAAGTGGTGCTCCTACCCTTCCTAGCCCTGCTGTGCACCCAAACAGTAGTTTTCCTCCACATGTTTGGTATGAGTGTAATCAGAAGAAATTGCATGGTGCAATTTCTCCTGTTACTCTTGTGAAAATGCAAAATTTGGGGCGAAAAAACATTTTTGAGGTTCAACGTGCTCACCAGACATCTAGATAAGTTCCTTGAGGGTTTTGAGGGGTCTAGTTTTGAAAATGGTGTAACTTGTGTAGGTGTGACGACTCCTGGAGTGGACCCTCTGGGTCGTGACACCAACCCTCCCAGGGCGAGCTGACCTAGTGAAGACCACCCCCTATACAGGGAGTGTCAGGGGCAAGCCCCAGGGGGTGAGGCACCACGACTGCTGTCACCAGGCGGCCGGCTCACAGGAGACACGAGTGGGTGAGGGTGTCTGCAGGAACGTGTAAAGTGTGGACACGGGAACACGTGGTATACAGAAACTTCGTTCGTCCGGGTGTGAGTGAAGCAGGAAGCGTGCAAGGAGCACGTCAGAGCACTGAGTCAGGCAGCAGGTGTGCCAGGAGGTGTAACAGAGTAAGAGACTGAGTACAGGATCAGAGTGTGTGCCAGGAGGCACAACTGAGTATAAGACAGAGCACGGAATCGGAGTGTGTGCCAGGAGGCACGACTGAGTATAAGACAGAGTACAGGGTAAGAGCGTGTGCCAGGAGGCACAACCGAGTATGAGACAGAGTACAGTGTCAGAGCATGTGCCAGGAGGCACAACCGAGTACGAGACAGAACACAGGGTCAGAGCGTGTGCCAAGAGGCACAACCAAGTACAAAGCAGAGTGCAGATTCAGAGCGTGTGCCAAGAGGCACAACAGAGTGCAAGGCAGAGGACCTGAGTACAGCGCACAGCCAGGCAGGGACACGGCAGACCAAGCCAGGAAGCACAACAATAATCAGGCGCCTCCCCTAGGGGGAGGTCGTCTGATATAGCACATGACTACTACTGGTTCCGGGTCAGGACCTAGCCAGAAAGCACATGACCACTACAGGTTCCGGGTCAGGTCCTCCATTACCATAGAGAGGACCGAGCCCTATACAGCACTGACAGGAGCGCGCAAGCGCAAACGTGACATGTAGGAGGAGGCCCGGGGACGAGAGCTGCGCGTGCGCACCCTACGGGACCCCCGGAGTGACCGCAGCTCCGGAAGAGATGACGTCGGGACCGAGGTCCCGCCCCCAGGTGAGCACGGCGTGACAGTACCCCCCCCTTTACGCCCCCTCTTTCTAAAACTGGAGAGGAACTTAGACAAAATCTGGGGTGCGTGGATATTCTCCCTGGGTTCCCATGACCTCTCCTCGGGGCCAAAACCCTTCCAATCGACCAGGAACATGGTTCTCCCTCTTACCTTCTTCATGGCCAAAATGTAATTCACCTCAAACTCATCCCCCAAGCCAACAGGCTGGGGTGTGTGGCCTGGAGAAGGATGAAATCGGTTAAGAACCACAGGTTTTAGGAGAGACACATGGAAGGAATTGGGAATACGGAGTGAAGGAGGCAGCTTCAATTTGTAAGCAACATCATTAATCCGCCTGAGGACCTCAAAAGGACCAATGTAACGGGGACCCAGTTTGTAAGATAGTACCTTAAGGCGGACGTATTTGGTGGAGAACCACACCTTGTCACCAGGGAGAAATGGAGGAACGTCCAGGCGCCTCTTGTCAGCGTGTAATTTCATTCTGTCCCGTGCTTTCTCGAGAGCGGTTTTGGTCTCCTGCCATACCCTGGAGAACTCCACAGACTGAGAATAGGCAGCAGGTACCCCCGAGACAGGAAGTACCGGTAGAGGCACATTGAGATGCTGTCCAAAGACGATGAAGAAAGGAGACTTGGTAGATGATTCACTGGAGTGATTATTGTAGGCGAACTCAGCCCAAGGAAGTAGACCGACCCAGTCATTCTGATGAGCATTAGAAAAATGCCGGAGATAGGATGTAAGGATCTGGTTGGTACGTTCCACCTGCCCATTGGTTTGGGGGTGATAGGCGGAAGAGAAATCCAATGACACTTTCATGAGTCCGCATAGAGCTCTCCAGAACCGGGAGGTGAATTGGACCCCTCTATCCGACACGATGTGCTGGGGGAAGCCGTGAATCCTGAAGATATGGGAAATGAAGATCTTTGCCAAGTCAGGAGCAGAGGGTAGTCCGGGAAGAGGAATGAAGTGAGCCATCTTTGAAAATCGGTCTACAACCACCAAGACCACAGTACAACCGGAAGAACAAGGCAGATCAGTAATGAAATCCATGGCTATGTGCTGCCATGGAGTCGACGGAATGGGAAGCGGGAACAGAAGACCGGAGGGTGGTTGTCTGGGTATCTTGTTCTGGGCACAGGACGGGCAAGATGCTACAAAGTCTTTAACATCTTGGGAGAGTGAAGGCCACCAATAATGGCGAGAGATTAAGTCCAAAGTCTTTTTGACACCAAAGTGGCCGGCAATCTTGGACGAATGTCCCCAATTTAGCACTCGTTTTCGGTTATTCTCAGCCACAAAGGTTCTTCCCGGAGGTAACGTGGTTAACTTGACAGGAGCCACAGTAATTACTTTGGATAAATCAATGATATGAGAGGGTTCTTCCTCTGCATCAGACGACAGGAATGATCTTGACAACGCATCCGCTCTAACGTTCTTATCGCCGGGCCGAAAATGTAGCTCAAAGTCAAAGCGGGCGAAGAATAGGGACCACCTGGCTTGCCGAGGATTGAGCCTCTGTGCGGACTGGATGTACGCCAGGTTCTTATGGTCTGTGAAGATCTTGAATGGATGTATGGCACCCTCCAGTAAGTACCTCCACTCCTCCAAGGCCAACTTAATGGCCAATAGCTCTTTGTCGCCAATGGAGTAGTTCTGCTCAGTGGAGGAAAATACTTTAGAAAAGAAGCCACAGGTGACAAAACGTCCAGAAGAAGATTTCTGCAGAAGGACTGCGCCAGCCCCAGTAGAGGATGCGTCTACCTCGAGAGTGAAAGGTCTACTAACCTCAGGTCGGTGAAGCGCCGGAGCAGCGGCGAAGGCTTGTTTCAACGACTAGAAGGCCTCTTCAGCCTCAGAGGGCCAAGCCTTTGGGTTAGCTCCCTTGCAGATAAGGGACGAGATGGGGCGAACCAAAGAGGAAAAATGAGGAACGAACTGTCGGTAGTAGTTCGCAAAACCAAGGAAGCGTTGGATTGCCTTCACCCCATGGGGCTGTGGCCAATCGAGCACGGCGGACACTTTTGCCGGATCCATGCATAGACCTGATTCTGAGATAATGTACCCCAAGAATGGCAGGGACGTTTGCTCGAAGGCACATTTCTCGAGCTTGGCATAAAGGCGGTTCTCCCTCAGGCGCTGGAGGACTTGACGCACGTTCTTTCTGTGGGCGGAGAGGTCTGGAGAAAAAACGAGGATGTCATCCAGATAGACTACCACGCAGGAGTACAGCATATCCCGGAAGACGTCATTCACGAACTCCTGGAAAACCGCTGGGGCATTGCAGAGGCCGAAGGGCATGACCAAGTACTCGTAGTGACCGTCTCTGGTGTTAAAGGCGGTCTTCCACTCATCCCCGGAACGAATGCGGATCAAGTTGTAGGCCCCACGAAGATCCAGTTTGGTGAAAATTCGAGCTCCTCTAAGTCGGTCAAAGAGCTCCGTGATCAATGGCAATGGGTACTTGTTCTTGACCGTGATATTGTTCAGGCCTTGGTAGTCTATGCAAGGACGGAGGGAGCCGTCCTTCTTTTTTACAAAGAAAAATCCCGCTCCCGCGGGCGAGGAGGACTTACGGATGAAACCTCTAGCAAGGTTCTCCTGGATATAGTCAGACATAGCTTGGGTCTCAGCAGGGGATAGCGGGTATATCCTACCCCTGGGTGGCGTAGAACCAGGAATGAGGTCAATCGGACAGTCATATGGCCGATGGGGGGGCAGAGTCTTGGCCTCCTTCTTGTCGAAAACATCTGCAAAGGACCAGTAAGCCGACGGCAGACCTGTAGGTGCCGGGGATGGACCGGCAGAGTTCATCAGACGGACGGGCAACAGGCACTTCTCCTGACAGAACGGTCCCCACCGGAGTATCTCGCCCGACCGCCAGTCCAGGGTTGGCTCATGAGTCCGTAGCCAAGGGAGGCCTAGAAGAAGTGCGTGAGACATGGTGGACAAGACGAGGAAGGAGATCTTCTCCAGGTGCAGGGCTCCGATCTGCAGGTCGATCTCTTCGGTGGCCTGGGTAACGGACTCCAGCACGGATGTACCATTGACCGAAACAATCGACCGAGGAGTCTCCAGGGATCTGACAGGAATCCGGTATTTTTTAACCGCCTCGAGTGTGATAAAATTCCCCTCCGCGCCAGAATCCAGGAAAGCCTCCTCAGAATAACGCTTGGCACCGAGATTCAATAATACGGACACGAGCAGGGGAGGAGAGGAATCACGTACACCTAGGGAGGCCTCTCCTATCAACCCTAGGCGGAGAAGTTTCCCGGCTTCTTGGAGCAGGAACGGAGGAGGTGAGAGGAGCTCCTCTCTCTGGCTAATTCACGGGCACGTTCCTGAAACCGCAGGTCGATGCGTGTCGCCAGTGAGATCAGATCCTCTAAAGAGGTGGGAGTATCCCGACCTGCCAGTACGTCTTTGATCCGACTGGACAGGCCACGCCAAAAGATCCCTACGAGAGCCTCGTTGTTCCAACCGAGTTCGGAGGCCAAGGTACGAAAACGGATGGCATACTGTCCTACCGGTAGCGTACCCTGATGGAGGTTAAAGAGGGACTCGGTGATAGAGGCCAGCTGACCCGGCTCATCGAACACCTTGCGGAAGGTGTCCAAAAAGGTGGAAAGCCGAGAGACGAGTGGGTCATTGCGCTCCCAGAGGGGGTTCACCCATGCTAATGCCTCCCCCTCTAAGTGTGAAACAATAAAGGCAATTTGGGCGCGCTCAGTGGGATAGTGCTGCGGCAAAAGCTCAAAATGTAACCGGCATTGGTTCAGAAATCCTCGACAAAACTTAGGGTCCCCGCTATATCGGGGTGGCTTGCCGAGGCGCGGCATCGGGTGCGGGGCCGAGGACTGGGCAGAAACGGATTGTATGGCCGACAAACGAGACTCCATGGATTTCAAAAAGACCATAATCCTGGTCTGACTCTCCCGTAGGACCACCAGTTCCTTTTGGATGGAGGTGGTGGCACCAGCGGGGTCCATGGCCTGATTATACTGTGACGACTCCTGGAGTGGACCCTCTGGGTCGTGACACCAACCCTCCCAGGGCGAGCTGACCTAGTGAAGACCACCCCCTATACAGGGAGTGTCAAGGGCAAGCCCCAGGGGGTGAGGCACCACGACTGCTGGCACCAGGCGGCCGGCTCACAGGAGACACGAGTGGGTGAGGGTGTCTGCAGGAACGTGTAAAGTGTGGACACGGGAACACGTGGTATACAGAAACTTCGTTCGTCCGGGTGTGAGTGAAGCAGGAAGCGTGCAAGGAGCACGTCAGAGCACTGAGTCAGGCAGCAGGTGTGCCAGGAGGTGTAACAGAGTAAGAGACTGAGTACAGGATCAGAGTGTGTGCCCGGAGGCACAACTGAGTATAAGACAGAGCACGGAATCGGAGTGTGTGCCAGGAGGCACGACTGAGTATAAGACAGAGTACAGGGTAAGAGCGTGTGCCAGGAGGCACAACCGAGTATGAGACAGAGTACAGTGTCAGAGCATGTGCCAGGAGGCACAACCGAGTACGAGACAGAACACAGGGTCAGAGCGTGTGCCAGGAGGCACAACCAAGTACAAAGCAGAGTGCAGATTCAGAGCGTGTGCCAAGAGGCACAACAGAGTGCAAGGCAGAGGACCTGAGTACAGCGCACAGCCAGGCAGGGACACGGCAGACCAAGCCAGGAAGCACAACAATAATCAGGCGCCTCCCCTAGGGGGAGGTCGTCTGATATAGCACATGACTACTACTGGTTCCGGGTCAGGACCTAGCCAGAAAGCACATGACCACTACAGGTTCCGGGTCAGGTCCTCCATTACCATAGAGAGGACCGAGCCCTATACAGCACTGACAGGAGCGCGCAAGCGCAAACGTGACATGTAGGAGGAGGCCCGGGGATGAGAGCTGCGCGTGCGCACCCTACGGGACCCCCGGAGTGACCGCAGCTCCGGAAGAGATGACGTCGGGACCGAGGTCCCGCCCCCAGGTGAGCACGGCGTGACAGTAGGCTTTCACTGTTTAAGCACATCATGGACTCTCCAAATGCGACATGGCATTCGCTAATTATTCCAGCAAATTTTGCATTCAAAAAGTCAAATGGCGCTACTTTCCTTTCTGAGCACTGCCATGCGTCCAAAACAGTGGTTTGCCCTCCACATACGGGGCATCAGCGTGCTCAGGAGAAATAGCACAACAAATTTTGGTGTCCATTTTTCCTGTTATCCTTGTAAAAATAAAAAAAATTTACATTTTGTGAAAAAAAGTAAAATTTTAACCCCTTAAGCCCCAAGGGTGGTTTGCACGTTCATGACCGGGCCAATTTTTACAATTCTGACCCCTGTCCCTTTATGAGGTAATAACTCTGAAACGCTTCCATGGATCCCAGTGATTCTGACATTGTTTTCTCGTGACATATTGTACTTCATGTTAGTGGTAAAACTTCATTCATATAACTTGCATTTATTTGTGAAAAAAATGGAAATTTGGCAAAAATTTTGAAAATTTTCCAAATTTGAATTTTTATGCCCTTAAATCACAGAGATACGGCACACAAAAAACTTAATAAATAACATTTCCCACATGTTTACATTACATCAGCACAATTTTGGAATCAAAATTTTTTTTTGTTAGGAAGTTATAAGGGTTAAAAATTGACCAGCGATTTCTCATTTTTGCAACACCATTTTATTTTTACGGACCACATCACATTTGAAGCCACTTTGAGGGGTCTATATGATAGAAAATACCCAAAAGTGACACCATTCTAAAAACTGCACCCCTTAAGGTGCTCAAAACCACATTCAAGAAGTTTATTAACCCTTTAGGTGCGTCACAGGAATTTTTGGAATATTTTTAAAATTCAGGTTCAATTTTTTTTATTTTACCAAGGGTAACAGGAGAAATTGGACTGCAAAAGTTATTGTGCAACTTGTCCTGAGTACGCTGATACCTGATATGTGGGGGAGAACCACTAATTCGGCGCATGGCAGACCTCAGAAAGGGAAGGAGCGCCGTTTGACTTTTTCAATGCAAAATTGGCTGGAATTGAGATCGGACACCATGTCGCGATTGGAAAACCCCTGATGTACCAAAACAGTGGAAACCCCCCACAAATGACATCATTTTGGAAACTAGACTCCCCAAGTAACTTATCTAGATGTGTGGTGAGAACTTTGAACCCCCAAGGGCTTCACAGAAGTTTATAACATACAGCCGTACAATTAAAAAATCATATTTTTTCCACAAAAATGATCTTTTCACCCTCAATTCTTATTTTTCCAAGGGTAACAGGACCCTAAAAGATATTGTGAAATTTGTCCTGAGTACGCTGATACCCCACATGTGGGGGTAAACCACTATTTGGGTGCATGGCAGAGCGCGGAAGGGAAGCAGCGCCATTTGACGTTTTTGGCTGGAATTGAGATCGGACACCAAGTCGCATTTGGAAAGCCCCTGATGTATCAAAACAGTAGAAACCCCCCACAAATGACACCATTTTGGAAACTAGACCCCCTAAGGCACTTATCTAGATGTGTGGTGAGCACTTTGAACCCCCCAGTGCTTCACAGAAGTTTATAACGACCGGGCGTAAAAATAAAAATATCGTATTTTTTCAACAAGCCTCATCTTTTAGTCCCCATTTTTTTTATTTTCCCAAGGGTAACAGGAGAAATTGGACCCCAAACGTTGTTGTCCAATTTGTCCTGAGTACGCTGACACCCCATATGTGGAAGAAAACTACTGTATGGGCACACATCGGGGCTCGGAAGGGAAGTAGTGACGTTTTGGAATGCAGACTTTGATGGAATGGTCTGCAGGTGTCATGTTGCCTTTGGCGAGCCCCTAATGTACCTAAACAGTGGAAACCCCCCACAAATGACCCCATTTTGGAAACTATACCCCCTAAGGAACTTATCTAGATGTGTGGTGAGCACTTTGAACCCCCAAGTGCTTCACAGAAGTTTATAACGCCTGGGAGTGAAAATAAAAAAATCATTTTTTTTCCACAAAAATGATAGTTTTTCCCCCAATGTTTTATTTTCCTAAGGGTAACAGGAGAAATTGGACCCCAAAAGTTGTTTTCAATTTGTCCTGAGTATGCTGATACCCTATATGTGGGGGTGAAACACTGTTTGGGCGCATGGCAGAGCTTGGAAGGGAAGGAGCACCATTTGACTTTTTCAACGCAGAATTGGCTGGAATTGAGATCAGACGCCATGTGGCATTTGGAGAGCCCCTGATGTGCCCAAACAGTGGAAACCCCCCAATTATAACTCCAACCCTAACCCCAACACACCCCTAACCCTAATCTCAGCCCTAACCCTAACCCTAGCCCTAGCCCTAACCCTAGCACTAACCCTAACCCTAATGGTAAAATGGAAATAAATACATTTTCTTTTAGTTTTATTATTTTTCCCTAACTAAGGGGGTGATAACGGGGGGTTTGATTTACTATTTATGGCGGTTTTTATGTTTGGCAGCTGTCACATGCTAAAAGACGCTTTTTATTGTAAAAATAGTTTTTGCATCACCACATATTGAGAGCTATAATTTTTCTGTATTTTGACTTGAGAGGTCTTATTCTTTGCGGGACGAGTTGACGTTTTTATTGGTACCATTTTCGGGCACGTGACATTTTTTGATCGCTTTTTATTCCGATTTTTGGGACACAGAATGAACAAAAACCAGCGTTTCATGAATTTCTTTTGGGGGGGTGCATTTACGCAGCTCCGCGTGCAGTAAAATTGATAAATCGGTTTTATTCTTTGCGTCAGTACGGTTACAGTGATACCTCATTTAGGTCATTTTTTATGGTTTGTCGGTTTTATGCAAAGAAAACTATTTTAGATAAAAAATAATTATTTTTGCATCGCTTTATTCTGCGAGCTATAACTTTTTTATTTTTTTGTGGATGACGCTGCAATCCACAAAAAATCATTTTTTGCCGGACAAGCTGACGTTTTCATCGGTACCATGGATATTTATATGCGTCTTTTTGATCGCGCGTTATTGCACTTTTTGTTCGGTAGTATGATAATAAATCATTATTTTTTGCTTCATTTTTTTATTTTTATTTTTTAAGGGGTTCGCTAAAGGGGTTAACTAATGGGACAGTTTTATAGGGCGGGTCATTACGGACGCGGCGATACCAAATATGTGTACTTTTATTGGTTTTTTTTATTTTCAAAAAATGATTTTATTGGGGAATATTTTTTTTTTTTACTAATTTATTTAGCGATTTTTTTAAAATTATTTTTACACTTTTTTTTTTTTTACTTTATTACATTGTCCCAGGTGGGACATCTCTGTCCTGTGACAGATCGCTGATCTGTCACATCACAGATCTCTGACAGATCAGCGATCTGTCACAGGCAGTGCAGCAGACTTCCTCATGCCTGTGCTTTGCAGGCACTGAGGAAGCCGGCTCCCTACAGGCCCCCGAAAGTCCCCGTCGCCATCTTGGATCCAGTGGCCTGTAGGGAAAGAGCCCCCCGCAGCAGCGCTGCACATTGCGCTGCCGTGGGGGGCTCAGGAAAGCACGGAGGGAGCCCCTTCCCTGCCGATGCTTCCCTTTAACCTCCGGTACACCGCGATAGTGTTTGATTGCGGTGTACAAGGGGTTAACGTGTCGGGGGCGGTCCATGACCGCCCCTGACACATTGTGCCGGGTGTCAGCTGTGATAATCAGCTGACACCCGGCCGCGAGCAGCGGCACTCACCACGTGAGCACCGCTGATCGCTATGACGTACTATCCCGTCCCTGGGAATTAAATCCCTGGGCACATGGACGGGATAGTACGTCTCATGGCAGAAAGGGGTTAATATTTTCCTTCCACATTCTAAAAATTCCTATTTGTCAATATGACGTGCGTTTATTTCTGAAAAAAAATAGAAATTTGGCAAAAATTTAGAAAATTTTGCAATTTTTTTAATTTTTATTTTTATTCCCTTACATCAGGGAGATACTGTATGTCACACAAAATAGTTAATAAATAACATTTTACACATTTCTACTTTGCATCAGTACAATTTTTAAAACATGTTTTTTGTTAGGAAGTTATAAGGGTTAAAAATTGGCCACCAATTTCTAATATTTTCAACAAAATTTACAATACCATTTTTTAGGTATCCCATTACATTTGAAGTGACTTTGAGGGGTCTATTTGACAAAAAAATATCCAAAAGTGACAACATTTTAAAACCTGCACCCCTCAAGGTGCTTAAAACAACATTAAAAAAATTTATTAACCCTTCAGGTGCTTTACAGGAATTTTTTTTACCAGTGGTGAATGGAGAAACAGATGTCAGCATGTCTAAGCGGGTAGTGACTGAGAGCTGATAGGAAAAGATTTTTTTCTGCTGGACTTTATGGCGGGAAACTTCCTGCTGCAGGTCAGAGATAAAGTAAGGTTGAGAAGCAGCAGATACCATGGCCTGAGCAAACTGTGACCGGAATAGTGGAACCACTGTGCCGTGGCCCAAGGAGAGCCTGGAGGGGCGTAACAAGGTTAACACCTGAGTCTTCACTAGAGCCCGGGATGGTGGGGTTAGACTTGGTTCCAGATGGACACCAGATGCTACACTAGGATGGATCTCAGAAATATGGCAGCTGACCTATACGGAAGAGCAAGCTGGAATGGCCAAAAAGGAAAGGCTTAGCTGGCACAGGTAGGCATGGCAGGAACCCAGGAGTGGCAAGTGCTGGCAAACTTAGTTGGTAGACAGGCAGGCACTGGCAGGAGCAGATAGGGACAGCTGGTACACAGGTGGGCACAAGCAGGTGCAAACAAACACTGTTGGTATGGAGACTGGCACTCTCAGGTGGAGGCAGATATGGCTACTATACAGGTTGGAACTGGCAGGTGTAGGCAGATACACTGGAAGGTACAAGAATTGGCAAGCAGGAACGATCAAAGCAATTAGATACAGGCAGGTACCTGTGGGAACTAGCAGGTACTGGCTTTTACGCACACAGGGGACCTGAGAGCTAGCAGTGTGTAGACCAAGTGAGTAAACACATTGCTCAAGCACTTCCCATCAGGTGGAGGTGCCTTAAATAATGTCTCCCAGTCATTGGCTGGGGACACTTTAGGGTGGCGCACACTGTTCTTTTAATAGATCGCAAGTGCACGCATGCATGCCTAGGATCTGTGAGCCGTACGTATACCCTGGTCAGCATTAGAATAAGAAGGAGGGAGTGCGGGATGGGAGTCGAGGCAGGCAATGAGTCTGCTTCCCTGCTGGGGGAGGGAGGAAGCATGCAGGGACATTAGCGCTACACAATGGAAGTAATGTACGACCACCTGTAACCGTAAAGTTCCTGCCTCTGAATTGTGCAGAAGTATTCTTAGTGTTATGCCTGCTTTTTGTTGTACAGTTGGGTGCAGAAGTATTTGGACAATGACTTAATCTTTGTTAAACAGATGCAATTGAAGTGTAGACTTTCAGGTTTAATTAAATAGGTTGAGCAAAAATATTCTGTGAAACATTAGTAATTGCAGCCATTTTTCTAATCAGCAAGCAGTGACTTTCTCAAGTCTTGAAGCCATGGACATCACCAAATGCTGGGTTTCTTATTTTGCCAGGCCTTTACTGCAGCTGACTTCAGTTGTTGCTAGTTTGTGGGCCTTTGTGTCTTAAGGTTCGTCTTAAACATGTGAAATGAATTCTCAATGGGGTTGAGATCTGGTGATTAAATAAGGCTGGCTACAGATCCGAATAGATCCGCATGCGTCTTGCGTACCTATCTTTAATGTTCTGTATGCAGGGACATGCATTTGCATCATTTTGGGTGTGGATGAGTCCGCATGCGTCATTTCACCGCTCACGCCAAACGCAACATGTTGCATTTTTTGATCCGTCAAATGTGCGCAGGCATAGGCATGCGGATGAGTGCATAAAAACAACGCATTACTGTCTATGGGAATGCATTGGTATGCATGGATATGTGCATGGATGCGTTCGATACACATGCATACTTCAAACTGAGGAGGTCCAGGAACTGATTACAGCACCTCCCAAATCCCAGGTGTATAAAAGGGAGTGTAGACACAGGAAGTCCAGAACTCTCAAGACTGTGGATGGGATATCAAGACTCTGTATGTAAGTATAGAATCTTTGAAAATGTCTGTCTGCCTCTCATTGCAGTCTGTACTTATGTTTTGCTTTCTGTTCCTTGTATACATTGCCATGCTGATGTCCTGGATACCTGTTCCGGATTTCTCCTGTCTTGGATTTCTACTGTCCCGGATTTCTCCTGTCCCAGATTTCTCAAGACCTGGCTATCTCCTGTCCGGTGGTGTGGTACAGGCTCTCTCAGCTGCTTAATGTAAGTCAGAGTGTCTGTACTTTTCAATTACTATGTTGCTCTGCTCTGTCTCACAGTCTTCGCCACTTATGTTTTTCTTTCTGTTCCTTGTAGACTGTGCAGTGCTCGTGTCCTGGATTGAAGCCTGTTCCGTATTTCTCCAGTTCTGTATTTCTCCAGTCCCGTATTTCTCCAGTTCCGGATTTCCCCTGTTCTGCTGTCCTGGTGTTGTTCTGCTGTCCTGGTGCTGTGCTGCCTGACTGCTCTGCCTACTACTGCCTGTAATGTAGGTATCCATTGTGTTTTTAATTCCTCTTCTTTTTTGCTTTGGCTTCATTGTTGTTTGCTCTAGTTACATTTTTCTTATCTGTTCTTTTCTAGTGTTTCACTTGACTGCTGCCTGCTATTCCAACATGTTCTCCAGTGAAGACCAGAATGCTTCACAGAGCGGACATGACAGTGATGGTGTAATCACATTTGATATACTGATTGGTATGTATTGACTGACAATAGACATGTGGTAAATCATGTATTTTCTTTACAGGAACCTTCCAGTGCGGAAGAGCAGGAGCAGTCGAGTGGAAATGAAGCTTCCCAGGGACGTCAGGCTCAAGTTCTTGAGGATGAAAGAAGGTGAGTAAGTAGTCTTTTCATTATCAAAATTGTAATTGAATGTGGTTTCAGTTTTGTATCTTTAAAACTATATGAATTGTAATTTTTTGTTATTTTTATTTTATCTATAGGTTCCACAATGTGAGGAAGGCAAACCTGTGATTGACAATGACAAGCTTATTACTTTTGTGCAAGAGAGAGTAGCATTGTGGGACACCTGTAATCATCACCATTCCGACTCAGAATTGATTAGACGACTCTGGAAACAATTGGCCAGATCACTGTTGGATGATTGAGACCATGCCACCCCACAAGACAGAAAGGATTTTTGTAAGTATTGCAATGTGGTCTGATGCATCTGTTTTCCTGTAAATGTAGGTGCCTTTTTTTTACAATTTATTTATTTCTTCCCCATTCACAGTGAAGAGAGTAAAAGTCCATTGGCGTTCGATGAAGGATCGCTTCAAAAAGGATATGAAAGAGGAGATTCGTGTTCAAAGTGGTGCTGCTCCAAAGGTCTCAAAAAGTAAATACCATTGTATGCTGTCTTTTCTGAGGTCTGTGGTTGCTCAGCGAACGTGAGTATCTTTTGTGTTGTGTTACTATTATCTAAACTATTTTATTTTTTTTAGTTATGTTTGTAATTTATTTTCCACACAGAACCTGGAGCAGCACCACACAACCTGGATTGTCCTCAGTTGGAGCAGCCTGTAATCGACCAGCCACTGAACAGTCCCAATCATCCACCAGCGATGGAGCAACCAGGCAGGCTTCACAGGCTGGGGAAGAGGCAGCGAGTCCATCAGGTTTTTCCCTCTCTCATCCCTCTGCCACTGTTTTTTTGGGTCTGCTCGCCAGCGGCAGAGGGCCTGGGATAGGTCAATCATGCCTGAGTTTGTTCAGTTAAGCTCGATCTTTCAGGATGGGATGAAGGTGGTTGGAAATAGACTGGACAGTGGGTTCACTCATGTGCACACACTTCTGCAGGAAGTCCACAGACGCTTTGACCACCTGAAAACTGACCTTCCGAGACCGGTGAGACATTTTTTTCCGAAATAGAGCGTGGCGTGTCAGAAAACCTGCTGCCTGACTTCCAGCTGTATGTAATGAAGGCCTGTCAGGCTGCTTACACCGAAGCCATGCACCTGTCCCAACTGCAGTCAAGATATCACCAACTGCCACACATTTTGTTTCCTACTTGGCAACAAGTGCCAGCACAGCACCAGTGGCAGAATACGCCAGCACCACAAGGACTTTGATACCAACAACTGAACTATCCTCCACCACCACCGCTGGACATTTCGGTAGTTCCTTCAGTTCTCAGCTACACCACGCAGCCGAGTGCAGCACCCCTCCAGCTTGCAGCACCTACCACGCAGCTGAGTGCAGCACACCTGCAGCGTGTAGCACCTCTGGAAATGCAAATCAAGAAACGCAGAGGGAACATGAAAAAAAGGGGCCCACCTACACCATCCCCTCCCAATCTGTCTCTGTTTTCCAATCTGTCTACACCTTCCCTTGTGTCTCTCCCTTCCAATGTGTCTATCCCTTCCAATTTGTATTCCACTCCTAATGTGTCTTCTCCCAATTACCCAATCCTCCATTTTATTGCCACTTCCCCTGTAACCACTTCCTCACCCACTCCTACCCATTCTTCCCAGCCTGACACCCTCCAGGTCCACAATGTCACACCATCGAACAGACCCCGATCCTACACCCCATTTTTATTTATTACTTTCAAATTAATGTTTGTTAAATTAAAAATTGTTTTTATTTTTGTTAATAAAAAAATCTTTTGTTTTCACAATCACTGTGTTTATCTCTTTATTTGAAAAGGCACACATGTGTGTATTGTATAATGTGTGTTACAGTGGAGGTGTTATTATTATTAAAGTCAGCAAACAATACAGGTACATTTACAATCGGATTAAACCATTTCGTCTTGCCATGCCACATGTCCAATATCAGAAACAAAGTAAGCATCAAAGTTATCCCTCATTTGGATAACTTCCAATGTAGTCTTCAAAGGGTGATGTTGGTAATCTTGGTAATTTGAACAAATTATTAAACAACATGTATGTCAGTACCTGGATAAGAATGAAGTGATTAAACAGAGTCAGCATGGGTTTGTAACTAATAAGTCATGTCAGACTAACTTAATTTCCTTCTATGACAGAATCACTGATTGGGTGGATCAGGGAAATGATGCTAATATAGTATATCTTGACTTCAGCAAAGAATTTGACAAAGTATCTCACACAATCCTTATTGAAAAAATGACTAAGTATGGAATAGTCAAGGCAACTGTTAGGTGGATTCATAACTGGCTTAGTGATCGGACACAAAGAGTGGTCGTAAATGGCTGCACATCCAGTTAGAAGAATGTCTCAAGTCGGGTACCACAGGGCTCTGTCCTGAGCCCTGTATTGTTCAACATCTTTATCAACGATTTAGATGAAGAAACTGAGGGTAAACAGATTACATTTGCTGATGACACAAAGCTAGGAGGGAAGCTAATACTAGAGAAGAGAGAGAGAAGATTCAAAAAGATATAAATAAACTCGAGCAGTGGGCAGCAACTAACAGAATGGTTTTTAAAAGGGAAAAATGCAAAGTACTACATCTGGGCAATAAAAATGAAAAAAGCATATACAGAATGGGAGGAATAGGGCTAAGCAACAGCACATATGAAAAAGACTTGGGTATACTAATAGATCACAGACTGAATATGAGTCAACAGTGTGATGCAGCAGCAATAAAGGCAAATGCAATTCTAGGATGTATCAACAGAGGCATACAGTCTAGATCACGTGATGTCATTATTGCGCTCTACTCCTCTTTGGTCAGACCTCATCTGGAATTCTGTGTCCAGTTTTGGGTGCCACATTTTAAAAAAGACATCAACAAACTAGAGCAAGTTCAGAAAAGAGTGACCAGAATGGTGACCGGTCTGCAAACCCTGTCTTATGAGGAAAGGTTGCAGGATTTGGGAATGTTTAGCTTGCAAAAAAGTCAACTGAGAGGAAACTTAATAACTGTCTACAAATATTTCAAGGGCTCTCACATTGTAGAAGGATCATCTTTATTCTTATTTGCACAAGGAAAAACTAGAAGCTATGGGATAAAACTGAATTGGAGGAGACACAGATTAGATATTAGAAAAAAACTTTTTGACAGTTAGAGTGATCAATGAGTGGAACAGGCTGCCATGAGAGGTGGCGAGTTCTCCTTCAATAGAAGTCTTCAAACAGAGCTGGACAGATATCTGTCTGGGATGATTTAGCGAATCCTGCTTTGAGCAGGGGATTGGACCAGATGGCCCAGGAGGTCCCTTCCAACTCTACGATTCTATGATTCTAATCATGCAATGTGCTAGCTACAGGTTCCTCAAGTTCTAAGTGGTATTGCTCTTTCACCAGGATGTAATTGTGCAGAACAACAAATGCTTTCACTACCTCATCAATTGTCTCAGTTTTTAGACTGATGGCTGTTCCCAAAATGCACCATATAGATGCCAGCAATTCAAAGGCACACTCCACAGTTCTTTGTGCCCTTGTCAATTGATAGTTGTAAATCCTTTTTGTGTGATTCAAGTCCCGACTCGAGTAAGGTTTTAAGAAGTTGGCACACATTTGAAATGCCTCATCCCCAGCCACAACAAATGGCATTGGCAGTCCTTCAGTGTTCGGAAGAGATCATTGCATTAGAAAATTGAAATTATTCCCATACAAACACTGGCCCATTTCAGAGTCTATGAAAGTCTGAGTCATTTGCTCATCCAAATGAGCCAACGTCCATGGCGACAAATCGACAGTCAGCATCTGCAATCGCCATAAGAACAATCGAAAAGTATTTTTTATAATTGAAATACTCAGATCCACTTCCAGCAGGTTTCAGAATCTGAATGTTTTTGCTGTCCACAGCCTCCAAACAGTTTGGAAAATTAGAAATGTCCTGGAATTTTGCAGCATTTTCCAGCCAGAGTTCATTTGTGGGTTGGGGGGAGGAATTCATCACGCAGAACATCACATAAAGCACGGCAGGTGTCTGCAACTATCCCAGAAAGAGTGGACACTCCAATTCGGAAATGAAAATGTAGAGATCTTAAGGTCTCTCCGGTAGCCAGGAATCTGCAGAACTGAAAACGAAAAAAAAAAGATCAGTAGATGGCTTTTATAACAATAATAATAATGAAATGTGTTTCTTTTTCAAAATTATGTACTTCAGGGTCACCAACAGACGTTGCTCAGCAGGTATTGCTTGATGTAGTTGTGTGTCCTGCCTGGATCCTCGGACAAGTTACAGCAAGTCATTGAAGCTTTGTTCCGACATCCTCATGTAGTCGTTAAACTTCTCCGGGTCTTCACGCAGCTCGGTGTACAGTGAGTAGTAGTCTACATGGATCTCTCGGACTTCAATGATGGGGTGTTGCCAATAGCGACAACAACGTCTTCTCCATCTTTCTCTTCTTCTTTCTTCTTCACAAGCCACAGCAAAGGCACAAGCCAATTTCAATGCCAAATCCAGATTACGACAGAAGCTCTCCATGCCAAGATCCATCTTGAAGCTGTATACAGCAGCGAAAGACAAGGATTTCATCTGTGCAGGGTCTATATATACAAATATCATGAGACACACCCATTGTGTGTGGCTGGTGTCAAGGAAATTCTACTGGAAAAGCATTGTCTGCATACCCAAATTCCCCTGGAAATGTCGAATGCAAAAACACATACAAACGCATGCACATGAAGCTTTTATTTGGCGTCATGCGTAAGCTGATGCGTATAAAAAATGCAGCGTAGACATGCGTTTAAATGCGTTTTGGCATGTGCTTGCGCATGCAGATGAAATGCTGCACACATATGCTAATGTGAAACCAGCCTAAGCCATTGCAGAATATCCTATTTCTTTGCTTTAAAAAACTCCTGGGTTGCTTCCACAGAATGTTTTGGGTCATTTACAATCTGTACTGTGAAGCACCATCCAACCAACCTTACTGTATTTGGTTGAATCTGAGCAGAAAGTATAGCTCTGCACACATCAGCATTCATGAAAAACATGAAGAGGGCTAATAAATTACCAAAGAGTATATGCCTGTTAAAAAAAATAAATTTTATTCAAGACAATAAAACATACAAAAATTGAATAGAGTAACAGTATAGAGGCTGCTGAATAAGCCTGCAGGGATACACTTTGAAATACAAAATTCTATAGTAATAGTTGTACTAAGGGTTAACTGTTGTGAACACTTTTGACCTGGCTTCTTAATTTGGGGTCCCTCTGATGGTTGCTGCTGGTAATGGAGCTGGTCTGGCTGACAGAAGTCAATCATCTGCCGATGATTTGGTTTTCTTCCTGAGCATTTTGGAAGTCTGCTTGCCTCATGCTTTGTCCTGCATCTTTCAGATAAGTTAATTGTCTGCTTGAATCTTTTTGCATTTGATCCATTTTTTTGCTTTGCTCTGATTTCTGCTTTGCTGGTGTGAGTTCAGCCTTGTTCCCTGCTGGGACCTGTGCTGGACTCCATATATGTTCCATATGCCACAGCTCATGTCAGTCTTTTCAGTATTTCTAATCCCCTGTTATATCAGTATCTTTTGTTTTGCGTCCAGTTCACACCAGAGTTCTGATTTAGTGTTGGAGACGTCGTGTGGCCTCAGTATTTTTGCATATCAGACTTGTTGGATTTTTTCTTAGGGTTTTTTGCATGATTGCAGACAGTATCCTTTCCTGTCCTGTTCTATCTAGACAGTTTGGGTCCCATCATTTGCTTACTCTATTTTCTGCCTGTGTTTTGTGCCTCATCTTGTCTCACCGGCAATATATGTTCGGAGGCTATCTATTCCTTTGGGGTTCTACTCTATTACGCTCAGATGGGGAAAATTTTCGAGAAAAGAAGGCACAAGGATTCATCTTAGAGGTTACTGGATCTCTTTGAGACAAAGCGGCTCCTGCACCATCTGACTGGGATGATTTAGCGAATCCTGCTTTGAGCAGGGGGTTGGACCAGATGGCCCAGGAGGTCCCTTCCAACTCTACGATTCTATGATTCTAAGGACCCATGACAACTTGTGGCAGCAGTGGGATAACCCAATGGAGAACCACCCACAGAGTGAGTACAGAAATTGGACTGTGTCTAGTTTACAGGAGAGAGCCAGAGACCTGGGCCTGAACTAGCAGGGACTGACTAAAGAGGCCTTAATCGATCTCCTGGTGGGCGCTAGCCCGGCCACCTCCTCCCAGATGTCTGAAGGACGAGCACTGGAGACAGGGATCCCCATCCAGAAAAGCCAGTGGTTGGTGTGGTATGAAGAAGAGATGGCGGTTCTGGGCCTCGACGTCTCTCAGGAGTACAAGGAGGAGGCTGCCCGCCAGGCACAGCAGAGACAGGAAGCAATGGAGCTTGATAGAGGGAGTAACGCAATGTGGAGTGTAACCCCAACGATCCGGGAGCCTGTACGGATCACCCGGATAGAGTTTAAGCCATTTGATGAGGCTTCCGGAGATGTGGAGGGGTTCTTCAAGGACTTTAAGCAGCAGTGTGCTGTGATGGAGGTGCCCCACTCTAGCTGGATGCGTTTGTTAGTGGGGCTCCTGAACGGAAGCATGGCGGAGGCTTACCGAACCATTGACGCACCGCGGAATCGGGATTATAACATTGTAAAGCGGACTATCCTGGATTGCCATGTTATCACCCCAGACTCATGTAAGGCCAAGTTCCGAGACCTCCCATGCACCACGGGGGGATCGTTTAGGATGTATGCACATAAGATGTCCCAGGCATGTCGGAGATGGCAGGAAGCAGAAAACGCCTTTACTGTGAAAGATGTTATACAGGCGTTACTTATAGAACAATTTCTGTTGTGAGCTCATCTGTTCATTCATCTTTTGTGTCTCCCTCTTCTGGTGAAGGAAGGTAGTGAGACTGATTTTGATGAAAGAAACCAAACACCTGATCAGGTGGATGGTGACTGGGTAACGGGAACTTCAGATTCTTGGAGACCAGTCTGATTCCTGCTTCCCAAAGATAAGTTTTTGCTCTGCTACTGAACTTATTAGTTTTGGTTTTGTTTACCTTGTTTTTTGGAGTTCAGCCATCCCCGGCCAGGGGTGTGCTGGATTCTTTTTCCTTGATCAGTGTTCTCTTTTGTTCTGCTTCCAGAATATTCTGAGTGCTGATATAGGGTTTGAAGTCTAGTGACTTCAGGGTCCTTTTTGCTTATCAGTTGTGTTGGTAATATTTTTAGCAGGGTTTTCTCGGATTGCAGACAGCAGCTTTTCTGTCCTGTCCTTTTTAGTTAGCTTGGGCCCCATCGTTTGCTCAACCTATCTTTCTGTCTGTGTTAGTGTTTTCATCTTGCTTCACTGTCATTATATGTTGGGGGCTGCCTATTGCTTTGGGGTCTGCTCTGGGGCAGTCAGTTTTTCCCTTTTCTCTCTTTAGGCTTATGTAGATCTCCGGCTGTGATGAGGTATCTAGGATCACCGTAGGAACACTCCACGGCTACTGCTAGTTGTGTGATAGGATTAGGGGTCTGCAATCCGCTAGTTTCCAACCTCTGATTTTCTGGGCTGAGCTTGTGTTTTGTTTTTTCCTCCTCGGTGACTCAGTCATAACAGAATCACCAGCCATACCGCAGATTCTAGGGTACTCAAAAGCAGGAGGGAATTGTTTAAAAAAAAAAAAAAGGAAGGGTGTCAGAATTTTTTTTTTGTGTATATTTTTTCCTCTTTTTCTCTGAGGCCATAGGAGGAATATTTTTTTTTTTCTGATGGAGTTTAAGCAATTGTTTGATCGTGTGGAGCAGCTTGCTGCTGAGGTGCGAGGAATTTCCCCCTATCTTGCTCTTTCACACGCTGCTGAACAAAAATCCCCATTCCTGATGTGTTTTTTGGGGATCGGTCTAAATTTTTGAATTTTAAGAATAATTGTAAATTATTTCTTGCTTGAAGCCTAACTCATCGGGGAGCTCTGCGCAGCAGGTTAAAATTGTCATCTCCTTGCTGCGCGGCGATCCCCAGGATTGGGCGTTTTCTTTAGTACCAGATGATCCTATTCTAACTAATGTGGATGCATTTTTTCAGGCCTTGGGGTTGTTGTATGATGAACCTAATGCGATTGATCAAGCTGAAAAGACCCTGTTGGCATTGAGCTAGGGTCAAGATTCTGCAGAACTGTACTGTCAAAAATTCCGAAAGTGGGCGGTCCTCACCACTTGGAATGATGGTGCCTTGGCAGCTCTCTTTCGGAAGGGTTTGTCAGAAACCATAAAAGATACTATGGTGGGATTTCCTGTTCCCTCTGGTCTTGACGATTCTATGTCATTAGCCATTCAGGTTGATCAGCGTTTACGTGAACGTAAAATTATACGGGAAAGGCTGCCACCTGTTGAACAAATGTCTGAACCTATGCAATGTGATAGAGTTTTGTCTAGGGCGCAACGTCAGGAGTTCAGAAGGCATAATAAGCTGTGTTTTTTCTGTGGAGATGCCTCTCATATTATTTTTGTCTGCCCTAAACGAGAGAAAAGTTTTGCACACACATTTGCTGTAGGTGGTGTACAACCTAAGTTTCTTCTGGCAATTACTCTGATCTGCTCCCTGTCCACATTTTCTGCTAAAGCCTTTGTGGATTCAGGAGCAGACTTGAACCTAATGGATTTAGATTTTGCTAAATGTTGTGGCTTCCCTATGACACCCCTGTGGACGCCTATTCCTTTGAGGGGTATTGATGCTACTCCTTTGGCGAAGAATAAACCTCAGTTTTGGACCCAGGTGGTAATGCGAGTCGCCCCAGACCATCAAGAAAATTGCAGATTTTTGGTGTTGTATAATTTGCATGATACCATCGTGCTGGGGTTCCCCTGGTTGCAAATCCATAATCCAGTTTTGCATTGGAAATCTGTGTCTGTGGTGAGTTGGGGTTGTCGGTGTGCTGTTAGTGACACTCCTGTTTTCTCCACCTCTCCCCAGTCGCATGAGGTTCCTGACTATTTGGCTGATTTTTATGATGTGTTTAGTGAGAGTAAGTCTGCATATTTGCCTCCTCATAGGAGTTATGACTGTGCAATTGAGCTGAGTCCGGGGTGTAAATTTCCCAAGGGTCGACTTTTTAATTTATCTGTACCCGAACATGAGGCTATGCGTTCTTATATTAAGGAGTCATTGGAGAAGGGTCATATTAGACCATCCTCTTCACCCTTGGGTGCTGGGTTTTTTTTTGTGGCCAAGAAGGATGGTTCATTAAGGCCCTGTATTGACTATTGCTCCCTTAACAAAATTACTGTTAAATATCAGTATCCGTTACCCCTGATTTCTGACCTATTTTCTAGAGTTGAAGGTGCTTGCTGGTTTACCAAGCTTGACCTCAGGGGGGCGTATAATCTTATTCGCATTAAGCATGGGGATGAATGGAAGACGGCGGTTAATACTCCGGAGGGACATTTTGAGTACCTGGTGATGCCTTTTGGCCTCACTAACGCCCCTTCTGTCTTCCAGTGCTTCATGAATGATATTTTCCGGGACTTTGTGGATAAGTTTCTGATCATCTATTTGGATGATATTTTGATCTTTTCCAAGGATTGGGACTCTCATGTGGAACATGTTCGGACTGTGTTCCGAATTTTGAGGGAAAACTCCCTGTATGTCAAGGGATCGAAATGTCTTTTTGGTGTACAGAGGATTTCATTTTTGGGATTTATTTTGACTCAACTATTGAAATGGACCCGGCCAAGGTACAGGCCATTTATGATTGGGTGCAGCCCACTTCTTTGAAAGCTCTCCAGAAGTTTTTAGGTTTTGCTAATTTTTATCGTAAGTTTATAGCAAATTTTTCTGTTATTGCCAAACCATTGACTGATTTGACTAAGATGGGCGCTGATTTGCTGAATTGGTCTCCAGAGGCTGTTTCTTCTTTTCAGGAGCTGAAGCGGAGGTTCACTTCTTCTCCGGTTTTGCGACAACCGTAAATCTCACTTCCATTTCAGGTGGAGGTGGATGCTTCAGAGACTGGTGCAGGAGCTGTTTTGTCTCAAAAACATCCTGTAACATCTAAAATGAATCCCTGTGCCTTCTTTTCCCGAAAGTTCTCTCCTTCGGAACGCAACTATGATGTGGGGAATCGAGAACTGTTGGCCATGAAGTGGGCATTTGAGGAGTGGAGACATTGGTTGGAGGGAGCTAGACATCAAGTTGTGGTCCTCACTGACCAACAAGAATTTGATCTACCTTGAGTCGGCTAAACGCTTGAATCCAAGACAGGCCAGGTGGGCCTTGTTTTTCACACGTTTTGATTTTGTGGTCTCCTTTCTCCCGGGCACTAAGAACATTAAGGCTGATGCCCTCTGTAGGAGTTTTTTGGCCGATTCTCCTATTGTGACCAAGCCTGCTATCATCTTAGGTGAGGGGGTGGTTCTTTCTGCCATCTTGCCTGATTTGAGACGTGCTCTGGAGAGGTTTCAGGAGGATAACCCTTAGCTTTGTCCCAGTGGTAGGTTGTATGTTCCTGACCAGTGGAGGAGGAAAGTGATGTCTGAGGTTCATTGCTCCGCGTGGGCTGGTCATCCAGGTATTTTTGGTACTAGAGATTTGGTGAGTCGGTCTTTTTGGTGGCCTGCCTTGTCTCATGATGTCATAAATTTTGTGCAGTCCTGTGGGACTTGCTCCCGATCTAAGCCTTGTTCTCGTTCTAGTGGGTTGATGATGCCTTTGCCGGTGCCCAGGAGGCCATGGACCCATATTTCAATGGATTTTATTTCTGATCTGCCTGTCTCTCGGAGGATGACTGTTATCTGGGTGATTTGTGATAGATTCTCTAAGATGGTCCATCTTGTTCCACTTCCTAAGTTGCCATCTTCCTGAGTTGGTGCCCTTGTTTTTGCAACAGGTGGTTCGCTTGCACGGGATTCCTGAGAACATTGTATCGGACAGAGGAGTTCAGTTTGTCTCTAGATTCTGGAGGACCTTTTGTTCCAAGTTGGGAATTCAGTTGTCCTTCTCCTCTGCATTTCACCCTCAGACCAATGGGCAGACGGAGAGAACAAACCAGACTTTGGAGGCTTATTTGAGATGTTTTATATCTGCTGATCAGGATGATTGGGTCTCATTTTTACCCTTGGCCGAATTTGCTTTAAATAATAGAGCTAGTTCTGCCACTTTGATGTCACCCTTTTTCTCTAACTTTGGGTTTCATCCTTGATTTTCTTCAGGGCAGGTGGAGTCTTCTGCCTGTCCAGGGGTTGACACTGTGGTGGAAAGAATGCAGCAGATTTGGGACCAAGTGGTGGATAAGTTGTCTCTTTCCCAGGAAAAGGCCCAGCGGTTTTCTAACAGGCATAGGACCATTGGTCCCCGGTTTAAGGTGGGTGATATGGTCTGTTTGTCATCAAAGAATATCTCTATGAAAGTGGCTTCTCCAAAGTTTAAACCTAGATTTATTCGACCTTACAAGATTTTGGAGATTATTAATCCGGTCTCTTTTCGGTTGGCTCTTCCTGTTGCATTTAAGATTCATAATGTGTTTCATAAGTCCTTGTTGAAGAGGTTTGTTGAGCCAGTGGTTCCTATGGCGGCACCTCCTGATCCTGTGTTGATTGAAGGTAACATGGAATTTGAGGTAGAGAAGATACTGGATTCCTGTCTGGCTAGACGGAGACTCCAGTATTTGGTTAAGTGGAAGGGTTATGGTCAGGAGGATAATTCCTGGGTCTCTGCCTCTGATATTCATGCCGAAAGATGCGTGCTTTTCATCGAGCTCATCCTGATCGGCCTGGTGGCTTGGATGAGGGTTCGGTGACCCCTCCTCAAGGGGGAGGTACTGTTGTGAGCTCATCTGTTCATTCATCTTTTGTGTCCGAGGATCTCCCTCTTCTGGTGAAGGAAGGTAGTGAGGCTGATTTTGATGAAAGAAACCAAACACCTGATCAGGTGGATGGTGACTGGGTAATGGGAACTTCAAACTGGATATAAGGCAGCCAACACTCTTCTGAGTCGCTGGTGATTTCTCTGCTGGATTCTTGGAGACCAGTCTGATTCCTGCTTCCCAAAGATAAGTTTTTGCTCTGCTATTGAACTTATTAGTTTTGGTTTTGTTTACCTTGTTTTTTGGAGTTCAGCCATCCCCGGCCGGGGGTGTGCTGGATTCTTTTTCCTTGATCAGTGTTCTCTTTTGCTCTGCTTCCAGAATATTCTGAGTGCTGATATAGGGTTTGAAGTCTAGTGACTTCAGGGTCCTTTTTGCTTATCAGTTGTGTTGGTAATATTTTTAGCAGGGTTTTCTCGGATTGCAGACAGCAGCTTTTCTGTCCTGTCCTTTTTAGTTAGCTTGGGCCCCATCGTTTGCTCAACCTATCTTTCTGTCTGTGTTAGTGTTTTCATCTTACTTTACCGTCATTATATGTTGGGGGCTGCCTATTGCTTTGGGGTCTGCTCTGGGGCAGTCAGTTTTTCCCTTTTCTCTCTTTAGGCTTATGTAGATCTCCGGCTGTGATGAGGTGTCTAGGATCACCGTAGGAACACTCCACGGCTACTGCTAGTTGTGTGATAGGATTAGGGGTCTGCAATCCGCTAGTTTCCAACCTCTCTGATTTTCTGGGCTGAGCTTGTTTTGCTTTTTCCTCCTCGGTGACTCAATCATAACAAATTTCTTGCCAATTGCCCTGCAGAGGTATGGGAATGGGTCCGGGAGCGCACGCCATGTACCGTGGAGAGAGCTGCAGCCCTGGCCGATGAAGCCCTTACTATCCGGCCGCAATGGAGGAGGCTTCTGGACAATGAACCACGGCCTGCTCCCGCACCCCATCCCCCTCCAATTATATCTGCCCTTCCACCTAGTCGCAAGCCGATGACAATCACGCCTCACAATCCTAGGCCTCAACAGTTCCGACCACGACCTGGGGGTATCACAGAGAGGAGGTGTTATGGGTGTGGGCAGCCTGGACATTTGCAGTCTGGCTGTCCCTCCAGGATTCGGAGGGAGCTCCACGCAGCCCCACCTCATCCAGTGCATCTTGTGCACTCCACCTCTCCTGAGGAAGAGCTACCACCACCCCCACCAGAGTGGACCACCAACCACTGCACCATAGATACTCCTCCTGGAGTGTACGAACTCCGGCCTCAGTCCTTTATCTACTCAGAGCAACGGCAATGCCACCTGCAGGATGTGTTAATTGATGGATACAAAGTGTCAGGATTTAGAGACACGGAGGCATTCTTGACTATCGCTGACCCCATGTGGTTCGACCCGAGGCAATTTACCAGGGTCCGGGAATTCCCATTGTCCTGGCGGGGGGTGCCTACAAATATATACAGCGAGCTTCTGTGCGTTTAGATTATGGCTGTGGAGAAAAACTGTGTTGGATTGGAGTTATGGGAGGACTTCCTACAGAAATACTCCTTGGTAACGACATTGGGGAGTTACAGTGCCAATTTGTGGGAGCAGTCACCCGACTACAGGCCCTTCAAGCACTACGTCATCCGGACCTCACCGGGGAGCAACCACCACGAACTGCATCAGAGTCGGTAAGCAATACGTTCGCTGCTACTACATTGGGAGAGTGTTGGGACAGAGAGGAGTTTAGGAGAGAAATAGAGGGTGACACTACCTTAGCAGCCCTTAGGTGAAAGGCAGAAACTGGGCACATGGGAGATAATGGGGATGGCTTCACTCGAGAAAACGGACTGTATTATCGTGTAACAAAGGGCAGTGACCAGGGCAAGCCTGACGCAACGACCAGGCAACTCATTGTCCCTCTGAAGTACAGGGCACAGCTACTCCAACTGGCCCATGACATCCCCTTGGCTGGGTATCAAGGGAGAAAAAGGACTGAAAAGAGGCTCACCCAAAGTTTTTACTGGCCTAGCGTCTCGCAGTCGGTAGCCCATTATTGTCGCACCTGCGATTTGTGCCAGCGAATGCGGCATCCAGGAGCTCGACATAAGGTACCCTTGCAATCCCTGCCCATAATTGAGGAACCATTTCAACGTGTAGCTGTCGACATCATAGGTCCTCTGGCCCACCCCAGCCGGTCGGGGAAAAAATATATCTTGACCGTGGTGGACTATGCCACTAGGTATCCTAAAGCTATGGCCCAGTCCAGACAAAAAACCTGGTATGACCGTAATGCCAGGACCCGGGAATTTATGGAAGGACAACAAGTGCTCATGATTACTACTTCCCCTGCCAAGAAGCTTCAAGCAGTGAGGGAAGGCCCTTATCAGGTTGTCAAGAAAATTAATGACACTAACTGTCACGGTCACGTGTGTCTGGACGCAGCGAGAACCGCAAGGCGAACCCATATGACACATGTGACCCTGGATACAGCGCCTCCAGTGGGGCAAATTTAAATAATAAAACGTGCAGCTGGATACGCCGCCTCCAACTGGCGAATTTAGGTATTACACGTTATACATAAAGTAGTCTGGAAACCCCACCTCCAGTAAGGCGAATTTAAAAAATAAAGGGGAACCTGGGTAACATTAACAATGGTGGGCCCTGCAATAGGGAATAGGGAAGTGGAGACCTTCTGAACTCCCCTGAGTCAGTGTCCCTGCACTCCTAATGTTCCCTAACCCGGTTCCACACCGGGCTCGCAACAGGAACCTAAAAATCCTAGCTCGTCCTGACCTAAACCCTCACTGGGGAATTGGTCAGGGCGGAAACTAATCCCACCACTGCACTAAAACACACATGAGGAAAAATGACAATACAGGGGATACACCACTTAGCTTTGTTGCGTACGCTCCTAGCAACAGAGCCCACCACCTGTGTGCATCTTCTCCTCCTCCCGGATCCATCACCATAACTGGATCCTTCACCATAGTGCAGCCTTGGAGCAGAGTCCACCACCAATTGCCAATCCCATAAACTGTGACTCCACCACGCCAAGCCAGCCCTTCTAGCAGACCACCTAGCTGCCACTCGTCCCCTCTGGCTGGGCTGCGCAGGACTCATGTTCAGCTCCTTCTTTCACCCAGGCTTCCTTGTGAATGACTAACACACAACATCACCAACCCTCATTGAACACACCTGGCTCCCTTTTATAGAGCCTAACACCTGATTTGTAATTAAGTGCACATTAAACCAAAGAAACTAAAGTGCAATGCCGCTCACCACCACCGGGGCAACTTAGAATGAACGACACCACGTGTAATAATTCTAATGACCACCGGGGGCAATCAACCCACTTTGGCACAAAGCCAAAGGAAAAAAAGTTCACTTTGTGCATTTAAACTGTCAGATCCACCTTGGATCATGACACTAACTATGTTATTGCCCTGGACTCTAGTGGTCGACGACAGAAAACCGTCCACATTAACATGCTGAAAGACTACCAAGACCGATCTCTGCCTATTCTAGCTGTCTGTCACCCCCCTAGTGATACTGCCGACGACGAGTATCTCCCCGATCTCCTCCAGGTTGCCCAAGCGGGAGGATCACTGGAACAAGTGCCCCTGGGCTCCCATTTATCGGATATACAAAAGGACGATATTATCGCCGTACTAAGGCCGAGGGCTGCTGCTTTCTCCTCAAAGCCGGGGAAGACTACTCTCACCAGCCACCATATGGAAACCCCCGCACAACGCCCCATCCAGCAGGCTGCCTACTGGGTTCCAGAGGCTGTTCAAGGCATGATAAAGAACGAAATGGAGGAGATGAAACAACTGGGAGTTATTCAGCCATCTCACAGTTCTTGGGCCTCTCCTGTTGTCCTGGTCCCCAAGAAGGATGGTTCAACACGATTCTGTGTTGATTACAGACAATTAAATGATGTCACCAAGAGTGATGCTTATCTCATGCCCAGGATTGATGATCTATTGGATCGTCTGGCCAGTGCCCAATTTGTGACCACGTTAGACTTGAGCAAGGGGTACTGGCAGATACCCCTAACGGAGGACGCTCGGGAGCGCTCGGCCTTCTTTACTCCATTTGGGCTTTTTGAGTTCCTGGGAATGCCCTTTGGGATGAAAACTGCCCCCGCTACTTTCCAGAGACTGGTAGATCGACTGTTACAACAATGTCAGGACTTTGCCTGTGCTTACTTAGACGACTTTGCCATTTTTAGCACAACCTGGGAGGAACATCTTAAACACTTGGGCATAGTGCTAGACTGTTTCCTTACTGCAGGACTGATCATTCACCTGGATAAGTACCAAATAGGGATGGCTGAGGTGCAGTACCTCGGGCATAGAGTAGGGGGTGGTACCCTTAGGCCTGAGCCTGGCAAGGTGGAAGCCATTAGCAACTGGTGTAGACTCCAGACAAAAAAGCAGGTACTTGCATTTTTTGGAACTGCTGGTTACTATCGCAAATTTGTTTCTAATTTCAGCACCTTGGCCAAGCCCCTAACCAACCTGACTCGCAAGAACATGCCTTGGAATGTGACGTGGACGACTGCATGCGAGGATGCCTTTTCAGTGTTAAAGACTGCCCTCATCAGTGCTCCTGTCTTGGCTGCCCCTGATTATAAATGCAGGTTCCTCGTGCAGACGGATGCATCCACCTTTGGGATTGGGGCAGTACTTGCCGAGTGAACGCTGCCGGAAAAGAACATCCTGTTGCTTTTGCCAGTTGGAAACTACTGGATCGGGAAGTTGCCTATGCCACTATTGAAAAAGAGTGCCTTGCCATCATATGGGCACTAAAAAAATTGCAGCCATACTTGTATGGCAGAGACTTTACAATTGTTACAGACCACAACCCCCTCACATGGCTGAACCGCGTATCTGGGGACAATGGAAGATTGCTGCGGTGGAGCTTGTCCTTACAACCCTACAGCTTCTCCATCCATTACAAGCGGGGAAGCCAACACCAGAACGCCGATGGTCTGTCTCGACAAGAAAAACCATAGGCTCCCCAGGCCAACCTACCCCTGCCACTGTACAAGTAACTATAAATGATTGAGCAATGTGGACAAAAGTGAGCAGGCCAGAGGTCTGTGTAGACTTCATCTCGTGCTCACTTATTATGGGGGGGAGAGGTTGTGATGGAGTGATATGCTATGTGGATATCATTTTGTGTATATTTCTATTTCACTGATTTTCATAGTGTTTTTATTGTTTCCTTGTATGTCTATAGCCTGACTGTATCTGTCTCTTGATGACCACCTGTGGTTCCTTAATCCCCAAGGCTCCATTATCGCCTCAACCTGTTTGACTACCCCTGGACATAAGGAAGGGGCTGGGGAGGAGAGGAGGTGGACAAGTCAATTCCTGTGTGGAGAGCTTGGTGAAGACTGCACCCCAGAGAGAAGGACCCATTTTATCCTCTTGCTGCTAAAGTTTTGGAATCTCGTCTCCATGGACATTTTATCCTGTTACTGGACTGCATTCTTGTTCTGGACTATTACATCCTCAGTGTGGTGGATTGTTTATGGACCTTCTAATTTTGCCTGTAATAAAGGTCTTCAGATTGTTCACACTTCCCTCGCTCTGTTGATTGTGTGGTATCGGAGAAGGACCCATGACAAGCGGTGTACACTCCTCACACACTGCCGTATACCGCCTTGTATCACGGACAAATAGAAGCTATCTGTGTGTGACCCTGGAAAAAAAAGCCGAGCAGTTTTTCCATTTTTCCAGACCTACACCTTAGAGTGCTGTCCGCTTTTCAAACAGTTTCGTATATCTGCTGTTTTATCACAGTCAAAACTAGACAGAGACAGCGTGTGTCAGTCCCTATACAAATAGACGGAGATTGACAATTTTCCATACAGACACCATATAGAGCTGTCCGATTCTCAAACAGTATTGTATATCTGCCATTCGCATTACAGTCACATCTATACAGAGTCAGGGTGTGTGTGTGACACTCCGTAAATACATATACGGAGATTGTTAGTTTCACAAAAAACGTATACAGCTGTACACTTCTGATTTAGTTCCCTTTATCTGCTTGTCAGATTACAGTCCAATACATACTGTGAGAGCGTTTGTGACTAACAAAATATATACGTAGATTTAATTTTTTACTATACACCTTACACAGCTGGACGCTCCTCATACAGTACCATCTCTCTGCTGGTATTTTTGGTACATTTTCCCAAACATGAGGAAGTATGGTGGAAGAGGCCGCGGATGTGGGAAGGGGGGCGCAGCTGTACTGATGGTGGTGGTGCATCGGCTGGTTCTGGCAAAAAACACAATAGCAGCTAAGGCAGGAGGTGTTGAGCCTGCATCATCGTCTGGCCCAAGAAGGCCTGTAAGGTTTCCTTTTCTTGGAGTAACATAGTAACATAGTTATTAAGGTTGAAGGGAGACTTTAAGTCCATCTAGTTCAACCCATATCCTGTCCTAACCTGCCCTAACATGTTGATTCAGAGGAAGGCAAAAAAACCCATGTGGCAAACAGTAGGAAAACCACTTTTAAAGCCGGAGCATCAGGGACAGGTTTTGGCGTACATTGCCGAAACAGCCACCAGCTCTATTGCCTCCTCTTCTGAACGTTCGAAACCTGCAAGCATGGAGTCATCAGTGCAGGGTTCTGGTCAGGAAAAACACCTTTCCTTGTGTTCTTCACCCCCACCAAAAGTTAAGGATGCAGCAGCCCACCCTTCAGATTACTCTGTGGAGCTCTTTTCACATACCATGCCTGGGTTATCCAGTCAAATCCAGAATTCCCCAGTCCAAAATGAATCTGACATGGAGTGCACTGATGCACAGCCACTGCTAGATAATTCTGCTGGTACATCGACCCAGAGCACTACATAGCCCTCGCAGTCTATTGAGACAGAATCTGACCCTGATGAAACTCAGGTCCCCTTTCCCGCATACTATACTACCTTCCATGGTGACACAGAGGAAGGTAAAGAGGAAGGTGCAGATGACTTTGAAGAGGTGATGGATGACCCAGTTCTTTACCCGGATTGGCATCCATTGGGGGAGGAGGGTGGCGCTGGCAATAGTTCAGATAAGGAGAAGGATCCGCAGCAGGCATTGACATTGCAGCAGCGGTTATCTGCCAGGCCTGTAGCTGTACAAAAACGTGGAACAAAAACTAAAAGAGTTGCTGGACAGCTTAGCCAGACGGTCAACTTAGCACAGGGTGCAAGGCCAGAAAATGTATACCATAGTAGGAAGAGTGCAGTGTGGCACTTCTTTGTCCAAAATCCTACTGATGAGGCAAAGGTTACCTGTAAGAAGTGCGGAAGGACCTTTAGCCGAGGTAAACAACTCAGAAATTTGAATACCAGTTGCATGCTTAGACATTTAATCAACGTGCACTTGCAAGCGTGGACGGACTACAAAACCTCAGGTAACACATGTGCACCTGCTCCGACTGAAGGTAGCCAGCACCGCTCCATCGCTACCACCAGCACTAAATGTGGAGGTGTCGCAAGACCAAAGCGCTCAGGGAATCACAATGGTCTGCAACTCAACACTGAATCTATGCCCATCACCACCAATACCCACACCATCCCCCTCTCACTCCATCCGGTCCACCGCTACTTCCCCCATATGCAGCTCTCCAGTCCAGCTCACCCTACCAGACACTCTGAGTAGGACAAGAAAGTATTCATCCTCTCACCCGCGTACACTTTGTTTGAACGCCTACATTGCCAAACTAATCTCATTAGAGATGATGCCCTACCATTTGGTTGAAAGCAAAGCTTTCCGAGACCTCATGGCCTACGCTGTCCCATGCTATGACCTATCCAGTCGGCACTTCTTTTCTCAAAAAGCCATCCCTGCCCTCCCCCAGCATGTGAAAGACCGCATTGTCTATGCACTAAAACAGTCAGTGAGTGGAAAGGCGCACCTCACAACAGATGCATGGTCCAGTAGGCATGGCCAGGGCCGTTACTTGTCCATCACTGCACACTGGGTTAATGTGGTGGATGCAGGCTTCACTGGGGACAGCGGCAGTGGAACAGTTCTACCTAGCCCACGGCATAGGAAACAGTTGGCTGTAGGCTTTCGATCCTCCTCTATCAGCGAAAGCTCGTCCACAGAGCGCAGTCTCACGAGCACTCCATCCGCAGCTGGCAGTGTTGCACATGAGGTGTCCCACTCTCGAACAGCTAGTGGTAAGCGTCAGCAGGCTGTGTTAAAGATGATGTGTTTGGGCAACAACAGACATACCGCAGAGGTACTGGCCGACTACTTGCAGCAACAAACTGAGTCATGGCTGGGCAGTCTACATCTTGAGGCAGGCAAGGTAATCAGTGATAACAGCCATAATTTTGTGGCAGCCATAGCCCATGCAAAACTCACACACATACCTTGCCTGGCTCACACTTTGAACCTGGTGGTGCAGTGCTTCCTTAATAATTACCCAGAGTTAACATCCCTGCTCCATAAGGTGCGAAGACTGTGCTCGCACATCCGTCGCTCAAACGTCCACTCCACTCGTTTGCAGAAGCTGCAGTGATTGCTCCACCACCCCAAGCATCAACTAATCATAGAAATTGCAACAAGCAAGGTGGAACTCCACCCTGCACATGGTTGAGAGGCTGTGCGAACAGAGGCAGGCTGTAATGCATTTGTGGGAGGATACATGGGCAGGCAGTTTGAGGGAAGGCATGAAATTGTCGGGTGTGCAGTGGTCAAAGCTGAAAGACCTCTGTAAAGTCCTTCAGTGTTTTGAAGAATGCACACGGCTGGTAAGCGCAGACGACGCCATCATAAGCATGAGCATCCCACTTATGCGTCTGCTCATGCAAAGTTTGACGCACTTTAAGGATCAGGCATCTGCAGCAGAGGAGGAACAGGAGGAGGAGGACGGAAGCCTTGCTGACAGTCAGCCATTGTCTGGTCAGGGAACTGTCCTGGATGAGGTGGAGGAAAAAGAGGAAGAGGAGGAGGAGGAGGATGAGGAGGATGATTATTTTGGGCAGGAGGATGCTTCTCAGGGGGCAAGAGAAAATGTTGGCGCTCCAAGGTCAGGTACAGTGTTTGTGCATGACTGTAGGGATGTAGATTTGCCAGAAAGTGCTCCTCCACCCACCACTGGCAGTGTATCACTGACACCTGGAACATTGGCTCACATGTGCGATTATGCCTTGCGGATCCTAAAAAGGGACCCCCGCATTGCCAAAATGATGAGGGATGATGACTACTGGCTGGCCAGCATCCTCAATCCATGCTACAAAGGCAAATTACACAACATCATGCCACAGGAGAACCTAGAGATAATATTGGCTAACAAACAAGCAACTCTGGTAAACCATTTGTTTGAGGTTTTCCCAGCACACAGCAGTGGTGCTGGTTCTCCCATGAGCCATAGTGGGCACAATGGAAGAGGTGTTCATGGTGCACACAACCGAAGTGGCGTTGGAGACAGGGGTTTAATGACCATGTTGTGGAATGATTTCTCAAGTACCGCTCACACGACTGCTAATACTGCATCGTATAAAAGTGACAGGAGGCAGCAGTTATCAACTATGGATACAAACTACTTCTCCTCCCATATCGATGTTCTCCCTCACAGGTCATTCCCCTGTGACTATTGGGCCTCTAAACTGGATGCCTGGCCTGAATTGGCACAATATGCCTTACAGAATCTCGCTTGCCCTGCTGCTAGTGTGTTATCTGAAAGAGTCTTCAGTGCTGCTGGATCAATCCTGACAGAAAAAAGGACCCATCTGTCTACCCAAAATGTTGATGATCTAACCTTCATTAAAATGAACCGTGCATGGGTTTCAAAGGATTTTGTCCCACCTTCCCCTGATGACACATAGGTTGCCAGAAAACTGCCTCGCTTTTGCCCTCCTCTTTCTCGGACTTGCCCAATTCCGCCCTTTGCAGCAGCTGAATGTCCAGTCAACACATCAACATATGCCATTTTTTAAATCTCCCTAAGTGGGCTGCCCACCCCCCCAATGGCTGGGGTCAACACCTGGTGCACCCGGGCAAGTGCCGTTGCTCTGAACAGGTGTATGGGCCCAAAGATGGCCGATGGCACTGGCACAGAGCCCCTCATAGTACAATACAGTGTCTGACGTGGGGGGGACCACTTGCCGTCAGACACACCAGCGTACTATGAGGGGCCCGGAGCCAGTACCGTCGACCACGAGTGTGCCCCCCCTGCTTGGTCATGGCCACAGCACTTGCAAGGTGCAATACTTACCTCTCCCTGCTCCACCGTTGTGTAGTCTGGGCAGTTAAATCCTTCACAGGGACGGCCACTAGAAATTTGGTGTATTGATCGAAGATGGTTAAGATGTAGCTATGCCCTGTCCTGCTGGCCTCTACCTTCAGATGATCAATGGCTACCAATTGTTATGGACGTCAACTTACAAGCGGATGCAGTGGTGCTTTATGATCACCTTTCACAGTTGTGATAGTCACAGACGTGTGACATTCCTACCACCATTTTTCAATGTCTCCTCTCATGCCAATCCAATAGAATCGCCTACGGTCTGTGGCTTCTGTCTTTTGCACTCCAAAATGACCAGACACATCATGATAGGCAGTGAGGACCATGTCTACATCTCTCCCTGTGATCACAATTTGATGGAGACGAGTAACGGTGATGTGATCCATGCTACTGCGATAATGCAATCCTTTCTTCACAAAGAACCATTTTCACTGTCTCCACAGACACAGTAATTGAGGGTCTGCATCACCTCTGCAACATCTACCGGCAGGTTTTCCTGCGATGAGTAATTCCCAAATTTCTGCTAACACTCGACTTTCTGTCTGTACTTGTATCCATGTAGTTTCCAGTAGCGGAGAGTCTGGACTGGCTTACTGAGATTGAAATATATACGAAGATTTAAAAGTACCACAACACTGTATACTGTTGTACGCTTCGACTACCTTTCCCTTTTTCTACTTGTTAAATTCTGGTGTAATACATACTGAGCCTGTGAGTGTCTGTGTCTGACTCCAGAAGTAGAGACGGAAATTTACAATTACCCCTAGACTGGATACACCTGGTATGTGCTGATACAGTACCTTTGTTCCAAATTTTATATTACGGTATCATCCATAGTGAGTGAGCGTGTGTGGTTTATGCCTTCTACATATACGGTGAATTGGAGATACTAATTTTTATGCTATACTCGATACAGCTTGTATCTTGTTATACAGTACCTTTGTTCGACATTTAGTATTACGATCAAATCCATACTGAGTAAGCGTCTGAGACTGACTGCGGGACTATGTATACGGAGATTTCAATTGTACCCTATAATATATATACTTGCTATCTTGTTATCCAGTAACTTTTTTACAACATTTTTTATTATGATCAAATCCAGACTGAGTGAGCGTCTGAGGTTGACTCTGGAAATATATACCGAGATTTCAAATTTGGCCTACACTGTATACAGCTGTATGCTTGTGTTACATTACCCATTTACAGCTTTTCATATTCTTGTGTAATCCATACTGGGCCTGAGAGCGCTTGTGTCTGCCTCCTGAAATGTATACGGAGATTCAGAATGTTTAAACTATACTATATATACCTTGTATCTGGTGATACTGTACCCTTTTTAACCTTTCTATTTTATTGGGTAATCCATACTGAGCCTGTGAGCGTCTGTGTATGACTCATGAAATATATACGGAGATTTATTATTATCACTAGACTGTATAGAGCTGTACGCTTCTGATACAGTACCATATATCTGCTGGTTGTGACGGACTCAGCTCCTGCTGAGCCCATTTTTTGAGTGGACCCTCTGGGTCGTGGCACCCACCCACCGAGGGCGAGCTGACCTTGTGAGAATCCACCCCCTATACAGGGAGTGTCAGGGGCAAGACCAAGGGGGTGAGCCACCACGACTGCTGGGACCAGACGGCCGGCTCAGGGGACACTAGACGAGTGTCTGACAACAAGGACGAGCAGGAAGCAAGACGAGACTAGACGTAGGTGCAAGGTATCTTCATTAGAATAACACAAGATCACATACAGGGAAAACAAGCAAAACGTGCAAGGTGCGCGCGTGGGCACGCCAAGGTCCATAACATGGTACGTGCCAGATGGCACGCCTAGACACAGGTAATGGCATGATGGCATCGGACTCCGGACTGCTGGCAAACCGACAGGGTCCAGGGATCAGGCTGCGGACGTCAGCTCCGGACATCAGGCCGCAGTCATCTGGTTCCGGACCTCTGGCAACGGTCGGCAGGTTCCGGGCATCCGGCAGGCAAACCAGGGTTCAGGCAAGGAGGCACGACAGATATCCAAGCAGGGTGCGTGTTTAGGGAACACGCCAAGGTCCAAGGCTAGGTGCGTGTGTAGGGGACACGCCAGGGTCCAAGGCTAGGTGCGTGTGTAGGGGACACGCCAGGGTTCAAGACTAGGTGCAAGGCAAGGTGCGTGTGTAGGGGACACGCCAGGGTTCAAAGCGAGGTGCGTGTGTAGGGGACACGCCAAGGTTCGCAAACGAGACAGGGTGCGTGTGTAGCCACGCCAAAGCATAGAATAAGACAGTGCGTGTAGAGACACGCCAAGGTACAAGGTATAAGAGAGAGTGCGTGTAGAGACACGCCAAGGTTCAAGGTACAAGACAGAGTGCGTGTAGAGACACGCCAAGGTACAAGACAGAGTGCGTGTAGAGACACGCCAAGGCACAAGACAGAGTGCGTGTAGAGACATGCCAAGGCACAAGACAGAGTGCGTGTAGAGACACGCCAAGGCACAAGACAGAGTGCGTGTAGAGACACGCCAGGGTTCAGAGCAGGGCTGCGTGCTAGGAGCTACGCAGGGACGCACACCTCACTGGCCAATGCACACGGCTGTAACGCCAGCACGAGGCACGACTAAGGCACAGGAGGGGGCAAAGGAACCTTCGTGCTAGGAGCCACGCCAGGTTCAGGGCAGGGTGCGTGCTAGGAGCCACGCCAGGGTTCAAGGCAGGGTGCGTGCTAGGAGCCACGCCAGGGTTCAAGGCAGGGTGCGTGCTAGGAGCCACGCCAGGGCACAAGGAAGGGCTGCGTGCTAGGAGCCACGCAGGGGGCACGCCACACTGGCCAGTACACACGGCTGTACACAAACACGTGGCACTTACCACGGCACAGGAGACGGCCAAGGGGAACCCACGCCGGGGTTCAATGCAAGGACAAGGCAGGGAACAAGGCAAGGAATACAGGCAGAAACAGAGCCAGGTCAGAGAGAGGACAGAGTCTAGCAGCGGAGCGTAGGCAGAAGCCCAGAGCCGGGCCAAGGGAAGACCTTGGGACTAGACAAAGAAACGAGCACTAAGGAGAGGAGAAATGGTGCGTGTGCCAGGGAGCACTACAGAGCACCATAGGAGAGAGCGAGGCAGAGCAAGCAAAGACTGAGACCATAGGGAGGAACACAAAGCAAGGAATAGCAAGGCAGAGAACACAGGGAGGACTACAAGTCAAAGCATAGCAAAAGCAAGACATGGCAAAACAGGCAAGGCAGAGAACACAGGGAGGACTACAAGTCAAAGCATGACAAAGACAAGACATGGAACTAGAGACAACACAAGACATGGCACAAGACAAGAGACGGAATTCGAGCACGGAGCGTGTGCAGAGATGCACGACAGAGCAGAGTGCAAGGGCACAGAATAGAGGGAGCAACCCCACAGACCAAGCAGCCATGCAGGGAAGCCACACAATAATCAGGCCCTGAGCATAGGAAGAGGCGGCCTGATATAGGGCATAGCACCTCCTCCTCCAGGTCAGGACCAGGGGAGCACTTCCGGGATTCTAGACATGACGAGATGATAGCAGAACCAGACAGTGCAGGATCTTAGGAAACGTCACATGATCAGGGTTTCAGACATGACGAGATGATTACCGAACCAACCAGTGCAGGATCCTAGGAAGAACACATGATCCGGGATTCTAGACATGACGAGATGATTGCAGAACCAGACAGTGCAGGATCTTAAGAAACATCACATGATCAAGGACTCCAGACATGACGAGAAGATCACAGAAGGCAGAGCAGAAACGCAGGGATCCTGCAGCTCAGACATGAGGTGAGTCTGCACACAGCTCTAGCGAACATGCAGGACAGCAGACAAAACATGCGCATGCACATCACTCCAGGAGTTCTTGAGACAAACAGACATGGCAGACATGGCGGACGTGACACTGGTATCTTGGGTCAATTTTCTAAAACATGAGGAAGTATGGTGGAAGAGGACGTGGACGTGAGCGTGGGGGGCCACCTGGTACTGATGATGGTGGTGGTGCATCTGCTGGTAGTGCCAAAAACACAATAGCAGCTAAGGCAGGAGGTGTTGAGTCTGCGTCATGGTGTAGCTCTGGAAGGCCTGTAAGGCTCCATTGTCTGGGAGAAGGTAGACTGCTTTTAAAGCCGGAGAATCAGGAACTGTTTTTGGCTTACATTGCTGAAACAGCCTCCCGCTCTATCGCCTCCTCTTCTGAAGTTTAAAAAAATGCAAGCACTGAGTCGTAAGTGCAGGCTTCTGGTCAGGAGCAACCACTTTCCTTGTGTCCTTCACCCACACCAAAAGTGAAGGATGCGGCACCACACACTTCAGATTACTCCATGGACCTCTTTTCACATACCATGCCTGGGTTAATTAAAAATGGGGCCCATCATATACTGGAGTATTCAAAATGGGGGACATCTGACACTGGAGCATCATCTATGAGGCCCATCATATACTGGAGCATTCTAAATGGGGCAGATCAGACACTGGAGCAGCATCTATGGGGCACATGATACACTGGAGCATTAGAAATAGGGCCCACTATATATGGATCATTATTAGGGCCCATAAGACACTGGAGCATCATCCATGAGGCTCATCATACACTGGAGCATCATCCATGAGGCCCATCATATACTGTAGCATTCCAAATGGGGCAGATCAGACACTGGAGCAGCATCTATGGGGCACATGATACACTGGAGCATTACAAATGGGGCCCATTATATATGGAGCATTATTAGGGCCCATAAGACACTGGAGCATCATCCATGAGGCCCATCATATACTGGAGCATTCCAAATGGGGGACATCAGACACTGGAGCAGCATTTACGGGGCCAATTAGACACTGGAGCATTAGAAATCGAGCCCATTATATATGGAGCATTATTAGGGCCCATCATACACTGGAGCATCATCCATGAGGCCCATCATATACTGGAGCATTCCAAATGGGGCAGATCAGACACTGGAGCAGCATCTATGGGGCACATGATACACTGGAGCATTAGAAATGGGGCCCATTATATATGGAGCATTTTTAGGGCCCATAAGACACTGGAGCATCATCCATGAGGCCCATCATATACTGGAGCATTCCAAATGGAGACATCAGTCACTAGAGCAGCATTTACGGGGCCCTTTATACACTGGAACATTAGAAATGGAGCCCATTATATATTGAGCATTATTAGGGCCCATCATACACTGGATCATCATCCATGAGGCCCATCATATACTGGAGCATTCCAGATTGGGGACATCAGACACTGGAGCAGCATTTACGGGGCCCATTATACACTGGAGCATTAGAAATGGAGCCCATTATATGTGGAGCATTATTTGGGCCCATAACACACTGGAGCATTGTCCATGGGGACCATCATATACTGTGGCATTATGTGGAGCTCATCATATACTGTATGGAACATTATATGTGGCCAATTATTCTGTATAGAGAAATATATGCGGCTCATTATTCTGTTTGGCGCACAATGTGGTGGCCATAATGTCCTTTTTTTGAGCTATTGTACAATTTAAAATAGATCAGTCATGTCATGTAAGCAGTGAAGTATTTGTCATTGTACTATACCTATATTTCTGTGCCGTATCGGAGCATCATGAGTTGTGGTATGTGTTAAAGGGGCGCACTGACACTCTTTGGCCCAGGGCACACGAAACCTGGAGTCAGCCCTACCCCCTGTGACATCGGCGGTCGTGCCCGCCGATGCCTCATCAGCGACGGCACCCGCCGCCACTTCCTCTCACCTGCGCTCCTCCATCAGCACGTCCTCGCTCCCGGCCTCCAGCTTTGCTGGCGGTTGGCGTGTGACCTACTTCCTGGCAATAAGGTATTTCAGGCGTCCTCCCTATGGGGAAGACGCCTGATAATTGTGTGGCATCCCCGCGCTGTTCTGGCCGCTATAGTTCCACTATAGTTCACCTGCCTTGAGTTTCTCTTAGTTCCTCCTTGCTTAGTCTCTGTCCCCGTCCTGTTGCCGTTCCCCCTGTCTGCACTCCTTCGCCTCGTCCTGTCCATTCACCCCACTCAACTTCTCCTTGCCTATCATCTGGAATAGTTTCCCCTGGTCCGTCTCCTTCCTTCCTGCGTCTCTTGTCCTCTGCTCGGTCCGTTGCTATATCTGCCCCTTGGGGCTTCCACGTCTGCACTCCTTCGCCTCCTGTGGCACTCTCCTGCTGCCCCTACTGGTAATTGCTGCCTGGTTCCCTCCTCATCCGATACCCCCGTTCCAGTACCCTAGTCTCTGTTCAGTGTCCCTGTCCTTCCTCTGGCCTTGCTAGTCCTCCAAGCCATCCCTCTTGGTACCGGCTGTCGCGGCTCTGACCTCTGCGGTCCTGCCCCTAACGATCCCTGTATAGGGGTCAGTCATCACCTGGTGCGCTCGGCCCAGGGGCTCCAGATCCGCGACCCAGAGGGTCCACTCTTGGACGTTGTCTGCTCCTGAACGTCACCCCCCCACAACTTTAGCCAAATAACCCCCTGTTTTCAATGCGTAACTATTATTATGAAGTAAATTAAGGTTGACAAGCTTCAGTAATAAGAATTGATGTTTTTGGCATTGAAATGGGCACTGTAGGTGTGTTTACTGTCCTCCACTCCCTGCCGACTTTGCTTCCCCATTGACGTGCATTGGGTTTCATGTTTCAGTCGGTCTCCGACTTTTCCCTATAGTCGGCCGATTTCGTTTGACCCGACTTTTGAGAAAGTCGGGTTTCATGAAACCCGACTCGACCCTAAAAAAGGCAAAGTCGCTCATCTCTATTCACGTCTTTCATAAATCTTTGTTGAAAAGGTTTGTGGAGCCAGTAATTCCCATGGCTGAGCCCCCTGATCTTGTATTGGTTAAGGTTAATCTGGAATATGAAGTAGTGAAGGTATTGGATTCTCGTCTGGCTAGACAGAGACTCCAGTACTTGGTCAAGTGGAAAGGTTATGGTCAGGAGGATAATTCTTGGGTGTTTGCTTCTGACATTCATGCCGAGAGATTGGTTTGCGCCTTTCACCGGGCCCATCCTGATCGGCCTGGTGGCTTGGGAGAGGGCATAGCTACAGACTAACACATTGGTCACCACTGTGTTGGTCACTGATGACTATCCAGATACAGCAGAAATTATGGAAGCAGGGCAGGTGGGGATCTGAGCAGATTTGTAACGGGATTGTCAGGGTTCGGTAAAGTGAGTGTAATTATGGTTTTTATATTTTACATTCAATACACAAGGAAGGTGTTAGGAACGGCGGAACGCACTAAATAAAATAAATAATAAAGTGCGTTCGCCGCTCGGGGTCCACCGTGCAGAAGTTGTTATAACTGCTGCTGAGTAATGGCAGACGTGCTATATGGCGGTATAATGCGCATGGGGTTAAACGTCACCCAGGTGCGCAGAGCAATCACTGTTTAATCACAGAGATGCCAGTAGGGGTAAACACAAAAAGGCTGAGCCTGCTAGCGTCACAGATCTCAGATATATGCACACACGGTATCAGGTCACAGGCGCAGGACCAAAGGCAGAAGGAACTGCATCCGTTTAGACCTAACGTGTGTGCGGCGTCGCTACTGCGGGTGCCAAAGAGAGCTGCAACTGCAGCGTGGCGTAGGACACTGCCGCGAGATGATAGTGCCGTGAGGAGTAGCACAATCGGATGCTAGTGTAGAGGCGCGGTGTGCACAGTGGCCTAAGGCTAGCCACTGACTGGCACTGACTGCTGAACTAATTTCCTATCCACATGCATAATATCAGAGGGAAGGGGTTTCAAATGAGTCAGTCACCAGAATCATACATCTGTCACCATTCACACATCTAGCAAGTAATGTCTATACTAGCGCATGGCCGAATGGCCATGCGGTCCTTTTATAGCCGTGCGCTGCCGGGACCTTCCAGATCTCTGAGATGGACCAATCAGATCAGGGGAAGGACCTGAGCACGTGACTCCTGAGCTCCAATGGGAGATCGTCTCATGAGCATGCTCAGTGGAGCGGCAGTGGGACTTAGCCTCAGGAGTGACTTGCTGTAAAGCAGTATGTGAGGCTCTGGACTCCTGTTGTGTAGCTACAGGAATCCGATGCCTAACAGAAGGTTAGAGACCTAATTAATTTGAATCTTTCAAAGATATTATATAAAAATATCAAAATTATTAAAACATTGTGAGAAATGCTATAGAAACAACTTGAGAAGGCAAGTCAGTATGTTTTTACCCTATGAAATTGTGCTTAAAGGGGTGGTCAACTACTTGGACCACCCCTTATGAATCCTTATGTTTCCACCCAGTAAAATAATAACATCTATATTCAACTCTGGTGCTCTCACTGTTCCAGTGGTGTCGACACTGTCTCTCCCAGGGATCATGTGACATTATTATGTCACATAATCCTTGCAGCCAATCAGTGCTGGCTTCACCAATCCCTTGGAAAAATCAAGACATCCGGAGTTAGTGAGATCGGTGACTGCTCTCTCATTTCCTTTGGTTGCCAATTAGGAAAGGACTGTAAAGCCACTGCTGATAGGCCACTGGGATCATGTGACATAACAATATCACATTATCTCCGAAAGAGTGCTGACTGGAACAGCACCAGCATTGTAGGTGAGTATAGATGTTATTAGTTTACTGGGGAGAAACATAGGGATTGAAAATGAGTTTTCCAAGTAATGTGCCACCCATTTAGCACATTGAAGTCTCAATTGTTAACACAAGTGGGTATTTTATTAGGAACATGACCATTTTGACAAATCCTTACTATTCTTTTCAGGTTGGGAACATTTTACTGTAATAAAGCTCTAATTTTATGAATGTTTTCATTTAGTCAAATAAACATATAATCTGATTTCAGAATTTATTTACAATTTGGAAATGTAAGTAAGCAACCACGTGTATAATTACATCCAAATACAGGCTTTTCCATCTGAATTGGTTCTAAAAGAAACACTTCAGGCCAACTTACACACTCTCTAGCGAATAAATGAAAATAATAAGCTCTTATAGAGTAGTGAAACACGTCTTAAAAGTAGATGCCATTAAATAAAGAGTGCTTGTAAAATATATTTTTCAAGGAATAGAAAGCCATTTAACTAATTACATAACACTGGAATAAAAGAAAAGAAAACAGAAGCTAGGGCAAGTAATAAATCTGAAGAAATAATACAAATTTCCTATGTTCTCTCAATCATAACATTAGTTTAAAAGGATGTCTTCTAAAGCCCAGAAAAATTCAATTTGTGTTAGCAAGAAACATGTAGAAATATTAGCATTTGATGTAAACTCCCATAAGTGTTTTCAAACATGTACAGTATATAGCAAATCAATGGTAATACCATAAAATGGTTTGTGTTAGGCTAATCCATTTTTTTTCCTCCACGCAAGAGACTAAAGGCTACATTTTATAATAGATGCTAATAAGTAGCAGCTGGCACAGTGGGTATCAGTTTTAAGTACTTCATGCTATTGATTGTTTTGGAAGGTGTTATTCTGCATTATTTGAAAAACATTTTGACATAACTGGTCAAAAATAAATGAACATAAATCTCTATTCATCTTCTTTTTATTTACATCATGACTTGATCATTACAAAAGGCATATTAAAATTAGGACAACCAATTCTACGACTAAGGGCTATGGCCAGAAATGCGTAAGAATGCTACATGATTTTACAATTTGTCTGGACTACTTTTTTTTAAAAGCATGAAATAAAGAAGAATTTTTTTATTGAAATTCAGTTTGCTGATCCAATTTTCTTTTCTAATTAGCGATTTCCTCTACCTATATCTGCTGGAACCTCAAACAGCTTTCCTTTGAAAATAAAGCATTATTCATAGAATCATAGACTATTAGTCGGAAGGGACCTCAAGGGTCATTGTGTCCAACCCCCTGCTCAATGCAGGATTCACCAAACCATCTCAGACAGATGTGTGCTCTGATAGATTGTCATAAACTAACTTTGCTCTGATCCAGCCCCAGTCACCTTTGCCCCAATGATAGCCCTGGCCAAAATGCTGTGTTGTACCTGCCCAATGTGCCTGTCACATTAGCCAAGGTTACTGATCGGCTAAGCAGAAAAGCTTTTCAACAGATCAATAGTATAATGGTTTTACTGTCCAATCAGGGTCCCAGGTGCCCTATTTACAATAATTTCTCTAAGGCAGGGATCACACTATCGTGTGTGATGCGAGAAACTCGCACAAGTCTCTTGCATCAACACCTGGCACTGCTGCCGGCACTCAGGACCGGAGCTGTGGCTGCATAGAAATACATGCAGCTCCGGTCCTGAGTGCCGACGGCATGGTAGCGTGATCCCGGCCTAAGATTGTTATTCTGTGTCAACTGTTTTATTTTCTACAACCCCATTGCTCTATTTGGATTGTTATATTTTGGTTTTGACACGGGATTTCATTTGACCATTCTCCTGCATTAAGTTTAAACTAGAACTGCCTAACTACTCTTTATTTTTATTTTCCATCTGCCATATTGGACTCTGACTATCCTCACTGGTTATGACCCTGGTTCATTTAGTTTATTTTCTTAACTGGCTCCACCAGTCAACAGCATCTCTGCAAGTACAACCTGTGGGCCCCTGTAACTGAGGCCAAATCACTGTAAATTTTTAAAACTAGGGAGCTCCTTCTAACTTCTACACACATCATCTCAACCTCATGTGGGAGACAATAAGAAGTGTTGAGATACTGAATTACAAAGGATATGATCTTAGAGGCGGTTGGCTTAAAACGTAGCAGAGCAGAGAAGGGAAGGGAAGTCCTGTGAGGACTGGAGACTATGTGGGCAGATTAAGGACAGCCTTGTAAATTGTTGTTGGTAGTTTAAATTGCATTCATTGTGGAATTGTCAGCAAGTGAAGGGATTGGCAGATGAGAGAGACTGCAGTGTAGTGAGCCAAGATGTGGACAAATCAGGCAGCGAAGGACAGACAGGAAAGGTACAGAGTATTAGTCAGGAGGCCACAGACTAGAATTTTGCAATAGTCAAAGTTGTGGAGGACCATTGTATAAGACCAAAGGAGTGAAGAGTTTTGAGGCTGCTCACTGATAGGTGTCAATGTGAGAGTTAAAATTGTCAAATATGGCTGTAGAATTTCACCAGAGCGAAAGTGTAGAAGTCAGGTGGAGAAAAGATTGGTATATGAAGGCCTCTTGGAGGTTGAAGTGAATGTGGTTATGGACAGCTTAGATTTCAAAAGAAGGGAGCGTAAGGGTGTTTAAAGGAGGCATTGTAGCCGCCTCATCATCACCAGAGCTGCTGCACACCCAACCTTCTGTCTCTTCCCGACTATCCCGTAGAATGTAAGTCCGCAAGGACAGGGTCCTCTCCCCTCTGCACCAGTCTGTCATTGTAAATTTGTTTACTGTTAACAATATCTATAACTTTGTGTGTAACCCCCCTTCTCATGTGCAGCACCATGGAATTAATGGCGCTGCATAAATAAATAATAATAATAATTGTATTGAAGAAGCAGTTGACAGAAAGGAGAAGGCCAACTCGTCCACCATGTTTATTGCTAGGGCGAAGTGTGAGTGTGACTGAAGTGAAAGACACCATAACAGGGCATCAGTGGATAGTGTGTCAGATGTGTCAGCCATGTTTCAGTAAGGCCCAGGAAAGATAGATTGTGAGAAGTAAAAAGGTAATCAATCACATGGAGTTTGTTACAGATGGGCATTCCATAGTGCACTAGAGGGTTGGAGCAGTGGAGCGGGGTTCAGGAAAACAGATTTTAGGTTAGAGAGGGTACAGGGATTTCTAGTGACTGCAGAGTGATAGGAAGGAGAAATTTTGGTAGGTATTAGATGCATATGTCCAAGATTGGGATATATATATCCCCAACAGTGAGGAGAAGCAGAGAGGCTAGATTGGCTATGTAGTGTAGTGTTATGGGCTTGCGGAATGCACCAAATAATATAAGATGGTATAGAGGTGCGTTCGCAGCCTGGGGTCCACCGTGCAGAGATGTTAACTGCTGCTTGGTAATGGCGGAGCACTAACTAGACACAGGCGGGTTAACCGCTGACCCGGTGTGTACAGGAGTGAACTCAGTTACCTCACTGAGCCGCTGGAACAAGTGCGAGAATCTGTTTATCCTCACAGGACTCAGCAGGAGAGCACTAGAGCTAAGGCACAGGACTCTGCCCCAAGGACACAGTGTTAGAGCCCCTCTAGTCCCACTAATGCTCAGCACCGCAACAGCGATTTATAGACTGACACTTATAGAATGCTGTGCCCTGTTAGCAGTCACAGGTTGCAGCAGAACATTGCTTACCGCGCTATGAGTGTACAGTGCAGCTCTGGCGAACACCAGTAACCAGACTAAGGTGAGGCCTGGAAAGTGCATAGGACTCGACGGCGCCGCCCTAACGAATGCTGGAGTACCTGCAGTAGCGTAGTGCCTTAGGTAGAGTGGCGCAGTCTGACGCTAGCATGTGTGAGGAGCTGAGAGCACTGCGGCGCTAGGCAGTGCCACAACTCGGCGCTGACTCAGAATGCTAAACCCTACCAACATGCGTATCAAAGGGAGGGGGTTTCATAATGAGACATTCAGCGGTTCACAAGCATCCATTATCACACACATCACTACCAATTACTGTCTATACTAGCGCATGGCCGTGCGGCCATGTGGCTCTTTTATAGCAGCAACCCTCCGGGACCTTCCTAGTGGTCCAATGGGAGCAGCAATAGGACCTGAGCATGTGACCTCAGACCTCCAGCGAGAGGACTTCCCATGGGCATGCTCAGTGGGCCAAAAGAAGGACTTAGTCCCAAGAGCTTCTTGCTGCTGACTACTGCAAGTTACTATAGCTGAACCCCAATTGGCTGCAGTAACCAAGCCAACAGCAGTAGACTGAGCACGATGCCAGGAACAACGTCTTTGCTGAGCAGGCTCCTCTGCAGCCAGAGAGGAATGGGAGACCGAAGAGGGAAAGGTTTGGGATTCTTCCTATGCAGAGGCAGGAACCCAATGCCTAGTCTGACACTTTGGCTTGACTTCCATGGCAGTTGCTGGTGGGTAAAGGTCTCTGTACTTTAACCCCTTAATGACCGAACCAATTTTGACCTTAATGACTAAGCCAAATTTTACAATTCTGACTAGTGTCACTTTATGAAGTTATAACTCTGGAATGCTTCAACAAATCCCACTGATTCTGAGAATGTTTTTTCAAGTCATATTGTACTTTATGATATGATAGGGGTAAAACTTCTTCTATATGACTTGCACGTGAATTTGTTAAAAAAATAGAAATTAGATAAAAATTTAGAAATGTTCAAACTTTTAATTTTTATTCCCTTAAATCAGAAATTTATGTACACAAAATATTTCACAAATAACATTTCCAACATGTCTACTTTACATCAGCACAGTTTTTGAAACATTATTTTTTTGTTAGGAAGTTACAAAAGTTTAAAATTTGACCAGCGATTTTTAATTTTTAGGGACCACATAATATTTGAAGTGACTTTGAGGTGCCTATATGACAGAAAGTGCACAAGAGTGACACCATTCTAAAAACTGCACCCTCAATGTGCTCAAAACCACATTCAAAAAGTTTATTAACCCTCTCGATGCTTCAGAGGAACTAAAGAAATGTGGAAGGAAAAAATTAACAAAAACATTACTTCAGACCCAAACTTTTTATTTTTACAAGGGTAAAAGGAGAAAATGAACCCCAAAATTTGCTATGCAATTTCTCCTGAGTACGCCGATACCTTATTTGTGGTGGAAATCTACTGTTTGGGTGCACAGCAGAGCTCGGAAAGGAAGGAGCACCATTTGACCTTTTGAATTTAAAATTTGGTGGAATAATTAGTGGATGCCATGTCGCCTTTGGAGAGCCCCTGATGTGCTTAAACAGTGGAATCCCCCACAAGTGACCCCATTTTGGAAACTAGACCCCTCAAGGAATGGAATGAATTTAGATGTGTTGAGAGCACCTTGAACCCCCAGGTGCTTCACAGAAGTTTATAACTGTATCTAAACAGTGAAAAAAACCCACAAGTGACCCCATTTTGGAAACCACACCCCTCATGGATTTTATCCATGGGTATAGTGAGCATTTTGAACCCACAGGTACGACATAGAATTTGATAAGATTAGGTTATCATATTCAATATGCCGTCATTAGTGTTGTGCGCAAGTACTCTCTACTCCAGTTTGCATTGGGTGCTCCGGTATGCACCAAATATCGCGTGCTCAATTGACATGCTTGAGTCCCTGCTCCACATGTTTTGCAGCTGTTATACACCCCAAAAAAAACATTCGGGATCCACAATACTTTGTACATACCCGAGCACCTGATGCAAACTTGAATAGCGAGCACTTGCACTCAACATTAGCCATCATATCGTCTTTTTTTTACTTTTGAAAAACCTCCAATTCTAACCCAAACTGTAAGGGTGTGTGCACACGTAAGCGTTTTTTTTGTTTTTTTGTAAGCATTTTTTTACTGGCAAAAAACGCTTAAAAACCGCTTATAAGAAGCATCCCATTCATTTTAATGAATTCTGCACTTTTTGTGAATATTCATGCGCTTTTTCCGTGAAAAAAATGCATCGTGGTAAAAAACGCAGCATGCTCATTAATTTCACGGAAAAATCCGCATTTCTAACTATTTTCTATGAGACTGGGGCCGTTCCGGAAAAAAACGCATAAAAAACGCGCATTTTTTGGGAAGGAGTCCGGTTTTCATGCAGAAATTTTCTGCATACGTGTGCACATAGCCTAATACGTCATTTTTTTGGGGGGTCCCCCTATTTTAATAGCCAGTAAAGGCTATGCAGACAGCTGCGGGCTGATATTCATAGCTTGGGAAGACCCATGGGTATTACCCCCTTCCCAGGCTACAAATATTGGCCTCCAGCCATTGGCTTTCCCCCTCTGGTGCAGAAAATTGCGCGGGAGCCCACGCAATTTTTTTCCCCGTTTAAGGCCGGGGTCATACTTTATGAGAAAATCGCACGAGTCTTGCACCCCAATACCCGGCACTGCAGCCGGCACTGCCGCCGGCACTTGGGACCGGAGTGTGCTGCTGCATGTATTTCTATGCAGCTGAACCCTCTAATCTGAGTGCCAGCGGCAGTGCCAGGTATTGAGGTGCGAGACTCGTGCGAGTTTCTCGTAAAGTGTAACCCCGGCCTAACATAGATTTTTTTCTATACAGTATCTATCTCATTCCTTCTATCTGTCTATCTATCTATCTATGTATCTATCTATCTCATTCCTTCTATCTATGTATGTATCTATCTATCTATCTATCTATCCATCACATATCTATCCCATATCTATCTATAGATAGATAGACATGGGATAGATAGATAGATAGATAGATAGACATGGGATAGAAGATAGAAATAATGAGATAGATTGATAAATAGAAGGAATGAGATAGATATATAGATAGATATATCTATATAGATCTTTCTATAGGTATCTATCTATATATCTATCTATCTATCAGATGTATCGATAGATAGATATATCATCTTTCTATCCCATATCTATCTATCCATCTATCTATCTGTCTATCTGTGTGTGTAAAGGAGTGTGGGTTGGACAAATGCAAAACAGGAGGTTGGACAAGAAATGACATCACAAATCTTTTTTTTTTGTTAAATAACATATCTGTATTTAGGTTAAAAAAATGCATACAATCCGCATCAAAAGCGCATCAGAAATGCACAGCTTTTTACCTGCGTTTCTGCCAAGAGGTGCAGATTCTGTGCAGAAATTTCTGCAGGCAAATCTGCAACGTGTGCACATACCCTTAAATTTGCACCAAATCTGCAAGTCAAAAATAAGCAAAGTGTGCATGAGACTTCAGAATTCTCATTCACTTTGTTGCTATCAGGAACCCCTTCAGGTTTTGTGACTAATATGCGCAGAATTAAACACAGGAAAAAATCTGCAAGGTGTGCACAGGCCCTTACAGTGCACTCACTTAACCCACCCATTGAATAAACTAGAAAAACACTTCAAAGACATCAAAATCAGCAGAATACACTGGACAATGAACAAGCAGGTATGATTGGAAGATCTGAGCGCTAGCAAATCAAGACGATAATACAGTCTGTGAACATACAATTAGTACAAGATAAGTAATCACACAGTGCAGTAAAATCAAATGACTGGCACTGCTTCAGACACACAAACACTTTTCACTCCTTAGGAAACAGAATAAAAAGAACATAATAAATCCAGTGAAGAAAGAAATGCGGAGTGGCACTTAACAGCCCAGTTTATCTTTTTATTTTTATAAACGGCATCAATATATTGCGGGTGGAAGAGTTCACGCTAGCCGACCCCCACAATATGTCTGGGATGTTTCTGAAATAAAAAAGACAAACTGGACTGACGAGCGTACATTTCTTTTATATTGGACAAAGTAAGAAATTCTATTTATTTACAAAAATAAACTCAGTTTTGCTAAATAATTCTTGATATAACCTACTGTTTGCAGGCAATATTTGCTATGCTCATAAACTCCATGTCAAGTGTAAACCAGATTTACGTTGGAAACCTAGTTCCTTAATTGTGATTGAGAATTTTTACTTGGACACTTTATGGCATTTAGGAGTGAAAAAAAGACGTTACTGCATTTTATCAGTAAGTGTATTATGCAGAAACACTTTTAGCTCCTTCTCTTTATAGGCTGGGAATCTGAGGGACTATATCATCAATATGAATAAAAAATCCAGAAAAGAAGGGGTTAAATCAATAAAACTCACCACTAAAAGGTATACTCCAACTAACACGTACAACCAAAAGAAAAAGGAGTTCAAATACCCGTATAAAATACTGATTTTATTAATTAATGTCAATTAAAAATGTTTTCCAAAGAAAACACACTATCATAGTGCTGGGCACTCTTGAGCAATGACCTTGGGTATTATCAACTGTAATATAGTTATATCACCATAAATATGGCCTCGTACAGATCCTAAAATTGCCAAGTTAACAATTCCAGCACAAAATAAAATCTCACCCAAATTGGTCCTGGTAAATGGTCAGAATGTGCAGCCCCAACGCGCGTTCCATGTGGGCTTCCTCAGGGGGCTATATATATATATTGGGTGAGATTTTATTTTGTGCTGGAATTGTTATCTTGGCGATTTTAGGATCTGTATGGGGCCATACAGTTGATAATAACCAAGGTTATTGTTTAAGAGTGCCCAGCACTATGATAGTGTTATAACAGGTATACACATTTCTATGAAAGCTTTATATTCTCTTAATCCCAAGTCCATACAACTATGTAAATGTGTTAGATTCATGGTCATGTGTCCTTCACTTTGTTAATTTTTATGTAATAAATATTTTTTATTCTTTGGAAAAAAAATTTATTGACATTAATAAAATCAATATTTTATACGGGTATTTGAACTCCTTTTCTTTTGGTTGTATATATCATCAATATGTATGTTTGATTTTTACATTGTTGGAAATGATTGCCATTACTGAAATGCAGATAGAAGCCATGTACTTGACAATTTCTATATCTATCCACAGTGAAAACATGAGATTTTTTTTCCCCCATGAGCAGCAGTGTTTTTCAATAGATAATAGAAAAAAAGGCAATATAAATGTCTCCCAGTGTCTTTACAAAGCTATTTTGTTTCTGTCACTTAACAATCTCTGTTTTTTACCTCCTGCTTGCTCTCTGAGTACACTTAAAAGAGTCAATGAATAACAATGTAGAGGTTAATTATTGACACTCCATGATTCAATCACTTTCCTCATCTTAGGGGCAATAGCCATGCATTGTATTTTTATATTCTGCGCAATTATTACAAGACTACCAGGCGACCTGTTTTTAAAAGCACAACGTGAGATGAAAGACGTAGGGTGTGTAAAAAAGTTATATTATAGGGTAGATCATAAAAATTACAGTGTATTATAATGATCCCACAAATAGACATATTTATAAATTTCATAATAAGTATTTATAGTAATGTGTCTACATTACATGCTGTGTGATTGTGAGATTGTATTATGTATTTAAAGGGAAACCCTAGTATGACCACAATAAAATGCAGACAAAGCATTTGTGAAACGAGCATTGAGTCTTTTGTGGTTGGGTTCTCTATTACTATTTATACTCTATTTTTACCAACCAGTCTGATTTCATTTGTGGGATACATTAGTTAGTAGCCCAAGCTTTATTATTGCATGAATGCAGATACTTGGCTCAGCAGGTGGCCAGCCATACTAGCTAGTATCCAAGCTCATACAAGATGACCTCTTGTGGAACCCATGCTGTGAAAAGCAAGAGCAAGCTCAGAGAAGAGCTACCAGGATAGTGAGTGGACTATGAAGTATATCCTACAAGGAACTGTTAAAGGATCTTGGAATGATTAGCTTGCACAAAAGAAGGCTAAGAGAAGACTTAAAGGCATTGTCCGGTCCAAACCGATATGTTTGCAGACACTCTGCTTGACTGTAAGCTTCTTAATTCCCCCAGTGCTCGAACTATGTGCTGTGGAGATTTTCTGGTTTCTGTGTCGGGACTTGAAGGTATGTGTGAGTTATACATACTCTCTGCCAGTAAGCGTGGCCTCTCTTCCATACAATTGTCTACAAATATCTGAAAGGATATCACAAATTAGAAGGGTCATTCTTATTCTCATTTGCATATGGAAACACAAAAAAGGGGGGAGGAACGAATCCAGAAAAACAACCAATGTTCATAGTATAATATTGCTTTATTTAATGGGAGGGCTAGGAACAATAAAACATGCTAAAATGCTGATTAATCATCACCATAGATAGGGGCACAATGGATCATGATTGCCAAATATATAAAAAATAGTCATGCAAGAACATATGCCAAAAGAGCGATATATAACCAGGCAGCCTATTTAGAGAGTTATACGGGACAATTAAGAATATACCAGGGCCATAAGTACATTCAGGCCAACCAATAAAGAGCATACATGGGAGCAAAAACCCCAAAATAACTGGCACATATATATACACTGGTAGACGCAAGTGCGGGCAAACAGAGGGCCCACATGCCCGCCCCAATGCGCGTTTTGGAACACCTTCATCAGGGTGACGAAGAGAGTTACAATAGCCGAGACGAGAATGAATAAGAGAAACAGTAAGAGTTTTTGCGGAGTCAAAAGTAAGAAAATGTCGAATTCTAGAAATGTTTTTGAGGTGCAGGTAACAAGAGCGAGCCAGTGATCGGATGTGGGGGACAAAGGAAAGCTCGGAGTCAAGTATGACCCCAAGAGAGCGGGCATGTTGCTGGGGAGTAATAGTGGAACCACACACGGAAATGGCAATGTCGGGTATAGGTACATTAGTAGCAGGAGGAAACACAAGGAATTCAGTCTTTGACAGGTTCAGTTTCAGATATAGTGAGGACATGATGTTAGACACAGCGTTTAGACAATCGCCGGTGTTTTCTAGAAAGGCAGGCGTGATGTCAGTAGAAGAAGCATATAATTGGGTGTCATCAGCATAGAGATGGTACTGGAAACCAAATCTACTGATTGTTTGACCAATAGGGGCAGTGTACAAAGAGAAGAGGAGGGGGCCTAGGACTGATCCTTGAGGAACCCCAACAGCAAACGGAAGATGAGAGGAGGAACATGTGGGCCCCCACGTGACCGGATGCCTATAGCTCTCAGACGCCGGCAGCAGAAGGCAGTCAGTGCGCTGCGCAGACGCAAATCAAAGTGAGGGCAGCCGCGGCATATTAGAAGTGGGCAAAGCATTCACAAAAATAGAGGCACATAGAACATACACAGAGCAGCAGCGCATTTCCACAGAATGGCAACAGTAGACAATAAACACATGTCATTCATAATAAGATATAAAGGAGCAAAAATATTAAATGCCTACATATTAGGACGTGCAGCGGTGCCACTGTAAATAGGGGGCAGTACAGGATGTTGGCAAACAATTAACAAAAAACATAAATAATACAAAATAAGGTATTTACCCCAGTGTAATGCCATAATACATTTTTGTTACTTTGTATTGTTTATGCTGCTGCTGGCATCTGAGAGCTATAGGCATCCGATCAAATGGGCCCCCCCATGTTCCGGATATCACTGCTCTATTTTCGCTGTGCCTGAATGGTTTGTTGTGCATTGCCCGGGCAGCAGATGACCACTTCTGGTTTCGGGGCTTGTTGTCGTTCCGGTTTATGCCCTTTTTAAACACCGTCTTTCTGCTCTATACCGCGCCCCCTGATGAAGGTGTTCTGAAACGTGCGTTGGGGCAGGCACGTGGACCCTCTGTTTGCCAGCACTTGTGTCTACCATGTAATATATATGTGCCAGTTATTTGTGGGTTTTTGCTCCCATGTTTGCTCTGTATTGGTTTGTCTGAATGTATTTATGGCCCTGGTATATTTTTAATTGTCCTGTATAACTCTCTAAATAGGCTGCCTGGTTATATATCGCTCTTTTGGCATATGTTCTTGCATGACTATTTTTTATATATTTGGCAATCTTGATCATGCCCCTATCTATGGTGATGATTAATCAGCATTTTAGCATGTTTTATTGTTCCTAGCCCTGCCAATAAATAAAGCAATTTTATACTATGACCATTGGTTGTTTTTCTGGATTCGTTCCTCCCCCCTTTTGTCATGTGAATTTTTGACAACCGGTCTTATTCTAGTCCATGGTATTTTACGGTTGTGGGATATTAACTACAATTGTACTTGGTATGACATTGATTATACTGTCCCACATGACTTATATACCTATTGTCACGCTCGCGCCTAGGCTGATTGGCGCGAGCCGGGGGGTTGTGGCCTCACTGTGCCACAAACCAGACTACCCTGGAAGGGGCGTGACTACGGCAGCTACCTCGGTCTTCAGTGGAGCCTCTGATGGTGAGGTCAGGCTTGTGCGGCAGGTATTTGCTGGGTGCCACTCCAGGGTGGTGTCTGGCTGTGGCTGCTGATCCCACTCGGGAACAGGACACCTGGACAGGTGCGAGTGACAAGCAGGCTGAGGCACAGGGCAAGCGGCCACAGCTTGAGACACAAGGCAAGCGGGCACAGCTTGAGACACAGGGCAGGCGGGCACGGCTTGAGACACAGGGCAGGTGGGCACAGCTTGAGACACAGGGCAGGCGGGCACGGCTTGAGACACAGGGCAGGCAGGCACGGCTTGAGACACAGAGCAGGCGGGCATGGTGTGCGAAGGAACAGGTAGGGTCCTGTTCACACAGCAGGAGCGGGTACTGGCTGCAAGGAATGGAATAAGACAAAAGCAGGAGTGCGGAGTAGGCGGAGCCGCAGGAGTGTGGAGTAGGCGGAGCCGCAAGAGTGCGAAGTAGGCGGAGCCTGCAAGAGTGCAGAGTAGGCGGAGCCTGCAAGAGTGCGGAGTAGGCGGAGCCTGCAAGAGTGCGGAGTAGGTGGAGCCTGCAAGAGTCCGGAGTAGGCAGAGCCTGCAAGAGTCCGGAGTAGGCGGAGCCTGCAAGAGTCCGTAGTAGGCGGAGCCTGCAAGAGTCTGGAGTAGGCGGAGCCTGCAAGAGTGCAGAGTAGGCAGAACCTGCAAGAGTGCAAGGTAGGCAGAGCCTGCAAGAGTGCGAAGTAGGCGGAGCCTGCAAGAGTGCAGAGTAGGCGGAGCCTGCAAGAGTGCAGAGTAGGCGGAACCTGAAAGAGTGCAAGGTAGGTGGAGCCTGCAAGAGTGCGGAGTAGGCGGAGCCTGCAAGAGTTCAAGGTACAGACAGGGAGGACACAGGGAACGACACAGCAGGGAACGGAACCACAGACAAGGAGACTGACAGACAGAGGTAAGACAGAGTTCAGACAGAGACAGTACAAGACCAGGTAAAGGGACCCAAGGATACAGGGACCAGGATATTCTGCCTCCTGGAGGGCGAGCAAAGAAGTACCAGGCAAGTACTCAGACAAAGCTAGGACAAGACAGGGACCAGGATATAAGCCTCCTGGCGGGCACTCAGAGTGTACTAGAAATGCTAGGAGTAAAGCATCTCAAGGAAGGCAAGACAAAGGACAGGGCCTGGCTTCCTCAGTAGCAAGGAGCTAACTGAGTATAGACATTGCGCAGGCAAAGGTTAGTGGATGTGGCGACCCTATATAGTAAAGGGCTCCAGGTGATTGGTTGGGGACAGATTAGACCGCTGCACCCTGACTGCATAAGAAGCAGAGAGGTCAGGTGCCGCCCTCTATACACACAGGAAACATGGAGAGCAAGCAGGAAAACAAGAGGCATAGCGCATGGAGCTGGCAGCAGACAGAAATCACCGCATGACCTGGAGCAGTGAGTAAGTTGGTGTGCGGGGATGGGAGGCCATGCAGTGATGCCAGCAGGGTTGTTACACCTATGTTCACTACCTTTCTTGTTTGTTATATGGAAACACGAGAAGCAATGGAATGAAGCTTAAAGGGAGAAGATACAGATTAGGTATTAGAAACAAGTGGAACAGGGTGCCACGAGAGGTGGTGAGTTCTCCATCAATGGAAGTCTTCAGAGGCTGGACAGACATCAGTCTGAGATGGTTTATTGAGTCCTGCTTTGAGCAGGGGGTTGGACATGATGACTCCGGAGGTCTCCTCCAATGCTAACATTCTATGATTCGATGATTCTAAAAGTCTGCATGGCACCATTCCTCAATAATTCTTCCTTCCAAGTCATGAATAAATTGACTACTATGTGTTGCCAGTTGGAGGTGAGTCCTCACACAGTTTGACAGTGTTCAATTGATGCGGACAATGCCATACTGTGGAATAAGACAAAATAGAAGCGCTCAATGGTGAAGTCCTGGTGATTAGAAACAGGGAAGACTTGTTGGAATCTGTTCACTTGGTGGAGTTGTGAAGGTTAGGCACAACTCTGTTGAGAGTAGCAATGAAGTGGTTTTCCTCATATAGACTGCTGCTCCTCGTGCTAAAGCTGACAAAATAACTCATTAAAGCAACAGCAAGGCAGAAAGTAAGAAAAAAAACCTTGTGGTTGGCACTGTTACAATGAAGATAAGGATGAGAAGATATATAACAACAACAAAAATGTATTAAATGATAGCAATGCGTTTCAAAATCGATGTGATCAGTCTTTTTCTATATCTTCTCATCCTTGTCTTCATAGTGTCAGCTCCCACCACAACTTTTTTTTTCATATATTTTGCCTCGCAATTATACTGTGGAATGACACACGCTCTTCATAGTGGGAATGGTAACATGCAGACTCTTAGAAAAGCAGGGCCTCACAAAACGGCCATTGCCTCTGTGCAACTATTTGTTCTGATGTAATATGGATATAATGTTAAAAGGCTCGGACTGGTGATTGCCACTGAGATTATCTCTTTATTTTGGCACTGTTTGGGTATGCTGAATGAAGTTAAGCACCATATCAAAGAGGTTTTTCAATTTCGAACGTGTTGCGCATGGTCACTACCACTTGTGACAATATAAGGCAGTGCTGGTTGCAAACAAGCTCTGTTTGATGAATGTAGCTTCATTTTAGTTGTTGAAGCTTTTGAAATGGGAGCTGAAAGAAAGCAAATAACCAAAAAGTTGGAGAATGTTACAGAACATCTAAAATTAATAAAAAGCAGAAATGATTTATTTTGTTAAAGGTGTGAAAAGACGCACAAAAGAATCTAGTAGTCACAAGGGCATTTTATCATCCTAAGAAATAATCGGTATAATGGCAATGTTAACTGAAGAATGGTGCATTTGGATTGGCAGACTTGTATCTTCGACTGTAATTTTTAGAATGGAACTATTGAGTAAAAACTCACAATTATGAATGTTCAAATAAGAAAATTCCAGGGGAAATTATGACTTTATTATGACTATATTGCAATGTAATTTCAGACAGGTACAAATATGTGAAATTCATGAAATAAACGGCAGTACCACAATATGAAAGGTCACATTTTAACATGCTTGCTCTTCATGGGATCAAATAAGTATACTCTTATGAGTATAGCATAATAAATATCCACAAATCTTTAAAAAGATCAATAACCTTTATTGCTAAACTGGAATGTCAACTTGTTAACAGCTTCTGATGTTGTTATGGAAAATGGGGATTTTTCTGTGCAAGGAGACAATGATTGTTGTTGTGTGTATTGCACTACTAGATTCCATAAACCTACTTGCACTGGGTTCATTAGGAAAGCGGTAGAACCTATGGCATGGCATATTGCATGTTCATGTACATGTAATTTTACTGGGAATCAATCTACAAGAAAATTTGGGCATGAGAAAGTGCAAGAGGTTGTTTGACAAACACAGCTTAAATCTGGCCACTGGTGCAGTGGTGAATTATTCTTAATTATGCCAGACTTATTGTTCCTTTGTTCAGTAGGTCAAGGAACATGACATGACATGATCATGCCAGTCTGTCTGTTGACCTCCAATGTATGTTAATTTTTGAAATGCCTGCTGAGTATGTATTACATCAGCCCCTTGCTTTGTACTAGTCTGCAAAACTTGAGGGTCAAATAAGCAGGCTAATTCAACAATAAATCAATGAGGGATTACTTTCCACCACCTTCCCCCAATCCTGTGGGAGCATGGCCTGAAATAAGACATGTGAAGTATTAAAGGGCCTGAGTGTATCAAAGAAGAGACTCTACAGAATATCAGCCAAGGAAGCACGGCTCCAGCTGGTAGAATGCATATCTGCTCCACTGCCCATCACCGAACCCACAAAGATGTTTGAAGAACACAGGTTGGGACAATCAGGCCACCTGGCCACAAACCTCGCTGCTTGGGCTGCTCCCTAACCTTGCTGCTACCTCTTCTCTGTGGGTGTACGCCTGAAGTAGACAAGGTTCTAATCCCTGGAAAACAAGCGGAAGGGGGAGACTCTGTCATTTGCACCATGTTGTGTACTTGCTGGGAGTGTACTATACAGTATGTTGTTGACTGTTGGTGATGCAATACAGTATTACTGCTGTGCATTACCCTCGCGCTGTGCTATCTGAGTAGTTTTCTGGCCACAGGGAAGGAGCATGGGCATTCTGTGAGATGAGTCCTGGCCCATGTTGTCTTTGTAAAAGCAACCAGGCCAGCAGATAGGAGCATGCACTCTCATGTCTCACCAGTTTCCATCAAGGTTTGAATGATTTATTTATTCATTTTACTCACTTATGAAGCGCCATGGATTCCACAGCTCTTTTCAGACATTATCATCACTGTCCATATTATGTCCATATTGGTGCTCACAATCTAAATTCCCTATCAGTATGATTTTGTAGTTTGAGAGGAAACTGATAACACGGAGGAAACCCACACAAACACAGGGAGAACATACAAACACCTTGCAGATGTTGTCCTTATTGGGATTAAATCCAGAATCTCAGTGCCGTAAGGATACAGTGCCAACCACTGAGTCACCGTGCCACCCTCTTTAATACACTTTAAGTGTATGTGTTGGAGTAGGGAAAAAAATTACAATTCTCCTTAGATTAGTGTATATGGAAATATGATGAAGTGCAGCTAGGAATTGTCTATCTAACCCAGTGTGCTAGGTTTGTTACTAACTCTCTAGGTGTCTTATATATTTTCTCTCTCTGCTCAGTTTGCTATCTTTCCCTTGTGGAATGCTAGTAATAAGTTTAGCACTCAAAGCCAATCAGATCCTTCACGTTTCCGTTCCCATTTCTTTTAACAGTAAGCAAGATCAAGGAAAAAGAGAAATTGCAGCATCACCCCTACAGCTCCTCTTTAGCATGTACAGGGCCTGTAGGTGTTTTAACATTTCTGTAACTAATGGATATTGCATTTAACAATCTTAATTCCATACTTATCCTGGCTAACTTAAGAGAAACTAGAAAAATTTAGCATCTGAAAATTTGTCAAATAGATCAGATATAAAGTTCAAATTTAAATTACTTTTATATAAATCATTTGGATATTTTTTTCATCATGATTTGTAATGATACAAAGTTCGATTTCTTTAATGTAGAACATCATTCCAATTTTCCTATGCACAAACTTGTAAAAATTGAATCTGCCTGGTAATACTGGTAATCCAATCTGTGTACATCTGTACTACTACTGATCACAATTACAGCCATATAAACACTTACTTCAAGATTTAGCAACAGGCAGCTGTGTACAACAAAACCTTCAAGGAATAACTGCACTAGTATATGGCAACTAGTTAAAGGGGATTGCTGACGATAAAAGGGGGGTGCCTAGTATAGAGATAAAATTAAGTTTTGTTAGGTCAAAAATACATAATAAAAACTATATGTGTGTAAAGTGGCACAGAGCAGTAGTTGAGACTGAGTTGCTGTCCAGTTTTGCTCTGGGACTTTACAGACAAGATGTGTGGGGTGCATCACACTCACTTGTAGCTCGCAAACCTTCACTGCCTCCAGTGGCCACCTGCCTCTCTTGTAATTCCATGTTCCCCTGGGCCTGCTTCTTGGTACTTGACCCGAGTACTAGGCTCCGAACACTGCTGGAATGTACACTACCGTTTAAAAGTTTGGGGTCACCCAGACAATTTTGTGTTTTCCATGAAAACTCATACTTTTATTAATCAAATGAGTTGCCAAATGAATTTAAAATCTAGTCCAGACATTGACAACGTTTGAAAAACCTTTGAGATAATAATTTTCTCCTTCAAACTTTGCTTTTGTCAAAGAATGCTCCCTTTGCAGCAATTACAGCATTGAAGACATATGGCATTCTAGCAGATAATTTGCCGAGGTAATCTAAAGGACTTTCACCCCATGCTTCCAGAAACCCCTCCCACAAGTTGGTTTGGCTTGATGGGCACTTTTTGCGTGCCATACGGTCAAGCTGCTCCCACAACAGCTCAATGGGGTTGACATCTGGTGACTGCCCTGGCCACTCCATTACAGATAGAATACCAGCTTCTTGCTTCTTCCCTAAATAGTTCTTGCATAATTTGAAGGTGTGCATTGGGCCATTGTCCTGTTGTAGGATGAAAATGGCTCCAATCAAGCACTGTCCACAGGTATGGCATGGCATTGCAAAATGGAGTGATAGCCTTCCTTATTTAAAATCCCTTTTACCTTGTACAAATCTCCCACTTTATGAGCACCAAAGCAACCCCAGACCATCACATTACCTCCACCATGCTTGACAGATGGAGTCAGGCACTCTTCCAGCATCTTTTCAGTTGTTCTGCATCTCACAAGTGTACTTCTCTGTGGTCCAAACACCTCAAACTTGGATTCATCTGTTCATAACACTTTTTCCAATCTTCCTCTGTCCAATGTCTGTGTTCTTTTGCCCATATTAATCTTTTCGTTTTATTAGCCAGTCTCAGATATGGCTTTTTCTTTGCCACTCTGCCCTGAATGCCAGCATCCCGAAGTCGCCTCTTCACCGTAGACGTTGACACTGGCGTTTTGCGTGTACTATTTAATAAAGCTGCCAGTTGATGACCTATGAGTAGTGTTGAGCATTCCGATACCGCAATTATCGGGTATTGGCCGATATTAGCTGTATCGGAATTCCGATACTTAGTTCCGATACTTTTTTCATATCGAATACCGGAATCGGAAGTTCCCATAATGCTATGAGCCTGCTCGATTTGATTCAGCCAATGGGAATCCTCAGAAGTGTGGGCACATCCTGTTAGGCATGTAGGCATGTTAACTATTGGCATGGCTGTGATTGGCTGCTGAAATGATGTCATGATGCACTAGCATTCTGAATAGGACCTGTGCACAATATATACCGTATGGGAATAAACATGCTAGAAATAGGAGGAAACCACTATGGCTAAATAGTGCTGTAAGGGGAGCAATAAGAGATAAAAATAAAGCATTTAGAGAATTAAAGCAAGTAGGTAGTGATGAGGCATTAACTAAATACAGAAGATTAAATAAATTCTGTAAAAAGCAAATCAAAACAGCAAAGATTGAGACAGATAGACTCATTGTCAGAGAAAGTAAAAATAATCCCAAAATATTCTTTAACTACATAAATAGTAAGAAGCTAAAAAATTATAATGTTGGTTCCCTTAAAAATAGTCTGGGTGAAATGGTGGAGGAGGATGAGGAAAAAGCCAATATGCTAAATGACTTTTTTTCAACAGTGTTTACTCAAGAAAATCCCATGATGGATAACATGATCAGGGATAAAAATTGTCCATTAAATGTCACCTGCTTAACCCAGCAGGAAGTATGGCGGTGTCTAAAAATCACTAAAATTGACAAATCCCCGGGCCCGGATGGGATACACCCCCGAGTACTGCAGGAATTAAGCACAGTCATAGATAGACCATTATTTTTAATCTTTAAAGATTCCATAATAACAGGGTCTGTACCACAGGACTGGCGTATAGCAAATGTGGTGCCAATATCAAAAAGGGGACAAAAACTGAACTTGGAAATTATAGGCCAGTAAGTTTAACCTCAACTGTGGGTAAAATCCTGGAGGGTTTTCTAAGAGATACTATACTGGAGTATCTGGAGAAGAATAAACTTATGACCCAATATCAACATGGGTTTACAAGGGACTGTTCCTGTCAGACTAATCTGATAAGCTTTTATGAAGAGGTAAGTTCCGGACTGGACCAAGGGAATGCAGTGGACGTGGTGTATATGGACTTTTCAAAAGCTTTTGATACGGTGCCACACAAAAGGTTGATACATAAAATGAGAACAATGGGGATAGGGGAAAATATGTGTAGGTGGGTTAAGAGCTGGCTCAGGGATAGGAAACAAAGGGTGGTTATTAATGGAGCACACTCGGACTGGGTCACGGTTAGCAGTGGGGTACCACAGGGGTCAGTTTTGGGCCCGCTTCTTTTTAACATATTTATTAATGACCTTGTAAGGGGCATAGAGAGTAGAATTTCAATATTTGCAGATGACACTAAACTCTGCAGGGTAATCAATTCAGAGGAGGACAATTTTATTTTACAGGAGGATTTATGTAAACTAGAAGCTTGGGCTGATAAATGGCAAATGAGCTTTAATGGGGATAAATGTAAGGTCATGCACTTGGGTAGAACGAACAAGATGTATAATTATGTGCTTAATTGTAAAACACTGGGCAAAACTGTCACTGAAAAAGACCTGGGTGTATGTGTGGACAACAAACTCACATTTAGTGGCCAGTGTCAGGCAGCTGCTGCAAAGGCAAATAAAATAATGGGATGCATTAAAAGAGGCATAGATGCTCATGAGGAGAACATAATTTTACCTCTATATAAGTCACTAGTGCGACCACACTTAGAATACTGTGTACAGTTCTGGTCTCCGGTGTATAAGAAAGACATAGCTGAACTGGAGCAGGTGCAGAGAAGAGCGACCAAGGTTATTAGGGAACTGGGGGGTCTGCAATACCAAGACAGGTTATTACACTTGGGGTTATTTAGTTTGGAGAATCGAATGCTTAGGGGTGATCTTATTACAATGTATAAATATATGAGGGGACAATACCAAGACCTATCTAATGATCTTTTTACTCTTAGACCTGTGAGGGGACAAGGGGGCATCCTCTACGTCTGGAGGAAAGAAGGTTTAAGCATACTAACAGACGCGGATTCTTTACTGTAAGAGCAGTGAGACTATGGAACTCTCTGCCATATGATGTTGTAATGAGTGATTCCCTACTAAAATTTAAAAAGGGACTGGATGCCTTTCATGAAAAGTATAATATTACAGGGTATATACACTAGTTTCTTTAGTGTTGCGTTGATCCAGGGAGCTAGTCTGATTGCCGTATGTGGAGTCGGGAAGGAATTTTTTTCCCCAATGTGAAGCTTACTGTTTGCCACATGGGTTTTTTTTGCCTTCCTCTGGATCAACATGTTAGGGCAAGTTAGGATAGGATGGGTTGAACTAGATGGACTTAAAGTCTCCCTTCAACCATAATTACTATGTTACTATGTTACTATGTTACTATAAAAGCCGCCGCCGCCATTTCTGTTCACTCTGCTGTGAATTCAGTTAGGGACAGGCTGCTGTTGAAGACTGTGAGGGACAGTTAGAAATAGCGATTCTCAAAAAACTATTGTGCTTTACCCAGGCTACATAAACCACCACTGTAGCTTTCTTTTGCTTAGCAGCAGTGTTCACAGCTGTCTGCAAGGGCTGTGTGAGTGCAGTTCACGCTGTGTAGTGGGTCCTTCAGCCACGTCTGGTTGTAGGCCGCCCAGCGTGCGTCACTGCTGCCTCATACATATTTTTCTTTTCTAGCTGCTTATTTTTCATAAATTCTATCTAGTGTGCTTCCATCCGTATCCATATACGTTGGTTGCAAACACTAGTAGTAGACAGCGGAGCCTTTCTGCAGCCTTTCAGTGCTAGTGCCCACTTCTCTGCACTGTTCACGGCTATCTGAGAGGTCTCTGACTGTGTGTGAGTGCAGCTCACGCTGAGTAGTGTGTCCTGCAGCTACGTCTGGTTGTAGGCCGCTCAGCGTGCGTAACTGCCTCACAGATATTTTTCTTTTATAGCAGCTAATTTTTTATTCTCCTGTTAGTGTGCATCCATCCGTATCCATATACGGTGGTTGTAAACACTATAGGAGTACACAGCGGAGCCTTTCTGCAGCCTTTCAGTGCTAGTGCCCACTTCTCTGCACTGTTCACAGCTGTCCAAGAGGTCTCTGACTGGGTGTGAGTGCAGCTCACGCTGAGTAGTGTGTCCTGCAGCTACGTCTGGTTGTAGGCCGCTCAGCGTGCGTCACTGCCTCACACATTTTTCTTTTATTGCAGCTCCTTTTTTTTCTCCTATTAGTGTGCATCCATCCGTATCCATCTACATTGGTTGGTTGCAAACACTATATAGGAGTAGATAGAGAAGCCTTTTTTCTGGCTTGTGCCCTTCAGCTGCAGCCAGATTAGTATTACTCAATTTTTTTGGAGCCTCATCTTTAGCATTGTAGGTTACCTGCCTGCATTGTAATAGCTCCAAAAAGTTTGTGATACTATCACTTTCAAATCTTTGGTCACACCCTTTTAATTTTAAAAAAAAAAAAAAAAACTAAATAAAGTTCACCAAACACTACATATGACAGTTGTGTAGGCCACATTAGCTCCTATTAAAGTGTAGTCCACACACACACTTCATAAAATTAGTGATTCTTATACCTGTTACCAGCTGTTCAGGAATAAGCACACTAAGCCCCCCCTTTGTACTTTTCTGCCTATCTTTATCAGTCTAGCAAGATGAAGAAGGCAGGGCGTAAGGCACGTGGGCGTGGAGTTTCAGCAGGGAGAGGACATGGGGATTCTGCAGGGAGAGGACGTGGGGATTCTGCAGGGAGAGGACGTGGGGATTCTGTGCCTGCTGCAGGCACCAGTGAGTCAGCATCCCCCAGTTTAAGCAGACAACAGTCCTTTATGCGCAGCTTTGTAGGACCTCGCCGTACCCCACTGCTGCGGGAGGAACAAATTGAAGCAGTTGTCGGATGGATGGCAGCTAACGCATCGACATCAATGACTTCCACGTCCTCTCAGGGCCAGAGAACTGAAGAGCAACCATCAGTCTCTTCACCACCTGCCAAAGTGCCTAGGCCGTCACAGAGCCCTGGACAGGAGCCATCACAGTCTCTACTTCTGTTCTCTGAATCTGTTGGCTTGGAAAGAGGGGGCCAGCCAAGCAGCATTCAAGAATGTGAAGAAGAGGGAGTATGCAGTGATGCGCAACTTCTTTGTCCCTCGGAATCTGAAGAGGCGGGTGGGCCTGTGCCTACGGTCAGCACACCTCAGTACGCATCAGATGATGAGACTTAGGTGCCACTTTCTGGTGCGTACGGTGCTGTCGAGACTACCCAGGAGAAGCCGGTGTTTGAAGAGGGGAGTGTAGATGATGAAGTCCTTGACCCATCATGGCATGAGGAACAGGAAGGTGGTGGGAGCAGCTCTGAGGAAGAGATTCCCCGAATGGCCAAAACAGGAGGGAGAGGGAGGGGGCAGACTTGGTTGCCTGTAGCCTCCACTTCGGCACCCGGTAGGAGCATTCCTCTTTCAAAAGGCAAAACGGGTGCTCCCAAGACTTGCAGTGCGTGGTCCTTTTTTGACACAGTTGCAGATGACATTTGCTTTGTCAAATGCAAGCTGTATCATCAGAAAGTCAAAAGAGGGAAAAATGTCAGCAACCTCAATACCACAAATATGTGGAAACATGTGCGGACCAAGCACGAGATGGAGTTACACAGACACACTGAAGATGTAGGCCAACGTACAGCACCACCTACCACCTCTTCAGCTCGTGTTGGGGCCTCTTCCTCCAGCTCACACACAGCTGGTTCGGCTTCCTCACAGGATCACCAAGGAAGAACCTCTGGCACTGTTGTCCAGAGACCCAGTGAACTTCCACCCACAGCACCACGTTCCCAGTCCTCCTCACACTCCCAGGCCACTCTACAGCCATCGGTATCACAGGCATGGGATAAAAGGCGGCCATACTCGGCAAACCACTCCCGAACACAGGCTCTGAATGCTGGCATTGCCAAGCTACTGGCACTTGAAATGCTGTCATTCAGGCTGGTGGAGACTGACACCTTCCAGGATTTGATGGCATTGGCAGTCCCACACTACACCGTGCCGAGCCGCTTTTATTTCAGCAGGAGAGCCGTCCCTGCCCTGCAAAAACATGTGGAGGGAAAAATACAGGGATGATACCTTTCCCTCACTGCCCATTGGGTCAATGTTGTGGAGCCGGGTACAGATCTGTAGAATGACGCTGTACGTGTTCTGGCAACTCCACGGATTGCAGGAATCCAGTCTGTATACATTGACTCCTCCTCCTACTCAAGTTCCTCAGAAACAGCGCAGCAGGAGCCTGTTACGACCGATATGAGCACAGCCGTGGCCAAACATCAACAGGCCGTGCTCAAATTAATTTCTTTGGGGAATCGAAGCCACACAGCGCAGGAGCTCTGGAATGCCATCAAGCAGGAGAGCGACGTGTGGTTTCTGCCAGCGAATCTCCAGCCGGGCTTGGTAGTGTGTGACAATGGCCGAAATCTGGTGGCAGCTCTTGGCCTAGGCAACCTCACTCACATCCCATGTCTGGCACATGTGCTGAACTTGGTCGTGCAGAGCTTTCTGAGGGACTATCCGGATCTTGATGCACTGCTGCACAAGGTCCGCATAGAGTGCGGTCACTTGTGGCGTTCCAGCACGGCAAGATCGCGCCTTGCTGCTCTGCAGCGCCGATTACGCCTTCCGTAACATCGCATCATATGTGACCTACCCACCAGGTGGAATTCAACGTTACATATGTTGGAGCGGTTGTGTGAGCAGCAGGCAGCAGTCATGGAGTACCAGCTGCATCAGGCGCAAACAAGTCGCACTGTGCGCCGGTCACACTTCAGCACCACTGAGTGGGCCTCTATGAAGGACATCTGCCTCGTTTTGCGTGCCTTCGATGATTCCACGCGGATGGCGAGTGCAGATGATGCACTAGTCAGCATGACTGTCCCTCTTATCTGCCTGCTTCAAAAAACACTGCAAGCACTAAGGGAGGAGGTTTTGGAAGAGGTGGAGGATGAGGGGTCCCAAATGGCATCTGCTTCTGGACAGTCTGCGCTACGTGGTTCCTCACAAAGGCCTTGGCAGGGGACACTTTGTGAGGAGGATGAGGAGGAGTCGATGGAGGAGGAAGACATCTCTCCAGAGGAGGGAGGTACACAATCCTCTAGTCAGTATGTATAGCGAGGGTGGGGTGATGCAGAGCAGGCAGAGATGACGCCTCAAGCAGGGGACAGCGTTTCTTTGGCAGTTGGGAGTCTGCAGCACATGGTTGATTTCATGCTGCAGTGCCTGAGAAACGACCGCCGCATCGCCCACATCCTCAACACGACTGATTATTGGGTGTACACCCTCCTAGATCCTCGCTACCGGGACAACTTACAAAGCCTCATACCATCGTTGAACCGGGAGCGTAAACTGCGGGAGTACCAAGACACACTGGTGCAGTCCATCCTGTTTTCCATTCCACCCGACAGCAGTATTGCTAGTGCTTTACAAAGCAGTTCTGTGCGTCGAGACAGTGGAGGAAACTCGGCAAAAAGAGGGAGCAGAGGCAGCGCCTCAGCCCCAGGCAAGACCACTATGGCCCAAATGTGGCAAAGTTTTGTGTGTCCGCCACAATTGTCTACACCATCACAGACAGCTCCAGTCAGCAGGAGGCAACGTTTCCGTCAGATGGTGACAGACTACATGTCTTGCCCTGTCAGTGTACTCCCAGATGGCTCTTCCCCCTTCAAGTTTTGAGTCTCTAAGCTGGATACATGGCCAGAGCTTAGCCAGTGTGCATTGGAGGTGCTGGCTTGCCCTGCTGCCAGTGTATTATCGGAACGCGTCTTTAGTGCCGCAGGTGGTGTACTAACAGACCGTCGCACGCGACTATCTTCCGATAACGTTGACCGGCTTACTTTTCTGAAAATGAACAAGGCCTGGATCTTGCCAGAATTTGCCAGTCCTCTTCCCGAATAAATAATTGGTTGGCAACAGTATAAAGGTCTCCTGTTGTGTTCATGTTTCTACCACCTGAACTATAATCCCTGGGCTTCAACACAGCCAGTTGTCGCTCAGAAGTGTTGTCTGCACAGAGAAAAACACTAGCTCCTGTCTTAGTGGGGTTCAGTAACGCCAGCTGCTCCCCTGCTGTGTGGATGGCAAAGTCTCCTGCTCCATCCACATTCAAACTACTACTGATTTTTAACCGTGCTGCACTTAGACCTGTGGCTCCACTGTCTCTAGTTTTTCCCCTGGCCTCCAACCCCGCCAGTTGCTGCTCAGAAGTGGTGTCTGCACAATCCACACTTGTTCCTGTGTTACTGAGGCTCAGTCACGTCAGTTGATCCCTTGATGTGTGTCCGGCAATGTCTCCTGCTCTGTCCACATTACTACTACTAGTAATGTAGTAGAAACTGAAAGAAAAAGAGCGCAATAGGGTCTTACCCGAGAAAACAAAGATATAAACCAATGATTTATACTCACCCTCTGCAGGAGAGTATCAGGCATAAAGGAACAAGGTCAGTTTGCTGCACATCCAAATGACCACGCCGTGGCCATAAATCTTCAGATTCAAAGAGGAAATTTTTATGGATTAAACGTGCGCTACCAGACCATCACTCCTCACAAGTTGTGTGCTTAATACATTTATTTCCCTACGCGTTTCAAAGTTAAAAAATTTCTTCCTCAGGGGATGATATGTCATGACATATCATCCCCTGAGGAAGAAATTTTTTAACTTTGAAACGCGTAGGGAAATAAATGTATTAAGCACACAACTTGTGAGGAGTGATGGTCTGGTAGCGCACGTTTAATCCATAAAAATTTCCTCTACTACTAGTAATGGGAATGTGGACAGAGCAGGAGACCTTGCCGGACACACATCAGGGGATCAACTGACGTGACTGAGCCCCAGTTACAGAGGAACAAGTGTGGATTGTGCAGACGCCACTTCAGAGCTGTAACTTGTGGGGTTGGAGGCCTGGGGAAATACTAGAGACAGTGGAACCAGAGGCCATAGTGGAGCACGGTTACAATCAGTAGCAGTCTACAACCTATATAAAACCTGCTGCAAGTTTGCCTCCGCCTGCTGCATGATTGATCCTGTGCTCCAACAACACCTGTTGGTGTTCAGAAGTGCCGTCCTCACAGAGAAAAACACTAGCTCCTGTGTTAGTGGGGTTCAGTAACGTCAGCTGTTCCCCTGCTGTGTAGATGGCAATGTCTCCTGCTGCCTCCACATGCCAAAAACATCAGGCCTCAGCCTGCTCCATGCTTCATCCTGGGTTCCAACAACGCCAGTTGGTGTTCAGAAGTGCCATCCTCACAGAGAAAAACACTAGCTCCTGTGTTAGTGGGGTTCAGTAAAGTCAGCTGTTCCCCTGCTGTGTAGACGGCAATGTCTCCTGCTGCCTCCACATGCCAAAAACATCAGGCCACAGCCAGCTCCATGCATCATCCTGGGCTCCAACAACGCCTGTTGGTGTTCAGAAGTGCCGTCCTCACAGAGAAAAACACACTAGCTCCTGTGTTAGTGGGGTTCAGTAACGTCAGGTGTTCCCCTGCTGTGTAGACGGCAATGTCTCCTGCTGCCACCACATGCCAAAAACATCAGGCCTCAGCCAGCTCCATGCTTCATCCTGGGCTCCAACAGCGCCAGTTGGTGTTCAGAAGTGCCGTCCTCACAGAGAAAAACACACTAGCTTCTGTGTTAGTGGGGTTCAGTAACGTCAGCTGTTCCCCTGCTGTGTAGATGGCAATGTTTCCTGCTGCCTCCACATGCCAAAAACATCAGGCCTCAGCCTGCTCCATGCTTCATCCTGGGCTCCAACAACGCCAGTTGGTGTTCAGAAGTGCTGTCCTCACAGAGAAAAACACACTAGCTCCTGTGTTAGTGGGGTTCAGGAATGTCAGCTGCTCCCCTGCTGTGTGGATGGCAAAGTCTCCTGCTGCCTACACAGTCACACTACTATTGATTTTTAACCATGCTCCACTTATGCCTCTGGCTCCACTGTCTCTAGTATTTCCCCTGGCCTCCAACCCCGCCAGCTGCTGCTCTGAAGTGGCGTCTGCACAATCCACACTTGTTCCTGGGTTACAGGGGCTCTGTCACGTCAGTGGATCCCCTGATGTGTGTCCGGCAAGGTCTCAAGCTCTGTCCACATTCCCATTACTAGTAGTGGTAATGTGGACAGAGCAGGAGACCTTGCCGGACACACATCAGGGGATCCACTAACGTGACAGAGCCCCTGTAACCCAGGAACAAGTGTGGATTGTGCAGACGCCACTTCAGAGCAGCAACTGGCGGGGTTGGAGGCCAGGGGAAATCCTGGAGACAGTAGAGCCAGATGCATAAGTGGAGCACGGTTACAATCAGTAGTGGTGTACAACTGATATAAAACTTGTCTCAAGTAGGCCTCAGCCTGCTCCATGATTGATCCTGGGCTTCAACACAGCCAGTTGTTGCTTGGAAGTGCCATCCGCACAGATAGAAACACTCGCTCCTGTGTCAGTGGGGTTCAGTAACGCCAGCTGCTCCCCTGTTGTGTGGATGGCAAAGTCTCCTGCTGCCTCCCAAATCACACGACATCTTATTTTCTACTTGCTCCAAGTAGGCCTCAGCCTGCTCCGTGATTGATCCTGGGCTTCAACACAGCCAGTTGTTGCTTGGAAGTGCCATTCACACAGATAGAAACACTCGCTCCTGTGTCAGTGGGGTTCAGTAACGCCAGCTGCTCCCCTGCTGTGTGGATGGCAAAGTCTCATGCTGCCTCACAAATCACACTACATCTTATTTTCTACTTGCTCCAAGTAGGCCTCAGCCTGCTCCGTGATTGATCCTGGGCTTCAACACAGCCAGTTGTTGCTTGGAAGTGCCATCCGCACAGATAGAAACACTCACTCCTGCTGCCTACACAGTCACACTACTACTGATTTTTAACCATGCTCCACATATGCCTCTGGCTCCACTGTCTCTAGTATTTCCCCTGGCCTCCAACCCCGCCAGCTGCTGCTCTGAAGTGGCGTCTGCACACATCAGGGGATCCACTAACGTGACAGAGCCCCTGTAACCCAGAAACAAGTGTGGATTGTGCAGACGCCACTTCAGAGCAGCAACTGGCGGGGTTGGAGGCCAGGGGAAATACTGGAGACAGTAGAGCAAGAGGCATAAGTGGAGCACGGTTACAATCAGCAGTAGTGTACAACCGATATAAAACTTGCTCCAAGTAGGCCTCAGCCTGCTCCGTGATTGATCCTGGGCTCCAACATCGCCAGTTGCTGCTCGGCAGTGTCTTTGGCACGGGTACTCCCTCCTGCCCAGCCTGGTTCCAGCGCGCCTGCTGTTTCCAGGTAGTGTCAACGTCACTTTGCCACCAATACGTTGTCCTGTCGTGTTGCCGTCGGGTTAGCCGAGCCTATGGTGCCTGCAGTTTAGGTGCTTAATATGTGGGCTGCGGCTTCTGGTTCTAAAGGATGGTTCCGTAGTGCCAATAGGACAAGCACCCCCTGTAGGACTATGGGTTTCGGTAACTGCGGCCGGCTCACGGCCATGCAACTTTGTCTTTTTCATGGGTACCTTCTGCTACCAATCCGGGTTCCAGCACCGTCAGCTGGTTCTCGGCAGTGCATTTGGCCTAAGTGCCTCCTTCTTGGTATCTGAGTTCCAGCAACGTCTGCTGGTCCTTGGTAGTGCTTTGTAACACAGGTACCTCCTGCTTAGTAACCGTGTTCCAGCACCGTCAGCTGGTCCACGGTTGTGCCATTGGCTCTTGTTCCTTCTGCTGCCACTCTGGGTTCCAGCACCGTCAGCTGGTTCTCAGTAGCTCCATTGACTCTTGTAGCTTCTGCTACCCATCAGGGTTCCTGCACCATCAGCTGGTTCTCGGAAGTGTCTTTGGCACAGGCACTCCCTCCTGCCCAGCCTGATTCCAGCACGCCTGCTGTTTCTGGGTAGTGTCAACGTCACTTTGCCACCAATACGTTGTCCTGTTGTGTTGCGGTCGAGTTAGCCGAGTCTATGGTGCCTGCAGTTTCGGTGCTTCCTATGTGGGCTGCGGGTTTTGGTAATAAAGGCTGGTTCCGTAGTGCCAATAGGACAAGCACCCCCTGTTGGACTGTGGGTTTCGGTAACTGCGTCCTGCTCATGGCCTTGCAACTTTGTTGATTATGGGTACCTTGTGCTACCCATCCGGGTTCCAGCACCGTCAGCTGTTTCTCAGCAGAGCCTTTGGCCTTGGTGCCTCCTTCTCGGTATCCAAGTTCCAGCAATGTCTGCTTGTCCTTGGTAGTGCTTTGTAGCACAGGTACCTCCTGCTTAGTAACCATGTTCCAGCACCGTCAGCTGGTCCATGGTTGTGCCATTGGCTCTTGTTCCTTCTGCTGCCCCTCCGGGTTCCAGCACCGTCAGCTGGTCCTCACTACTTTCATTTGCTCTTGCAGCTTCTGCTACCAATCCGGGTTCCAGCACCGTCAGCTGGTTCTCGGCAGTGCCTTTGGCCTAGGTGCCTCCTTCTTGGTATCCGAGTTCCAGCAACGTCTGCTGGTCCTTGGTAGTGCTTTGTAGCACAGGTACCTCCTGCTTAGTAACCGTGTTCCAGCATCGTCAGCTGGTCCACGGTTGTGCCATTGGCTCTTGTTCCTTCTGCTGCCCCTCCGAGATCCAGCACCGTCAGCTTGTTCTCGGCAGTTCCTCAGCCTTCTTGTACCTTCTGCTACTTTTCCAAGTTCAAGCTTGTGGAATTGTTTTTTGATTCTCACTCTGGATCTCCCTGATGATGACCCTGAAGACGATGACCCTGAAGACCACACCGAAGAAGACCAAAAAGATGACCCTCAAGAATATGACCAAGAGGACAAAGAACATGAAGACAACCACCAAGATGCAGAACAACAAGAGACAGAAGACCAAGAAGCAGAAAAACCAAAAGCAGAAGAACATTAAGCATAAGACTAAAAATAATAGCAAATGATATTATCTAAATTATAAGCAGAAGAAGACTAAGCAGAGTATGGGGGTGAGTCCGTTCCTCCTCATGGTGCCCCTGGAAAATGCCTGCTGCTGCAGGCCAAACTGAACGCGGACAAATCCTGTTGTAAATCTTTTGTGACAGGCAGACCGGAAGGTGTAATCTTCAAACTTTTATAGATAACAACTACAGGAATGCCTGTCACAAATAAGAATATGATGAAGAAGAAGAATAGGAAGATGAAAAAGTAGAATATGAAGAAGAATAATAGTTGAATAAGAAGAATATGAAGAGTGTAAAAAAAAGAATAATAGGAAGAAGGTGAAGAAGAAGTTGATGAAAAAGATGCTGCTGCTTCTGAGGATCATGAAGTAGAAAGTGTGGGAGAAGTAAAAAAGAAGGTGAAGAGCATGGAAGTAGTGAAACATACATATCTGACAAAATATAAAAGATGTTAACATAGTCAATATCTTTGTAACTCCAAACGTCTTTAAAATAAAAAAAATTATTCCTGCTATTCCATTTGATTGGGCTAAACCTCTATGGCTTTAATGTCTCCTCCACCTCCCCCAATACATTCTACATTATTATTAGTTGTTTTTCTTCATGTAGAATTAACCTACAAGGAAAGAAAGGGTTTTTTTCAATTCTGATATTTCTGTTCCATTGACTTGAATGGGACTTCCGGGATCGGAATCGGCGATACCCGATATTTTTTTAGATCTGCCGATCCAATCCGATCCGATATTTTTCAATATCAGGTGGTATCGCTCAACACTACCTATGAGGCATCGATTTCTCAAACTACAGACTCTAATGTACTTGTCTTGTTGCTCAGTTGTGCAGCGGGGTCTCCCACTTCTCTTTCTACTCTGGTTAGAGCCTGTTTGTGCTCTCCTCTGAAAGGAGTAGTACACACCGCTGTAGGAAATCTTCAGTTTCTTGACAATTTCTCACATGGAATAGCCTTAATTTCTAAGAACAAGAATAGACTGTCGAGTTTCACATGAAAGTTCTTTTTTTCTGGCCCTTTTGAGAGTTTAATAGAACCAACAAATGTAATGCTCCAGATTCTCAACTAGCTCAAAGGAAGGTCAGGTTTATAGCTTCTCTAATCAGCCAAACTGTTTTCAGCTGTGCTAACATACTTGCACAAGGGTTTTCAAGGGTATTCTAACCAACCATTAGCCTTCTTACACAGTTAGGAAACACAAAGTACCATAAGAACACTGGAGTGATGGTTGTTGGAAATGGGCCTCTATACACCTATGAAGATATTGCATTACAAACCAGACGTTTGCAGCTAGAATAGTAATTTACATTAACAATGTATAGTGTATTTCTGAATCATTTAATGTTAGCTTCATTGGAAAAAATTGTGCTTTTCTTTCAAAAATAAGGAAATTCCTAAGTGACCCTAAACTTTTGAACGGTAGTGTACATAAGGGAACTCTATTTGGCCTCCCACTGCCTCGATCGGTTGGCCCATGCTGCCCCTAGCAAACCAACGCACCTGAACTTGGCCTTCACTATACCACTAGCTGACACTGAACTCCCTTTAACCAGGAAATGTCTCCCATTTTTTCAAAACTATTGTCCACCCACTGGACTAGTTATGTCCTTATCCTTTTCCTATCTTGCATGCTAAGCCTATTTTCTTTATTCTCTATCTTATGCTATCCTTAGCTTATCCTATGCTATATTCACATTATGCATTAACAATTTTAATACTGTACATCACTATACATTACATTACTTTTACATATGAAACCTCACAACAGTATTCACATGGTTTATTTGCTGACTTCAGGGGCAGGAACAGGGTAAGACAGTCCACATCCCTACATGTGTGGTGATGGGTGAAAACATCATGAAAACAATCCAAGGAAGATGAAGCAGCCGTGTACCAGATACATAACAGTCTACACACTCCTGTTAAAATGCCAGGTTTTTGTCATGAAAAAATCATATCATGAACAGTGATGATCGACTAGTGAAATATTCGGATACGGGAAATTTGTTTCAATTAATTTCTAATATCCGTGTATTCGTACTGAATAATGAATCCAATGCAAGTCAATGGGAAAGCCAAATATTTTTCTGCTGGACCCAATAAACAGGTCTGGGGCATAGGGAAAAGATCTAAAACTAATTGAGAACAGCATGGAGAAGATGCCTGCATGCCTTTCTGACTTATAAATGGTATCTGGGAATAATGTTGTCAGACTATTGCGCCGGTTTTATGGATTTTTAAAAAGACGTACCAAACGAAATCAATTTTTTTTTTTAAATGTAAAAATGCAAAGAAACATTTTCTCCTTCATAGTTACACATATTTAAGGCAAAATAAAACAGATTATACCTCCCCTTTAGCATATGTTCACATGGAGCGTTTTGGCTTTAGTTTTTCCTTTAAGATTTGTGAGGGCTTTCACTCCTACATTTGGGAAGACCCTACCTTATGCCAAATAGCAAGATAATGTAAAACATATTCTCCATCCCTTTACAATGCCATTTTAAACATGCCCATTTAAATTTTTGTGTTTTGCCCGCCTACACCACCATGTCCAACACCATGTCATTATGCTGCCCTCGCTTACAATTTGCAGAGTGCCAGCAGGTGCCGTGAAATCTGAGTTTGGTAATGGACATCTGGTGGCCCTGTATCATACATTTGGGAGAGCTCTCACTCCTACATTTGGCAGGTCCCTCCTTCATGCCAAGTAGTTAGCAAGATAGTGGAATACATATTCCCCATCCCTTTACAATGCCATTTCAAACATGTCCATTTTAATTTTGGGCTTCGCCCACCACCACGTCCACCGCCATCTCATTATGCGGCTCTCACTTCACATTTTCAGAGGGTCAGCAGGTGCTGTGAATCCTGCGTTTTGTAAGCTCACCAGTTCATTTTTGCCAGCGGATCCCAATGGAACAACTGTCATAGTGGGTGAAGATGCTATAAGGTGACTACACTCTCTGACAGAAGTTATGTCGCTTATCCATGTTATATAAATAAAAGCTTATAACCTGACGTTAAATTCATCCATTGGTTGTATAAATTATTCTTTTGAATGTTGAAACCCTCCAAAATGTGGTTTAGGTTAAGAAAATAAATTGCCATCAATGCAGAAATATTGATCATTTAATGGACACAGAATGGTCAGATTTTGGGAAGACAAAAGTTTTGTCGCCCACAGAAAGTAATGTGCTCTTCAAACAAATAATTAACTTAAAATACAAATATATGTTGCATTACATTGGTGAATGAAGTTGTGGTGCTATTAGAGACATATTTAATATTTTGTTTTCCATGAGCTTGAAGGACTGCATCCATGCGGTTCAACAATGATTCATACAATTTATTAATGAAGTCATCAGGAATAGCAAAGAATGCAGTCTTACATGCCTCCCAGAGTTCATCTAAATTCTTTGGTTTTGTCTTCCAAGCTTCCTCTTTCATCCTACCCCAAACATGCTCAATGATGTTCATGTCTGGTAACTGGGTTGGCCAGTCCTTGAGCACCTTGATCTTTTTTGCCAGGAGGAACTTTGTTGTAGAGATGGATGTATGAGATGGAGCACCATCCTGCTGCAGAATTTGACCCCTTTTATGATTTGGAATATAAGAGGCAGCTAATACTTCTTGATATTTTAGGCTATTGATATTGCCTTCCACCTTCAAATGTTTCACACACCCCCATACTGAATGTAACCCCAGACCATGATCTTTCCACCACCAAATTTAACTGCTTTCTGGGCATATATTGGATCCATACGGACTCCAGTAGGTCTCCTGCAGTATTTGAGGCAGATGTGGTGTAATTCTACTGAAGATTCATAAGAGAAATCCACTTTCTGCCACTTTTCCAGCGTCCATCTGTTTAGCAGGCTGTGGGAATTGCCACACGGTTTTTTATTTGCCTTTTGTTTAGTGCTGGCTTCAGGGCACTGATTCGATCATGAAGGCCATTTCGAGACCGAATCCTACAAACTGTTCTAGTTGACACAGGGACTTGATGTGACCAGGCCTGTTGGAGCTCTGCTGCAGTGGAAGAGGGGCTTGCTTTGGATTTTCTAACCAACAAATGTTCCTCCTGAGCAGTTGTCATGCGGGGTCTGCTGGACCTGGGCTTGTCAAACACATCTCCAGTCTCTTCTAATCTTTTTTTTAATTCTTTGTACTTGACACTGAGACACATTAAAGGTGCCAGTCACCTCTGCAGTGCATCTGGTCTTCAGCCTCTTGATAATCCAGGCTTTGGCCACAGGGTGGATTTTTGACATGTTGTCAGAGCTCAAGTTACAGCTTAAGTGAAGGTTTGGGGTGCTGGGTTTCTTTTTATACACACCCACTAATTAAGTGATCATTTACTGATCACAGGTGAGGATGTAAACTAGGATTGGGTGCATTATATGACTAGGCGACAACATTTTTGTCTTGCCAAAATCTGACCATTCTGTGTTCATTAAATGATCAATATTTCTGTTGATCCTGGCAATCTGCTCAGACCAGCTCTGTGGGTTTGGTTGATGCCACCACCTCTGGTCCAGCTATAGCAACGCATGCTGGTCAGCAGCGAGCTACTCCAGGGGCTAAGTCCTCCTTTCGGTCCACTGAGCATGCCCGTGGGATGATCTCTCATTGGAGATCGGAGGTCACATGCTCAGCTCCTTCTCCAGCTCGGATTGGACCATCAGGAAGGTCAGGAAGGTCTTGGAAGGACGTTGCTATAAAAGGTTTGCATGGCCGCTCGGCCATAAACTAATATAGCCAAAGATTAGACCATGTGGAGTGAGTATTGTATGCATGTATGAATGTCTCTGGTGAATGACTCATTAAGAAACCCCTACCCTTGGTACGCATGTGTTGTGCAGATTAGCCTGTTAAGCGCCCAGGTCTAGGTGTAGGTAGAGGCAGAGTCAGAGACTGGAATCAGTGTCCACCGGTGGCTCTACACGCCATGGTGCACGTGCTCGACACTCCACCATAGTCAGTGTCTATAGTGGTGTCCGTAGGTGCAACGCCACGTGCTCTGAAGATCTAGAGGGACTCTGACCTCGTGTCCTTGAGGCAGAGTTCTGTGACCGTATTCTGTGTGCCCCCTAGCCGAGCTCTGTGAGTTCTAACAGACGCTGGCATTTAAATTCCGTGGTACTGCGGCTCTGTGATGTAACAGAGTCCCCTCCTGTTCACACCGGGTGACGTTAACCCGCGTGTGACCTTTAGTATATCGTTATATACATCCGCCATTACTAAGCAGCAGTTTAGCACCTCTGCACGGTGGACCCTGGGCTGCAAACGCACCTTACTATTATTTTTTATTTGGTGCGTTCCGCCAGCCCTAACAAATATCACATGGTCGTATTCACACCCTTTGCTCAGCATTGAGTAGAAGCACCCTTTTGAGCTAGTACAGCCATGAGTCTTGGGAATGATGCAACAAGTTTTTCACACCTGGATTTGGGTATGCTCTGCCATTCTTCCCTGCATATCCTCTCCAGTTCTGTCAGGTTGGATGGTGAATGTTGGTGGACAGCCATTTTCAGATCTCTCCAGAGATGCTCAATTGGGTTTAGGTCAGGGCTCTGGCTGGGCCAGTTAAGAATAGTTACAAAGTTGTTCTGAAGCCACTCCTTTGTTATTTTAGCTGTGTGCTTAGGGTCACTGTCTTGTTGGAAGGTGAACCTTCAGTCAATTCTGAGGTCCAGAGCACTCTGGAAGAGGTTTTCATCCAGGATATCCCTGTTATTGGCCGCATTCATGTTTCCTTCAATTGCAACCAGCCGTCCTGTCCCAGCAGCTGAAAAATGCCCCCATAGCATGATGTGGCAACCACCATGTCTCACTGTTGGGATTATATTGGACAGGTGATGAGCAGTGCCTGGTTTTCTCCACACATACTGCTTAGAATTATCGCCTAAAAGTTCTATCTTCATCTCATCAGACCAGAGAATCTTACTTCTCATAGTCTGGGAGTCCTTCATGTGCTTTTTAGCAAACTCTATGCAGGTTTTCATATGTCTGGCACTGAGGAGAGGCTTCCGTCAGGCCACTCTGCTATAAAGGCCCGACTGGAGGAGGGTTGCAGTGATAGTTGATTTTGTGGAACTTTCTCCCATTTTCCTACAGCATCTGTGGAGCTCAACCACAGTGATCTTGGGGTTCTTCTTTACCTCTCTCACCAAGGCTCTTCTTCCATGATTGCTCAGTTTATCTGGACAGCCAGGTCTAGGAAGACTTCTGGTGGTCCCAAACTTCTTCCATTTAAATATTATGGAGGCCACTGTGCTCTTAGGAGCCTTGAGTACTGCAGAAATTCTTTTGTAACCTTGGTCAGATGTGTGCCTTGCCAAAATTCTGTCTATGAGCTCCTTGGCCAGTTCCTTTGACCTCATGAGTCTCATTTGATCTGACATGCACTGTGAGCAATGAGGTCTTATATATAGACTGGTGTGTGCGTTTACAACTCAAGTCCTATCAATTTAATTAAACACAGCTGGACTCCAATGAAGGAGTAGAACCCTCTCAAGGAGGATCACAAGGAAGTGGACAGCATGTGACTTAAATATGAGTGTCTGAGTACTTATCACCATGTGATATTATAATAGATAACTCAGGAGTCTCTTTGCCTGGAACAAGACAACTACAGAACACAGTTTATAGGTGGTAAAGTCTATATTATATCACATGGTGATTCAAACAGGTGCAGGGAAAAAATCAAGTCCATAAACACTCAGTGTAAATATTAAATGCAATTTAGCATAGTCTGTGGGAAACTTCAGAGGAAAATGCAGTCAAACGTATCAGTCTGTGATTCACTGTTATACTTGACACAAGTATGTCCTTGTTTAGTCCAAACACGGATAAATATATATATATATATATATATATATATATATATATATATATGAGCCAGTTCGAATAATGTTTTCCTTCATCCAGGGAGGCCTGGGTAGGCAGTTTCAGGTATTGCAGAGCAGCAAAAGCTTACATGTCCACCAAATGCAGATGGGAGCAACACAAGCAGTCAGCAGCAGGAGGAATACTGGAGACAGGTGTATGAAGCAGAAATTCAGAGAGCAGACTAACAGGATATTAACACAGATTCACAGGAGCAAATAGAAAACCAGGAAGACACCAGGACCGTGAGATGGACACAGGCAGAATACTTTCACACAGACTAAAGGCTGGGGTGGAGTTATAAAGCAGGAAGACACGGAGCACATGAGACAAAAGACACCATCTTGAAACAGGGCAGAAATGCCCAAAAGGTAATCAAAAAATGTTCAGAGTTCTGACATCCAATTTGGTGAAGATTCTGGCACCTCTTAAATCTGTCGAACAACTCCGGAATCAGTGTGATAGGATAATAATTCTTCACAGTGATTTGGTTGAGACCTCAATAGTCAATACAGAGTTGGAGTGATCCATCCTTCTTCTTAAAGAAGAAAAACACGGCCCCAGCAGGAGAGAAGGATTTCTAAATGAACCGCCTGGCCAAATTCTCCTGAATGTAGTCTGACATAGCTTGAGTCTCAGCTGGGGACTGTGGGTAAATTTGGCCTCTAGGGGTATAGATTCTGGAATCAAGTCGACAGAGCAGTCATGAGGCCTGTGTGGTGGCAAAGTCACTGCTTTCTTCTTGTCAAAAACATCGGCAAAGGACGAATAGACAGATCGCAAACTAGGCAAAAATTAAAGATGTGTCTGACAGGATATCAGGACTCTTCAGACCTACAGATGACTACCCATTCCTGCTACTACATGTGGGGACAAATGACACCGCAAGAAATGACCTGGAAACCATCTGCAGAGACTTTGAAGACTTAGGCAAGAAAGTGAAAGAACTGGGAGCGCAGGTGGTCTTCTCTTCCATCCTCCCAGTGGATGGCCATGGAACAAGGAGGTGGAATAAGATTCTGCAGGTGAACAACTGGCTACGTCGATGGTGCCGTCAGCAACGATTTGGATTTCTGGATCACGGAGTGAATTACTTATACGATGGACTACTTGCTAGAGATGGGGTGCACCTTACGAAGACTAGAAAGCATGTATTTGGAAGTCACCTTGCTACACTTGTAAGGAGAGCTTTAAACTAGAACAACATGGGAAGGGAAGCAAAAGACCAGAAAAAGCCATACACCTGACAAATGCTATTGAGAACTCTGCTATTAGAAGTGGAAAGGAAGAACAAAGACAAAAGTATCTAATTAATAAAAATATTGGAGAAAGAGAAACCAATCACAAACTAAAATGTTTCTATACTAATGCACAAAGCATGGGCAACAAACAAGGAGAATTGGAACTACTAACACAGGAAAAGAAATATGATGTCATTGGAATCACTGAAACTTGGTGGGACAATACACATGATTGGAATACAAGACTAGAAGGATACAACTTATTTGCAAGAAACAGACTTGATAAACGAGGAGGGGGTGTCGCATTGTATGTTAGAAACGCGTATATCTGCACAGACATTGAAGCTTCAGAGACTGGGAGTTCTGTGGAAACTGTTTGGGTAAGAATACAAGGACAGAACAATGGAAAGGACACCATTGTAGGCATTTACTACAGGCCGCCTGTGCAAGCTGAAGATATGGATGAACTCTTTATGCACCAAATGGCCAAGTTCTCCAAAAAATATGACATAGTTGTCATGGGAGATTTCAACTATCCAGACATTTGTTGGGAATCTCTCTCAGGCAAAACTAACAGGTCAAGGAAATTCTTATCCTCTCTTGCTGACAACTTTATCTTCCAAAAGGTAGGGGAGAAAACAAGGGGAACTGCTATCTTGGATCTAATCCTTATAAACAGGGAGGAAATGGTTGAGGAGGTAAAAGTGGCTGGGACACTAGGAGGTAGCGACCATGCTATTTTAGAATTTTGGATAACTAGAGGCGGAAGACCTGTGAAGACTCAGACGTCAAGGTTAGATTTCAGAAAGGCAGATTTTAAGGGATTCAGAAAGAGAATTGGAGGGATCCAATGGCTGGATATCCTTAAAGACAAAAATGTCCAGGAAGGATGGGAAATCTTGAAAAATGAAATTCTCAAAGCACAGTTGTTAACAATTCCGAAAAGAGGGAAGAATAGGAAGCATTTAAGGAAACCAGGATGGATGAACACAGAACTTAAGCACATGCTAAAAAGGAAGAAAAAAATGTTTATAAAATGGAAAGAGGGAGGCATATCTAAAGAAGAATATAATGCTGTCTGCAGAACCTGCAGGGCACAAATCAGATTATCTAAAGCTGAAAATGAATTGAGGCTTGCAAGAGATGTCAAAAGCAATAATAAAGGATTTTGGGGATATGTCAAAAGTAAAAGAAAAGTCAAAGATGCTATAGGATTTTTACAGGATGAAAATGATGAAATGGTAAGACAGGATGTTGAGAAGGCTGAACTTTTAAATTCCTATTTTGCATCTGTTTTCTCTCAGAAAGGAAATGTAACATCAACTGTTCTTCACTGTCCTATTAAGGGAATAGAAGAATCCAGGATATCTATAAACAGAAAGATAGTGAGGAAACACTTAGCTAACCTAAATGAATTCAAGTCTCCAGGTCCAGATGAATTACACCCCAGAGTACTGAAGGAGATAGCAGAAGAAATTTTTGAACCCCTCTCCATAATCTTTGAAAATTCTTGGAGAACAGGAGAAGTGCCAGAAGACTGTAGATGAGCAAATGTTGTTCCTATCTTCAAAAAGGGGAAGAAGGTGGACCCAGGCAACTATAGGCCGGTGAGTCTGACTTCTATACCAGGAAAGATCTTTGAACAAATTATTAAACAACATGTATGTCAATACCTGGATAAGAATGAAGTAATTAAACAGAGTCAGCATGGGTTTGTAACTAATAAGTCATGTCAGACTAACTTAATTTCCTTCTATGACGGTATCACTGATTGGGTGGATCAAGGAAATGCTGTAGATATAGTATATCTTGATTTCAGCAAAGCATTTGACAAAGTCTCTCATACAATCCTTATTGAAAAAATGACTAAGTATGGAATGGACAAGGCAACTGTTAGGTGGATTCATAACTGGCTTAGTGATCGGACCCAAAGAGTGGTCGTAAATGGCTGCACATCCAGTTGGAAGAATGTCTCAAGTGGGGTACCACAGGGCTCTGTCCTGGGCCCTGTATTGTTCAACATCTTTATCAACGATTTAGATGAAGGAATTGAGGGTAAACTGATTAAATTTGCTGATGACACAAAGCTAGGAGGGATAGCTAATACTAGAGAAGAGAGAGAGAGGATTCAAAAAGATTTAAATAAACTGGAGAAGTGGGCAGCAACTAACAGAATGGTTTTTAACAGGGAGAAATGCAAAGTACTATATCTGGGCAATAAAAATGAAAAAAGCATATACAGAATGGGAGGAATAGGGCTAAGTGACAGCACATGTGAAAAAGACTTGGGTATACTAATAGATGACAGACTGAATATGAGTCAACAGTGTGATGCAGCAGCAAAAAAGGCAAATGCAATTCTAGGATGTATTAACAGAAGCATACAGTCTAGATCACGTGAAGTCATTATTTCCCTCTACTCCTCTTTGGTCAGACCTCATCTGGAATATTGTGTCCAGTTTTGGGCACCACATTTTAAAAAAGACATCAACAAACTGGAGCAAGTTCAGAAAAGAGCGACCAGAATGGTGACCGGTCTGCAAACCCTGTCTTATGAGGAAAGGTTGCAGGATTTGGGAATGTTTAGTTTGCAAAAGAGAAGACTGAGAGGAGAGTTAATAGCTGTCTACAAATATCTAAAGGGCTGTCACATTGTAGAAGGATCAACTTTATTCTCATTTGCACAAGGAAAGACTAGAAGCAATGGGATGAAACTGAATGGGAGGAGACACAGATTAGATATTAGAAAAAACTTTTTGACAGTTAGTGATCAATGAGTGGAACAGGCTGCCACGAGAAGTGGTGAGTTCTCCTTCAATGGAAGTCTTCAAACAGAGGCTGGACAGACATCTGACTGGGATGATTTAGCGAATCCTGCTTTGAGCAGGGGGTTGGACCAGATGGCCCAGGAGGTCCCTTCCAACTCTACGATTCTATGATTCTAGGCAGAGATGCCGGATAAGATGGGGCCTTAACCGGACGTTCTGGAGCCAGACACTTCTCATGAAAGGAATGTCCCAGTGAAGCACCTCTCCAGTTCTCCAGTCCAACACAAGTTTATGCAGCCATAGACATGGTAGGCCTAAGAGAAAGGTGCGAGACATGTGGGAAAGAACATAGAAAGCAATCTTCTCAGTATGAAGCATCCAATTATGGACCTCAAGCTCAGTAGCAAGACGAACCATCTCTCAAAAAGTTCTCCTATCAACAGATATTACTGTCAGGGGGTTCTTGAACAGATGAACTGGAATTTGGAACCAATCCACTAAAGCCTGGAGGGTAACATTTCTGGATGCCCTGGAATCCAAATACATTGACTCAACAAACTGGGATTCACCGGTTGTCACAGCCACAGTAAGGGACAGGGGTAGGGAGATGTCCTTTCCATCTAGGGAGGCCTCTCCTACCCCCCTAGTTATCGGAGCTTCTCCGGTCTCACCGGGCAGACTCGAGTGGAGTGACCCATAACTCCACAATACAGGCAATAGCCTTTAGCGCAACGATCCCTCAGTCACTGTCCAGCATTGGCCAGGTGGTCAATCTGCATGACTTCTGATGAGTCCTCGACCAGGGAGGGAGAAGGAACAGGTGGTCTTTGAAAAGACAGAGCCATACGCCGCGGTTCTCTTACACGTGCCACCTCACTAGCACTCTCCTGGATGCGGAGGTCTATATGGATGGCGAGGGAGATCAGGTTGTCGAGGTTAGTTGGTAGGTCTCGAGAGGCTAGCTCATCCTTAATGTCTCCAGAAAGCCCCTCCCAGAATGTCACCACCAAAGCTTCGTTATTCCATCCGAGTTCGGATGCCAGGGTGCGAAAGAGTACCGCATTTTGCCCCACAGAAGAATTGGACTGACGTAAATGGAGAAGAGCTGAAGCTGCTAAGGAGATTTGCTCGGGTTCATCAAACACTTTGCAAAAAGTTTCCAAGAATGCAGACAAATTGGAGATGATCTGATCCTCTCTCTCCCATAATGGGTTCAACCACACCCGGGCAATGCCTCCAAGGTGTGACATAAGGAAAGCTACTTTTGTTGGTCCAACGGGAAGTGGTTAAGAAGGAGTTAAAAATGTAGCCGGCACGGATTGATTAACCCACGTCAGAGCTTCGGATTGCCATCAAAATGTGGTGGAACTGCAAGTTGAGGACCTGGATCTCGAACTAAGCAAACTGTCTAGGAAGTCTCTGGAGAAGATACAGCTGCTTCAACATGCTGGAACTCTAGAGGGATGTTTAAGGCCTCCAAATTAGTGGTTAAAGACTGCAACTGTATGGACAGCTCTTCCTGTGCGTCTTTCTGTCGGCAAAGCTCCTGGTACATGGCCTGAACAGACAGGATTCGAGGTCCAGTGGGATACACGGCCTGAGCAAACTGTCACAGACCTTGTTTGTGGAACCAATGTGCCATGGACCATGGAGAGCCTGGAGGGGCATGACTAAGTGAACACCTGACTATTCACTAGAGCCTCTGATGGTGAGGTTGACTTGGCTCCCAATGAACGACAGGTGCCACTCCAGGACAGACCAATGGACATGCAGCAGCTGGACCCAGAGGACAGACTGGAAGGAGCAGCTGGCAGGGTATGTATTAGAATGCAGCAGACAGTTTGAATCTGAGTACAGCAGACAGAGTTTGCAACAGAGTGCAGCAGACAGATTTTGCACCTGAGTACAGCGGACAGGGTTTGTATGAGAGTGCAGCAGACAGTGTTTGTATCAGAGTGCAGCAGGCAGTGTTTGTATCAGAGTGCAGCAGGCAGGATCTTTATCAGAGTGAATCATAGAATCATAGAATGGTAGAGTTGAAAGAGACCTCCGGGGTCATCTGGTCCAACCCCCTGCTTAAAGCGGGATTCACTAAATTATTCCTGACAGATGTCTGTCCAGCCTCCGATTGAAGACTTCCATGGAAGGAGAACTCACCACCTTTCGTGGCAGCCTGTTCCACTCATTGATCACCCTCTCTGTCAAAAAGTTTTTCCTAATATCTAATCTGTGTCTCCTCCCATTCAGTTTCATCCCATTGCTTCTAGTCTTTCCTTGTGCAAATAAGAATAAAGATGATCCTTCTACAATGTGAGAGCCCTTGAGATATTTGTAGACAGCTATTAAGTCTTCTCTGAGTCTTCTTTTTTGCAAGCTAAACATTCCTAAATCCTGTAACCGTTCCTCATAGGACATGGTTTGAAGACCGGTCACCATTCTGGTCGCTCTTTCCTGAACTTGCTCATTTGTTAATTTCTATTTTAAAATGTGGTGCCCAAAACTGGACACAGTATTCCAGATGAGGTATGACCAAAGAGGAGTAGAGGGCAATAATGACTAGACTGTATGCTTCTGTTAATGCGTCCCAGAATTGCATTTGCCTTTTTTGCAGCTGCATCACACTGTTGACTCATGTTTAGTTTATGATCTGTTAGTATACCCAAGTCTTTTTCACATGTGCTGTTGTTTAGCCCAATTACTCCCATTCTGTATACGCTTTTTTTCATTTTTATTGCCCAGATGTAGTACTTTGCATTTTTCCCTGTTAAAAACCATTCTGTTAGTTGCTGTCCACTGCTCCAGTTTATTTATATCTTTTTGAATCCTCTCTCTCTTCTCTAGTATTAGCTATCCCTCCTAGCTGTGTGTCATCAGCAAATTTATTCAGTTTACCCTTAATTCCGTCATCTAAATCATTGATAAAGCTGTTGAACAATACAGGGCCCAGGACAGAACCCTGTGGTACCCCACTTGAGACATTCTTCCAACTAGATGTGCAGCCATTTACGACCACTCTTTGGGTCCGATCACTAAGCCAGTTATGAATCCACCTAACTGTTGCCTTGTCCATTCCATACTTAGTCATTTTTTCAATAAAGATGGTGTGAGATACTTTGTCAAATGCTTTGCTGAAGTCAAGATATACTATATCTACAGCATTTCCCTGATCCATCTAGTCAGTGATTCTGTCATTGAAGGAAATTAAGTTAGTCTGACATGACTTATTAGTTACAAACCAATGCTGACTCTGGTTAATCACTTCATTCTTATCCAGGTACTTACATACATGTTGCTTAATAATTTGTTCAAAGATCTTTCCTGTATAAAAGTCATAGAACAAAGAAACGATGATAAAAAGGCAAATTTTACAAGAAATTCATAGAAATTTTATTAGAGAAAAATATTATTTAAAATACATAACGCCAATAGGGAAACAAGGGGAAATAGAAAAAACACACATGTATAGTGCGATTACACACAAGATGATGCACACATCCAGGCACATGGTATATTTATAACAATATGTATTTAAATATATAAATATCGCATAGTGGTCTCTGCTTACAACTATGTAATTGATTAGACCGCAAGTAATAAATCTATTGCCGTGTCACATATATTTGGCCACAATAGGATATCACCTGAGATTATAAATTTTAGCAGCATATGTATGCATGCATGCACAGAGACTGCAAATCCTGATTGCTCACATTACACATCCACCATTATGTCTGCCATAATGACCGCTATAATAACAGGGGACATTGCCCAATAAATTAAAATAATTTCCGGTGGGAGGTTGTCAGGGAGTTACTCCAGTGCCTAGAGAGCTCATTTTCAATGTGTTATGCTTATGAAACAAAAAATACTGGCTTTATTTTTCACAAGTGCCCTTGCAAAGGTCTTATGTACAAATTCACTGTATCTAGCAATGAGTGGCTATTTTTTGGAGATTGCAGCTTGATTATATACGGCAACAGCAGACTGCTGTAAATTACAGGTAAATAGTCACGTTTGGGTATCTTTGCAGGCTTTGCGCCAGTCGCCCAACTGCTAGATAAAGATATGCTATTTTTTAAACCAGTAGAATATTATGATTTTTTAAAGAATGCCTTGCTGACACACTCCAAATGCGGAGTAATGAAGATTAATGACCCTACTAAATTGTTATGTAAGATTATCTCTACTTGGATTGCACCAGTTGCACAACTGCTAGACAAATATTAGGCATTTAAGCAATAGACAAGCAATATTATTTAGCAATTAGATTTTAAAATGGATGTTACAATATGCTGCCACTGAGGAATGTTATTTTGCGGTAAAAAAAAGTATAGGCTGCTACACAGGAATACTATGTGGCTCCCAAAAAATGGTTTTGTATATGCTGATATTACCTAATAATATTTTCCTCTACAAATACCTGTTTTTCATGTTTTGAAAGTGAGTGAAACCCTCCCAATTTCGCTTTAATCCTAGTCTTAGTCTGTTCCTAACACTATATATCACAGAGGAAAATAGCTGCGATCTGCAGCATGTACTTGTAATGATGAGAACTGAGAACACCCAGGTGTCTGCCTTTTACTCTTCCTCCTATTAAATCTCTCCCTACTAAATCCCTACCAAACGAACAATTAATCTTGACAATCTTTAGCTCTTAAAAGGGCTTTTTGGAACAAATTACTTACTACTACTTACTATAAGCTCCTATCACTCTCATTACACTCCTTTCACTCTCCCTACTCTCAAACTACACTTTCCCTATGCTATTTCCAGCTACAATGTGTGCAAGATGGCACCAACAGCCTTTAAATATCCCCTATGTCGCTGGAAGGCCAGCCATTCACAGTAATGCCACACCAAATATTGCGCTGGCATTACTGTGATTGGCAAGCCAGCCCAGCATGTTCATTGACTGCAAATAAAGCGCCAATCATGCTGGGCAGGTTATTCGAATATACTGAGACGAATACCTAATTACTCACCGAGTAACGAATAGTGCCAAGTGTATATAATCATCACTAATCATAAAGAATCATTTCAAAACTGTTTCCACTTTAATGTCACCCATATCTGCACAAATTCATTACAAAACTAATTCAAATTATTTTGAAGGGGAAAATAAAAATGATAAAACTAAATGTGTTTGCATAAGTGTGAACACCTTCTTAGAATTGGGGATGTGAATGTCTTCAGATTTAACCAATCACATTTAAACTCATGTTAAATATTAGTCCCCATCTGACATAATTTGCTGTGATTCTGTTTAACCCCATATAAAGCTTAGTTGTTCTGGTAGAATTTTAGACATTTTCATAGGTGCTTTTTGCAGTAAAAACCATGATACATAAACAGCTTACAACAGAGCAAAGGGATTCCATTGTTGAAAGCTATACGTAAGGAGTTGGGAACAAAAAAAATTCCAAGTCATTAGATACACAATGGAGTACTTTGACATCTCTTAAAAAGTGAAGAATAGACAAGAATAAAATTGCTGTGCAGGATCTGCAGGAATTTGTGGAAAGTATTTGTTGTGTGTGGTATGTGATAATAATATCCTGTACTCTTCATATGTCTGGTCTGTGGAATAGGGTGGCAAGATAAAAGCCAATTTTTACAAAGAAAAAAATCCAAGTTTGACTATATTTTGCCAAAGCCTTGATGGTAGCTATATTTTGCCATCAAGTCTGCCAAAAATATGTGGCAAATCATTTTATCATCTGATAAGTCCATGGTTAAACATTTTGGCTATAATGCCAAAATGTATGTTTGGCAAAAACCAACAAAGTGCATCATCAAAAGAACACCATATCCACAGTGAAGCATGGTTTCTGCCACATTATACTTTGAGGCTGTTTTTCAGAAACTGCAACCAGGGTTTTAGTTAAGGTGGAGAGGTTTATGAACAGTTCCAAATATCAATCAATTTTGAAAAAGGACCTTCACATCTCTGCTAAAAAGATGAAAATGAAGAGGAATGTCAGCTTTGAACATGATAGTGACCCTAATCATACCTCAAAATCAACAAACGGATGGCTTCTCCAGAAGGGTATCAATTATTTGGAAGGACACAACGAGAGACCACATGTAAAAAAGCATTAAGAAACTGTGAGTTGACCTGAAGAGGGTGCTATACACATAAGATAACTGTCACTGGTTTACCACAACAAAGAGTAGCCATAAGATCACAGCGTCTGATTTTTCCTACTCCTGAACTGATTAGAAGCACTTCACCTTCATGCTAAATGTTGTAAGTGTATTTTTGCAATGCAGGGGTCAATCACATTACCTCCACCATGCTTGACAGATGGTGTCAGGCACTCTTCCAGCGTCTTTTCAGTTGTTCTGCATCTCATAAATGTTCTTCTGTGTGATCCAAACACCTCAAACTTGGATTCGCCTATCCATTACACTTTTTTACAATCTTCCTCTGTCTAATGTCTGTGTTCTTTTGCCCATATTAATCTTTTCCTTATATTAGCCAGTCTCAGATATGACTTTTTCTTTGCCACTCTGCCTTGAAGGCCAGCATCCTGGAGTCGCCACTTCACTGTAGACGTTGACAATGGCGTTTTGCTTGTACTTTTTAATGAAGCTGCCAGTTGAGGGCCTTTGAGGCATAGATTTCTCAAACTGCAGACTCTAATGTACTTGTCTTGATGCTCAGTTTTGCAGTGGGGCCTCCCACTTCTCTTTCTACTCTGGTTAGAGACTGTTTGTGCTCTCCTCTGAAAGGAGCAGTAGACACCATTGTGGGAAATCTTCAGTTTCTTTGCAATTTCTCACATGGAATCGCCTTCATTTCTAAGAACAAGAATAGACTGTCAAGTTTCTCATGACAGTTCTTTTTTTCTGGCCATTTTAAGAGTTTAATGGAACCAACAATTGTAAGGCTCCAGATTCTCAACTAGCTCAAAGGAAGTTCAGGTTTATAGCTTCTCTAATCAGCCAAACTGTTTTCAGCTGTGCTAACATACTTGCACAAGGGTTTTCAAGGGTATTCTAATCATCCATTAGCCTTCTTACACAGTTAGCAAACACAAAGTACCATAAGAACACTGGAGTGATGGTTGTTGGAAATGGGCCTCTATACACCTATGAAGATATTGCATTACAAACCAGATGTTTGCAGCTTGAATAGTCATTTACCACATTAACAATGTATAGTGTATTTCTGAATCATTTAATGTTAGCTTCATTGGAAAAAATTGTGCTTTTCTTTCAAAAATAAGGAAATTTCTAAATGACCCTAAACTTTTGAACGGTAGTGTACATAAGGGAACTCTATTTGGCCTCCCACTGCCTCGATCGGTTGGCCCATGCTGCCCCTAGCAAACCAACGCACACCTGAACTTGGCCTTCACTATACACTAGCTGACACTGAACTTCCTTTAACCAGGAAATGTCTCCCATTTTATCCCTAAACTTTTGAATGGTAGTGTACTGTAGTAAATTTGCATGATTAGTATTTTCCTTTATCCCTGTTCATATTATCTTGTTAGTCTGGTTGGTGTACTATGGTACACTACTATTCCCCTCTTCCCTTGGTGTGGGAAGGGTACAGACTGAGGGCGGATTCAGGAGCTAAGGCAAGGTACATGGCTCCAGTGTCTTTACTATCAATAGTAATTTGCTACCTTTCAGAGCATAGGGGCTCTGTAAACCTTCTTTATGAAGGTTTACAAATGTAATTAAAATGTATCACTCCTGGAATACCTTTGACATTTTTGGCCCAAATCTATTTACATTGACACAGACAGGCTAACAGTACCAGAATATATTTTTTTATTGCACATCATTACACAATAGCAAGTAAAAGTTTGTGTACCCCTGGTCAAAACTACTGTTATTGTGAACAGTTAAGCAAGTTGACAATTAAATTATCTCTAAAAGGCTTATAGTTAAAGAAAGCACATTTTGTTTGTATTTTAGCCCCAAAAAATTGTTATTTTTCTTTTTAAATTCTGAAAAGGAAAATGGGCCGATCCAAGTTTGGGCACCCTTGGAGATTTGTGTGCCTAGGTAACTTCAACCAAGGTATCAGACCTCAATTAGACTGTGAGGGTTATGGCTTGTTCACTATCATCATAGGGAAAGGCTAGTATTCATACATTATAAAGAATACCTGAGCTAATAGTTAACCAGGGGAGAGCTAACTAAGCGGGGTGATTTAGGACAGGAATTAGATGAAGGAAGAGTGATTACATACCGACGATGCTAACACAAGGGGAGGTAGAGAAATGAGATGTCCACATGAAGCAGGCTTCACAGAAAATGGCAGATTGGGCAGAAAAAAGGGGCTGGATTAGACCAAGATGCCTTGTGAACTTACCCAGGATACATTGGGAATTGGAGAGAATGAATCAGGAAGTACAATGCATATAACATGCAGTTATAACTTTTGGCCACTAGATGGAGCTGGAAACAATAAACATTAACTAAGGAAAAACTGAACATCCTGAACATACAGCAATATGGTATGTTATCATCAAATCAGGTAATTAAGAGTCATTGCTTATGTCGGAGACAGAACAGCTAGGTAATGCAAATTTTCCAGCTTTACAAAAACTCAGCCTCCTCTAATCTTTTGCCAAAAAAACAGCAACCATGGGCTCTTCCAAGCAGCTGCCAATTACTCTGAAAATGAAAATGGTGGAGGCCCACAAAGCAGGAGAGGGGTATAAGAAGATAACAAAGCATTTTCAAGATGCTGTTAAATGGCAGTTAACAGGAATAGTGGAGGTCAAGATAAGGTCTGGAAGACCTGCTCATAGGATTGCTAGAGAGGCAAATCAGAACCCCATCTTGAGTGCAAAATTTCTTCAGAATGATTTAGCAGACTCTGGAATTGTGGTACATTGTTCTACTCTTCCGAGACACATGCACAAATATGGCCTTCATCAGAAGAAAACCTCTCCTTTGTCCTCACCATAAAATTCAGCATCAGAAGTACACAAAAGAACATCTAAACAAGCCTGATGCATGTTGGAAACAAGTCCAGTGGACCGATGAGGTTAAAATAGAATTTTTTGGCCACAATGATCAAAGGTATGTGTAGTGAGAAATGGGCATAGGATTTTAGGAAATTAACATCTCGCCAACCATTAAGCATGGGGGTGGATCAACCATGCTTTAGGGTTGTGTTGCAACAATGGCAAAGTGAACATTTCAGGTAGAGAGAAAAATGGATTCAATGAAATTTCAACAAATTCTTGGTGCAAGCATAACACCATCTGTAAAAAAGCTGAAGTTGAAAAGAGGATGGCTTCTACAAATGGATAATTATCTTAAACTCATGTCAAAATTCAATATAGCCTACCTCAAAAGTAGAGTTGAGCGGAACGGGTCGGTCAAATTAAAAAATAGCCGACTTTAACTAAAGTCGGGTTTCGCCGATCGAAACCCGACCATAGCGTGAGGTCTGCCATGAGATCGTGATCAGAGCGCCAAAGCCGCGTTTCAAATAATGCTTCCAGCGCCTTTTCTCAGCCAATGATGGAGGATGCACACTGTGGGCAACGCGATGACATGGGCAGCGGCCACCACCTTCTTAGAGAAGGGCATTGAAGTGATTGGCTGGCTTTGTGTGGCGTCACACTGGGTATAAAAGGCCGTGACCGCCTACTGCCATCTTACTTCTGCTGATCTTAGAATAGGGAGAGCTGCTGCTGATTCTGAATAGGGAGAGCGTTAGGCAGGGAAGAAAAAAAAATTGCTTCTGCTGATAGCGCTTTTCACTGTACAGTTAGTGTGCAGTGAAAGGGGAGGATTGTTGTTGTGTGCAGCAGCGCTGGTGGTGATTAGGCTGCCTTTTAAGGCTACCTGATAGCTGCATTGCTGTGTGCACACTGCTGTTCAAACTGCTTTTTTCAAAGCACTCCAACTTTTATTATTTTGCTCTGGTGAGTTACCGAGCGTTCTTTTTTTCACACACCATATAGCGGTGTACGCTCCTCACACACTACCGTGTACTGGCTGGTATCACGGACAAATAGAAGCCATCTGGGTGTGACTTTGGAAAAACAAGCAGAGGAGATTTTCCATTTTTCCAGACCTACACCTTATAGAGCTGTCTATTTTCAAACAGTTTTGTATATCTGCTGTTTGATGAGGGTCAAAACTAGACAGAGACAGCGTGTGTCACTCCGTATAAACATAGATGGAGATTGACAATTTTCCATACAGACACCGTATAGCGGTGTACGCTCCTCACACACTACCGTGTACCGGCTGGTATCACGGACAAACAGAAGCTATCTGGGTGTGACTCTGGAAAAACAAGCTGAGGAGATTTTCCATTTTTCCAGACCTACACCTTATAGAGCTGTCCGCTTTTCAAACAGTTTTGTATCAGTATCTGCTGTTTGAACACGGTCAAAACTAGACAGAGAAAGCGTGTGTCACTTCGTATAAAAATAGACGGAGATTGACAATTTTCCATACAGACAGTATTGTATATCTTCCGTTCGCATTACAGTCACATCTATACATAGTCAGCGTGTGTGTGACATTCCGTAAATACATATACGGAGATTGTTACTTACACAAAAAACGCATACAGCTGTACACTTCTGATACAGTTCCGTATATCTGCTTGTTGGATTACGGTCAAATACATACTGGGACAGCGTCTGTGACTAACAAAATATATATGTAGATTTAATTTTTTTAATACACCTTACACAGCTGGATGCTCCTCATACAGTACCATCTCTCTGCTGGTATTTTTGTTACATTTTCCCAAACATGAGGAAGTATGGTGGAAGAGTCTGCGGACATGGGCAGGGGGGCGCAGCTGGTACTGATGGTGGTGCTGCATCGGCTGGTTCTGGCAAAAGTACAATAGCAGCTAAGTCAGGAGGTGTTGAGCCTGCGTCATTGTCTGGCCCAAGAAGGCCTGTAAGGTTCCCTTTTCTTGGAGTAGGAAAACCACTTTTAAAGCTGGAGCATCAGGAACAGGTTTTGGCGTGCATTGCCGAAACAGCCACCAGCTCTATTGCCTCCTCTTCTGAACGTTGGAATCCTGCAAGCACGGAGTCGTCAGTGCAGGGTTCTGGTCAAGAAAAACACCTTTCCTTGTGTCCTTCACCCCCACCAAAAGTTAAGGATGCGGCAGCCCACACTTCAGATTACTCTATGGAGCTCTTTTCACATACCATGCCTGGGTTATTCAGTCAAATCCTGAATTCCCCAGTCCAAGATGAATCTGACATGGAGTGCACTGATGCACAGCCACTGCTAGATGATTCTGCTGGTACATTGACCCAGAGCACTACATTGCCCTCGCAGTCTACTGAGCCAGAATCTGACCCTGATGAAACTCAGGTGCCCCTTCCCGCATACTATACCACCTTACACGGTGACACAGAGGAAGGTAAAGAGGAAGGTGCAGAGGACTTTGAAGAGGAGGTGATGGATGACCCAGTTCTTGACCAGGATTGGCATCCATTGGGGAGGAGGGTGGCGCTGGCAATAGTTCAGATAAGGAGAAGGATCCGCAGCAGGCATTGACATCGCAGCAGCGGTTATCTGCCAGGCCCGTAGCTGTCCAAAAACGTGGACCAAAACTAAAAGAGTTGCAGGACAGCTTGGCCAGACAGTCAATTTAGCACAGCGTGCAAGGCCAGAAAATGTATACCATAGTAGGAAGAGTGCAGTGTGGCACTTCTTTGTCCAAAATCCTACTGATGAGGCAAAGGTTACCTGTAAGAAGTGCGGAAGGACCTTTAGCCAAGGTAAACAACTCAGAAATTTGAATACCAGTTGCATGCTTAGACATTTAATCAACATGCACTTGCAAGCGTGGACGGACTACAAAACCTCAGGTAGCACATGTGCACCTGCTCCGACTGAAGGTAGCTATCAACGCTCCATCGCTTCCCCCACTGCCACCGTTAAGCACACCACCAGCACTAAATGTGGAAGTGTCGTCGCAAGACCAAAGCACTCAGGGAATCACAATGGTTTTGCAACACAACACTGAATCTAGGCCATCACCAACAATACCATCACCAACCCCCTCTCACTCCATCCGGTCCACCGCTACTTCCCCCATATGCAGCTCTCCAGTCCAGATCACCCTACCAGACACTCTGAGTAGGACAAGAAAGTACTCATCCTCTCATCCGCGTACACTGTTTTTGAACGCCTACATTGCCAAACTAATCTCATTAGAGATGATGCCCTACCGTTTGGTTGAAAGCGAAGCTTTCCGCAAGCTCATGGCCTACGCTGTCCCTCGCTATGACCTACCCAGTCGGCACTTCTTTTCTCGAAAAGCCATCCCTGCCCTCCACCGGCATGTGAAAGACCGCATTGTCCATGCACTAAAACAGTCAGTGAGTGGAAAGGTGCACCTCACAACAGATGCATGGACCACTAGGCATGGCCAGGGCCGTTATGTGTCCATCATTGCGCACTGGCTTAATGTGGTGGATGAAGGCTCCACAGGGGACAGCAGCGGTGGAACAGTGCTGCCTAGCCCACGGTATGGGAAACAGTTGGCTGTAGGCTTTCGACCCTCCTCCTCCTCCATAAGCGAAAGCTCATCCATAGAGCGCAGTCGCACGAGCACTCCATCCGCAGCTGGCAGTGTTGCACACGAGGTGTCCCACTATCGAACAGCTAGAGGTAAGTGTCAGCAGGCTGTGTTAAAGATGATGTCTTTGGGCGACAACAGAAACACCGCGGAAGTACTGGCCGACTACTTTCAGCGACAAACTGAGTCATGGCTGGGCAGTATACATCTTGAGGCAGGCAAGGTAGTCAGTGATAATGGCCGTAATTTTGTAGCAGCCATAGCCCGTGCAAAACTCACACACATACCTTGCCTGGCTCACACTTTGAACCTGGTGGTGCAGTGCTTCCTTAATAATTATCCGGAGTTTACATCACTGCTCCATAAGGTGCGAAGACTGTGCTCGCACATCCGTCGCTCAAATGTACACTCCATTCGCATGCAGAAGCTGCAGCGATTGCTCCACCTCCTCAAGCACTGCCTAATCATAGACGTTGCAACAAGGTGGAACTCCACCCTGCACATGGCTGAGAGGCTGTGCGAACAGAGGCAGGCTGCAATGCATTTGTGGAGGATACACGGGCAGGCAGTTTGAGGGAAAACATGGGATTGTCGGGTGTGCAGTGGAGAAAGCTGAAAGATCTCTGTAAAGTCCTTCAGTGTTTTGAGGAATGCACACGGCTGGTAAGCGCAGACAATGCCATCATAAGCATGTGCATCCCACTTATGCGTCTGCTCATGCAAAGTTTGACGCACTTTAAGGATCAGGCATCTGCAGCAGAGGAGGAACAGGAGGAGGAGGACGGAAGCCTTGCTGACAGTCAGCCATTGTCTGGTCAGGGAACTGTCCTGGACGAGGTGGAGGAAGAAGAGGAAGAGGAGGATGAGGGGGATGATTATTTTGGGCAGGAGGATGCTTCTCAGGGGGCAAGAGAAAATGTCGGCGTTCCAAGGTCAGGTACAGTGTTTGTGCATGACTGTAGGGATGTGGATTTGCCAGAAAGTGCTCCTCCACCCACCACTGACAATGCATTATTGACACCTGGAACATTGGTTCACATGTGCGATTATGCCTTGCGGATCCTAAAAAAGGACCCCCGCATTGCCCAAATGATGAAGGATGATGACTACTGGCTGGCCAGCATCCTCGATCCACACTACAAAGGCAAATTACACATCATGCCACAGGAGAACCTAGAGATAATATTGACTAACAAACAAGCAACTCTGGTAAACCGTTTGTTTGAGGCTTTCCCAGCACACAGCAGCGGTGCTGGTTCTCCCACGAGCCGTAGTGGACACAATGGAAGAGGTGTTCGTGGTGCACACAGCCGAATTTGCGTTGGAGACAGGGGTTTAATGACCATGTTGTGGAATGATTTCTCAAGTACTGCTCACATGACTACTAATACTGCATCAATTAAAAGTGACAGTAGACAGCAGTTGTCAACTATGGTTACAAACTTCTCCTACATATCGATGTTCTCCCTCACAGGTCATTTCCCTTTGACTATTGGGCCTCTAAACTGGACATCTGGCCTGAACTGGCACACTATGCCTTACAGGAGCTCGCTTGCCCTGCTGCTAGTGTGTTATCTGAAAGAGTCTTCAGTGCTGCTGGATCAATCCTGACAGAAAAAAGGACACGTATGTTGACCCAAAATGTTGATGATCTAACCTTCATTAAAATTAACCATGCATGGGTTTCAAAGGATTTTGTCCCACCTGCCCCTGATGACACATAGGTTGCCAGAAAACTGCCTCGCTTTTGTCCTCCTCTTCCTCGGACTTGCCCAATTCCGCCATTTGCATCATCTATATGTCCAGCCTACACATCAAAATATGCCATTTTTTAAACCTCCCTAACTGGGCTGCCCACCCCCCCCAATGGCTGTGGTCAACACCTGGCGCACTCGGGCAAGTGCCGTTGCTCTGTACAGGTGGATGGGCCCACTGATGGCCGACGGCACTGGCACAGTGCCCCTCATAGTACAATACAGTGTCTCTGATGGTGGGGGGGCCACTCGCCCTCAGACACACCAGCGTACTATGAGGGGCCCTGTGCCAATACCGTCAACCACAAGTGTGCCCCTCCTGCTTGGTTATGGCCACAGGACTTGCCAGTTGCAATACTTACCTCTCCCTGCTCCTCCGCTCTGTAGTCTGGGCAGTTAAATCCTTCATATAGATGGCCACTAAAAATTTGGTGTATTCATCGATGAAGGTTAAGATGTAGCTATGGCCTGTCTTGCTGGCCTCAACATTCAGATGATCAATGGCTACCATTTGTAATGGACGTCAACTTACAAGCGGATGCGGTGGTGCTTTATGATCAACTTTCACAGTTGTGATGGTCACAGACGTGTGACATTCCTGCCACCATTTTTCAATGTCTCCTCTCATGCCAATCCAATAGAATCGCCTATGGCCTGTGGCTTCTGTCTTTTGCACTCCAAAATGACCAGACACATCATGATAGGCAGTGAGGACCATGTCTACATCTCTCCCTGTGATCATAATTTGATGTAGACGAGTAACGGTGATGTGATCCACGCTACTGCGATAAAGCAATCCTTTCTTCACAAAGAACCGTTTTCACTGTCTCCACAGACACAGTAATCGAGTATCTGAATCGCCTCTGCAACATCTACCGGGAGGTTTTCCTGCGATGAGTAATTCCCAAATTTCTGCTAACACTCGACTTTCCGTCTGTACTTGTATCCATGTAGTTTCCAGTAGCGGAGATTCTGGACTGGCTTACTGAGATTGAAATATAAACGAAGATTTAAAAGTACCACAACACTGTATACTGTTGTACGCTTTGAATACCTTTCCCTTTTTCTACTTTTTATATTCTGGTGTAATACATAGTGAGCCTGTGAGTGTCTCTGTCTGACTCCGGAAGTATAGATGGAAATTTACAATTACCCCTAGACTGGATACACCTGGAATGTGCTGAGTTAATTAAAAATGGGGCCCATCATATACTGGAGCATTCCAAATTGGGGACATCAGACAATGGAGCAGCATTTACGGGGCTCATTATACACTGCAGCATTAGAAATGGAGCCCATTATCTATGGAGCGTTATTTGGGCCCATCATACACTGGAGCATCATCCATGAGGCCCATCATATACTGGAGCATTCCAGAAGGGGGACATCAGACTATGGAGCAGCATTTACGGGGCCCATTATACGCTGGAGCATTAGAAATGGAGCCCATTATATATGGAGCATTATTGGGGCCCATAAGACACTGGAGCATCATCCATGGGGCCCATCATATACTGGAGCATTCTAAATGGGGCAGATCAGACACTGGAGCAGCATCTATGGGGCACATTATACACTGGAGCATTAGAAATGGGGCACATTATATATGGAGCATTATTTTAGCCCATAACACACTGGAGCATCGTCCATGGGGACCATCATATACTGTAGCATTATGTGGAGCTCATCATATCCTGTATGGAAGATTATATGTGACCAATTATTCTGTATGGAGAAATATATGGGGCTCATTATTCTGTATGGTGCACAATGTGGTGGCCATAATACTGTATGGAGTTATATACTGTCCTTTTTTAAGCTATTGTACAATTCACAATAGATCAGTCTATTGTATTTGTCATTGTACTATACCTATATTTCTGTGCCGTATCGGACCATCATGAGTTGTGATATGTGTTAAAGGGGCGCACTGACACTCTTTGGCCCAGGGCACACGAAAACCTGGAGCCTGCCCTACCCCCCCACAACTTTAGCCAAATAACCCCAAGTTTTCAATGCGTAACTACTATTATGAAGTAAATTAAGTTTGACAAGCTTCAGTAATAAGAATTGATGTTTTTGGCATTGAAATGGGCACTGTAGGTGTGTTTACTGTCCTCCACTCCCTGCCGACTTTGATTCCCCATTGACTTGCATTGGGTTTCGTGTTTCAGTCGGCCTCCGACTTTTCCCTATAGTCAGCCGATTTCGTTTGACCGACTTTTGCGAAAGTCGGGTTTCATGAAACTCGACCCTAAAAAAGGCAAAGTCACTCATCTCTACTCAAAAGGCACAAGCTGAAGGTTTTACAATGGGCCTCACACTCCCCTCATCTGAACATCATTGAAAATCTGTGGCTAAAGCTCAAAAGAATAGTGAATGCAAGGTGACTCAGGAATCTCACAGAATTGCAAGAATTTTACAAGAGTGGGTAAAAATCCCTCAAATAAAAACCGGAAGACTCTTGGCTGGCTACAAAAAGTAAATAGAGGAAGGCACCGCGCTCACAGGAGGATTCACAGATGATAACGTAAAAGTGAAAGTCCTGCCTTTCACACATAAGCCAAGCATGCAGGAGATGAAAATCTGCCACAGCAAGATACACTGAGGAATGGTAAAGGACTTGTACAAACTTACCCTAGCTCTGCTGAATGAAGGTGCTGTGCTGATCCCAGTGAATGATCCACAGAAATGCTGGAAAACCAGGTGAGAAGCTGGGAGGATGAAGTGAATGAACTAGTGCCGGTGTATATCTGTATACTGGCTACAAAAAGTGTTTACAAGCTGTGATACTTTCAAAACGGGGTGCTAAAAAGGTACTAACCATGCAGGGTGCCCAAACTTTTGCCACAGTATGTGAAAAAAATTCTGAAATGATTTTTCTTAGTATTTTTTTTACATGACAAAAACTCTCATTTTGACAGCGATGTATAGACTTTTTATTAAAGATGAGCGATTAAATTTACGTGGACTTAAATTCTACTCAAATTTTACAAACATCTGCATTTGTAAAAATGTGCATTTTGTGTAATTCATTTTTGTTCAGATTAAGTAAAATGGTGGCCACTAATTGCCATCTTTTGTTAACCATAATGGGCCATCAAAAGGTGAAAAAAAATTAAAAATTGTCATACACACCATTATTGCTCACTTCTCCTACCACTCTTCTACTCACTTCCACTCATCTTGTATTCGCTGCATTTTCTGTTACCCCGTCACTCACGATGGAATATTTGTGCCTCTAGTACAGGACTTCCGGGTATCATGGCACCAGCGAGGATTCTGCGCATGGCTGTAAAAGGTCATGGTACACGTTATGACATCATAGAATTGTTAACCTCCCAGATGCTTTCGCAGTACTCTCCCAGGCACCATAATATCTGGAAGTCAAGGGACAGTGCAAGAGGACTGAAGATCAGAAGATGTGGCGTGAACCAGGCAGGTGTGGTAAGTAGTAGAGGGGACAAAGAGGTGAGTGGAGGGTGAGTATAAAGATTTCTTGTTTTTATTTATTAAATTTATTATGCTCTGATGTCTAAGATGATCCCAGAGTATAATAAGGAATGTTGTACAATAGTTGCAGAGTATAATTTCTCCACAATAGAAATTTCCAAGGAAAAAAAGCACAAACAGGCTAATTTTGCCTAATCCAGTCATCTCTACATTTTATATTTGGAACAGATTAATTGTACTCTGTACTAGACTAAAGAAACCTAAAAAGAAACAGTGCCTTGAAAAAGTATTCATACTTTTCCGTATTTTTTCACATTACACCCATGAGCTTAAATGTATTTTATTGTAATTTTTTACCAACACATAGTAACAAGTATTTATGAAGAGTAAAGGAAATGATACGTGGTTTTCTACTTACTTATATACTTGTGTATAAGCCGATCCGTGTATAAGCCGACCCCCTTAATTTTGCCACAAAAAACTGGGAAAACTTATTGATCACGTATAAGCCTAGGGTGGAAAATGCAGCAGCTACTGGTAAATCTCTCAATATAAAACTGAATGTATGTATGTATGTACAGTATGTGTGTGTGTATCACCAACCAATCACGAAGCATCTTTCATTTCACCAGAGTTATTCAAAAGAAGCTGAGCTGTGATTGGTTGCTATGAGCAATAGTTTTCCTTGCAACCATTCACTAAGCATCTCTCATTTCACCAGAGCTGGTTAAATAATCTGAGCTGTGATTGGTTGCTATGAGCAAGTTTTCCCACTTGACAACACCTCAGCAGACACTGACATGGTGGGAGAAATCTAGCTTCCCCAGGAACATAAGCTCCCAGCCATTGTCTGCCCCCAGAAAGGAGCAGAGAGCACATGACAGAAATGAATCCCCCCCTCCCTGCCCATATCCCCATCGTACATCCTCCATCCCATAGGCACATCTTCCCTCTTAAATCCATCCTGAGCTTTGGTTTTGACCCCAGGCCTCTCTTAAAAGGATCCCCGGTATTGAAGTTAGGACTGTTCCACTCAGCTCTGTGGTTCTGACCCCAGGGTCTCTGAAAGCGATCATTAGTATGCAAGTTAGGGCAAATCCACTCAGCGTTTTGGTACTGACTCCAGGCCTTTCTTAAAGGGATCTCCGGTATGGAAGGCAGGGCAAATCCATCTAGTGCTTTGGTTCTGACCCCATGCCTCTCTTAAAGGGATCCCCGGTATGGAAGGCAGGGCAATTGCCTTCAAATGCTCTGGTACTGACCCCAGGCTCTCTTAAAGAAATCTCCTGTACAGAAGTTAGGGCAAACCCCTCAGCACTCTGATTCTGACCCCAGGGTTCTATTAAAGGGATCATTGGTATGCAAGTCAGGGCAAATACACTCAGCGTTCTAGTTCTGATCCCAGGCTTTCTTAAAGGGATCTCCGGTATGGAAGTTAGGGTAAATCCCTCAGTGCTCTGATTCTCACCCCAGGCTTCTATAAAAGGTGGTATCATTGGTATGGAAGTCAGGGTAAATCCACTCAGTGCTCTGGTTCTGATGCCAGGCCTCTCTTAAAGGGATCCCCGGTATGGAAATTAGGACCGTTCTACTCAGCGCTCTGGTTCTGACCCCAGGCTGACGGGATGATGCAGGTTATCAGGGGTAGTAGTCCGGTGCCTCTGGCTGATGGGATGATGCGGGATATTAGGGGTAGTAGTCTGGTGGTTCTGGCTGATGGGATGATGTGGGATATTGGGGTAGTAGTCCGGTGGCTCTGACAGGATGATGTGGGATAATAGGGTAGTAGTCTGGCAGCTGTGATGGGATGATGTGGGATATTAGTGGTAGTTGTCTGGTGGCTCTGGCTGATGGGATGATGTGGGATATTAAGGGTAGTAGTCCGGTGGCTGTGACGGGATGATGTGGGATATTATTGGTAGTTGTCCAGTGGCTCTGGCTGATGGGATGATGTGGGATATTAGGGGTAGTAGTCCAGTGGCTGTGATGGGATGATGTGGGATATTATTGGTAGTTGTCCGGTGGTTCTGGCTGATGGGATGATGTGGGATATTAGGGGTAGTAGTCAGGTGGCTTTGACAGGATGATGTGGGATATTAGGGGTAGTAGTGCGACGCCCACTCCCAGGGCCGTGGGGTACTCGGTACCGGGCCCGTGAGCTTCAATGGGGGATGTCACGGCAGCTGCGACCCGTCCATGGCCCTGGGTGTCCTTTGTAAAAGGGGAATGGTTGAACATGGATGATGATTAAAGTTTATGAGTGAATGATTCGTGACGCCACCTATGGTGTTCGGCAATGAAGATGTTAAGCCGACGCTGCAGACAGATCCTTCTTTCTTATGGAGAATTAGGCTTTCTGAGTCTCTCCTTCCTGTGCCAGCAGACCCAGATCACTCAGGTCTGCTGCAGCAATCCCTTCATCCAACCCTCTCCGGGGATCTCCTCTTACAGACTCCTGTGACAGACTGACTAAATCCTAATATCTTCCCACTCTTTTGGTGCAGACTAAGCTCCACCCACCTCCCAGCACTCTTCGTGTTCCAAGCAGGGAGCCACCAAAGGATGCTTTGCTACACTACTATGTTGTGTGGGATGCAGGTGTTGGAGTGTGGTCAGGTGTCTCCACCTTACCTAGATGGTGGGGTACCACACCTCAGGAGAAGGTGCAGTACCTCTGTGGCGACTGAACCCTCAGGGGCACCACATACCCCCCGTTAAAAACAGCACGTCCGCGGGCTGCAAGTGAAACAAAGGTGAAGCAAAATAAGGAACATACAAAAAATTTTGAATGCTTGATAAACAATTCTTATCTAAACTTCCCAATATGGGAGGCTCTGACTCTTGAACGTTGCAAACAATTTAACTATCTATAACTTATTATATTACTTTAACTTAAAGTTACGTTACCTAATTTAAAGTGCTATGGAAGTAAACTCACTACCAGTTCAAGTACTATCATCTTCCATTTCAATGCCTTTTATCATTTCACATTTCCCTTCTTGACCATAAGTGACAACCGCTAATGCCTGGTTCGTCCCCTACATCTTTATTCAAAAATTTTTTCTTTCATCTCTTTATTAAAACATTCCTAATAGTTATTACTATCAATTAAATTCTATATAAAAGCTGTTCTATAACTATTAATACTCTCTTAAGGCACATTATATAACTCTTCACATCAAAACTTCAATATTTCTTGTAAGTGCTGGACACCGCTCCCAGCCGAGATTTCTTGCAGTGTCCTTTGAATTGAGAACACAACTCTTCCATTTGTCCCATGCGGCGCTAAGACATACTGGCCGCAGTGAGTGGAAACTCAGGGGGCAACCTGATGGCAGGGGCGGCGGTCATACCTGGAGCCTCCTGGCAGAGTTGTGTCTGTTCCGGTGCAGGCATCGGGCGGCAGCCGGTGGCAGCGGTGGTGACTGGAGCTGCCTGATCAGTGACTGGAGACAGCGGTGGAGCAGATGGCGGCTCCGGGTCCGCAGGGGCCTCCGGTGGGACCTGCGCAGCAGTGCCAGGTCCAGGCAGGAGCACATCTTCCTCCTCTTCAGCTCCCGGACCCTCGGATAACTCTTCCTGGCAGACAGCGCTTGACGGTGGTTGCAGCGGGGAGATGGTGACAGGCACTGCCTGGGGAAGAGCCAGTGCAGCAACGGCGGGTACCGATGGTGTAGGCACCGGTGGTACAGGCCCCTCCTGGACGAGCTGCAGGTTCAGGGTCCAGGGAGCCCAGGGACCCTCTTGTCTGTGTCAGCTGGGCAATCTCGTCCTCCAGCTGCTGGCGGTTCATTGTGGAAGCAGGGTCGGAGCCTTCAGCTACTGCGCCGGGGAAGTTCAGCTCAACCTCCTTGTGCTCTTCGGGCCTCCTTCCTCCTTCCATCATGGCGTCCTGGCGTTCTCTCCCCTTCCTGGGCTCCTTTCCCGCCACAAGGCTTCGCTCCTTCTTCTGGGGGCGGCGTCTTCTTCCTACTCCTCCATACCAGGCCAGTATACGAACCCCTCTGGGGGTGGGCCATGTTGCTGTAGCATAGAAGTTTAGGCAGGGGAGGCCCAGGACAGTTCGCGCTCTTTTCTTAGGACCGCCCATATTGTCACGCCCTTCTTCACCGCGCTGGCGGCCATTTTGAGAGTCCATTTTACAGTCTATAATTTTGGTTATTTTGCACATTCTCAGCATTGTTTAAATCCAATAAATCTTTGGCACACAGAACCCGGTGGCACCGGGCTTCGTCATCCTGTTCGTGACACCAAGTTGCGATGCCCACTCCCAGGGCCGTGGGGTACTCGGTACCAGGCCCGTGGATTTCAATGGGGGATGTCACGGCAGCTGCGACCCGGTCCTTGGCCCTGGGCATCCATTGTAAAAGGGGAATGGTTGAACATGTGGATGATTATTAAAGTTTATGTTTAAAGTTTATCTCTATATACTGTATATAGAGATAATCATTATAATTTCTTATAACTAACCGTAGTTAGTTACTATGCCCTGGCAGCGTCAGGCTCTTCAGCTAGTTTCAAAATAAAAATAGATACCAATAAAAGTAAAATTAATTGAGACATCAGTAGGATAAATATTTTTGAATAGCCATATTGAACCAGGAGCCCCATATAATGCTCCATACAGTTCATGATGGGCCCCATAAGATGCTCCATACAAAATACACCCCATATAATTCTGAAGAAAGGTTAATAATGGCCCCATAAGATGCTCCATAGAATAATGTGCCCCATATGCTGCTCTATAAATGTTATGGCCCCATAAGACGTTCCATAGATTATGCCCCATATGCTGCCCCATAGAATGTTCCATAGAATAGGCCCCATAAGATGCTCCATAGATTATGCTCCATATGCTGCCCCCATAAGATGCTCCATAGAATATGCCCACATATGCTGACCCCATAAGATGCTCCATTGAATATGCCCCCATATGCTACCCCCATAAGATGCTCCATTGAATATGCCCCCATATGCTGCCTCCATAAGATGCCCCATAGATTATGCCTGCCGCAGCTATTAAAAAAAAATGGACATACTCAACTCTTGTCCCTGGGGGGTGACTGTTTAGGTAGAGAGCGTGTACTGACTACATCATCGTGCCCTCTGCTGTCTGAACGTCACTGACAGAGGGACCCGGCGGGCAGACAGCGGCGAGCCTCATTGGAACCGAGACAGGTGAATATCTCATATACTTACCCCCTCCTGGCGTGGTCTCTGCAGCCCCTTCTCCCACGGTCTCCCTTCCTTCAGCGGTCACGTGGCACCGCTCATTAAAGTCATGAATATGCACATATTCATGACTTTAATGAGTGGTACCATGTGAACACTGTAGGAAGGAAAGGAGACCGTGGGACAAGCGGGGGGGCTGCAGAAATGCCCCAGGGGTGGTCAGTATGATGTGACACCCCCGCTCTCCCTCCACTGCCGACCCCCTGGCGTAGGCATATATGACTCGCATATAAGCCGAGAGGGGGACTTTCAGCCCAAAAAAATGGGCCGAAAATCTCGGCTTTTACGCAAGTATATACGGTACTTTAAAAATAAAAATCTGAAAATTCTGAGGCACTTTCGTATTCAGCCCCTTATAGTCTTGTACCCTTAAATAAAATCCTCAGTGACTAATTGCCTTCAAAAGTCACAAAATTTGTAAAATGAATCCACCTGTGTGTAATTTATTCTCAGCTTTTCTGTGAATTCCTCAGTGTTTTGTTTGAGAACATTCAGGATCAAACAGCATCGTGAAAACCAAGGAACACACCAGACAGGTGAGGGAGAAAGTTGTGGAGAAGAGAAAACCAGGATGAAGTGATAAAAAAATAGCCCAAGCTCTGAACATCTTACGGAGCACTGTTCGATCTATCATCCAAAAATGGAAGGGATATGGCAAAACTGCAAACCTTCCAAGACATCGCTGTCCATGTGAACTGACATCCCTAGCAGAGAGAGCACTAATTAAAGAAAGCTAAAAGTAGCTGCAGAAATCACATCTGAAGTGGGAGAATCTGTCAACACAGCAACTATTAGGGGGCAGACAGACAAATTTCTTGTGCGAGGATTTTATTGCAATCCTCAGACTAACCATCAGCTCTCCTGACCTGAGAGTGACAGCTGCATAGAAGTAATCATGCTGTCACGCTCAAGTTAAGAGAGCTGCTGGGAGAGATTGAGCACTGCAATGCCATGCTCACACGAGAAATACGTCAGTCTATCTGTGCCTTTAGTCATATATACCACAAATCTGGATTTTATGGAGAAGTGGCAAAAATAAAGACAATTTTGAAAGCAAGCCATAAGAAGTTGCATTTTCATTTCTGCAAAAAGCCATGTAGGGGTCAGAAACATCATGTGGAAGAAGGTGCTCTGGTCAGATAGGACCAAAGTAGAACATTTTTATCTAAATGCAAAACTCTATATGCAGTGGAAAACTATTGCTTTACATAACCCTGAAAACACCAACCCCACCGTCAAACATGAATATGGCAGCATCATGTTGAGGGGATGTTTTTCTTCAGCAGGGACTAGAAAACTGGTCATTCAGAATTGATGGGAAGCTAGATTGAGCTATATACAGGGCAAACATGTAGGAAAACATGTTAGAGGCTGCAAAATACTTGAGACTGGGAGTATGTTCACTTATTAACAGGGCAACAGTAGCAGAGCTGCAATAGATCAAGGCATATTCATGTGTTTTGAATGGTCCAGTCAAAATCCAGACCTAAATCCCATTGAGAATCTGAGGCAAGACTTGAAAATGTTCACAGATGCTCTCCATCCAATCTCACTGAGCTAGAGTTAGTTTGTAAAGAAAAATGGGCAACAATTTCAGCTTCTAGTCTTCAGAACCTTAAACACCACTCTAGTTCAAGATAAATCGATGCAAAATGAATAAATACTATCTTAAGAAGAAAAATATTCCATTGATTAGTAATACTCTGTGTTCAGTCAAGTGAAATAATGAGTCATTATGTTATTTTTAACATCTCAGCCAATATCCTTGAGTGATATTTTGTTTCATATATTTATATTTTATGATATCATTATTTTAGTTGGCTGCATATGCCTGTTCTATTCTATGGTGCACTTCTAACAATTTATTTTAGAATTTTATTATAGTATATATTTCTTATAGCCCTTGCTTTTTCTTGCTTTGCGTAACGTAGCAAAAACTTATTATTTAGACATAGTGGGACAGACTTACTTAAAAAGTCTAATATTTAGACAATGAAAATTTAGAATAGACAGTCTTAAAATGCTCCAAATTAATTAGATAACTTGGGAAGATTTTTAGACTGTCTAGTCTAATTTTCCACCTCCTGTTAGTTGGTTTACTTTATGCCAGAGAGCTGTCCTAAAAATTTGGCAGAATATTTGGTGCATTCTCCCTTGTTAAGCATTATGCTTCAACCGACAGGTTTTTGTTTGCATTTTCTCAGTTGCTCTAATGACTGTACTTGGCAGACCCTTGCACAGGAGCCACTACTGTGTAACCTCCTATTTTTAAAGGAGTTGTTTGCTCTAAAATGAAAAGTCTGCAGTCATTCTGTTTGACTGCAGACTTTTGAATCCTTCCAAAGCATGCACTGTGTGCTGTGATGATTCGCCAGTTTCTGACCCAGGAACGGCAGTGTTTTATGCAATATATATACTCCCAGGCAGAAGCAGTCTAGTAGGCGATGCCTTGCTCTATACCCTTCTTTTGGGGGAGGCCACGCCGACCACATGGCTCACTCATAAGGTGGCTGTTTCCACTAGATGGGACTTGGCCTTGCTCAATAAAAGCGTATTGTGCAAGTCCGCACCTAGTACACAGGGTCTGTCCGGCAGTATGCAAATTGCACACTTGACCACCTTTCCTAGGGCTAGCAATGGTAAATCCTCACAGCACATAGGGCGTGCACTGGGAGGATTTACAAGTCTACAGTCACAGAGAGTAACGGCTGACTTTTCTTTTCGACTGGACCACTTTTTTAACTTCAAGAGATAAATAGCACCAGAGTTATCTAATAGCTTCTTATCAGATATAATAATATATGTAAACCAAAAATATTAATTTGAAAGCAATGTATTATAAATGCCATTACAAGTATGTAGCTGCCAACTTCAAGACAACTGTGTGAGTACCAAGCACAATACTATAACAGGACTCGTTGCATATCACCCAGTGCAGGTAGTTGCCAGTCCACGGTTGTATAGATAGAAAAATATTATTGACCCAGGACTTTAGGTTAATAATTTCAAATGTATTGTTAACAGACACATCATAATAATATACTCCAAAGCATATGTCATAAACCTCCAATGAGTTTTGAGCTGGAAGCAGCTCTTCACAGCACGTATGTAATTAGCTCGGCTAAGTACCATGTATTTAGTTTAAAATTAGTAAAACTAATAGAAAGATTAGTAGCGATATTACCTCTAGTTACACTGGTTATTACATGAATAGCACCAGTTAGACTTTAGTCTATCATGTTTCTATTGATCATAGTCTATCAGACTATGCTAGCCATTAAACAATAGAATATTAGTGCAACAACGTCAATTGTTAGAATTGTGGTTTCCTTGAATTTCTTAAAATTATAAACAAGTTTAGGTACAATGTACCATAATCAAAATCTCTGGATGATGTGCAGTTCCTTATATCTCATCTATAAAATGCAATATAATTCATAGTAATAGTTATTTATAAAGATTAATATGCTGGGTGAGTGGTAAACTACTCTAGAAAGAAGTAAGAGGAATAATTAGACCCAAAGCCACATAGATCTATGTTGGGGTATAACCCCCCCCACTGCATATTTGGAGGATAAGAGTGGCAGAATTGTGGCAAATGAATGCATTAACACATAACCGAATTGCAAAATTTGCTTGGCAGACATTATCTGATATATGATTATTTGCCTTGTGCTGCAATATCTAAATCTGCGCTTACTGGAGTGACGACAATCACACCGACTCCTTCTTCAGGACACCATACATTAATCCTGGCAACTTGTGGTAGCTACAGCTTCTGAATTATAGGCTTTTTAGGTGTCTCACACAACCCTTTAAGGTGAGTGATATTGCATTTTCCTTTAGGCTATGTGCACACGTGCGGAATTCCCACGGAGATTTCCGCCGCAATTCTGCAACTCTCTGCCTCTGGAAATCTGCATGTGCAATTCCCGTGAAAAACTAGTGTTTTGCAAGTGTAATTAGCTTGCAGAATACTAGCATTTTCCAAGCGATCTGTAGCATCACTTGGAAAACTGATTGACAGGTTGGTCACACTTGTCAAGCATAGTGTTTGACAAGAGTGACCAACTTTTTTCTATTGAGGCTGCCTATGCAGCCTCAGTAGTAAAAAGATATAATGTTAAAAATAATTAAAATAATAAAAAATTGTGATATTCTCACCTTCCGGTGGCCCCCGCAGCATTCCCAGGCCTCAGCGATGCTCCCGGCAAGTCCCGTTCCCAGCGATGCCTTGCGACAATGACCCCAGATGACTAGCATCTCTGGGAACAGGAGTTGGTGGGAGCACCGCTGAGGCCTGGGAACAATTTTTTATTTTAATTCTATTTTTTACAGGGATATGGTACCCAGGACTGGAGGACAGTCTCCTCTCCTCCAGACCCTGCGTACCAACCGCACATTTTCCGCTTTGCGCATGGTGGGCATAGCCACATGCGGAAAGTAAGTGAAACAATGGATTCCTATGTGTACGGAATTCCCGCGATTCCGACAAAAGAATGAGCATGCTGCGTATTTTTCCGCGATGCGATTCCGCAGCAGAAAAATATGCAGCATTGGCACAGCATGTGCGGAATGCCATTGAACTCAATGGGTTGCTTATTTTATGCATTTTTGCGGCGAAAAAATGTGGCAAAAATGCATAAAATCCGCGGGAATTCCGGACATGTGCACATAGCCTAATAACACTGGTCAACAGCATTTTTGGTGCCAAAGATATTTCATCGAATTTAGGGTATTTTTGGGGTGCTGATTCTGAATATGTCATCAGTTTTGCCAGATTGGCTCAAGTTTTTGAGATTTTTGGTATCTTATTTATAGCACTTGTTGGTAAATGCGACGCATCATCTCATTAATTTCTTTGGATTAGTACTTGAACTGAGCAGTTCTCAATATAGTTTTGTGTTAATTAGTGTTCTAAAAGTTTGTTCATAGCTTGATTTTTGCACTAACTTTATGTTGTTGTCTGTTTTCCAGTGAAAAGCATGAACTCATCATGAAGAAGTTGTCTTAACGATCCAGACTCATTCTGTTACATTTGTGGTGAATATACACTGCCAAAACATAGAAGAAACATAACACACTTCGTAAAAAAAGTGTATTTTGCCTATTTTGGGGTTATGCTTGGGGACCAAGACAAGTTTTGGGCACCACACATAGTGTGCAAAGCATGTATCGAATTATTACGAAAATGGAGCAAAGGACAAAGAAAAAGCTTCAAATTTGGTGTTCCAATGGTGTGGAGAGAGCCAAAAAATCATCATGATGACTGTTATTTATGGTAAACACAGGTACAGGCACATCTTCACAATGAGGGACAGGCCTTCTTGCAGATTCCATGTTACTCCCATTTTCGTTTCTTATGCTTATTGAATCCTTGCACTTGCACTGCACAGAAATAACAGTCATCATGATGATTTTTTGGCTCTCTCCACACCATTGGAACACCAAATTTGAAGCTTTTTCTTTGTCCTTTGCTCCATTTTCGTAATAATTCGATACATGCTTTGCACACTATGTGTGGTGCCCAAAACTTGTCTTGGTCCCCAAGCATAACCCCAAAATAGGCAAAATACACTTTTTTTACGAAGTGTGTTATGTTTCTTCTATGTTTTGGCAGTGTATATTCACCACAAATGTAACAGAATGAGTCTGGATCGTTAAGACAACTTCTTCATGATGAGTTCATGCTTTTCACTGGAAAACAGACAACAACATAAAGTTAGTGCAAAAATCAAGCTATGAACAAACTTTTAGAACACTAATTAACACAAAACTATATTGAGAACTGCTCAGTTCAAGTAATAATCCAAAGAAATTAATGAGATGATGCGTCGCATTTACCAACAAGTGCTATAAATAAGATACCAAAAATCTCAAAAACTTGAGCCAATCTGGCAAAACTGATGACATATTCAGAATCAGCACCCCAAAAATACCCCAAATTCATTAAAATATTTTGGACACCAGAAAAAAAATTTTTTTTCGTTGACCTGTGTAATCTATCTACTTGGATAAGACCCTATTGCACTTTTGCATTTTTTAGCTAATATCTAAATCTATAGCTCATAATGTACCACACTTGTAAAAATACTAAAAAAGAAACAAGACTTCGATCACACAGAAAAACAAATCATAAATTTCCAGTTATAAATATACAATGAATATTTTATTCCGTTTGATCCTATCTATCAAATGCAAGTTTCAATGATAGTTGGTAAGATATTTATTTTAACCCCTGTTAGACTAAGCATTTTTTCTCCCAAGAGCTTAACTTGATTATTTACCATAACTTACTATAACTTAATTATTTTTCTCTATAAGGATTTGTTTTTTTTTAAACAAGTTGTACTTTTGATTGACACAGTTCATTTTAATATTCAGTGTACTGGAAAACAGAAAATAAAATTCCAAATTCTGTGAAATTGTGAAAGAATACAAGTTTTTTGCGCTTTTGTTTTTATGGCATTTAATCTATAGCAAAAGTTACTCTGAATGATGATTCTCCAGCTTAAAACAATTATGGCGATATCAAACTTGCATAGATTTCTTTGTTTTTTATTTAACCTTAGAAAAAAATTCATAATTTTGTAGAGAAAAATTATTGGCTTGTGTCGCAGGTTGAGCTATATAAAGGCTTGTTTTTTGGCGTGGCAAGCTACTGGTTTTGCTGATATTAATATGAGGTATGATATTTTGATCATTTTTTTTGCATCCATAGGGAGAAGTAATCGAAAAACCACAGTTGTGCCAGTTTGATCATTTTCTGCCATTGTGATGTTTAACGAGTAATTCATTTTATATTTTACTGGATTGGACTTTCACAGATGCAGTGATACAAAATATGTTTACCGTACTTATTTTTAATTTATTTAATTTTCCAAGGGGGAAAAAAGAGGTTGATTTAAAACTTAATATTTTTTATTTATTTTGTTTCATATTTTTAAAAACTTTTTTTCTTTTTCACTTTATTTTTTAGTCCCGATATATACCTTCTATTGTCCAATTGCTTACACTTTTTACTGCAGTACCACAGTTAGGTAGAAATCTTAGTAATCTTTGAAGCTCAGCCACTGCCTGAGCTTTATAGGAGTCCCAAGATGTCATTGTTTGGGGCTTTCCATCGGAATCCATTGTTTCCCAGCAATTATGTTGAAGCGGTCTGATGTTTGCTAGTGCATATGAGCACTGGTGCACATTTAAAATAAACACAGCTTTCAGAGGTTTTAAGTGGTTAGGAGCAGCAATCTGAGCTCAGCCCTGGCTGCTGCAGTTTGAGACAGATTCTAGTTATGTAATATAGCCAGCATCTACTGCATGTGGAGAGCACTCAAATCCCAATACCAGTTCACATGTGAGCTTTGTCAAATCACATGCATATATGTTATTTTGCCTTAAAGGTTTACAGCACCACTCCAGCGTTTTGTTCTTTTTTCACTGGTGGAGTGGTGATTTACATGTAAGTCCCCTGCCCCTGGTCATTTACTCACCCTCCGACATCTTCACCATTTTTTGGCGCCACTTCGGTTCTGCATCTACATATTGTGTTGTGAATAGTGTTGAGCATTCCGATACCGCAAGTATCGGGTATCGGCCGATATTAGCGGTATCGGAATTCCGATACTTTTGTCATATCGGATTCCGGAATCGGAATCGGAAGTTCCCATCATGCTATGAGCCTGCTTGCTTTGATTAAGCCAATGGGAATCCTCCGAAGTGTGGGCACATCCTGTTAGGCATGTAGGCATGTTAACTATTGGCATGGCTGTGATTGGCTGCTGAAATGATGTCATGATGCACTATAAAAGCCACCGCAGCCGCCATTTCTGGTTCACTCTGCTGTGAATTCAGTTAGGGACAGGCTGCTGTAGAAGACTGTGAGGGACAGTTAGAAATAGCGATTCCACCAAACTTCTAGTGCTTTACCCAGGCTACATAAACCACCACTGTAGCCTTCTTTGCCCTAGCAGCAGTGTTCACAGCTGTCTGCAAGGGCTGTGTGAGTGCAGCTCACGCTGTGGAGTGGGTCCTGCAGCCACATCAGGCTGTAGGCCACCCAGTGTGATCACTGCTGCCTCATACATCTTTTAATTGTTGAGCTGCATTTTTTACATAATTTCAATCTAGTGTGCTTCCATCCGTATCCATATACGTTGGTTGCAAACACTAGTAGTAGACAGCGGAGCCTTTCTGCAGCCTTTCAGTGCTAGTGTCCACTTTGCTGCACTGTTCACAGCTGTCTGAGAGGTCTCTGACTGTGTGTGAGTGCAGCTCACGCTGAGTAGTGTGTCCTGCAGCTACGTCTGGTTGTAGGACGCTCAGCGTGTCACTGCCTCACACATTTTTCTTTTATTGCAGCTCATTTTTTCTTCTATTAGTGTGCATCCATCCGTCTCCATCTACGGTGGTTGCAAATACTATATAGGAGTACACAGCGGAGCCTTTCTGCAGCCTGTCAGTGCCAGTGCCCACTTAGCTGCACTGTTCACGGCTGTCTGAGAGGTCTCTGACTGTGTGTGAGTGCAGCTCACGCAGAGTAGAGTGTCCTGCAGCTACGTCTGGTTGTAGGACGCTCAACGTGCGTCACTGCCTCACACATATTTGTCTTTGAGTGCAGCTCATTTTTTCTTCTCCTATTAGTGTGCATCCATCCGTATCCATCAACATTGGTTGGTTGCAAACACTATATAGGAGTAGATAGAGGAGCCTTTTTTTCTGGCTTGTGCCCTGCCGGCACAGCCAGATTAGTATTACCCAATTTTTTTGGAGCCTCATCTTTTGCATTGTAGGTTACCTGCCTGCATTGTAATAGCTCCAAAAAGTTGGTGATACTATCAGTTTCAATTCTTTGCTCACATACTTTGAGTTTGTTTCCAACAAAGAAACCACAAAAAAAGTTCACCAAACACTACATTTTGAACTTGTGTAGGCCACATCAGCTCCTATTAAAGTGTAGTCCACACACACACACTTCATAAAATTAGTGTTTCTTGTACCTGTAACCAGCTGTTCAGGAATAAGCACACTAAGGCCCCCCTTTGTACTTTTCTGCCTATCTTAAGCAGTCTGGCAAGATGAAGAAGGCAGGGAGTAAGGCGCGTGGGCGTGGGCGTGGAGTTTCAGCAGGGAGAGGACGTGGGGATTCTGCAGGGAGAGGACGTGGGGATTCTTCAGGTAGAGGACGTGGGGATTCTGGGCCTGCTGCGGGCACCAGTGGATCAGCATCCCCCAGTTTTAGCAGGCAACAGTCCTTTATGCGCAGCTTTGTAGGACCTCAATGTACCCCACTGCTGCGGGAGGAACAAATTGAAGCCGTTGTCGGATGGATGGCAGCTAACGCATCGACTTCAATTACTTCCACATCCTCTCAGGGCCAGAGCACCGAAGAGCAACCATCTGTCTCTTCGCCACCTGCCAAAATGCCCAGGCCGTCAGAGAGACATGGACAGGAGCCATCACAGTCTCTACTTCTGTTCTCGGAATCTGTTGGCTTGGAAAGAGGGGGCCAGCCAAGCAGCATTCCTGAATGTGAAGAAGAGGGAGTATGCAGTGATGTGCAACTTCTTTGTCCCTCTGAATCTGAAGAGGCGGGTGAGCCAGTGCCTATTGTCAGCACACCTCAGTACTCATCTGATGATGATGAGACTCAGTTGCCAATTTATGGTGCGCACGGTGCTGGCAAGACAACCCAGGACCAGCCGGTGCTTGAAGAGGGGAGTGGAGATGATGAGGTCCTTGACCCATCATGGCGTCAGCCACAGGAAGGTGGTGGGAGCAGCTCGGAGGAAGAGATTCCCCTACCGGCCAAAACAGGAGGCAGAGGGAGGGGGAAGACTTGGTTGCCTGTACCCTCCACTTCGGCACCCGTTAGGAGCATTCCTCATTCCAAAGGCAAAACGGGCGCTCCCAAGAGTTGCAGTGCGTTGTCCTTTTTTGACACAGTTGCAGATGACATTTGCTTTGTCAAATGCAAGCTGTGTCATCAGATAGTCAAAAGAGGGAGAAATGTCAGCAACCTCAATACCACAAATATGTGGAAACATGTGCGCACCAAGCACGAGTTGGAGTTGCAGAGACACCCTGAAGACATAGGCCAACGTACAGCACCACCTACCACCTCTTCAGTTCGTGTTGGGGCCTCTTCCTCCAGCTCACGCACTGCTGGTTCGGCTTCCTCACAGGATCGCCAAGGAAGAACCTCTGCCACTGTTGTCCGGAGACCCTGTCAGATTCCACCCATAGCAGCACGTTCCCATCCATCACAGCCATCGGTAGCACAGGCATGGGATAAAAGGCGCCCTTACTCGGCAAACCATCCCCGAGCACAGTCTCTGAATGCTGGCATTGCCAAACTTCTGGCAGTTGAAATGCTGTTATTCAGGCTGGTGGACACTGACACCTTCCGGGACTTAATGGCATTGGCAGTCCCCCAATACAACGTGCCCAGCCGCTTTTATTTCAGCAGGCGAGCCGTCCCTGCCCTGCAGAAACATGTTGAGGGCAAAATAAAACATGCGCTACTAAACGCCGTTAGTAGCAAGGTCCACCTGACCACCGATGCGTGGACCAGTAACCATGGACAGGGACGATACCTTTCCCTCACTGCCCACTGGGTCAATGTTGTGGAGCCGGGTACAGATCTGGAGAGTGGCGCTGTACGTGTTCTTCCCACACCATGGATTGCAGGACTCCAGTCTGTACACATAGACTCCTCCTCCTACTCAAGTTCCTCAGAAACAGCAGAGCAGGAGCCTGTTACGACCGATATGAGCACAGCCGTGGCCAAACGTCAACAGGCTGTACTCAAATTAATTTCTTTGGGGAATCGAAGCCACACAGCGCAGGAGCTCTGGAATGCTATCAAGCTGGAGAGCGATGTGTGGTTTGGGCCAGCGAATCTCCAGCCGGGCTTGGTAGTGTGTGACAATGGCCGAAATCTGGTGGCAGCTCTTGGCCTAGGCAACCTCACACACATCCCATGTCTGGCACATGTGCTTAACTTGGTCGTGCAGAGCTTTCTGAGGGACTATCCGGATCTTGATGCACTGTTGCACAAGGTCCGCATAGAGTGTGCTCACTTGCGGCGTTCCAGCACGGCAAGATCGCGCCTCGCTGCTCTGCAGCGACGATTTGGCCTTCCGGAACATCGCATCATATGTGACCTACCCACGCGGTGGAATTCAACGTTACATATGTTGGAGCGGTTGTGTGAGCAGCAGGCAGCAGTCATGGAGTACCAGCTGCATCAGGCGCAAACAAGTCGCACTGTGCGCCGTTCACACTTCAGCACCATTGAGTGGGCCTCTATGAAGGACATCTGCCTCGTTTTGCGTGCCTTCGATGATTCCACGTGGATGGCGAGTGCAGATGATGCACTAGTCAGCATGACTGTCCCCCTTATCTGCCTGCTTCAACAAACACTGCAAGCACTAAGGGATGAGGTTTCGGAAGAGGTGGAGGATGAGGAGTCCCAAATGCCATCTGCTTCTGGACAGTCTGCTCTACGTGTTTCCTCACAAAGGCCTAGGCAGGGGACACTTTGTGAGGAGGATGAGGAGGAGTCGATGGAGGAGGAAGACATCTCTCCAGAGGAGGGAGGTACACAAACCTCTACTCAGTATGTACAGCGAGGGTGGGGTGATGCAGAGCAGGCCGAGGTCACGCCTCAAACAGGGGACAGCGGTTCTTTGGCAGTTGGGAGTCTGCAGCACATGGTTGATTTCATGCTGCAGTGCCTGAGAAACGACCGCCGCATCGCCCACATTCTCATCTCGGCTGATTATTGGGTGTACACCCTCCTAGATCCTCGCTACCGGGACAGCGTACAAAGGCTCATACCAACGTTGAACCGGGAGCGTAAACTGCGGGAGTACGAAGAGTCACTGGTGCAGTCCATAATGTTTTCCATTCCACCCGACAGCATTGTTGCTAGTGCTTTACAAAGCAGCTCTGTGCGTCGAGGCAGTGGAGGAAACTCTGCACAAAGAGGGAGCAGAGGCAGCGCCGCAGCACAAGGCAAGACCACTATGGCCCAAATGTGGCAAAGTTTTGTGTGTCCACCACAATTGTCTACACCATCAGCGACGCCTCGAGTCAGCAGGAGGCAACGCTTCCGTCAGATGGTATCAGACTACATGTCTTGCCCTGTCACTGTACTCCCAGATGGCTCTTCCCCCTTCAAGTTTTGGGTCTCTAAGCTGGATACATGGCCAGAGCTTAGCCAGTGTGCATTGGAGGTTCTGGCTTGCCCTGCTGCCAGTGTATTATCGGAACGTGTCTTTAGTGCCGCAGGTGGTGTACTAACAGACCGTCGCACGCAACTATCTTCCGATAATGTTGACCGGCTGACTTTTCTGAAAATGAACAAGGCCTGGATCTCCAAAGACTTTGCCATTCCTCTTACACACTAAATTAGTGGTTGGCAACTGTATCCAGGTCTGCTGGTGTGTTCATTTTTCTACCACCTGAACTATAATCCCTGTGCTTCAACACAGCCAGTTGTCGCTCAGATGTGTCGTCTGCACAGAGAAACACACTAGCTCCTGTGTTAGTGGGGTTCAGTAACGCCAGCTGATCCCCTGCTGTGTGGACGGCAAAAGTCACCAGCTCCATCAACATTCAAACCACTACTGATTTTTAACCGTGCCCAACTTAGGTCTCTGGCTCCACTGTCTCTACTATTTCCCCTGACCTCCAACCCCGCCATCTACATCTCTGAAGTGGCGTCAGCACAATCTACACTTGTTCCTGTGTTCCTGTGGCTCAGTCCCATCAGTTTATCCCCTGATGTGTGTCCGGCAAGGTCTCCTGCTCTGTCCACATTCCCATAACCAGTAGTGGGAATGAGGACAGAGCTGGCTAACTTGCCGGACAAACATCAGGGGATCAACTGACGGGACTGAGCACCAGTAACACAGGAACAAGTGTAGATTGTGCTGACGCCACTTCAGAGATGTAGCTGGCGGGGTTGGAGGCCAGGGTAAATAGTAGAGACAGTGGAGCCAGAGGCCTAAGTGGAGCATGGTTAGAATCAGTAGTAGTCAACAACCTCCATAAAAACCGCTGCCCATTGGCCTCTGCATGCGGCATGCGTAATCCTGGGCTCCAACAGTGTCAGTTGGTGTTCAGAAGTGTCGTCTCCACAGAGCCAAACACATTCGTTCAAGTGTTAGTGGGGTTCAGCACTGCCAGCTGTTCCCCTGCTGTGGAGATGGCAAGTCTCCTGCTGCCTTCACCTGCCAAAATTCAGTAGGCCCCAGCCTGCTCCACGCCTAATCCTGGGCTCCAACAGCGTCAGTTGGTGTTCAGAAGTGTCGTCTCCACAGAGCCAAACACATTCGTTCAAGTGTTAGTGGGGTTCAGCAATGCCAGCTGTTCCCCTGCTGTGGAGATGGCAAGTCTCCTGCTGCCTTCACCTGCCAAAATCCAGTAGGCCCCAGCCTGCTCCACGCCTAATCCTGGGCTCCAACAGCGTCAGTTGGTGTTCAGAAGTGTCGTCTCCACAGAGCCAAACACATTCGTTCAAGTGTTAGTGGGGTTCAGCACTGCCAGCTGTTCCCCTGCTGTGGAGATGGCAAGTCTCCTGCTGCCTTCACCTGCCAAAAGCAACATGCCCCAGACTGCTCCTCGCCTAATCCTGGGCTCCAACAACGTCAGTTGGTGTTCAGAAGTGTCGTCTCCACAGAGCCAAACACATTCGTTCAAGTGTTAGTGGGGTTCAGCACTGCCAGCTGTTCCCCTGCTGTGGAGATGGCAAGTCTCCTGCTGCCTTCACCTGCCAAAAGCAACAGGCCCCAGCCTGCTCCTCGCCTAATCCTGGGCTCCAACAGCGTCAGTTGGTGTTCAGAAGTGTCGTCTTCACAGAGCCAAACACATTCGTTCGAGTGTTAGTGGGGTTCAGCACTGCCAGCTGTTCCCCTGCTGTGGAGATGGCAAGTCTCCTGCTGCCTACACAGTCCTACTACTACTGATTTTTAACCGTGCTCCACTTAGGCCTGTGGCTTCACTGATTTTCTAGTTATGGGAATGTGGACAGAGCAGACGACATTGCCGGACACACATCAGGGGATTAACTGACCGGACTGAACACCTGGAACACAGGAACAAGTGTGGATTGTGCAGACGCCACTTCAGAGCTATAACTGGCGGGGTTGGAGGACAGGGGAAATACGAAAATCAGTGAAGCCACAGGCCTAAGTGGAGCACGGTTAAAATTAGTTGAAGTCTACAACCGATCTTAAAATTTCTTCAATGCAGCCTCAGCCTGCTCCGTGCTTTTCCCTGGGCTTCAACACAGCCAGTTGTAGCTCGGAAGTGCTGTCCACACGGAAAGAGACACTTGCTCCCGTGTCTCAGTGGGGTTCAGTAACGTCAGCTGTTCCCCTGCTGTGTGGATGGCAGTCTCTCCTGCTGTCTCCGCATTCCAAAGACAGTAGGCCTCTGCCTACACCCTCCTATTTCCTGGGCTTCAACACAGCCAGTGGTAGCTCGGAAGTGCCGTCCACACGGAAAGAGACGCTTGCTCCCGTGTCTCAGTGGGGTTCAGTAACGTCAGCTGATCCCCTGCTGTGTGGATGGCAGTCTCTCCTGCTGTCTCTGCAATCCAAAGACAGTAGGTCTCTGCCTACACCCTCCTATTTCCTGGGCTTCAACACAACCAGTTGTAGCTCGGAAGTGCCGTCCACACGGAAAGAAACACTTGCTCCCATGTCTCAGTGGGGTTCAGTAACGTCAGCTGATCCCCTGCTGTGTGGATGGCAAAGTCTCCTGCTGCCTACACAGTCGTACCACTACTGATTTTTAACCGTGCTCCAATTAGGCCTGTGGCTCCACTGTCTCTCGTATTTCCCCTGTCCTCCAACCCTGCCAGTTACAGTTCCGAAGTGGCGTCTGCACAATCCACACTTGTTCCTGTGTTACAGGTGTTCAGTCCGGTCAGTTAATCCCCTGATGTGTGTCCGGCAATGTCGCCTGTCCTGTCCACATTCCCATAACTAGTTATGGGAATGTGGACAGAGCAGGCGACATTGCCGGACACACATCAGGGGATTAACTGACCGGACTGAACACCTGTAACACAGGAACAAGTGTGGATTGTGCAGACGCCACTTCGGAGCTGTAACTGGCGGGGTTGGAGGACAGGGGAAATACGAAAATCAGTGAAGCCACAGGCCTAAGTGGAGCTTGGTTAAAATTAGTAGAAGTCTACAACCGATCTTAAAATTTCTTCAATGCAGCCTCAGCCTGCTCCGTGCTTGTCCCTGGGCTTCAACACAGCCAGTTGTTGCTCGGAAGTGCCGTCTTCACAGAGTAAAACACTAGCTCCTGTGTTTGTGGGGTTCAGTAACGTCAGCTGTTCCCCTGCTGTTTTGATGGCAATCTGTCCTGCTGCCTCCCAATTGACAGCACATCAGGCCTCAGCCTGCTAAGTGCTTGTCCCTGGGCTCCAACATCGCCAGTTGCTGCTCATAACTGACTTTGGCACGGGTACTCCCTCCTGCCCAGCTTGGTTCCAGCCCTGCCTGCTGTTTCCGGGAAGTGTCAATGTCAGTTTGCCACCCCAAGTTGCCATGTCGTGTTGCGGTTGGGTTAGCCGAGGCTAGGGTGCCAGCAGTTTAGGTGCTTCCTATGTGGACTGCGGGTTCTGGTAAGAAAGGCTTGTTCCGTAGTGCCAGTAGGACAAGCACCCCCTGTAGGACTGTGTGATTCGGTAACTGCGGCCAGCTTGCGGCATGCCAACTTTGCTTTTCAGGGGTAACTTCTGCTACCCCTCCGGGTTCCAGCACCGTCAGCTGGTTCTCGTCAGAGCCTTTGGCCTAGGTGCCTCCATCTCGGTATCCGAGTTCCGGCAACGTCTGCTGTTCCTTGGTAGTGCTTTGTAGCACAGGTACCTCCTGCTTAGTAACCGGGTTCCAGCACCGTCAGCTGGTCCTCGGTTGTGCCATTGGCTCTTATTCCTTCTGCTGCCCCTCCGGATGCCAGCACTGTCAGCTGGTCCTCGCTATTTCCATTTGCTCTTGCAGCTTCTGCTACACCTCCGGGTTCCAGCACCGTCAGCTGGTTCTCGTCAGAGCCTTTGGCCTAGGTGCCTCCATCTCGGTATCCGAGTTCCGGCAACGTCTGCTGGTCCTAGGTAGTGCTTTGTAGCACAGGTACCTCCTGCTTAGTAACCGAGTTCCAGCATCGTCAGCTGGTCCTCGGTTGTGCCATTGGCTCTTATTCCTTCTGCTGCCCCTCTGGGTGCCAGCACTGTCAGCTGGTCCTCGCTATTTCCATTTGCTCTTGCAGCTTCTGCTACCCCTCTGGGTTCCAGCACCATCAGCTGGTTCTCGTCAGAGCCTTTGGCCTAGGTGCCTCCATCTCGGTATCCGAGTTCCGGCAACGTCTGCTGTTCCTTGGTAGTGCTTTGTAGCACAGGTACCTCCTGCTTAGTAACCGGGTTCCAGCACCGTCAGCTGGTCCTCGGTTGTGCCATTGGCTCTTATTCCTTCTGCTGCCCCTCCGGGTGCCAGCACTGTCAGCTGGTCCTCGCTATTTCCATTTGCTCTTGCAGCTTCTGCTACCCCTCCGGGTTCCAGCACCGTCAGCTGGTTCTCGTCAGAGCCTTTGGCCTAGGTGCCTCCATCTCGGTATCCAAGTTCCGGCAATGTCTGCTGGTCCTTGGTAGTGCTTTGTAGCACAGGTACCTCCTGCTTAGTAACCGGGTTCCAGCACCGTCAGCTGGTCCTCGGTAGTGCCATTGGCTCTTGTTCCTTCTGCTGCCCCTCCGGGTGCCAGTACCGTCAGCTGGTTCAAGAGGACAAAGAACAGGAAGACAACCACCAAGATGCAGAACAACAAGAGAGAGAAGACAAAGAAGCATAAAAAAAACAAAGCAGAAGAACACTAAGCATAAGACTAATACTCTGAGCAAATGATATTATCTTATTTATAAGCAGAAGAAGACTAAGCAGTGTATGGGGGTGAGTCCGTTCCTCCTCGTGGTGCCCCTAGAAAAGGCCTGCTGCTGCAGGCCAAACTGAACGCGGACAAATCCTGTTGTAAATCTTTTGTGACAGGCAGAACGGAAGGTGTAAACTTCTAACTTTTCTAGATAACAACTACAGGAATGCCTGACACAAACAAGAATATGATGAAGAAGAATAGGAAGAAGATGAAGAAGTTGAATATGTAGAATAATAATTGTTGAATAAGAAGAATTTGAAGAATGTAAGAAAAGGAAGAAGAAGAAGAATGTAAAAAAAGGAAGTAGAAGAATTTAAAAAAAGGAAGAAGAAGAAGAATGTAAAAAAAGGAATAAGAAGAAGAATGTAAAAAAAGGAAGTAGAAGAATGTAAAAAAAGGAAGAAGAAGAAGAAGAAGAAGAATGTAAAAAAAGGAATAATAAGAAGAAGATGGTAAAAAAAGGAAGAAGAATAAGAAAGAAGAAGATAGAAGAAAGAAGAAGACATACATGTCTGGCAAAATATAAATGAGGCTAACATAGTCAATATCTTTGTAACTCCTAACGTCTTTAAAAAAAAAGTTTAATTCCTGCTATTCCATTTGATTGGGCTAAACCTCTATGGCTTTAATGTCTCCTCCACCTCCCACAATACATTCTACATTATTCTTAGTTGTTTTTCTTCATGTAGAATTAACCTACAAGGAAAGAAAGGGTTTTTTTTAATTCCGATATTTTGGCCCCATTGACTTGCATTGGTTCCCGGTATCGGAATCGGCGATACCGATACTTTTTTTAAGATCGGCCGATCCATTCCGATCCGATATTTTCAAGTATCGGCTGGTATCGCTCAACTCTAGTTGTGAAAGTAACTTCTGACTGGCCGGAAGTCAGAAGCTACGTCACAAGCCCTCAATACAAGTCCATGAGAGCCAAAATAAGAATCTTACAGACTTATATTGAAACGTGACCTCCGTGCAGTTTCATGAAACATTGGAGTTGCAGGCAAGCCACTTTTCGCTGGAGACTAACGGGAGCGGCAGCGAAAACAAATGAAAACATCGGAAGGTGAGTATCAGACAGGGGCACCACTCCAGCAGTGAAATAAAAAAAAAAATAACTAAAAATCACTAATCCAGGAATCCACATCAAAATCTGCAAGTTTTAAATGTAGATTTACCAGTGAATTTATTCATTCAAAAGAGTGAAATGTGCAAAAAAAAAATACATTCACGATAGATTGTGATGATTAAAAAGGGTTATCCAGAACTTTTATTATTTTTGTGCATGGGGCTAAGAACTAATAGGCAGGTAGTTGTTTATTACCTGCCTGTTCTGCAAGGGGATGATCTTTGTCAGCTGAGATTTCCCTGCTTCCTTTCAACTCTCATTAACAGAATAGCTCTTCTCCTTCCACTCTGCTCTGTCGATGGGACATCACTTCAAATGTCATGCTGACTGACAGCCGGCTCCCTGCAATTCGGCAAAATGGAGCCAGTTTTCAGTCAGCATGACACCAGAAGAGACACCCCAATAACAGAGCAAAGCAGAAGAGAAGAAGCTGCTCTGTCAACATGACATCTGCTGAAGCAGGGTATAATAGGGATAACACAACAGAGACAGTCCAGAAGAACGTGGTGTCTGGTTACATAAACTCCTGCACTGATTGGAACTTCTTCACCATGCTATTAACAGAGCAGGTTTTCCTTACTCTTTCATTGTAAGGGTTAATCAGGAGCTGTCCATGTTAAATTGTCTCAACTGTTCTGTGTTGGCCACTCCCCTCTGGTATATTTGCTCACCACTGGCACTTGGGAGTTGCCAGTGATAGTGGTTCTACTTCCTGGTTGGCTGTTGAAGGAGAAGTTTAGTGTTTGGAGTAGATAGTTGGAGAGTTTTTCAGGAAATTTCTGTGTGGAGTCGGTTTGCGTGTTTATCCTTATCCTCTTCCATTTAGTTTGTGCCTCCTATTCTTCCCCTGTTTCTCACTCTGTTGTTTTGTGAGTGTATTTCTACACTGTAGTTGTTTTTTTTTAATCCCTGTATGTTAACCTCTGTCTGTCTGGTTAGTGTTTTCCAATACACTTAGGCCTCACATCTCCTTGGGTGGGGGAGGCAACAGATAAGGCCTCTTTCACACTTCCGTTTTTTACAATCAGTCACAATCCGCCAGGTTTTTAAAAAAAACGTATCCTCAATTTTTTTTTTGAGGATCCGTTTTTTTCCCATTGACTTGCATTAATGGCGGATTGTGACGGATTGCTGTCCGTTGCATCCGTTTTTTGTGAGGATCCGCCAAAAGTTGCTGTCCGTCACCATCCTCAAAAATGTCAAAACTGAGCTTGTAATGTTTTTTTCTCTGGCGGATCCTGCAAACACTGATTTAACCCGAATTTCTTTCTGGGTGCCGGACAAAACAAGAAAAAAAGAATCTCTCTCTCTCTCTCTCTATCCGTTCACATCAGTTGAGAACGGATCCGCTTGTCCGCCTTTTTGGCGGATTATAACTGATGCAAAAAAACTGAAGTGTGAAAGAGGCCTAAGGGTTAAGATAAGAGCATAGCAAGGTAAGATACCTTGGCATCTCCACCATTCAGGGTAATCCGGGGGATAGGGATAGCCTAGGGTGCCCCTTGTACAAGGGATCGGGTAGGTGCCCACAGTTTCTTGTCACTAGGTGACACAGGGGAATCACCAACAAAAGTGATCCATAACCTCTCTGCACTGTCAGAAATTGTAACTCTTAACCCAAGATGCAAAAATAACAAAAGACCCGAATAAACCCTTGAACTCTCAAACCACGTTTCAATTTCTGCAAAGATTTTTTTTTGCAGTAGTGTGTGGATGAAAATTCTCATATTCTTTTCTCTTACTGTGATATTCTACAAGTTTTCCACCCAGAAATCTGCATGGAAAACTCACAGCATTGTGTCCAGTGTGTACCTATCTATAAAACATGCACAGATACACCCATGATTGTACTTACTATTCCTGAATATTGTAAGCAGCCCGGATAGTTTTGGTGCTGAGATATTGCTATTTGAATATTAAGTTATAGAACAAGTCTCTCGGCTTGAAAGATGGTTTATTGATAAAAGTAGTGATGCAGTAACTTCTAAAATGTATGCATTGCAGAGAACACATTGATTTATTTAGAGAAGATTCGGAGGAGTGTGACTGTGAATTTAGCCTCCTACTTCACTTTCTCTAGGAATTTGAATAGACAGGCTTTAAATTTAAGGCAGATATGGTGTCATGTTTAATGTTTTGGTAGGGAGTATGAGGATATGTTTGTGTTGAGAATGCTCTATTTTTCCACTGACTTGAATGTAACACTTTCTGTAATTTACAGCATTCAGTTTATAAGGATGAAGCATGACTGCATGTGCATTGCTGTCTATAAGGTGTATTGGCTGTACAAAGTGTCTAGAATTTGCCAGTCTAGCCTGATGAAGAGACCTGAGTAGTCTCGAAAGCTTGCAATGTGTTACCATCTTTTCAGTTAGCCATTAAAAGGTATCAACTACTGAGGACTCTCAATCCTGAATATTTTTCTATCCACTGGCTAACACGGTACAAAGATATACATCTTTCCTGTATTAGAATTTGCCAAAATCCGCTGTTTTCGTAGATTTCAAAATGAAAGACTAGACATGTGAAGACAGGAAGACAACAGAATTTTATCATGTTGTAGTGGGAGAATAAGTGAGCAATGAGTTCTGGAGAAGGGTTCACTCTGAACATTTTTGCAAATATTGTCAATGCAAATAAATTAAAAAGCTTCTTACTTGACAATAAACAATTGCTGCAGACTTACAGTGCAGATTCTAGACTGCAAAGCCATTGCAGTGCACATAAAGAGAGAGCTTTCAAAAGCCTGTCGACATGAAGCCAAAAAAAAAAACAACTGCAGAAGACTGAACGTTTTCGAATCTCCAGCATGCTCATTATCTTGCACTATGTATAGGATAGAATCCACTGTGTAGCATAAGCTACAGCAATATATATATATATATATATATATATATATATATATATATGTACATACTGTATATGGCCAATGCATTAACATGGATCTACTGATTCTTTGGTGACTATATGCCACTACCTGTAAATGTAAAATGCACATTTTGCTGTGGCTTATGCAATGGATTCACAGTAGTTTCTATCCCATATTGAAATTTCAACACCAAGGTGAAACAGTCCTGAAAATCTAAAAACTACAGCCTCGATAGACATGTTTAGAATATGCAAATAATGAGAAACTTGAAATACATTTTTTAAAACATCTTGATTTATTCAGTATCAAGTATGAGCGCCACATGCATAAATACATGCACTAACATGCTTTGACATGCTATCATTCAAGGTATTAATAGTTGTCTGATGAATGTTCTGCCTCGTTGAATGCACTTGGCCACTACTGACAGCTCCCTTTGCTGTTGCCGACCAATGATGTCTCAGATGTGCTAGATGGGAGATGCTGCAGGCCATGATAGCACGATTAGACCAAACAGGCTGCTCACAGTAGCACGGACAACATGTGGCCTGGCTTGGTGTGTTGAAAATTGGCCTCTTGGATACTTTGAAGAAATGGTCAAACCAAAGGTTTCATGACTAGTGATGAGCGAGTATACTTGTTGCTCGGGTTTTCCTGAGCATGCTCGGGTGAGCTCCGAGTATTTTGGCTTGTTCGGAGATTTAGTGTTTGTCGACACAGATGCATGATTTGCGGATGCTAGACAGGCTGAATACATGTGGGGACTGCCTGTTTGTTAGGAATTCCACACATGTATTCAGACTGTCAAGCAGCCGTAAATCATGCAGCTGCGTCGACAAACACTAAATATCTGAGCATGCCAAAATACTCGGAGATCACCCGAGTATGCTCAGGAAAATCCGAGCAACGAGTATACTCACTCATCACTATTCATGACCAAATCAATGTAACACTGAGCTGTGTCTACATGTTTTTCATGCTACTATGAGAAACCTAAGTGGCCTAAGTGTACTATCATTGCCTAGAGTGTTTTTGGAATTGTCTCCCATCATGCACATCTGAGACATCATTTGTAGGCAAATGAAAAAGGAAGCAGACAGCGGGAGATCTTGATGATTTGTGTGCTCAAGTATTGTCAGCGTGGCAGACCAATTCTCAGACAGTCATTAATAACCTCATTGATAACATGCCAAGGTGTGCACGTGCTTGCATATCTGAACATGGAGCTTATACTTGATAACTAATAAATCAAGATGTCTTGAATATTTTGTTTCCATTTTTTCATTATTTGGCTAAAATTAGCAACACTTTAGATATCTATATCTATTTACCTAGCTATCTATAGATGGAGAGAGATTATGTATACAAATACCCTACCTACAGTGGGTACGGAAAGTATTTTTTCACTCTCTTTCATTGCAGCCATTTGGTAAATTCAAAAAAGTTCATTTTTTCTCATTAATGTACACTCTGCACCCCATCTTGACTGAAAAAAAACAGTAATGTAGAAAATTTTGCAAATTTATTAAAAAAGAAAAACTGAAATATCACATGGTCATCAGTTTTCAGACCCTTTGCTCAGTATTGAAAATAAGCACCCTTTTGAGCTAGTACAATCATGAGTCTTCTTGGGAATGATGTATCAAGTTTTACATACCTGGATTTGGGGATCCTCTGCCACTCTTCCTTGCAGATCCTCTCTAGTTCTGTCAGGTTGGATGGTGAACATTGGTGGACAGTCATTTTCAGGTCTCTCCAGAGATTCTCATTTGGGTTTAGGTCAGGGCTCTGGCTGGACCAGTCAAGAATGGTCACAGAGTTGTTCTGATGCCACTCCTTTGTTTTTTTCACTGTGTGCTTAGGGTCATTGTCTTGTTGGAAGGTGAACCTTTGGCAAAGTCTGAGGTCCAGAGCAATCTGGAAGAGGTTTTCATCCAGGAAATCTCTGTACTTGGCTGCATTCATGTTTCCTTCACTTGTAACCAGTAGTCCTGTCCCTGCAGCTGAAAAACAACCCCATAGCATGATGCTGCCACCACCATGTTTCACTGTTGGGATTGTATTGGGCAGGTGATGAGCAGTGCCTGGCTTTCTCCAGACATACCACTTAGAATTATCACCAAAAAGTTCTATCTTCATTTCATCAGACCATAGAATCTTATTTCTCATAGTCTGTTAATTCTTCATGTGTTTTTTAGCAAACTCTATGTGGGCTTTCATATTGTCATGGTATGCCTAGGTTACTTTAGGCTAAAACCCCGGGAGCCCTGCGGTGTCCCTCAGACTAGGGAAAACCCTGTCTGTCCCTCAACCCAGGGTTTACACTGAAGGTGTGCCTGCCTGGGCCTCCACCCTGTCCCTGTCTCCTGTCCAGCCCTAAGCTGAACCCACCACCCTCCACCCAGTGAGGGGACCAGACACCAGACCCCACAAATCTGTATGGACAGGGGTAAAAGAAACACCACACCGTTAATACACAAGGGAATACAATAATGTGCAAGGGCAACCAAATATATATATATAACAGATAGGAGAAAGAACAACTGAGAGATATACTGCACCAAATATCAGACGCTCCAAAACCACCACTGCTGACCGGTATTGCTAGCACTAGGCAAAAGCTATAGTCGGCGACGCCCATAGTCAGGACGGACTATTTAAAGACCAAGGGCGTGGCCCAGTCCTCAGCCAGCATGACAACCTGGTTAACCCTATCCCGACTGGAACAGAATACCCAACAAAGTCCCTGAGCATACTGTAGTGGAATAGGGTATTACCGCTGTCTGCCGGACACCCTGGTGTGAACAGTGTCCGACATGACAATACTGTAGTGGAACAGGGTATTACCGCTGTCTGCCGGACACCCTGGTGTGAACAGTGTCCGACATGACAGTACCCCGCCTTCTATGAGGGACCTCCGGAACCTCACCATGTCGAGGACCTGGCTTGTCCGGATGGCGACGATGGAACATAGTAACCAGTCGATCAGCATGAATGTCTGAGGCCGGCACCCATGTCCTCTCCTCAGGACCATAGCCACGCCAGTGGACCAGGTACTGTAGAGTGCGACGCACAACCCTAGAGTCCACCACTTTGGACACCTCAAATTCCAACGCGCTATCCACCAAGATGGGAGGTGGTGGCCCGGGAGAACCATTCGCCAAACCCACGACCTTTTTTAGCAATGCTTTGTGAAACACATTATGAATCTTATACACAGCCGGCAACTCCAAACGAAATGCCACGGGGTTGATAACTGCGGAGATCCTAAATGGGCCAATGAACCTGGGACCCAACTTAAGTGACGGTATTTTGAGCTTGATGTTCCTTGTAGATAACCACACCCAATCACCCACACACAGGTCCGGACCTGGCACACGTCTGCAGTCAGCCACCCGTTTGTACCTGGAACACACCTTCAACAAGCGCTGCTTAACTCTCCTCCAAACAGATGACAATTGAGCTCCCAACTGGTCCTCCTCAGGGACGCCAACCGAGCACCCCTGACGCAAGGTACAAAATTGAGGATGTTGACCATACACACAAAAAAAAGGAGATTCCCCAGACGATTCCTGGCAATGGTTGTTTATTGCGAATTCTGCCAGAGGAAGAAACGCTGACCACTCTTCCTGATTGTCGGAAACAAAGCAGCGCAAGTATTGCTCCAGGTTTTGGTTCATCTGCTCAGTCTGTGTTATGATTCCACCACACGGCGGGGAAAGAAGGTGCCACTGAGCTCCACCCCCCCGCTGACCCTACCTACTTGCCGGTCCCACCCTAGCCGGTGGGCGACAACTGGGCGGCGGTCCCTTCCTCGGCGTAAGTGCAGGGAGCTACAGTGAGGTTAAACCGAGGGTGGAATTAATGCTGGACAGCCTAAGGGAGACAAGCAGCAGCAAGGAGGACTACAAGAGTGATATTAAAGAGAGAACGAACCTGAAGGGTTAATCCACGAAACCCAAAACTAACACACCAAACAGTACTAAACTTTCAGAAAAGACAAAGCGGAAAGCTAGAGTCCAGAGGTACTCAGACGAAAGAGAGACCGGGAGGCTGTCAGAGGTTGTACCGGGCAGCGCAGTGGAGAAGGCAGGAATCCGTACCACAAAAGAATCACCGGCAAGGAGTGAAAGCCCTGAGGAGTGCTAAATAGGAAGAAGGCGGGACATACGAACAGGAAACAGTGAAGCAGCCAATCACCAGAACGGGGAAGAATGATGAACGAAAAAGAACTAGTTGATCAGAAACTGAATATTCCGACTGGCTGTGTGGCACAGCCAGTGAGGCAGCGAAACTTGCTGTGGAACCCAGACTAGACCCCGGTACGAATCCTGACTTTACCCCCTCCTTTATGAGGGGCCTCCGGACCCTCACCCGGGGAAGGCTTCTCAGGAAAATCGACATGGAACCTCCTACACAACCTGGGGGCATACCCCTTCCAGTCCACCAGGTACTGCAGGACCCCACGAACTTTCCTGGAGTCCAAGATCTTTCTTACCTCAAACTTTAGGGTGACCAATTACAACAACAGGAGCAGGAGGTGTGTCAGCAGGACAAACTGGAGGTACATAAGGTTTTAGGAGAGAAACATGGAATACCCTATGCACTCTCATCGCCTGGGGGAGGTCCAATTTGACAGAAACAGAGTTGATTATCTGAGATATTTTAAAGGGCCCAATGTACCGGGGAGCCAGTTTACCAGAGGGGACTCTCAGTTTCAGATTTTTAGTAGAAAGCCACACTTTCTGCCCAACTTCAAAGGAAGGACTTCTCCTCCGCTTCCTATTAGCAAAGCGGCACTGTGACTCATGAGCCTTTTTGATGTTGCTTTGGACCTGCTCCCAAACCGACCGCAGATCAGAGGAAACAATCTCTACCTCAGGACTGTCCGAGGGGTCCTCAGAGAAAGAGCTGGATTTAGGGTGAAATCCCAAGTTGCAGAAGAAGGGAGACATCCCTGTGGAAGAGTTCACCCTATTATTTATGGCAAACTCTGCCAAGGCAATAAAAGATGCCCAGGTCTCTTGCTTATCAGCCACATAGCAACGTAAGAATTGTTCAAGGGCTTGATTGGCCCGTTCTGTCTGCCCATTGGTCTCCGGGTGAAAGGCCGATGAGAAAGCAAGGGAAACGCCAATTTTACTACAGAAAGCTCTCCAGAATTTGGAGACAAATTGGGTACCCCTATCTGAGACAATATTAGAAGGAATTCCATGCAGCCGCACCACATGATTTTGAAACAAGGGGACCAATTGCTTGGCGGATGGTAATTTGGGTAAAGGAATAAAGTGCGCCATCTTACTAAAGCGATCTACCACAACCCACAAGGTAGTCATTCTCAGGGAGGGAGGTAAATCAGTAACAAAGTCCATGGACAGATGGGTCCATGGCTCGGAGGGAACAGGTAGAGGACATAGTTCTCCCAAAGGCCGTGAGCGGTTAACCTTAGACCGGGCACAAATGTCACACGCCTTGACATAGGCAGTGGCATCCCGGCGTAAAGTCGGCCACCAAAAATTTCTGGAGATTGACTCCATAGTACCCGAAATACCAGGGTGACCTGAAAGAGGAGAGTTGTGGTATTCATTCAGCAGTCTCAAACGCAAATGACAGGGAACGAACCATTTATTATCAGGAGAGCCGGACGGAGACAAATGTTGAAATTGTTTAACTTCAGCAAACAAATCAGAGGTATTAGCAGCCAAAAACACTTTCTCAGGTAAAATGGGAACAGGTGGGATGTTTGACGGTTGTTCAGGCAAGAAGCTTCTAGATAGCGCGTCTGCTCTGGCGTTTTTGCAGCCGGGTCTGAAAGAAATCACAAAATTAAAACGTGAAAAGAACAACGCCCACCTTGCCTGTCTTGGATTTAGCCGTTTGGCCGTTTTGAGATATTCAAGATTCTTATGGTCAGTGAGGACAGTAACAGGATGTTTGGCCCCCTCCAGGAAATGCCACCATTCCTCAAAGGCCAACTTTATAGCGAGCAGTTCCCTGTTCCCAATATCATAGTTTTTTTCCGCTGGGGAAAACTTCTTTGAGAAGAATGCACAGGGTTTCAAATGAGTCAAAGACGAAGTCCCCTGTGAAAGTACTGCCCCCACCCCCGCTTCCGAGGCGTCAACCTCAACAACAAAGGGTCTCTCCTGATCAGGCTGGGTAAGAACAGGAGCAGTGGCAAAGCTCTCCTTAAGAAACGTGAAGGCGTCCACTGCATCCTTACTCCAGTTTACCAAGTCGGAACCTTTCACAGTAAGATCTGTGAGAGGTTTCACCACAATAGAGACGTTTTTTATAAACTTGCGGTAAAAGTTGGCAAACCCCAGAAATCTTTGAAGAGCTTTCAAAGATGCAGGACGAGCCCAATTAAGAACCGCTTTTACCTTCTCCGGCTCCATTGTGATAGCCTGGGGTGTCAAAATATGACCCAAAAAAGATAGACTTTGGACTCCGAAAATACACTTTTCTTGCTTGGCGAAAAGTTGGTTATTGCGGAGTACCTGGAGTACATCCCTTACATGATTCAAATGTGAGTCCCAGTCAGGAGAGAACACCAAAATATCATCCAGATAGACAATTACATAGCGGCCAATAGCATGTTGGAAAATATCATTGGTGAAATTTTGAAAAATCGCCGGAGCATTGCACAGCCCAAAGGGCATAACCAGACACTCGAAGTGGCCCTCGGGGGTATTGAAGGCGGTCTTCCACTCGTCGCCAGCCTTTACACGAATGAGATTATACGCCCCTCTCAGGTCCAACTTCGAGAACCATCGAGCCCCCTGAACCTGGTTAAACAGGTCCGGAATCAACGGTAGTGGATATTGGTTACGGACAGTTATCTCATTAAGACCTCGGTAATCTACACACGGCCTGAGTCCTCCATCCTTTTTACTGACAAAAAAGAAACCTGCGGCCAGGGGTGAGGTGGACGGACGAATATGCCCCTTTCTTAGAGCCTCTTGTACATACTCACGTAAAGCTTCTCTTTCAGGAGGAGATAAATTGTATAAGCGTCCCTTAGGGAATTTACAATTGGGAACCAAATTGATAGTACAGTCATAAGAGCGATGAGGTGGCAACCGCTCAGACTCCTTCATAGAAAATACATTTGCAAATTGGCCCAAAAGACTCTGAAGAGAAGCTTGTACGGAGACGATACCACAAACGTGTGTTAACAGGCATTTCTGTGAACAATCTGCACCCCACTTCTCTAATTCACCAGAAACCCAGTTAATGTTGGGATTATGGAGCTGGAGCCATGGGAGCCCCAGTATGACACTAGTTGGGAGGTCATGCATAACCAAAAATGACAGTTGTTCCACATGCAGTACACCAACCTGAAATGATAGCAATGGAGTACAGAGACTAATCTCCCCATTAGCTAGTGGGGTGTTATCAATACCAACTAATTTAGTGGGGTGAGCGAGTGGAATTAAAGAAATGCCCAAAGAGACAGCAAACTCATAACACATAAAATTAGCAGTAGCCCCTGAATCAATCATGGCCACTCCTTCTCCCTTAGAGGAGGAGAAAGCGATAGAAATTGGCACTAAGAGTCTCTTAGAACTTAAAGGAATTACCTGTCCACCCACAGGCCTAGGTGGTGTATTCCGAGAAGATTCTTGTGGAGTGCAAGGGCGCCGCGGGCAATCCTTTATCCAGTGCCGAGGATCCCCGCAGTAAAAACAGGTTCCAAGTGCGTGGCGTGGACGGCAAGGACTAGGTTCTGTGGTAGTTTGCATGGCTCCCACTTCCATGGGTTCGGCAGCTGGCAGACTCGGAACAGCCGGAGTGACCCTAGAGAAAACGGAAACCTGCGCTGCTGCCTTCTCCGATCTCCTCGCCCTTAACCTGCGATCAATTCTGACCATTAAGGCCATCAGCTCCTCTAGAGACTGGGGCAGGGTGTAATGTACCAGTTCATCCTTTAGGGCTGGAGAAAGGCCCCGCTGAAATTGATTCCGTAGGGCGGGATCATTCCAACGGGTAGCTAAGCTCCATCTACGAAACTGGGTGCAATAAATCTCTACCTCCTGATCACCCTGGAACAGGGAGGTGAGATTTGCCTCGGCCAGAGCTACTTGGTCAGGCTCATCATAAATATTCCTTAAGGCTTGAAAGAAGTCGTCTACTGAAACACGGAGATTTGAATCTGGCGGCAGAGAGAAGGCCCACTCTTGGGGCCCCTCCCGTAAGCGAGAGATTATGATACGGACTCTTTGAGCTGGAGGACCAGAAGAAAGAGGTCGGAATTGAAAATATAATTTACAATTTTCTCTAAAAGAAACAAATTGGCTTCTATCTCCGAAAAATGGATCGGGTAAGTTAACTCTAGGCTCAGAATTAGTTGTCCCTGCCACGGCAGCTGCTTGAATTTGCTCCTGACGCTGGACCTGCGCAGCAAGATCTTGCACCAGCTGAGTAAGACCCTGCATCTGATTGACTAAGGAGGTCATAGCGTCCATTTGGGTGGCCGGTGATTATGTTATGATTCCACCACACGGCGGGGAAAGAAGGTGCCACTGAGCTCCACCCCCCCGCTGACCCTACCTACTTGCCGGTCCCACCCTAGCCGGTGGGCGACAACTGGGCGGCGGTCCCTTCCTCGGCGTAAGTGCAGGGAGCTACAGTGAGGGTAAACCGAGGGTGGAATTAATGCTGGACAACCTAAGGGAGACAAGCAGCAGCAAGGAGGACTACAAGAGTGATACTAAAGAGAGAACGAACCTGAAGGGTTAATCCACGAAGCCCAAAACTAACACACCAAACAGTACTAAACTTTCAGAAAAGACAAAGCGGAAAGCTAGAGTCCAGAGGTACTCAGACGAAAGAGAGACCGGGAGGCTGTCAGAGGTTGTACCGGGCAGCGCAGTGGAGAAGGCAGGAATCCGTACCACAAAAGAATCACCGGCAAGGAGTGAAAGCCCTGAGGAGTGCTAAATAGGAAGAAGGCGGGACATACGAACAGGAAACAGTGAAGCAGCCAATCACCAGAACGGGGAAGAATGATGAACGAAAAAGAACTAGTTGATCAGAAACTGAATATTCCGACTGGCTGTGTGGCACAGCCAGTGAGGCAGCGAAACTTGCTGTGGAACCCAGACTAGACCCCGGTACGAATCCTGACAGTCTGCCCATTCGACTGAGGGTGGAAAGCCGATGAATGAGATAATTTGATCCCAAGGCGAGAACAAAAAGCTCTCCAAAACTTTGCCACAAACTGCGTACCTCGATCAGACACAATGTCAGACGGGACACCATGAAGTCTGATCACCTCGCAAATAAATATCTGAGCAAGAGTCTTAGCATTGGGCAAAGATGGTAAAGCAACAAAATGTGACATTTTGGAGAACCTATCAACAATTACCAAAATGACCGAGTTCCCCGCCGAGGCGGGCAAGTCTGTAATAAAATCCATGGAAATCTCAGTCCATGGCTTACTGGGCACCCCGAGAGGCTGCAACCTACCAGCGGGAAGGGAACGAGGAGTCTTGGCCCGTGCACACGTGGTACAGGCAGACACATATGAGGCCACATCCTGCCGGATTTTAGGCCACCAAAAACGACGCGATACCAGTTCCAGAGTGCTCTTAACCCCTGGATGACCTGCCAGTACCGTGTCGTGATGTTCGCCTAACACTCTAGAGCGTAGATGTAGTGGCACAAAAGATTTATTAGCAGGCAACCCCGGCGGTACCTCCTCCTGAGCCTCCGCAATCTCTGCCTCAATTTCTGTCGTGATGGCAGATACCACCACACCCTTTTGGAGAATAGGCACCGGCTCTTCACATAACTCTCCACCAGGAAAACACCTGGATAAAGCGTCTGCCTTAATATTCTTCGAACCAGGTCGATAGGTAACAATGAAGTTGAACCGGGTGAAGAATAATGCCCAGCGAGCCTGTCTGGAGGACAGGCGCTTAGCAGATTCTAAATAAAGCAAATTCTTATGGTCGGTTATCACAGTAATCTGATGAACAGCCCCCTCCAAGAAGTGTCGCCACTCCTCAAATGCCAATTTGATGGCCAACAATTCCCTGTTGCCAATATCATAATTACGCTCCGCAGGCGACAGCTTCTTGGAAAAGTAGGCACACGGATGCAACTTGGCCCAAGATGGGCCCTGAGACAGTACAGCCCCCACTCCAACCTCCGACGCATCCACCTCCACGACAAACGGTAAGGAGACATCGGGCTGCACCAGAATGGGCGCTGAGGCAAAACTATTCTTGAGGAATTCAAACGCCTGTACCGCCGGCTCAGACCAGTCACAAAAGTCGGTACCCTTTTTAGTCATGTCAGTAAGTGGTTTGGCAATCATAGAGAAATTCTCAATAAATTTCCTATAGTAATTGGAGAAGCCAAGAAATCGCTGAAGCGCCTTAAGATTATCAGGCCGATCCCAATGTAGTACCGCCTGCACCTTTGCGGTGTCCATCTTAAACCCTGAGGCGGAGATTATATAACCCAAGAACGGTAGCTCCTGTACGACAAACACACATTTTTCAAGCTTGACATAGAGCCTGTTCTCTCTGAGCAACTGCAGGACCTGTCTAACATGCTCTATATGTGTATCATGGTCGCGAGAGAAAATGAGGATGTCATCTAGAAAAATTATAACAAATCTCCCCAACAAATGAGAGAAGACATCATTTATGAAATGTTGAAAGACCGCCGGTGCCATAGTCAACCCAAACGGCATTACCAAACTCTCAAAGTGACCCTCAGGGGTATTGAATGCCGTCTTCCACTCATCCCCCTGACGGACTCTTATAAGATTGTACGCCCCCCTGAGGTCCAGTTTGGAGAACCACTTGGCACCAACCACTTGGTTGAACAAATCGGGTATAAGTGGCATAGGGTAAGGATCACGAACCGTAATCTGGTTGAGTTCTCTGAAATCCAGACACGGGCGTAAACCGCCATCCTTCTTTTTAACAAAGAAGAAGCCAGCAGCCAGAGGAGAAGAGGAAGGTCTAATATGACCCTTGCTCAGACTATCCGCAATGTACTCCTTGAGAGCTAGCCTCTCGGGACCTGAGATATTAAACATTCTAGCTTTAGGTAACTTGGCCCCTGGTTTCAACCTAATAGCACAGTCATAGGGGCGATGCGGTGGTAGTTCTGAACAACCCTTCTCAGAAAATACATCCGCATAGTCCAGCAACGGCTCCGGGATACTGGGAGTCAAAGCGGAAATACAAGTAGCCAGGCACCTCTCCTGACACTCCTTGCTCCACTGAATTATGTCCTGGGTCTTCCAATCAATAACAGGATTATGCATTGACAACCATGGAAAGCCCAGAACCATCTGAGCCGGTAAGTTACTAAGCACCTTACAAGTTACCCGCTCTGAGTGTAATACTCCAATGTGGAGTTGTATATCCAACACACACTCTGTGATCTCCCCTTGAGACAACGGGGAAGCATTGATGGTAACCACCCGGATGGGGTTCGGCAATTTCTCCACCGGAAATCCCGCTGTATGCGCGAACTTCTCATCAATGAGATTGGCAGCTGAGCCACTATCAACAAACACTGTAATAGAGAGCATTTGCCCCCCAAGTGCTACCCTAGCAGGGAGCATACACTGGGAAACCATGACGGAGGATACACAAAGGCTCAGACTAGACTCCTCCAAGCCCTCTGAGCCTATCAGTTTTCCGCCGGCGCGCCCTTCTTAGGTACCAGGGGGCAAGCGTTAATAAAATGTCCTCCTTTGCCACAAAAAAAACAAACCCCCTGCCTTCTGTGCCAAGGACGTTTAGGCTTGTTACTCGGTGACTGTGCTATACCAACGATCTGCATGGGTTCCACGGATTCACCCGAGGCAACCTCACCTACAACTCCCCCACCTCCCGGAGGCAACGAAACCAGCGCCCCCTGATGGAGACGGCGGTCTATGCGTACTACAAGTGCCATCGCAGCCTCCAGAGAGGCAGGAGTCTCGTACATTAGGAGAGTCTGTTTAACCCTTCCAGAAACCCCATGCAAAAATTGACTTCTAAGCGCAGGGTCATTCCACTGCGTGTCCACCGCCCAGCGCCGGAATTCCGCGCAGTAATCCTCTGCTGGTCGCTCACCCTGTAGTAGTGAGCGTATCTTAGACTCTGCTAAGTTTAATCTATCCGGATTGTCATAGATCAAACCCAGAGCAGAGAAAAAAAAATCTACAGACTCAAATGCCGGTGAGTCAGACGGGAGTGAAAAGGCCCAAGCCTGTGGATCACCACTCAGCAAAGAAATCACCAAGCCCACGCGTTGAGCCTCATTACCTGAGGAATGTGGACGCATATGGAAATACAATTTGCATGATTCACGAAAAATCGTGAACTTACCACGATCACCAGCAAATCGTTCAGGAAGGGGAAACTTGGGTTCAGCTGCCCTGGCTGCAGCCTCAGCAGGTACTGCAGGAGCTGACAGGCCTTGTTGCTGGACCGCCCCCCTAAGTTCAGTGACCTGTATGGATAGAGCCTCCAGCTGCTTGGTTAGGGAAAGTATAGGATCCATAGTAAGTAACCCCTATATTCCCTATCTTATACTTTTTTTTTTTTTCCTTACTTTAGTATTTGGGCCGACTATAATGTCATGGTATGCCTAGGTTACTTTAGGCTAAAACCCCGGGAGCCCTGCGGTGTCCCTCAGACTAGGGAAAACCCTGTCTGTCCCTCAACCCAGGGTTTACACTGAAGGTGTGCCTGCCTGGGCCTCCACCCTGTCCCTGTCTCCTGTCCAGCCCTAAGCTGAACCCACCACCCTCCACCCAGTGAGGGGACCAGACACCAGACCCCACAAATACGTATGGACAGGGGTAAAAGAAACACCACACCGTTAATACACAAGGGAATACAATAATGTGCAAGGGCAACCAAATATATATATATAACAGATAGGAGAAAGAACAACTGAGAGATATACTGCACCAAATATCAGACGCTCCAAAACCACCACTGCTGACCGGTATTGCTAGCACTAGGCAAAAACTATAGTCGGCAACGCCCATAGTCAGGACGGACTATTTAAAGACCAAGGGCGTGGCCCAGCCCTCAGCCAGCATGACAACCTGGTTAACCCTATCCCGACTGGAACAGAATACCCAACAAAGTCCCTGAGCATACTGTAGTGGAATAGGGTATTACCGCTGTCTGCCGGACACCCTGGTGTGAACAGTGTCCGACATGACAATACTGTAGTGGAACAGGGTATTACCGCTGTCTGCCGGACACCCTGGTGTGAACAGTGTCCGACATGACACATATGTCTGGCACTGAGGACAGGCTTCCGTTGGGCCACTCTGCCATAAAGGCCCAACTGGTGGAGGGCTGCAGTGATAGTTGACTTTGTGGAACTTTCTCCCATTTCCATACTGCATCTGTGGAGCTCAGCCACAGTGATCTTGGGGTTCTTCTTTACCTCTCTCATCAAGGCTCTTCTCCCACGATTGCTCAGTTTGGCTGGACGGCCAGATCTAAGAAGACTTCTGGTGATCCGAATCTTCTTCCATTTAAGGATTATGGAGGCCACTGTGCTCTTAGAAACCTTGAGTACAGCAGAAATTCTTTTGTAACCTTGGCCAGGTGTATGCATTGCCACAATTATGTCTCTGAGCTCCTTTGCCAGTTTCTTTGACCTCATGATTCTCATTTGGTCTGACAGGTGTGTGCCTTTTACAAATCAAGTCCTATCAGTTTAATTGAACACAGCTGGACTTCAAAGGAGTAGAACTATCTCAAGGAGGATCACAAGGATATAGACAGCATGCTTAATTCTGAGTGTCTGAGCAAAGGGTCTAAATATTTATGACCATGTGATCTTTCAATTTTTCTTTTTTAATAAATTTGCAAAAATTTCTATATTTGTTTTTTATTTACCAAATGGATGCAATGAAACAAAGAGTGAAAATATATAGGGGTCTGAATACTTTCAATACCCATTGTATGTCTCTGTGTTAAGCACTGACCAGAGTTGGAGTAGTGGTTGCAACCAGTAGGGGCAGCAGCAGCAGGTAGCAAAGTCTGGGATAGCTGCGAAATCAGTACACAGGAGCAGCAAGGTAGTTTGAAGGAGCAGCATGTAGAGTAGTCTGGGATAGCCAAAGAGTCGATACATGGAAACAGCAGTATAATCTTAGAATGAAAGAGCAGGTGAAAGGAAGCTTGACTTGACGCTGTTTGCTCAATAGTCTTGCAAGGAAGGGAGTGCAATGCCAGGTTTAAATAGGGTGTTCAATCTGGGTGGAGCCAATCAGAAACTCAGGGTGGAGAGAATCATGAACTCAGGGTGGAAACAAGCAGAAGCAACACAGGTACAAGTATCTGGGTTAGCATGGAACTGTCCAGTGAGCTGAATAGCTCAAAGGGAAGCGCTAGTGCTTGATGCACAAGAGCTGCTGGGTGTGAGTCCTAGCACTTTGAATGTCTTCTTACATAAAGGTATTAAAAGATCTGTTTTTCAGTTTATTGAGCTTTTATGCCACTTTAGCCATGATCGTGTTCTCTGAAGCACCAGTTTTCCATACAATCTGATCAATTGGGATGAATAGCAGTCAGCCTGGCTGGTTAGCTAGCATCTCTGCCAGCACTGCTGACAGTACCAGAGGACAATTTATTTCATGGGATTGTGGCAGGGTTAGTATACTACTCATTCTGAAATATGACTATTTCATTATTTTAATGTCACAAGCAAACCTAATCCATCCATGTGACATTGGCAGAAAAGATATGCATTAATGTTTCTAACTACTGCCAAATGGTTTCTGGAATGTTAAAAGTCAAAATTGTTGACCTTGCCAATTATATTCCAACTCAGCTAAAAAGAGCAATGGCGAAAGTAATACATTCTGTAAAATAGATATATTCATAGCTATTTAAGCAGAGAAAAAAGCATGAACCCACATTGAAACTTTAAAGCACTGATCATAAATATAGTAATGAGAGTGATAATAATAAACTGATATAGATTATGCTATAACACCACAACACTATCATTAAAAATTATACTTTTTTGTGAATTATACTTTGTTGAAAAATTATTATTTCTTTTTATAGTTTCTATCCATGCAAAAATAGATTATGAAACATTGCCGCTTGTGCTGAAGTTTATTTGCTAAACAAGCCATACTCCAAGTTAGTGAAAAAAGAGAAATATTATATTCTTTGTGCAGGGAAATACAGCTAGTTCTCAGTGGTGTGTCCCACACACAGACCAGAGGTTACCAGGCACCACTGAGAACTAGCTCTAGATGCCCTTAATATGGCCTAGTGCACTGCATGGCCTGACACATATTTATTCTGATACCCATACATGGATTGACCCCAAGTTTAGTATACGCCCCTGATGATTTGTAGGGAGAGGGTTGTGGGGTTTGACATGAACAAGGTGTCACTTGGGTACTGCCCTTGTTAGGGCAGGAGTCTTTATATGGTGCATGACAGGGGATTATAGGGGTACATATACTTACCTTTCCCCTTCTTCAGCTCTGAGTTTCCTTTGGCAGGGGTCTCAAGACAAGGGTGAGATCCTTCCATTTTTTTTACCTGCACTGTTTTTGTCGTGGGCACTTTATGCAATAACCTGTTTTTCTCTATGTATGTAATGTGTATTATCTGTTAGTTTTTATTTTCAGTCTGATACCTGATTGAGGATTTTATCCAGTTTAATTAAAAGTTATGTTTTAGGGTACTCTTTGCTTGACGCACAGTTTGATTGCTAAGAGTATGCTGGATAACTACTATTGTTGTGGTTCGCCTTGCTGATATGTCTATATTAGAAAGAGAACCAAATAATTAAAAAATGAGTCAGAAATATTAGACTTTGAAATTGGATCATTTTTATTAATAAAAAATATCACAAATGTCTGTGAGTTGCAAGGATTTCGGATTAGCAGATAATTTAAAGTTGAAATTAGTATCTGTTGTTTTCAATCAATGTGATGTCTTCAATTAACAGGATTTGTAAGTGGGTGACCTGTTTTATTTAAATCATACAGATCTATGAAAGTCTGATATTCAGAACACATTTGTTGAAGTGTATTGTGGTATGATGAAAGCAGATTTATAAAGATCTCAGAAGAGTTGTTGAAGGTTATCAGGCTAGAAAATGTTACAAAACCATCTATAAAGAGCTTTGCCTTCAATAAACCACAGTCAAAAAGATTGTATACCAATGGAGGAAGCTCAAAAACAATATTACCATACCCTCCCAAACAGTGGTCGACCAACAAAAATCGCTGCAAGAAGAAGGCATATAATAGTCCATGAAGTCACAGAGGAACCAAAGATAACTTTTAAGTAAAAAGCCTATCTCCCATTAGATATTGTCCAACATCAGGATGACACTAAACAACGATAGTGTGTATGGAAGAATTGCCATGAGACTGCCACTGCTCTCCAAAAAGAACACTGATGGTAATTACCTAGGCTCACCAGAAGGCTGTAGGAATGCTTTGTGGACAGATGAGACCAAAATAGAGCTTTTTGGATAAATGAGAAGCTTTATTTATGTTTTAAGAAACCTCAACCATATATAAAACATGATGGTGGTAGTATTATGGTTTGGGCCTGGTTGCTGTATTTGGTCATGGTGTCATCATTGATTGTACAATGATTAGGAATTATACCAAATGTGCAAAAATAAGTTATATTGTGGTACCTTGTTAACCAGAAAAATAAAACTATTTACGTCAAATTATATCAGCAAATTCTAAAACAAAAATGTCACTGCACCTGTCCATAATGAAAATAACTTGGCACTCAACTTCTAGTATTCATGAGATTGGAGAAGAATTTTATTTAGGCAGTCTGCAAAAAAACTTTACACCTGTCCATAGGCATGAATCTCAAGAGAACATGAGTCATGCAGCAAGACAACAACCCAAAGTACCCAAGTCATTTAACAAAGGAATGGTTAAACTCCTAACTAAGATTCTATAGAGATGGAGAAGGACCTGAAGCAAGCAGTTTATGGGAGAAAAGCCCATTAACAGAACTGAGTTGACACTGTTTTGTAGGGAGGAATGGGCTAAAATTCCTTCAAGTTAATGTGCAGGACTAATCAACAATTATTAGAAAAGTTTAGATACAGTTATTGCTGCACAAGGTGGTCAGATCAAAAACTAAAAGTAAAGGTTCAAATACTTTTGCCACTCTGAGTCTTTGTGTCACTTTCAATACTGCACCGTACACTTTTCCAATTTTCACTGTTTGACACAACCTCAGCACTTTGTCTTCTCTGTCTTTGCAGCAATGCTCTTCTGCAGCTTATCACAAAGTTAGTGAATCAGTCACTCACACTCAGACATCACTCTTTTTGATGTCTTTGTGGAGGTAATCCTCTTCACTCACAGATGTTATAGCACTGACTCCCTTTGGTGTGTCAACTCCGAGTCCATAAACCTGTTGACCATTTAATCAGATGCACTCTTCATTGACAAGAATTAGTCCTTCTATTTCCATCACTTGCGTTCCTTATGCGGTGTTCCTTAGTTTATCGCACACCTATAGGTCAACAATATGAGGTCAGTGAGGTCTCTCTTAAATATGATGTGGTTATTGGCAGTCTCCACTGCACAGTGAATGGATGCCATGCTGTTTTGGCTTCATTTACTGTTTACATCTGTCAGCTGCCAAACATAATAGCAGTTTATCAATGGGGTGCTGGAAGTTGTATCTCCACTGATTTGATATTGATCAGTGGATAGGTTATCAAAATATTTAGCCCAGACATGCCCTTTTCATGAATTATTTTATGTGTCCTGTAGCGAAAATGTGAGCATACAGCATTAATCAGTATATTAGCTATAATATTGTGGCAATATGTTGCACTCAATCCGTCATGTAACTTACTGAAATGATGTTCTCTATTAAATACAGCTTTTGCAGCATCTCTTTAATAAGGTATTGTTCTATTATCTTTCTGCCACATAGAAAATAAGTGCTCATATAATGATTCAATATTGTGTACTGTCACTCATCAAAATCTCCAGAAAATAGAGAAACATAAATATTTAAGACGTGTTTTACACTGCTCAGCTATTTATAAAACTTCTCCTGCTAGTTTTTGTCCCCACAACATTTAGGCTATGTGCACATGGTGCGGATTCACCAGCGGATTTTTCCGCCCGGACTTTGCACAATCCGCAGGTAAATCCGCAGGTCAAAAGACCTGCGGATTACCCTGTGGTTTTGCCCTGCGGTTTATCACCTCCACAATGGAGGAGATGGCAAACTGCAGCGGAATCTGTAGAAAAGAATGACATGTCAATTCTTTCTGCGGATTTGAAATTTCCCATAGGCTAGAATGGTACTGTACATCACCTGCAGTTCTGCTGCGGATCCGCAGCAGAATCCCCACCATGTGCACATAGCCTTATACTATATAGCGCAGCAGTGCAGATTTTTTTTTTTAATCAAAGAGAGTGATAATAAAGATGTTATTTAGTATAGATAGAGGTTCTATTTTAACCCCTTAGTGACTGAACCAATTTTGACCTTAATGACCAAGTCACATTTTACAATTCTGACCAATGTCACTTTATGTGGTTATAACTCTGGAACGCTTCAACAGATCCCAGTGATTCTGAGTCTATTTTTTCATGACTTACTGTACTTCATGACAGTGGTAAAATTTGTTCATTATGACTTGCGTTTACTTTTGAAAATATCGGAAATTTGTTGAAAAAAGAGAAAATGTTGTCATTTTCAAACTTTAATTCTTATACCCTTAAATTAGAGTTATGTCACACAAAATAGATAATAAATAATATTTCCCACATATCTACTTTACATCAGCATGATTTTTGTAACATATTTTTCTTTTGTTAGGAAGTTATAAAAGTCGGCCAGCGATTTCCCATTTTTACAACAAAATTTACAAAACCATTTTCTTGGGGACCACCTCACATTTAAAGTGACATTGGAAGACCTATATGACATAAAATGCCAAAAAATTACACTATTCTAAAAACTGTCCCCCCTCCAGGGTACTCAAAACTCCATTCAAGAAGTTCATTTACCCTTTCGTTGCTTAACAGGAGCTAAAGTAATGTGGAAAGAAAAAATGAACATTTGACTTTTACTTTAGCTCCTAATGTGTTATTTTCAAAAGGGTAACAGGAAAAAATGGGGGAAATCCACTGTTTGGGCACATGGCAGGGCTCGGAAGGGAAGGAGCACCATTAGAACTGTGAAAATAAAAAAATCACATTTTAGCCACAAAAACATACTTTTAGCATCATTTTTTACTTTCACAAGGGTAACAGGAGAAAATGGACCAAAAATGTGTTGTGCAGTCTCTTCTGAGTACACCAAATCCCCATATGTGGACGAAAATGACTGTTTGGGCGCATTGCAGGGCCCCTTATGTGTCTAAACAGTGAAAGAACCCACAAGTGACCCCATTTTTGAAACTACACCCCTAAAGGATTTTATCCAGGGGTGCAGTGAGCATTTTGAACCCACACGTACTACACAGAATTTGATAACATTACGTTGTCATATTAAAAATTTTAATTTTTTTTTTTTACAAAAATGTTGTTTTAGCCCCAAAGTTGTTTTTTTCCCCAATGGATAATATGGGAAAATGGGCCTTATAATTTTTTGTGCAATTTGTCACAAACGCGACTATACCCCATATGTGATCAAAAACTTTTGCTTGGGCACATAGCAAGGCTGGGAAAGGAAAGAGTGCCATTTGCCTGGGACAAGTGACCCCTCAAGGAATTCATCTAGAACAGTGGTTCCCAAACTCCAGTCCTCGCGGACCCCAACAGGTCATGTTTTCAGGATTTCCTTAGTATTTCACAGGTGATGAAAGTATCATCAAGGCCTCAGGAATTCTCTCACATGTGTAGCACTATGGAAATCCTGAAAACATGACCTGTTGGGGTCCGTGAGGACTGGAGTTTGGGAACCACTGATTTAGAAGTTTAGTGAGTATTTTGAACCCATAGGTGCCTCACAGAATTTTATGACATTGAGATGTGGAAATATGAGATTGTAGTGGTAAAAATGTAATTTTTGTACTTGCTACAAATTGGTCAGGTACACAGGGGTTAATGAGTGACACTAGACTCCACAATTTCTTTAGCAATTTCTCCCGAATGTGGTGCTGCCCCATATGTTGTCAGAAATTACTGTTAGACTACACATCATGGCTTAAAAGGAAGGAGTGCTATTTGGCTTTTTGGAACACAGATTTTGCAAAAATAGTTTGCAGGTGACATTTATTAAGCCTCGAAGATTCCAGAACAGCAGAAAACCTCATAAGTGACCCCCCATGTAGAAACTGCACCTCTCATTGAATTCATATACGGCTGCAATGAACATTTTGTAGCATCGACGCAGTGCTTTATTTTGGAGAATTGCAAATATGCCAGTATAGAACCCATACATTGTGCCCCCAAACAGTGTAGCTCCACATTGTGCCCAGCTTGTGTTTAACGATACGCACCTGTAAATTAAGTGCCTTCCCTAAATTACAATAATGCTAAACATGTGGCCGCTTACTGTGGTTTAGGCATAGTGGGGCTCAGGAGGGGGGCATTTGAATTTGGGAGCTCAGAAATCACTGGATTTTATTTGAGAAGGCATGAGCCATGTTGCTTTTCTAGAGTCTTTATTCTACCAGTAACATTGGAACCCCCTATATTTGCAGTGACAGATGACAAACCTGAGTGGGGCTGGTTTTGTGCGGGATAAATAAAGGTTTTTAGTGGTAAAATTTTCAGGTATATAATATTATTTGATCGCTTCCAGAATAAGGCTGGGATGACATTCTTGTGTTCTACGTTGAGCACTTACGTGGGGGTTTCCTTGTAAATCCCAAAAAACGCAATTTAGTTGAAACCTCAGAGAAAACCACCCACCATGAGGCAGATGGAGACACTTGGTACTCTGTTTGGCGTCTGCTCCGGTGGTATCCATATTTTTAGACGTGCACAGACAGATCTGTGGTCGTCCACACTTGAACGCTAAAAAGATGCCTAAAATGTTGGGACACTGCTGGAACATAGACCAGTCCAAAGTGACTCCATCCGCCTCATAAGTTATTGGTTCCATCGGGGTTTTATCTGACTTGTGGTTCTGGGGAATTTACACAGAAACTCTGAAGTAAGAACTGAGTGCAGAGTGCAGGATAAATATGAGCCGAACCTTATTCTGATTTTTGGGAAGTAAAATGAACAAATAGAACTGCAGTAGAAGAATAGTTCTTATTTTTATTGTTGCGTGGTTCACCAGGCTGTGTAAGTAATAAGGCAGATTTATTCTTCGGGTCGGTGCAATTACAGCGATACCAGCGATAATAGTTTTATTTAGGTTTTACTGCAATCACTCAATAAAAATGCTTTTTTATAAGAAGTGGGATTTTTTGTCACCATATTCTGAGAGCTGTAACTTTTTTTTGCCGAATGAGCCATATAAGGCTGGTTTCACATTAGCGCTTTTGTGCGCAGCGCATCGGGCGCACCAGTGCGCATGCGCACTGCGCACCTATATTTTACATGATGTGCGCATGGTTTTGCGCATATTTGCGCTTTCGTGCGCATGCGTTTTTTTGTCTTTCGCGCCAGGCGCGTCAGACGCAACATGTTGCATTTTTGGTTCCGCCCTGTCTCGTTAAAACAACGCATGCGCACGGAATGCGCACGGAATGCGCAAAAACACCACATTGGAGCCTATGGGAGCGCAATACTTGCGCATGGTCTTGCGCACGCTTGCGTTTTTATGCGCATGCGTTTTTTAAATAAACATGACTGAAATTTGGTCTAGACAGTAAAAAAAAAAAAAAAAACCAAGGTGATAAAATGGTGTGGGCACTGGGATTCCACAATACTTTAATTATTGCTCACTAGTGGACACACAGCACAAGCTGCACCAATGTAAGTATGAAAAACCTAATGTCTGGCTGAAATTTCAATACATTTCTATGTACTTATGTCTCTTTTTTTTTTTATTGCAGCATGTCTTCATCTGGTGAAGAATATGTCCCCGGGACAGGGCAAGAGGCAGAAGAAGTGAGTACTATGCTTCCGTATGGATTTGAAAAAAAAAAACACATGTGATTAATTTTTTCTGTTTAATTTTCAGACCTCATCCTCCATCACGCCACCACCACCGGAGGAACGGCAGGAGCAGCAAGGCCAAGTGCGGGCGGGTAGACGTGATGTAAGTACAGACGGACTGTTTTTTTTTTTTTTTTACTTATTTTCTAGTCTGGTTTATTTATTTATTTTTTTTTTTGGTATTTTTTTTTTTTTTTTTTAAATTTTCATGGATGTTTTTTTTCGATGTTTGTTGCTTTTTTTGCATTTATTTTCATGTTTGTTTGTTTGGGTATATGGGCACGGGACTATGGGATGGAGGATATATATGATGGGTATATGGGCATGGGATAGAGGATATGTATGATGGTATATGGGCACGGGACTATGGGATGGCGAATATGTATGATGTGTATATGGGCACAGGCATATGAGATGGCGAATATGTATGATGGGTATATGGGCACAGGACTATGGGATGGAGGATATGTATGATGGAATATGGGCACGGGACTATGGGATGGAGGATATATATGATGGGTATATGGGCATGGGATAGAGGATATGTATGATGGTATATGGGCACGGGACTATGGGATGGCGAATATGTATGATGTGTATATGGGCACAGGCATATGAGATGACGAATATGTATGATGGGTATATGGGCACAGGACTATGGGATGGAGGATATGTATGATGGAATATGGGCACGGGACTATGGGATGGAGGATATATATGATGGGTATATGGGCATGGGATAGAGGATATGTATGATGGTATATGGGCACGGGACTATGGGATGGCGAATATGTATGATGTGTATATGGGCACAGGCATATGAGATGGCGAATATGTATGATGGGTATATGGGCACAGGACTATGGGATGGAGGATATGTATGATGGAATATGGGCACGGGACTATGGGATGGAGGATATATATGATGGGTATATGGGCATGGGATAGAGGATATGTATGATGGTATATGGGCACGGGACTATGGGATGGCGAATATGTATGATGGGTATATGGGAACAGGCATATGAGATGGCGAATATGTATGATGGGTATATGGGCACAGGACTATGGGATGGAGGATATGTATGATGGAATATGGGCACGGGACTATGGGATGGAGGATAATTTTAAATTTCTATAACTAACCACAGTAGTTACTATGCCCGGGCAGCGCCGGGCTCTTCAGCTAGTTTTAGATATTTTTTATTTTAAAATCTTTCAAAGATTAATGTTTGTCTTTCTTTTCTAGGCTCCACAGCGGGAGGAGGACCTCGCCCTGGACAACGACGAGCTCATCCGTCTAGTCCAGGAGCGAGTCCCGTTGTGGGACACCCGTCACCAACTGCACTCGGACAACGTGGTGATCCGGCGGCTCTGGAACGAGGTGGCCGCATCGCTGATGGATGGCTGGGACAACGCCTCTCCCCGGGTCCGCAAGGATTTTCGTAAGTATTTAAATGCAGTGTGATGCAGCAGTGATCTTGGCCGGGATCACCCAACTGTGTGTGATGCTATTAACTCCATGGAGTTTCTATCATCACACACAGTTGGATGATCACAGCCTCCAGTGCATAGTCTTACTTTTTTTTTTTTTCCATCACAGTGAACAAAGTCAGAACCCGTTGGCGCTCGATGAAGGACCGCTTCAACAGGGATATCCGTCAGGAGAATAAGGTTCGCAGTGGTGCTGCGGCAAGGACCGGCACGAAGTACCGATACCATCGTGCCTTGGCATTTTTAAGACCGGTCCTTGCCTCCCGAACGTAAGTATTTTCTAGTTGTATTGTGTTTTATTCTGTGCTTTTCTATTCCACAGGAGTTGGCGATTGTTAATTTATGGTAGTAATTTCTTTCTTTTCTTTTCACAGCACCTGGAGCAGCACCCTGCAACCTGGTCCCGAAGCGGTCCTTCATCAAGCTGCCCCGGACCCCTCCCAGCCATCCATCAGCGAGGAAGCACCTTGCAGGTCTGCACCACAGTCATCTGGAGACCAGGAAGCTGGTCGCTCAGGTGTTCCCCTGTCCCAGGTCTCTGCCACTGGTTTTGCGGGCACTTCCCGCCAGCAGCGGCAGAGGACCTTGGACAGGCCTCTCATGCCCGAGTTCGTTGAATTGAGCTCGGTCTTTCAGAGTAGCCTCAAGGCACTCTCCGATAGACTTGAGAGTGGTTTCCTCCTTTTGGACCAACGCTACAAGTCTATCGAGGGTCGCCTTGAGCGCCTGGAAGTCGACCTCGCCAGACCAGCGCATCATTTTTACACCCAAATAGCTCGGGACACGGCGGAACACCTTACCCCTGACCTCCAGTTGACTGTCATGCAGGCCTGCAACAATGCTTTTATGCAGGCTATGCAGCAGAGTAGGATTATGCAGCAGTCAGTGGTGGCATTTCCACCGGTGCCACCACTGACTCGTTTTACAGCATTACCTACTTCTGCTGCATATCACTGCACAGCCACCACACTTCCAAGCCTCGCCGGACACCAATATACCGCCACAAGTCCGAGTGCAGCTGGACACTTACCCGCCAACACCATGCCAAGCGCTGCTCCTGCCTGGCCCACCACTGCTGCCGCCACCACCACTGGATGGCCCGTCGTCACCACCCCTGCCTGTAGCGCCGCCACCACCACCAGCGGGAGGACCACCCCGGTATGGACCGCCACAGCCACCACGCCTGCATGGCCCGCCACCACCACCACCACCACCACCACCTCGGAGCAGCATCAGCTGGGGGACCCGCATTCAATATTTACGGCCCCTGCCAGGACATCCACCACCACCAGCATGCCACAGCTGGAACAAGATCCTGGCAGGCGGTCCACAAGCGCCAGGCGGTCCCCCAGCTCCAGCCAGTCCACAGCCTCCAGGCGTTCCAGAGGCTCAAGGCGGTCCAGAGGCTCAAGGCGGTCCAGAGGCTCAAGGCGGTCCCCGGGGTCTAGCCAGTCCTCAGGCTCAAGCGAGGACAGCAGGAAGACGACGGGCCACCGTCCTAAAAAAACTAAGAGGAGGACTCTTACCCTCCCTCCTCCATCACCTCCCACTTCACAACTTTCCTTGCCTCGGCTCCCTTCCCCCACTTCTTTGGTTCCTCCTTCCCCTAGAACCCCTTACTCCACCCAAAGCCGTTCCTCATCCCTCCACACCCCCCAGTTTCCAGCAACTAAAAAATAAGTTAAATAAATGTTAAATTTTTTTTTCAAAATAATGTTTTCTTATTGTGTCTTTCGCCGCCTGCACACACTGCGCCCTACACTATGGTTTGTTTTTCTTTACTTTATACCGGATGGTCAGCCATCCAACTCTGAAAGGGATACTATATTTCATTTTTTTTTTTATATATATATATATATAAATAAAAAAAAAATGAAATATAGTATCCCTTTCAGAGTTGGATGGCTGACCATCCGGTATAAAGTAAAGAAAGGGAAACCACCAAAAAAAAAAAAAAAATTATATATATAAATAAATATATATATATATATATATATAAATAAATATATATATATATATATATAAATAAATAAATATATATATATAAATATATATATATAAATAAATATATATATATATATATATATATATATATATATATATATAAATATATATATATATATTTATATATATATATATATATATATTTTTATATATTTATATATATATTTATATATTTATATATATATATATATATATATATATTTATATATATATATATATATTTATATATTTATATATATATATATATATATTTATATATATATATATATATATATATATATAAATATATAAATATATATATATATATATATAAATATATATATATATAAATATATAAATATATATATATATATATATATATATAAATATATAAAAATATATATATATATATATATATATATATTTATATATATATATATATATATTTATATATATATATATATATATATAATTTATATATATATATATATATATATATAATTTATATATATATTTATATATTTATTTTTTTTATGGTGGTTTCCCTTTCTTCAATTTAACCTGGGCAGATGAGTAGTGGAGTTTATTAAGACACAGTACACTGGGTACAGGTAGAAAAAACCATGTATTTTATTTTTAACAAACAACAAAACTATTAAACCATTTGATCCTGCCATGCTACACGACCAACATCGGATAAAAAGTAGTCCGCAAATTGGTCCCTCATTTGGGCAACTTCGACTGAGGACCAAAGAGGGTGCTGAGTAAAATCTGGCAAAGGGTTGGCAGCAGGCTCATCCATGTCAAAGTTCGGCCGCTCCTTTGCCATAACAAAATTGTGGAGAACCACGCATGCCTTCACCACCTCATCTACTGTTTCCATTTTGAGATTGATGGCGGTGCTGAGAATTCGCCATCTGGACACTAGAATGCCAAAGGCGCACTCTACAGTCCTGCGAGCCCTCGTAAGCCTGTAGTTGAAAATTTTCTTGCGGTGGTCCAAGTCACGGCTGGAGTACGGCTTCAGCAGGTTTGGGCACATCTGAAATGCCTCATCCCCAACCACTACAAATGGCAGTGGTGGAGTTTGGGTTTGGGGAAGAGGCCGTGCCAGTGGAAAATTGAAATGGTTGCCGTACAACCTCCAGCCCATATCAGAGTTCTTAAAAGTCTGGGAATCGTTGCCCCGTCTGAATGCCCCTATGTCCACCGCCACAAACCGGCAGTCTGCATCCGCAATGGCCATTAGGACTGTGGAAAAGTACTTCTTGTAGTTGTAGTACTCGGAGCCACTTCTTGCGGGTTTTGTGATGCGGATGTGCTTCCCGTCCACCGCTCCTAGGCAGTTCGGGAAATTGCAGACTGCCCAGAATTTCTCCGATATTTGAAGCCACTTTTCGGCAGTGGGCAATGGCAGAAACTCCGGACACAGAACATCCCACAGAGCCCTGCAGGTGTCGGCAACAATCCCGGATAAAGTAGAGATTCCCAGCCGGTACTGGAAATGCAGGGATGAAAGACTCTCTCCAGTTGCCAGGAACCTGCCAAACATAAAAAGAAAAAATAATTGTATTTCTGTCTTGGGTATTACTAAAAACACTGAAAATAAAAAAGTACATGGCCTAACTATTTTGCATGTTTTTTTAATACAACATAGCAAAAAAACATTTTATAAAGGCTTGGGATTAGTACATGACAGAAGAAAAACCATTATGCAAAAAAGCAATTTCCCAAAAATAATGTTCAAATTCAATAGCCAAAAAAAACCAAATTTTTTGGACCAAAAAAAAAAAAAAAAAAAAAAAACAAAAAGCCAAAAAAATTATGCAAACATAACAACATACATACCGTAAGGTGACAAGGAGCCTTTCTTCGGGAGGAATGGCACGCCGGAGCTGAGTGTCCCTTCTCCGGATGTTTCCTTCAACCATACCCAGCAAGTCAAGGAAGCTTTCCTGGGACATCCGTGTATAGTCAGCAAATTTCTCCGGGTTTTCCTGTAGCTCGCTGTACAGCGTGTGATATGCTCCACGGCTTGGCCGGAGTTCGATGATTGGATGCCTCCAAAACCGACGCCGCTGCCGTCTCTGCTGTCTCTCCCTCTCCCTTTCTTGCTGGCAACAAAAGACATACGCCTGAGACAGCGCAATGTCAAGATCCAGCTTGAAGCGGAAATTATCCAGACGCAGGTCCATCTTGACACCGGAAACAGCAGCAAAATCTGATGAATTCAGCAGTACAGGGTCTATAAAACATTCCAATGACACACGCCCACTGGTGACCCATTGGTGGTCAAGGATTTTTCTATTGTGAAATGTCACACCTAAAAACGCATGCGCATAAAAAACGCAACCGCATGCAAAAACGCATGTAAAACGCAAGTAACACTGCGTTATTTTGACGCATCAGCGTGCGCATGATGAAAAAAAAACGCACATTTGTTTTGCGTTTTTCTTTGCGTTTTTTATGCGCACGATGCGCTGCGCAAAAAAACGCTAATGTGAAACTAGCCTTAGGCCGGTTTCACATTAGCGCATTTTCAGCGCGCGCACGGCCGGGGGTAGCTCCGCCCCCGAGCCGGCTCTCTGCCCGGCGTGCCCGCCCCTTCCTTGTAGCGCCGCCTCCTAGCGGACAGCGGCGCCTGCGATCGGCGCACCCTATCTTTAGCATAGGGTGCGCTGATCGTGCGCAGGCCGTGCGCTAGTTGCGCTTTGACCTGTGCTGCGCACTTTTGACGGTGCGCCGTGCGCGCCAAAATCAAACTTTTCGGATTTTGGCGCGCACGGCGCACCGTCAAAAGTGCGCAGCGCAGGTCAAAGCGCAACTAGCGCACGGCCTGCGCACGATCGGCGCACCCTATGCTAAAGATAGGGTGCGCCGATCGCAGGCGCCGCTGTCCGCTAGGAGGCGGCGCTACAAGGAAGGGGCGGGCACGCCGGGCAGAGAGCCGGCTCGGGGGCGGAGCTACCCCCGGCCGTGCGCGCGCTGAAAATGCGCTAATGTGAAACCGGCCTAAGTGCTTGTTTTTGCAGGACGATTTGGCGTTTTCATTTGTATCATATTTTTGGCCTTATGACTTTTTGATTGCTTTTTATTCACTTTTTTGTGAGTCATTATGATGAAAAAGCAAAATTTTTGGTGTGTTTTTTTAAATTTTTTTATGACATTTGCGAAACGGAATAATTAACATGCCAGTTTTATAGATTGGGTTGGTACAGATGCGGTAATACCAATTGCGCCTACTTTTTTTGTTTATTACTATTTTATCAGAAAGGTTGTTTTTAGAATGGTGAAATGGATTTTACGGACTTGTGTCCCCATTTTTGTGTGTTATTTTACTCGTTTACAGTTTTTATTTTACTTTTTTCACTTTTTTACACTTTTTCACTGTGGGACAAGTATAATTTTTACTTGGATCACTGGTCTCATACACTGCTGTACTCATGCACAGCAGTACATGAGAGCAGTCAGTGTCTCACTGACACTCACAGACTCAGCCTGTGAGAGCCAGTTTATAGCTAGTTCTCACAGGCCACTGATGCTGGGCTTATCACATGACCTGTGTGTGAAAGACCTGTGAAAAAACTAATTGCTGATGTGGGTAGAGAAGATTCATCTCCATTCCATCCTCCAGGACAGTTTGGGCAATCGAATGATCTTTGGTAGGTGTCAGCAGGAAGGCTCCATATGAAAAGCCGAAAAAACACCAGAAAAAAGGCAGAGATGTTTACCTGCCAAGGCCTCCAAACAAATGCAGGTAAGTGGACCCAATTAAAGAGGGTGGCAACACAGGTACAGCAATATCGATGAAGCAACCACTCTCAACCTACAAATCCATGGAGGGGGTGATTGCTGGGTATATTAGTGCACAAAAAATGGTAATCTGTATTCGGTGCTGTTCACATACAGGTAATGCAGATCATCTGGCTTAAAACCTACTAGTGATGCCCATACTATTAGATCAGGTGGGCTGCCCAGTGCTAACCAAAATGCATCCTGTGTGAACAGGCGACACAGTTTACAGCACCATCTGGGCCCAACTGAAAGATAAATAAAGTGCAAAAAACACATATAAATATATGTGAGGTATTAGCTGATATTATAGCCAAAATACTGTATGGAAGCTCGCAACCCAGGTCAAGAGTCCTCACATTTGCGAGTCCTATCACTAAACAGCAACCTATTACTAAACAACAAAACCACAAAAAGAAGGCTTAGAAATCCTCCAAGAATTTGAAAAAACACTAGAAAAAAGGCAGAGCTCTGGGTACCCCGACTGATCTAATAGTATGGGGTCACTAGTAGGCTGTAAGCCAGATGGTCTGCATTACCCGTATGTGAACAGCGCCACATACAGATTATTATTTTTCTTGCACTAATATACCAAACAACCACCCCCTCCATGGATTGGTAGGCTGAGAGTGGTTGGATCATCTGTATTGCTGCACCTGTTTTGCTGCCATCTTTAATTGGGTCCACTGCACCCTGATACATTTATTTGGAGGCCTTGACAGGTAAGGGAGTCTTATTTCAGGCACACGAATGACAAGCAGAGCCGAAATTCACAACATCTTTGCGCAGAGTTGGCCACCAATAGTGTCGAGAGATGGGAGAGTAGTCTTCCTCTGTCCGGTGTGGCCCACCACCTTAGAAGAATTACCCAGAGAAGAACCTGCTTCTTGTCAGATTCAGCCATGTAAGACTTACTGGAGGGTAAATGAGATAAGTCTAGTAGAGTGACTGTAATTATTTTAGAGGGCTCAATGATATGTTTAATCTCCTCCTCCTGGTCAGAGGCCTTAACGTTTTTATCAGCCGGCCGAAAGTGGAGTGTGAAATTTAAGTGAGCGAAGAGCAAAAACCACCTAGCTTGACGGAGGTTAAGCCGCTGAGCAGACTGCAGAAAAGCCAGATTCTTGGGGTTAGTGTAAATTACCACAGGATGCAATGCTCCTTCCAGAAAGTACCACCATTCCTCCAGGGCCAGCTTGATCGCGAGCAGTTCTCTAACGTCAATAGAGAAATTACGTTTTGGTGCCAAGAAGAGTTTAGAGAAAAAGCCGTAGGACACCATGCAACCGGATGAAGACTTCTGTGACTTCTGAGGATCCACCTCCAGGAAGAACAGTTTGTTATGGTTCGGGCAATGCAACACCGGAGCCAAGGAGGATGCCTGCTTGAGAGATACAAAGGTGTCTTCTGTTTCAGGAGTCTATTCCTTAGAATTGGCTCCTTTGTGGGTCAGGGTAGAAATAGGAGCAGTCCGGAAAGAAAAATGCAAAATAAATTGGTGACAATTCGCAAATCCGAGAAACCGCTGGATAGCCTTAGAACCATCTGGATGGGGCCACTTCATGATGGCGGAAACCTTCTCGGGATACATCTTCAGACCGGTCTGAGAAACTTTGTACCCCAGAAACAGAAGGGAGGACTGTTCGAATACGCACTTTTAATATTTGGAGTAGAGATGGTTAGTTCTTAACCTTACTAGGACCAGGCGAATGTCCCTCCTGTGTGTTGGCAGATCAGGAGAGAATACCAAGATGTGGTCCAGGTATACTACAACACATGTATAGAGCAGGTCATGGAAGATGTCGTTCACCAGTTCTTGGAAGACGGCTGGAGCATTACAGAGTCCAAATGGCATAGCGAGATACTCATAATAGCCATCGTGGGTGTTTAAAGCTGTCTTCCAATTTTCTCCCTGGTGAATTTGAACCAGGTTGTAAGACCCTTGTTGGTCAACCTTCATGAAGACTCTGGAACCTTTCAGGCGATTAAACAGCTTGGAGATCAGGGGTAGGGGTACTTATTTTTTTCACTGTGATTTGTTTAAGGCCCTTTTAGTCAATGCAGGTTCGCAGAGAGTTCTTCCTTCTTCTCAAAGAAAAACCCAGCTCTGTCCTAAGGCGAGGGATAGATTCAGCCTCGATGATGTGAGGTACCCGGCGGATGGTCAATTGAGAAGTCATATAGCCTATGAGGTGGCAAGGTCTCAGCCTCTTACTTGTTGAAGACATTTGCATACATCCAATATGCCGTGGGCAGGCCAGGCAAATTAGCAGGAGAAGTAAGAGACCAAACAGGACGAATGGGAGTAAGGCACAATTTGTGACAACCTGAGCCCCAACAGAGTACTTCTCCAGACCTCCAGTCAAGAACAGGTTAGTTTTTTTGCATCTATTTGAGACCTGGAAGTAGAGGATAAGAGAGACCAGGCAGCACACAAAGGGAGAAAACTTCTCCAAATACTGCATCCCCACCTGAAGATACACAGGCTCTTCGATGAGCTGGATGGTCTCTGGAAGAGGCTTTCCATCCACTGAAGAAATCACCAATGGATCCGGAAGACGTAGGACCGGAATCTTATACCGCTCAACCACAGCCTGTTGAACAAAGTTATCCCGGGAGCCGGAGTCCAGGTGGGCCAATTCAACAAAAGTATCTTTGCTGCAGGAAACAGATACAGTCAGGGTCAAAGATGGAGAGGTAGAAGTCTTGTCAAGGGTAGCCTCTCCTACCGACCCTAGGCTCTGTTGTTTCCTGGTTTAATGATACTGCAATTATGCCTACATTCAAAGTTCCCTTCTAGAATCTTCCATTCACACACTGAGCTCTGCTGCATCCATTAGAGCTGCCCAGAGACAAGCTTCCCTTCCCCTTTGCCAACAGCTGCACACTGTCCTCCTTCACAGCTCCTTCCCTACTTCCTCCACCCTCCCTAAGGAATGTACTAATTAGCAGAATACGACCCTGGCTAAAATGGATGGGATTTAGAATCTAACCAGTAGGACATAACTCGACACCAGTTTATGCTATGATTATGAAAATTACATATTTGGGATGTGTGTTATGAACTGGTCACAGAGGAGGATGGCTAGGCCACCAGGAAACCAGAAAGGTTGGTAACTTAGCAGATTGCAGACCCCTAATCCTAACAACATAACTAGCAGTAGCCGTGGAGCGTACCTACGATGCCCTAGATGCCTCCGCACAGCCGGAGAGCTAACTAAGCCTAAAGCAAGAAAAGTGAAATCTAAACTGCCCCGGAGTAGACCCCCAAAGGAATAGATAGCCCCAAACATATATTTTCGGTGAGACAAGGTGAGACACAAATGCTGGCAGAAAATAGACTGAGCAAATGATGGGGCCCAAACTGACTAGATAGGATAGGAAAGGAAAGACACTGTCTGCAATCATGAAAAACCCTAAAAATCCAACACGTCTGATGTACAAAAAAAACCACTGAGGTCTCACGACCTCGCCCCCACTATATCAGCATTCTGGTATGAACTGGCAGCAAAGCAAAAGAGACTAATATAACAGGGGACTGAACAAACTGACACAAGCTGTATCATATCGAGCGGGGTCCAGCACTGCCCCCAGCAGGGAGCACGCTGAACCCTCACAACAAAGCAGAAAGAGGCCAAATCAGATCAGATGCAAAGGATTAGCAAATGAACAACTTAACTGAAAAATGCAGGATCAGGCAGGAGATATCAGAATGCATAGGAAGAACTAATCACCAGCAGGGATTGAAGGAAGCCTGCTGACTTAAATACTCCATTCAGTAACCCCAGATCTCCAATCATCATCATCAGGTGGCAGACCTCTGTCAATCCGGCCAGCTCCACTAGCCACAGTAACCACCAGAGGGAGCCCTGATTCAGAAGTGAGATAATTCACAACAGACGTGCTTTGACAGAGCCACTCAGCCTGTATTTTTCCAGGCTTCAGCTTCAGCGGAATCCAAGAAATGGATTCCTGCATACCCAAGCCATCCAGGTACTACGCATTTAGACTTAACGCCATGCTGAATAAGATAATACTACTGTATGTGCATCTCCGTATGAGATTCCTTCTCCGAGATATGATAATTATGAGGTGTTAGCAAGTCTTCAATCCTCTGGCAGAAAGGGGGGGCCTTAACTCAGCCTCTTTAGTGATGTCAGAGGTATAAGTTAGGGTCAGGTCAGACTAGAGCTAGTCTTTGCCTGGAAGCTGAGATACAGGATGAATCTGTAATGCACTGCGATGTCTCTCCCCTCCCCTGTACCAGCATGGTCTGCCTGAAATAATTTAAGCAAATGTAAGTGCTCCTTCTTGTTTTATTCCCTATTATTTTGTAATTGTCTTGTACATACTTTAATTGTCTCATATTGTAAAATCTTTTTATACCTTCTGTAAACACTGCCTACCTTTTTGGAGTAAAATATAAAATTACTAGTTTCGTTTCTCCTTGCTCAATAACGAATTTGCACATTCTCCGAAGTGAATTATGCTACTAATTTAGGTTTGCTTTGGACCCCTTTCTTAATTAAGAAATATTAATTAAGAAATCGGAGATGGTGGCAGCGAAGTGTGTTCTGGGCTAGTTGGGCAAAGCTGGCAGCGATGGAACGGGTTTTATAAGTTTATTGTATAGCTGCGGTTAGGAACAGTCATAATTCCCTCGCTGCAGCATGCCTAACAGCCAGTACACATCCTAGCAGGCTCGTCCGGTGACTAATTATCCTAGGTGACCTGAGGGTAAGGAGGGCGCCGGAGAGCTGCGAGTTCCAAAGCAGAACTGGAAAGTGGGATATACATAAACCCCGGCAGTTCTTGACATATTGGTGGCAGAGGTGGGATAACTAAAATAAGCCCCCCTGTGACAAATTGATATGTCAATAGAGTAGCTTGCTGTTATTTTATCACATTGGTGGCAGCGGTAGGATAACTAAGGCTAATTTCACACTTGCTTTTTTTTGCAGCGCGTTTTTCCCGCAAAAAAACGCATTGAAAAATCGCATACAAACGCATACAACTGCTGCGTTTTTTTCAAGCATTTTTATGAGCATGCATGAAAAAAACGCAGCGTTTTTATGCATTTGTATGCGTTTTTAGTGCATTTTTACCGCGTTTGCGTTTTTTCCAAACATTAGGTGGCCCCTCACACTAACCCAAACCATGACTTTACTAACCCTAACCAAAACCCTGACCCTAACCCTAACCCTGACCCTGACACTAACCCTAACCCTGACCCTAACCCTAACCCTGACCCTAACCCTAACCCTATCCCTGACCCTAACCCTGACCCTATCCCTGACCCTAACCCTGACCCTAACCCTAACCATAACCCTGACCCTAACCCTAACCCTAACCCTAACCCTAAACCTAACCCTGACCCTAACCCTAACCCTGACCCTAACCCTAACCCTAACCCTGACCCTAACCCTTAACCAAACCATACTAACCCTAACCCAAACCCTGACCCTAACCCTAACCCTAACCCTAACCCTGACCCTAACCCTAACCCTAACCCTTAACCAAACCATACCCTAACCCAAACCCTAATCCCTAACTAACCCTAACCCTGACCCTAACCCAAACCCTGACCCTAACCCTAACTCTGACCCTAACCCTGACCCTAAACCCCCTTAACTAACCCTAACTCTAACCCAAACCCCTAAATTCCATGGTTAACAAAAAAAACGCATGTGCAAAAAAACGCATACATAAGCATGCCAATGCGCACATATGCGCACCCATAGACTTATAATGGGTGTCTTGCTGTAAAAAAACGCATTGCGCGCGCATGCGTTTTTTTGAGGCAAGTCGGACGCCCAAAAAATGCAACAGGATGCATCTTGTGCGCCCGAGCGCATACCGCAAAAAAACGCATGCGCGCAAAAACGCATACAAACGCGTGTGTATGCGCACATAAGCGCATCCCATGCAAAGTATAAGAAAAAAAATCGCATGCTTTTTTAGCGCTAAAAAACCGCGAAAAAAAACGCAAGTGTGAAACCAGCCTAAGATAAGCTCCCCTGCGAATGTGATATCTATGCTGTGTGTGCAGTCTCTCAAGGCAGGACCAAATAAAGTGTTCGGAGCTGCCACAGTAGAAGCATGTCCCTTCAGCCGGACGAACCTCTTGGCGGTACTTGAATTGCTTCACCTGGTCTATCTGTATAGGCTCAAGTGAAGAAGATGCATCAGAACTTGCTTAATGATCGGTCTTTGGAAGGTGGGAGCCAGGCGTACCAATCTTTTCTCGTGGTTTACCACTTTTGTCCGTTCCTGGACCCTAATGTCAATTCTGTTTGAGAGAGACACAAGGTCATCCAGTGAAGTGGGTATCTCCCGACCTGCCAGTTCGCCCTTGATTCGCCCAGAGAAACCTTCCCAGAAGATTGCCACCAAAGCCTCACTGTTCCAAGAGAGTTCCGCATACTGGCCAACGGAAAGGTTACCTTGGTGTAACCGGAGCAGAAAAGAGGCTGCAGAAGAAATGCGACCAGGCTCGTTGAAGACCTTACGAAAGGCTTCCACGAAGGACCTTCCAGGAACCTTTCCTTGCAACCAGAAAAAATGTAAAACCTGTCCATTTATAATGACCACGGACAAGATAAAGATCCCCAACTCGCATCAGGACTGCAAGATCCCAGGTACTTTCAGCTGCATCACATCTAATGTGGTGTACTTAATTATTTCTACTAAATGTCCAACTGGGGGTCTGTATGTGGGGGAGACCGGGCAAAAACTGAGAACAAGGATAAATTCTCATCGTCACACAATAAGAGAAAAAAGAATGGATCAACCTGTGGCAAACATTTTTGTATTACTAGTTTCGCTTCTCCTTGCTCAATAACGAATTTGCACGTTCTCCGAAGTGAATTACGCTACTAATTTAGGTTGGCTTCGGACCCCTTTCTTAATTAAGAAATATTAATTAAGAAATCGAAGATGGTGGCAGCGAAGTGTGTTCTGGGCTAGTTGGGCAAAGCTGGCAGCGACGGAACGGGTTTTATAAGTTTATTGTATAGCTGCGGTTAGGAACAGTCATAATTCCCTCGCTGCAGCATGCCTAACAGCCAGTACACATCCTAGCAGGCTCGTCCGGTGACTAATTATCCTAGGTGACCTGAGGGTAAGGAGGGCGCCGGAGAGCTGCGAGTTCCAAAGCAGAACTGGAAAGTGGGATATACAGTACATAAATCCCGGCAGTTCTTGACATATTGGTGGCAGAGGTGGGATAACTAAAATAAGCCCCCCTGTGACAAATTGATATGTCAATAGAGTAGCTTGCTGTTATTTTATCACATTGGTGGCAGCGGTAGGATAACTAAGGCTAATTTCACACTTGCTTTTTTTTGCAGCGCGTTTTTCCCGCAAAAAAACGCATTGAAAAAACGCATACAAACGCATACAACTGCTGCGTTTTTTTCAAGCATTTTTATGAGCATGCATGAAAAAAACGCAGCGTTTTTATGCGTTTGTATGCGTTTTTAGTGCGTTTTTACCGCGTTTGCGTTTTTTCCAAACATTAGGTGGCCCCTCACACTAACCCAAACCATGACTTTACTAACCCTAACCCTAACCCTGACCCTAACCCTGACCCTAACCCTAACCCTAACCCTATCCCTGACCCTAACCCTGACCCTAACCCTGACCCTATCCCTGACCCAAACCCTGACCCTAACCCTAACCCTAACCCTGACCCTAACCCTAACCCTAACCCTAACCCTAAACCTAACCCTGACCCTAACCCTGACCCTAACCCTAACCCTGACCCTAACCCTTAACCAAACCATACTAACCCTAACCCAAACCCTAAACCCTAACTAACCCTAACCCAAACCCTGACCCTAATCCTAACCCTAACCCTGACCCTAACCCTTAACCAAACCATACCCTAACCCAAACCCTAATCCCTAACTAACCCTAACCCTGACCCTAACCCAAACCCTGACCCTAACCCTAACCCTGACCCTAACCCTGACCCTAAACCCCCTTAACTAACCCTAACTCTAACCCAAACCCCTAAATTCCATGGTTAACAAAAAAAATGCATGTGCAAAAAAACGCATACATAAGCATGCCAATGCGCACATATGCGCACCCATAGACTTATAATGGGTGTCTTGCTGTAAAAAAACGCATTGCGCGCGCATGTGTTTTTTTGAGGCAAGTCGGACGCCCAAAAAATGCAACAGGATGCATCTTGTGCGCCCGAGCGCATACTGCAAAAAAACGCATGCGCGCAAAAACGCATCCAAACGCGTGTGTATGCGCACATAAGAGCATCCCATGCAAAGTATAGGAAAAAAAATCGCATGCATTTTTTAGTGCTAAAAAACCGCGAAAAAAAACGCAAGTGTGAAACCAGCCTAAGATAAGCTCCCCTGCGAATGTGATATCTATGCTGTGTGTGTAGTCTCTCAAGGCAGGACCAAATAAAGTGTTAGGAGCTGCCACAGTAGAAGCATGTCCCTTCAGCCCGATGAACCTCTTGGCGGTACTTGAATTGCTTCACCTGGTCTATCTGTATAGGCTCAAGTGAAGAAGATGCATCAGAACTTGCTTAATGATCGGTCTTTGGAAGGTGGGAGCCAGGCGTACCAATCTTTTCTCGTGGTTTACCACTTTTGTCCGTTCCTGGACCCTAATGTCAATTCTGTTTGAGAGAGACACAAGGTCATCCAGTGAAGTGGGTATCTCCCGACCTGCCAGTTCGCCCTTGATTCGCCCAGAGAAACCTTCCCAGAAGATTGCCACCAAAGCCTCACTGTTCCAAGAGAGTTCCGCATACTGGCCAACGGAAAGGTTACCTTGGTGTAACCGGAGCAGAAAAGAGGCTGCAGAAGAAATGCGACCAGGCTCGTTGAAGACCTTACGAAAGGCTTCCAAGAAGGACCTTCCAGGAACCTTTCCTTGCAACCAGAAAAAATGTAAAACCTGTCCATTTATAATGACCACGGACAAGATAAAGATCCCCAACTCGCATCAGGACTGCAAGATCCCAGGTACTTTCAGCTGCATCACATCTAATGTGGTGTACTTAATTATTTCTACTAAATGTCCAACTGGGGGTCTGTATGTGGGGGAGACCGGGCAAAAACTGAGAACAAGGATAAATTCTCATCGTCACACAATAAGAGAAAAAAGAATGGATCAACCTGTGGCAAACATTTTTGTATTACTAGTTTCGCTTCTCCTTGCTCAATAACGAATTTGCACGTTCTCCGAAGTGAATTACGCTACTAATTTAGGTTGGCTTCGGACCCCTTCCTTAATTAAGAAATATTAATTAAGAAATCGGAGCTGGTGGCAGTGAAGTGTGTTCTGGGCTAGTTGGGCAAAGCTGGCAGTGATGGAACGGGTTTTATAAGTTTATTGTATAGCTGCGGCTAGGAACAGTCCTGATCCCCAACTCGCATCAGGACTACAAGATCCCAGGTACTTTCAGCTGCATCACATCTAATGTGGTATAATTAATTATTTGTACTAAATGTCCAACTGGGGGAAACATTTTTGTATCCCTGGCCATGGCATGATGGACATTAAATTACTTGTATTAAAAGGTAACTTCAAGTCTCAGAGAGACAGAAGAATCTCGGAGTACAAATTTAAGAAAACTTTCGACACATTCAGTGCAGGAATGAATGTGTAGCATGGATTTAAGTATTTTTACATCAATTAAGGAATTTGCTCTTCAGACCTTCTGATGTCATCATAACACAGAACCAGACCCCATCAGAGGGCAATAAAACTTTCATGGTCCTTATCTATGAACTGCTCCAATATTTATGTTTAACCCTCTCCCATAATGACAATTCTGCTTCACATCACTTGTCTTTTCTATTGCATTATTTCTGTGCTGTCTTGTGTATAAATATGTGATTCTTCAGATGTTGTATTAGTCCAGCCTGATGAAGAGACCTGAGTAGTCTCGAAAGCTTGCAATTTGTTACCATCTTTTCAGTTAGCCATTAAAAGGTATCAACCACTGAGGACTCTCAATTCTAAATATTCTTCTATCTACTGGCTAACACGGTACAAAGATATTTATCTTTCCTGTGTCATAGTGGGTAGTCATGGTGAAAATTATGTCATAGTGGGTTGCCATGGTGACGATGATGTCATAGTGGTTGCTATGGTGACGATGATGACATAGTGGTCACCATAGCGACAATGACATCATAGTGGGTTTTCATAACAACAATGATGTCTCAGTGATTGCCATGGTGATGATGATGTCATAATGGGTTGTCATTGCAACAATTATGTCATAATGGGTTGCAATGGCGACGATTATGTTATAGTGGGTTGTCGTGAAGACAATGATGTCACATTGGTTGACATAGTGATGATGATGATGTCAAAGTCTGTTGCCATGGTGATGATAGTCTCATAGTGGGTTTTCAAGGTGGCAATCATGTCATAGTGGTTGCCACGGCGACGATGATCTCATAGTGGTTGCCATGGTGATGATGATGTTATATTGGGTTGCCATGACCGTATTTTCGGACAAATCATGAGACTGCACTTGTACCAATGTTACTCAATGGGGCCGTGTACATGTATGATTTTTTCATGAACCTAGTCTGTCTGCAGTAAATACCATGCACGAGTTGCATCCGTAAATCATATCACACTCGTAAATATACAAGTGGGATTTTTACGGACTGAAAGAATAGAGAATTTTTTTTTCCATCTTCTCCACATCTGGGAAATTCAGATGGCACTATGATCACACTGTGACCAAACTCTGACCACAATTTCAGCAGTATGGTTCACATAATCGTCCTGACTCTCTTGGATGAAAGAGAATACGGTTCTGTCACTCCAGCTGTAGGCTGAGCTTAATTATAAGATGCAGTAGATTCAGTATATATAAAGGAATACTCAGAATATTGAACTTAAATATCCTTAAAACAATATTTACTAATTCCTTTTAAAATCCACAATGATGTCATTGTTGTTGCCATAGCAACTAAGATATCATAATGTGTTGCCATGGTGATAATGATATTATAGTGGTTGCCAAGGAACGCATGATGTCATAGTATGTTGCCATGGCGACGATGATCTCATATTGGTTGCCATGATGACAATGATGTCATTTTGGATTGCCATGGCAACGATGATGTCATAGTGAGTTGTCATGGAGACAATGATGTCACAGTGGTTTCAATGGCGACAGTGACTGCATAGTTGTTGCCATGACAATGATAATGTCCTAATGGGTTGCCATGGTGACTATGATGTCAAAATGGTTGCCATGGCGATGATGATATCTTAGTGTGTTTCCATGGTGACGATAATTCATAGTGTGTCACTCCAGCTGTAGGCTGAGCTTAATTATAAGATGTAGTAGATTCAGTATGTATAAAGGAATACTCAGAATATTGAACATAACTACCCTTAAAACAATATTTACTAATTCCTTCTAAAATCCACGATGATGTCATTGTTGTTGCCATAGCAATTAAGATATAATGTGTTGCCATGGTGATGATGATGTTATAGTTGTTGCCTTGGAACGCGTGATGTCATAGCGGGTTGCCATAGCGATGATGATGTCATAGTGGTTGCCATGGTGACAATGATGTGATATTGGATTGCCATGACAACGATGATGCCATAGTGAGTTGTCATGGAGACAATGATGTCACAGTGGTTTTCATGGCGACAGTGACTGCATGGTTGTTGCCATGGCAATGATGATGTCCTAATGAGTTGTCATGGCGATGATGATGTCTTAGTGTGTTTCCATGGTGACAATAATTCATAGTGGTTGCCATGGCAAAAAATGATGTCATAGTGGGTAGTCATGGTGAAAATGATGTCATAATGGGTTGCCATGGCGATGATGATGTCATAGTGGTTGCTATGGTGACGATGATGACATAGTGGTCACCATAGCGACAATGACATCATAGTGGGTTTTCATAACGACAATGATGTCTCAGTGATTGCCATGGTGACGATGATGTCGTAATGGGTTGCCATTGCGACAATTATGTCATAATGGGTTGCAATGGCGATGATTATGTCACAGTGAGTTGTCGTGAAGACAATGATGTCATATTGGCTGACATAGTGACGACGATGTCAAGGTCTATTGCCATGGTGATGATAGTCTCATAGTGGGTTTTCAAGGCGGCAATCATGTCATAGTGGTTGCCATGGCAACGATGATCTCATAGTGGTTGCCATGGTGACGATGATGTTATATTGGGTTGCCATGACCGTATTTTCGGATAAATCATGAAACTGCACTTGTACCAATGTTACTCAGTGGGGCCGTGTTCATGTATGATTTTTTCATTAACCTAGTCTGTCTGCAGTAAATACCATGCATGATTTGCATCCGTAAATTGTATCACAATCGTAAATCATTGGACTGCATTCGGATGATATACAAGTGGGATTTTTACGGACTGAAAGAATAGAGAATTTTTTTCCATCTTCTCCTCACCTGGGAAATTCAGATGGCACTATGATCACACTGTGATCAAACTCTGACCACAGTTTCATCAGTTTGGTTTGCATAATCGACCCGACTCTTTTGGATGAAATGATGTCATAGTGGGTTGCTATGGCAACGCTGATGTCATAGTTGTTGCCATGGAGAGGATATCATAGTGGTTGCCATGGTGACGGTGATGTCACATTTGTTTGCCATGGAGACAATGATGTTATAGTGAGTTGTCATGGCGACAATGATGTCACAAATCACAATGCTTGCCATGGCGACAATGATGTCATAGTTGTTGCCATGGTATCAATGATGTCATAGATGTTGCCATGGCAATTATGATGCCATAGTGGTTGCCATGGAAACCATGATGTCATGATGGGTTTGCATGGTGACGATGATGTCATAGTCAAAGTTAAGGAGGGAAAAGGTGAAGAAGATTGTCAGCTGACCCGCAGTAGATGTACCTTGTTCAGCAGGCAATTCGCATGGATTTGTCTCAGTCTCAGATGTCAGCCATGAATGAAGGAAAAAATTGAAGGGTTCCTCCAGCATTGAAACCAGTGAAGCTGGTATATAAATGTAGATACTTTATTGGAACTATACAACGACATATAAATTGGACATCACCCAACACCTGGATGGGCAAACCTGTTACCATGATTAAGGCTGTTTGCTGAAACACGTAGGTTTGCCAGCCAGGTGTCGGGTGATGTCCAGTTTTTATGTCTTTGTATTGTTCCAATAAAGTATCTTCATTTTTATACTGGCTTCACTGGTTTCATCGCTGGAAATTGACTGTTATAATGGTTGCCATGGCAACAATTCTCTCTTGGGGGAGAGTAGGTTTTTACACCAATGTAGATGAGGATTCTTTACTGTTATGGCAGTGAGAATCTGGAATTCCTTGCCTGAGCAGGTGGTGATGGCGAACTCAGTTGAGGGGTTAAAAAGAGGATGGATGTCTTCCTGGAGCATAACAATTTTGTATCTTGCAGTTATTAGGTTCTTTAGAAGGATGTAGATCTGGGGATTCATTCTGACGGAATAAAGGCTGAACTGGATGGACAAATATCTTTTTTTTGGCCTTGCTAACTATGTTACTATGTTATGATGTCATAGTGTGTTGCCATTGTGATGATGATGTCATAATAGTTCACATGGCAAGGATGGTGTCACAGTGGTTGCCATGGCGATGATGATGTAAAAATGGGTAGTCATGGCGACAGTTATGTCATAGTCGGTTGTTGCAGTGATGATGAAGTCATAATAGTTGCCATGGTGACAATGATGGCATAGTAGTTGCCACGGCAATGACTATGTCACAGTTATTGTCATGGCAATGATGATGTTATAGTGGGTAGTGATGGCAACAATGATATCACAGAGGGCTGCCATGGTGACAAAGATGTCATAGTGGTTGCCATGGAGCCGACGATATCATGAGATCGTTCTTGGACCAATGTGATTCAATGAGGCTGTGTACATTTATTAATGCCTTTTAAAATTGACGATGATGGCAACAATGGGCAGTGATGACAACAATGATGTCACAGAGGGCTGCCAGGGTGACAAAGATGTCATAGTGATTGCCATGGATCCGATTATGTCATAGCGAGTTGCCATGGTAACAATGATCTCATAGTGGTTGCCATGGTGATGAGGATGTCATATTGGGTTTCCCTGATCATATTTTCGAACAAATCATGAGATCTTTCTTGGACCAATGTTATTCAATGGGGCTGTGTACATGTATTAATTCCTTTTAAAATTGACGATGATGTCATAGCAGTTTCCATAGCAAAGATGATGTCATAGTGGTTGCCATGGAGAGGATGATATCATAGTGGTTGCCATGGTGATGATAATTTCATAGTGGTTGTCGTGGTGACAGTGATGTCATATTGGGTTGCCATGGCAACAATTATATCACAGTGGTTGACATGGCGACAATGATGACATTGTTGCCATGGCAACGATGATTGCATAGTGTGTTGCCATGGTGATGATGATCTCATAATGGTTGCCATGGCAACAACGATGTCATAATGGTTGCCATGGCGACAATGATGTCAGAGTGTGTTGCCATGGCGATGATGATGTCATAGTCAAAGTTAAATAGGGAATAAAGGGAATAAAGTGGAAGGAGATTGTTATCTCACCCGCAGTAGATGTGCCTTGTTCAGCAGGCAACTCGCATGGAGTTGTCTCAGCCTCAGACATCAGCCATGAATGAAGAAAAAAACAGAAGGGGATCCTCCAGTGATGAAACCATTGAAGCCGGTATATAAATGTAGATACTTTATTGGAACTAAACAATGACATATAAGCTGTACATCCCACGACACCTGGATGGGCAACCATATTACCATGATTAAGGGTGGTTTCACACGTCCAGATATTTCCGGTACTGGAAAAACTGGTACCAGAAATATCAGTGTCCGTATGTGCGTGTGTGTAGTAAATGTGGCACACGTGTGACATCCGTGCGTCGCATCAGGACCACACAGACCACATCGTCCTTACTACTGTAAGCGCCGTCCCTCGGGGTCTGGTGCTAAAGCCGGCTTTCATTCATTCTCCCCTGCTCTCCGAGAAAGCAGGGGAGAATAATGACAGGCGAGTTCAGTACCAGCCGCCGGGAGACAGTGGTTTACAGTAGCGCTACTTCCCTGGCGGTCATCTGTGCACACGGAGGACAATGTGCACAGTCCTCCGTGTGCACTTGTGCAGCACGTGTTGAGTTCCGTGTGCACATGGACACACGGTCTGTGAAAAAACACTGACATGTACATAGACCCATTCATTTGAATGGGTCTGCATGTGTCAATGTCTTCGGTACGTGCAAAAACTGTGACCACAAGTACCCCGACACTCTGATGTGTGAAAGGGGCCTTAGGCCGTTTGCTGAAATGCTTCAGTTTGCCTGCCAGGTGTCGGGTGATGTCAAGTTTTTATGTCCCTGTATAGTTTTTATATCAGCTTCACTGGTTTCATCGCTGGAAGATCCCCTTCTATTTTTTTTTCTTCATTGATGATGTCATTGTGGTTGACATGGCAAAAATTATGCCATAATGGGTTGCCATAGTGATGATGATGTTATAATAATTGCCATGGCAACAATGATGGCATAGTGTGTTGCCTTGGTGATGATGATGTCATAGTAGTTGACATGGCAATTATGATGTCACAGTGGTTGCCATGGTGATAATGTCATAGTGGGTAATCATGGCGATAATGATGTCACAGTGGGTTGCCACGGTGACGATGATGTCATAGTGGTTGCCATGGAGAGGATGATGTAATAGTGGGTTGCCATGGCGATGATGATCGCAAAGTGGTTGCCATGGTGACGATGATATTATATTGGGGTGCCATGACCATATTTTCAGACAAATCATGAGATCGCACTTGGACCAATGTTATTCAATAGGGCTGTGTACATGTACGATTTTTTCTTGAAAGGAGTATGTCTGAAGTAAAAACCGTGCACGATTTGCATCCATAAATCGTATCACACTCGGAAAACATTGGACTGCAGTCAGGTGACATGCAAGTGGGATTTTTACGGACTGACAGAATAGAGAATTTTTTTTCCATCTTCTCCACATGTGTGAAATTCAGATGGCACTATGATCACATTATGATCAAACTCTGACCATTGTTTCATCAGTGTAATTCGCAAAATCTGCCCAACTCTCTTGGATGAAAGCGAATACGGTTGAGGCAACGATGTCATAGTGTGTTGACATAGTGACAATGATGTCATAGTTTGTTGCATGGAAACAATGATGTCATATTGGTTTGCCTGGCGACGATGATGTCATAGTGGTTGCCATGGAGAAGACAATCTCATAGTGGTTGCCATGGTCATGATGATGTCATATTGGGTTGCCATGGTGACAATGATGTCATAGTGAGTTGTTATGGCGATGATCATGTAATAGTGGTTGCCATGGCAGTGATGTTGTCATAGTGGGTAGTTATGACGACAATGATGTCATAATGGATTGCCGTGGTAACGATAATGTTATAGTAGTTGCTATTGTAACAATGATGTCATAGTGGTTGACAGGGCAACGATGATGTCATAGTGGTTGCTATGGCTATTATGACATCATAATGGGTTGCTGTTGCGGAGATGATGTCATAATGGTTTCCATGGCGACAATGATGTTATAAGATAAGATTAGATAAGATAATCCTTTAATCGCCCCACCATGGGGAAATTCAGAGCATTACAGCAGCAAGGCAGGAACAAGTACAGATACAGATGCATAAAGGCATTACATTGACAATAGGTAGGTACATATATGAAAAAAAAAAAAAAATGTAACCGGACTGTCACAACTTTGGATCTATCTCCGTTTGGGTCGTTCTCCGTTTTGGACAGTGCTGGTTATATGGTGACAATGATGTCATAATGCTTGCCATGGGATCGACAATGTCACAGTGGTTGCCATAGCGACGATAATGTTATAGAGGGTAGTCATGGTGACAATGATGTCATAGCGGGTTGCCATGGTGACAATGATGTCATAATGGTTACCATGGAGCCAATTATGTCATCGTGGGTTGCCATCACGATGATGATCTCATAGTGGTTGCCATGGTGATGATGATGTCATTGTGGGTTTCCCTGACCATATTTTCAAACAGATCATGAGATCGCACTTGGATCAATGTTATTCAATGGGACTGTATACATGTATGATTTTTTCCTTGAGCCGAGTTTGTCTGAAGTGAAAACCATAAAGAAAACCCCATAAAAGATATACATTTTATTAATTACGTTTAAAACACCAGGGATTCCTAGCAATCTCCAAGTGGTTAGGTTTGTTTTTCACAGTGTTTTTGATGATTTTTGTGGTGTGAACCACTGGTTGGTGGTGCTTTAAACGTAATTAATAAAATGTATATCTTTTATGGGGTTTTCTTTATGATTTTTGTACTTGATTTGATACCCTGGATTGCTATATATATTTGGTAAGAAGAAAAACCATGCACGATTTGAATCTATAAATCGTATCGCACTTGGAAAGAAATGGACTGCAGTCAGACGACATGCACGTGGGATTTTTACAAACTGACAGAATAGAGAATTTTTTTCCAACTTCTCCACATCTGAGAAATTCAGATGGCACTATGATCGCACTATGATCAAACTGTGACCACAGTTTCATCAGTGTGATTTGCATAATTAGCCCAACTCTGGTGGATGAAAGAGAATATGGTTGTGTCACTCCAGCCTTAGGCTGATCTTAAAGGGAATCTGTCACCAGTTTTTTGGCATATCAGCTAAAAAAATCATCTAACAGAGTGTGAGGTATTTATTCCCCAACTACTTGTGAAACCCCCTGACTCCCCATGAATCCCCCATAAAAACCTTTTATATTTCTCCTGTGCGGGATGGTAATATTCATGGTCCAGTCCGATGGGCATTGGTTCTGGTCCCTCCCTCCACTCCAAATCAGCGTGTTGGACGCATTCCATTCTGTGAATAGCATTGTCCACGTACAGGTCCCGCTTGTGCACACTCGAATTGCCTCCCACGCATGCACAGTATGCTTTGCCCAACTGCGGGCAAAGCCGAAAAGCATTAGTGCGCATGACCTGAATTTACTATGTCCCAGAAGTATTTTGCTGTGTTCCGGGACATAGTTCACTGGCGCATGAGCATTCTATAATGCTGTAGATAAGTCCCCAATGTAACCTGAAAGATAAGAGAAACGAGTTATATTATACTCACCCAGGGACAGTCTGGGTCGGTCAGGGTCCGATGGGTGTCGATGACCTGGACCACCCCTGGGTGAGTATAATATAACTTGTTTTTCTTCTCTTTCGGGTTACATCGGGGCTTATCTACAGCATTACAGAATGCTGTAGATAAGCCCCTGATGGCGGTGGCCGCAGCTTATTTGCAGAAAATAGGTGACAGATTCCCTTTAATGTCTAAACAACTCACACAGTGAACAGAACATGGTATCTTCTGGATCGCAGCCGGTCATCACAACAGTCCATACATGAGATCGATTGCCGACGGTGACTGCACCACTGCATCACGCTGCAGGGTGCCAGGCGTTCGCTGCTCTTCGCTATTTGTTACCTCACACAGGCTGGACGCTGCAGAGCCACCTGCTCTGCCACTTGCAAACAATGACACACCCAAACCCCTTACTGCAGGGTTTTTAAACTGGAATCTGTGGCCATGAGCCACTTGTAAGACCCGGCTTGGAGGGAGTGAACTGCCCCACTATCATCCTGTAGTTCACTCCAAAAACAAAAACCCCTAACGGGTTTTCCTGAACGCTGCCTGGACCAAATAGGTTGACCAGGCCCATATTAACTAATATCAATATACATACCCAAATTTTGAGATATTGATTCAATGCCTGATACTATTGGGCAACCCTTCAATGGGTCTTCCTCAGAGAAGTTGGAGACATGACCTGTGTTTTTACATGGGATCTTACTCAGATAAGGTTGTCCCACTAGGGTGAGACCATTCTAAATTGTTTGTGGCCAAATTATATGTGAGAGCATGTACATGCACAGAAGAAATACACCAGACAATGTGCTTGTGTCTAAAATGGATTCCTCCTTGCGGATGTAAAGTCGGTTTTAAAGAGAAATATCAAGATGCCTGCCAAGTTATTACCTCATGGCTTATCGATATAGGAACAATGGCTTTTGATCACAAGAACATTTCTAGAACATTTCTCGCTTGTCCTTAGTAGCCTCTGGTTGGTTATGTAAATATATATTACAGGTCAAGCTATTGGCAAGAGTAGCGAACAATACACCAAGAGTTACTGAATCATAACATGTTAGTAGAAATAATTTTAAGATCTCATATCAGTATATAGTTAAAGGGTCCATGATTCAAATGTAGCATCTATGCATTTATATATATTTTGGATATCTTCATAGCTAAATATTGATTTCATGTCCTTAACTGTTATGATTAGGTCACCGAGGAGGATAACCGGGAAATAAGCTAGGCAACCAGAACACCAGAAAGGTTGGCAACTTAGCGGATTGCAGACCCCTAAAATTAACAACACAACTAGAATTAGCCGTGGGATGTACCTATGCCCTAGACACCTCGACACAGCCAAAGAGTTAATTAAGCCTAAAGCAAGAAAGGGGAAAGCTAAACTGCCCCAGAGCAGAAACCCAAAGGAATAGATAGCCCCCAAACATATACTGCCGGTGAGACAAGATGAGGCACAAACACAGACAGAAAATAGAGTAAGCAAATGATGGGGCCCAAACTGTCTAGATAGCACAGGACAGAAAAGATACTGTCTGCAATCACGCAAAAACCCTAAAAAATCCAGCACTTCTGATATGCAAAAATACTGAGGTCACACAACCTGTCCCCCACTAGATCAGCATTCTGATGTGAAATGGAAGCAAAACCAAAGACACTGCTATAACAGGGGATTAGCAATACTGAACAGACTGACATAAGTTGTGGCATATGGAGCGGGGTCCAGCACCGGTCCCAGCAGGGAACAATGCTGAACCCACACAGCAAAGCCGAAAGCAGAGAAAGACAAAACTGGATGAAATGCAAAAAGATTCCAGCAAACAAATAATTTATCTGAAATGAACGATGCAGGACCAAGCAGGGGACAAGCGGACTTCAAAATGCACAGGAAGAAAAATAAATCACCATCAGCAACTGAGGCAAGCTTGCTCACTTAAATCTTCCCAGTCTATAACACCTGACTTCCACTCATCGTCTTCAGGTGATAGACTTCTGTCAACCCGACCAGCTCCACCACCCGCAGCCACCACCAGAGGGAGCCCAATCTCAGAAGTCAAGTTAAGAGTGTTCACAACACTTAACAGTCCCCCCTTTGGAGATATACAAAATCAAAACCCTAATCTCGTCGAACCTATCGATCTGTCCTCCCACACCTATCTAACTAAAACAATCTTGAAGCAACTATCTGAGCTGATCTTCACTGTATACAAGATTACCCATCTCTAGTAGATGGGCCCCCTCTTAACGGACTTGCGCGGGAGGAAGTGAGATCCTACTCTCTCCCTCATCGGTGTGCTTCAGGCCGGAATACTCCGGCGGGGGAGGCGGATATGGTATTTCTTCCAAGGTTTCACTGAGTAGGTTGTGGAAGTCAGCATGTACGGCTATCACTGTGGTAATGGCTTCCATCATCACCTTCTTAAGGCAAGGAATTATGCAGCTTAGAATTAAGGCTAATATAATCAAAACAGATAGAACAGCTATTCCAAATTTTATCAGTGTTCTTTTCCACCCATCCCACCACCCAAACAAGGTGTCCCTTGTATCTTCTACCCCTGAGTTTCGGGCTAGCTCCTCAGATAGATCAATGAGGCCTTTGAATGCTCTGGATATACTTCCATCTGGGGCTGTGTTATTGAGTATGTAAGTGCAACAGCTGGTACCTATCATTTTACAAACTCCACCTTTTTCTGCCAGGATCATGTCTAGGGCCATTCTGTTTTGGAAAGCCATAATGGATGTGGAGCTTAGTTGCTCAGCAAGTCCCATGACAGCAGTTCTAGTGAATTTAGCAAACCTTTGTTGATTATAGTATATGTAGTTTATCCATTTCGCATTTTTGATTATCCCAATCATTGGAATGATGGATTCAAATCCAGCTGATACCTCATTTCTGGCTTTGAATTCATCAGGTACTCCCTGTGGAACCCCGCACAGCATCTATATAGCTGTGAGGGTCGAATGAACCTTGTAGTTCCCTTTTTGTCCTCTGGGGTAATTGGCCTTTTTGGAGGACTTGATCCCAGATGGGCAAATCGAATATATGAAAGGCCATGAGGGCTTTCACCATAGCACACTGTCCTTTCTAAGGGGTGTGCAATCTGGGCCTAATTTTCATGTCCCCACATAGCCAATACAAGTCAGGCAGTTGGTAGACTTGGCCTACCAACAAGGAATCATTGTATGGACTTCCCTCCTGGGCCTGGATGGAATAGTTACAGTAGTCAGATGGAAACTTATCAACATGCCTCGTTCAAAACAAGTGTAGTTCCCTGGGTAGGGGGTGATCCCATGACCAGTTGGTTCCTTGCTTCTGTAAGGTGGATATAAGTGGGATACAGTTTGGCATTTTTGTGAACTACCCACGTGGTTGTTTGTGTACAGTGACAGGGCACATATGAATCCCTCCTTATCTTCCTTTGGATCTATTGGGAAAGGTACTGTGCCTAAATGAGGGCAGGCAGTGGTACAAGCTATGCATGTGGAGCAGTTTGCATTAGTGACAGTGTACTTTACTCATTCAAGCCAGACATTGGAGTCAGAGAATCCTGTCTTTATTGCAAGTTAATCCTCATAAGTCAAATCTAATTTGGCTCCAGGTACTGGGTCATCTTCAGTTTGTGTGTTTACAATGGGCCTAGAATCAATATTCTTTAACCAGAATTTACCCATTCTGTCACCTTCCCCCTCTCTCCGACGTTTGATACTTGAGCCTAGTACATATAACCCTTGATCGTCTTCTGAGGGGTTATCAATGGTGAGGTCCATAACTATGCATCCCGCCTTGGGGCAATGAGTTGCAGGGATGGGGAGCATTGTACTTGGAAAGGCCCTCTGTCCTCTGAATGGGGCTTTGGTCAGGGACATGCGAGCTAACAGACTGGCCCCCCATTTGTCCTTACGCTGTACAGCTTGGATTGGTTGATATCCCCAGTTACTTTCACCAGTGTGCCACCCAACAAGTGACCAATCCTCACAGTTTGACCCCACCCCTGTGTCAGCAGTGGTGACACAGATGAGTTGTGTACCTAACCAGATGTCAAACTGTTCCATGGGGCCTGGGCATTCTACTATGAGGCAATAGTCAAATTGGTATGTTACCCTTGGGGTGGAAACATTATACCAGAAAGTCACTATACCCTCATGAGTGACTGCCCCATGGTCACTAGCTACCCCTGAGATTAGGTAAAGGATAAGTGTTAGACGGATGAAGAGTGGCAGCCGCCACTGGCCTCTGGATCCGGCACATTCTTGCAGTGGGAAGCGTGGATCCATGTGGGCTTTCCTTCAAGCTTGATTGCTGTGGCAGTGGTCAATAGGACTTAGTACGGGCTGTCGTATCTGGGCTCGAGGGTATGTCTATTGAACCTCTTGGTGAGGACCCAATCACCGGGTAGGGTCTGGTGAGTTCCCTCTAGGTCCTCAGGATCTGGAATTGATGAAAAAACTTGAGAATGTATTTTTGTTAGGTGTTTGGTCAATTCAATCACAAACTTAGTCAAAGTGTCATACTGCATAGACAACTGCTATGGGAAGTACAATCCTAGCCTGGGAGTACTTCCAAACAGGATCTCATATGGGCTAAGTTTGGTTGAACCAGCTGGTGTGTGTCTGACACTAAACAGTGCAAGGGGAAGACTCTCATGCCATGGCTTCCCTGTCTCTTGTGCTACTTTGAGCATTTTACTTTTTAGTGTCCCATTTAACCTCTCGGCCTTACCGCTGCTCTGCGGGTGGTACGGAGTGTGTAGTGCCATCTCTGTCCCCTAGACCTCCCATGTCTCTTTGTGAGATTGACTGTGAATGCAGGTCCTTGGTCATTTTCTATGGTCTCTGGGAGTCCATGCCTACACACTATTTCAGAGAGAAGTTTTTTAGCAGTGGTTTTTGCTGACTGATTTTTCACTGGGAAAACCTCTGGCCACCCCAAGAATTGTCTATCACTATCAGAACATACTCAAACCCCCCCGAGTGCGGCATTTGTATGTCATCTATCTGTATGCGCTGGAAATGGTACAGGGGTCTGGGTGTGCATTTCTGGGGTATCTTCTATGTTTTCCCCGGGTTACAGCGGGAACAGACAAGGCATCCCTTTGTGACATTTGTGGCTACAGTTGAGAAGCCTCTTGCATGATAGTGCCGGCAGACAAGATTATGCATCTGGGTCTTGGACTGATGGGTTGTGCTGTGGGCCCCGACTGGCCACCATAGGGTAGAGGACCCTTGGGAGGCAGGGTTTTCCTTTGTTCATCATTACACATCTTTCATCTTGTATGGCTCCATTTTGAGTCCATTGGTCCTTCTCTTCCTTGGATGCCTGCTTTTGGAGTGTAGAGAGCATCTTCTCCCAGGATTGTGCCTTTTCCTCTGTCTCCAGGTCCATGAATGAGTACAGATGAGATGTTTCTGTGTCAAGTGGTAGCATTGCTGCTTCTTTTGCCATTACATCAGCTTCCTTTGAAGTTCCTCCAGTGTGTGCCTTCACCTTTACCACTGTAACTTTTTCTGACATCAACAAGAACTCCATCAGCTCCTGTATGGCCTTATGGTGTCAGACAAGCATTTCGTTAGCCGTGATGAAGTCTCTTGCCTTCCAGATTGGTCCATAGTCGTGACACATGCCATGGGCGTTGCGAGAGTCTGAGTATATGTTTAGTTTGCAAAAGAGAAGACTGAGAGGAGACTTAATAGCTGTCTACAAATATCTAAAGGGCTGTCACATTGTAGAAGGATCAACTTTATTCTCATTTGCACAAGGAAAGACTAGAAGCAATGGGATGAAACTGAATGGGAGGAGACACAGATTAGATATTAGAAAAAACTTTTTGACAGTTAGAGTGATCAATGAGTGGAACAGGCTGCCACGAGAAGTGGTGAGTTCTCCTTCAATGGAAGTCTTCAAACAGAGGCTGGACAGACATCTGACTGGGATGATTTAGCGAATCCTGCTTTGAGCAGGGGGTTGGACCAGATGGCCCAGGAGGTCCCTTCCAACTCTACGATTCTATGATTCTATGATTCTATGATTCTATGATTCTATTATATTGTAGCTATGCATTGTGAAGACATTTTGCATGCTTCTGTCCAGGCCTGCAGTTCAGCCTCCTGTGCAGATACGGATGGAGGCAGTGGTTTTGCTAGCAGCACAGTGTCTTCCGTGACTACTGCTATACCAGTGTGAAAACGACCTTCTTGGTCTGCATACCTTGATCCATCCACAAGGAGCGTTAAGTCAGGGTCTTCCAAAGGCACATCTGTGACTGAGTCAAATCTGGAAGTTTCCTGTCTCATGAGAGCGAGACAATCTTGTTGCGCCATCTCAGAATCGACTACATCTTCAACTAGTGTGTCAGAGATGTGGGCTGCATCCTCTTACCCCTTGGCAGAGGTAGGAGAGTAGCTGGATTAAGGACAGCACATCAGGAGATGGTGAAGTTGTCGGGAAGCTGAAGGGAGCATTGTAGACGAAGATGACGGGCAGCAGACAGGTGTTTTGGCTGCGTCTGGGCCAGAATGACAGTACTGTCATGGGGTGCCAGTATCTTCAGCTGGTCGCCCAGAATGATGTCAGAAGTCTTGTCCAGCAGCAGGTGAGTTGCAAACACAGCTCTCATGCAGATTGGGGCTCCACGGGCCACGGGTTCAAGTCTGGCAGAGTAGTACCCAAGTGGGCATTGCCTTCCTCTGTGAAGCTGTGTCAGGACTCCAGTTGCATGACCTTGCTTCTCCATGACAAACAGGCAGAAACGCTTGTTGTAGTCTGGTAGTCCTAAGGTGGGAGAAGATATAATTGCAGCTTTTAGCATGTAGAACCCATCAATGGCTTCCTTGGTTCGACTGAAGGGAGTGTCCTTGAGGCAGTCATACAGGGGTTGCAACAGAAATGGACTTATAAATGAAAGGAGGACTTTACACTAGCCTGACAGCAGATGGTGATAGTGTGAAGTTATATGTTTGCTGTATTGTGGGGAGGGAAACTCTCTTGTTGTTGTTTACTTTTACTTTTGCTTTTGACTGTATTATACCAGCAGCACGGGCTGTGTGCTTCTGAATTCTTATCTCATATTTACCCATAAGAAGTAAATGCTGTTTACTCAAGATAACTTGCTCAGTGAAGTTTTCCTGTGTACTGGTGGATTCTCAAAAGATACACTCTGCTACAAGTTATGGGCCCAGAACAGGAGATAGTCCCAGACACCCAGGACAGAGACACCCAGAAGATAATTACAAACAATAGCCTCAGATACTGGAGAAACAGCTAAGATAAAACCCAGTGAACGGAAGCAGAAAAAAAATCCAGGTACAGAGGGACAAAGGAATTTATGTTCCAGGAACAGGATGACCGCACACTGGAAATAATTACAGAGAATCACCACACACAGGATATACAGGAACTCTAAAGAAGAAAGAATAAAGAAGAATATCTTCATAAAACAAGTAATATTATATAAAAATGATGTGCAGCACTGAGCTGAAACTCACAGTAGCTAAGCTGAACAGTGAAAATTATCAGTTATGGAAATTCAAAGTAGAGATGTTGTTATCTAAAGATGATTAATGGGAAGTAATTACTACAGATAGACCTGATGAAGATAATCAGACAAGGGATGAAAAGAATAGAGAAGCTAGAGCCACCATTAGCTTATTAGTGGATGATTCTCAATTAATACACATAAGGAATGAAGAAACAGCAAAAGGAATGTGGGACGCATTAAGAAAACTATATCAAAGACCCAGTTTAAATTACAAGTTATTTCTATTAAGAAAGCTTTACAGTATGAGATTGAGTGCAAATGATGACATGCAGAAGCACATATTCTCAATGATGGAATTAATATCACAGCTAAGGTCTATTGGTGAAGACATTAAAGAAAGTCATGTAGCAGCAATATTATTGTGCAGTTTATCAGATTCAAAATAAATTAACAGACCGACAGCGCTAGCGCCACAGACTACTCAGCAGCAAAATATTAGGACAATTACAACCAAATTAATCCAAATAAATAAATAATGTATAAACAATTCAATATTTGCGCTCAGAGTTGTGTCTGTATAGAGGCTATACTCCACTCAGAGAAGATATTAAAAGTTCAAAACAAAACAGATAAGCATTAAGAGTCAGGAACCACCCCCTGGTTAAATATTTGCACTCAGAATTAGGTCAGTATAAAAACTATACTCCACTCAGAGGAGACATAAAAGGTCCAAGGCAAGGCAGGTGAACACCTAGAGTCCAGAACCGCCCCCTTGACTAAATATTTGCACTCAAAATTAAGTCTGTATAAAACTATATTCCACTCAGAGAAGATATAAAAGGTTCAGGGCAAGGCAGGTGAACATTAAGAGTCAGAAACCGCCCCCTTGACTCTTTCACAGAGAGATCCCTGAGGAAGGAATCCGTGGATTCAGAAACGCGTTGGATGTTTTTTGAGCCTCTCTGCTCTCCATAGCCAGTCACGTGAGCAATCACATGACCGTGACGACACGCAAAGTCCTGTGTACCTTGTCGGCTACAGTCTGTGTGCGCCGTCACTGCCCACCAGCTAGGGCAGGCGCCTTGCAGACAGGACGTCTGTTTCCGGCTGGGACAGGTCCATTTCCCAAAGCATCTATTTTTCATTCTGTTAATCAGTGACTACATTCCTGGACTATACAAGGGACATCTCTACTTCCTCATAAGAATTTCTCCTCCACAAGACCTGTGCTGGTAAGCACTCCAGTGTTAAGCTGCTGATTTCTAATGCCATTCCTTACTATCTCATGGCAAGATTCTTCTATTCAACACATGAGTGAATCCTCTATATGCTGCATGTGAATGCAAGTTTGAATTCACCCCTCTATATTATATCTCTCTGGGAAAGAGTCAAGGGGGCGGTTTCTCACTCTTAATGTTCACCTGCCTTGCCCTGAACCTTTTATATCTTCTCTGAGTGGAATATAGTTTTTATACAGACTTAATTTTGAGTGCAAATATTTAGTCAAGGGGGCGGTTCTGGACTCTTGGTGTTCACCTGCCTTGCCTTGGACCTTTTATGTCTCCTCTGAGTGGAGTATAGTTTTTATACTGACCTAATTCTGAGTGCAAATATTTAACCAGGGGGTGGTTCCTGACTCTTAACGTTTATCTGTTTTGTTTTGAACTTTTAATATCTTCTCTGAGTGGAGTATAGCCTCTATACAGACACAACTCTGAGCGCAAATATTGAATTGTTTATAGTTTATCAGATTCGTATACAGCCTTGATAAATGCACTAGAGACAAGACCTGGAAAAGACATCACATTAGATTTTGTGAAAACCAGACTAATAGATGAATATCAGAAAAGGAAAGAACAAGCAAATGATTCTTCTACTGAAAAAGACAGTGGAAATGCTCTTAAAGCTACAGAATTTAAAAAACCCTATAATAAAGAGACAAGAGAATGTTTCAGATGTAAGAAAAAAGGTCATTTAAAGAAAGACTGTACCATATGGAAAGCAGAACAACAAAAATTACAACATAAAGAGCATACACAGAAAGTGAAAAACACAATTTCTGATTCATTTGAGAATAATTGGAATGGCACATTTAAAGTAACAGACAAGAAATCATCACTTGGTTGGTTTATTGATTGAGGAGCGACGAGTCATATGACAAGTGACAAGTGACAAGAATTTCTTCACTGATCTTGATTTAGATATAAAAGAAGCCATTTATCTTGAAAGATGGAAGCAAAATAACCGCAGAAGGTATCGGACAAGGTATGCTAAACTGTTCAAACAAGTTCGGACAAAATTCAAAGATACTTGTACAGAATGTGTTGTATGTTCCAAAATTGGAAGGTGGATTGTTATCTGTGAAGTGTTTAACAGCCAATGGACTCACTGTAAAATTCAAAGACAATGAGTGTGCAATTCTAGCAGGAAACAAGGTGATAACCAATGTCAAGGCAGATGAACAATTATATCATCTTGACACACCAAAGGAACAGATGAAGGTATGTACACATGATCACAAGATCTCTATTCACATGTGGCAAAGACATCTAGGACACAGACACCCTGACTGTAATAACCTTGCTGGCATCACTGCATGGCCTCCCATCCCCCCGCACACCAACTTACTTTCTGCTTCAAGCCATGCTGTGAATTCTGTCTGTTGCCAGCCCTGTGTTCCGTACTCTGTGCCTCTGCTCTCCTGTATGTTTCCTGGCTATGTGTGTATAGGGGGGCGGCGCAGGAACTCTCTGGTTCTTAGTCAGGGTGCACCTGTGTAATCTGTCCCTGACCAATCACCTTGAGCCCTTGACTATTTAGCTCCGACACACCCACTGAAACATTGCCTGTGCAATGTCTATACTCAGTTAGTATCTTGCTGCTGAGGAAGCCAGGCCCTGTTCTGTGTATCTCCTTCTCTGTAGGAATACTCTTTGTCTCGATTTGTACCTTGTCCGCCTGCCAGGAGGCAGAATATCCTGGTCCTTGTGTCTTTGTCCCTGTGTCTCTGTCTGAACTCAGTCTTACCTCTGTCTGTCAGTCTCCTTGTTTGTGGTTCCTTCTCTGCCGTGTCTTTCCTTGTGTCCTCCCTGTCTGTGCATCTGCACCCTCGCAGCTTTGTCTGTGCATCTGCACCCTCGCAGCTTTGTCTGTGCATCTGCACCCTCGCAGCTTTATCAGTGCATCTGCACCCTCGCAGCTTTGTCTGTGCATCTGCACCCTCGCAGCTTTGTCTGTGCATCTGCACCCTCACAGCTTTATCTGTGCATCTGCACCCTCGCAGCTTTATCTGTGCATCTACACCCTCGCAGCTTTATCTGTGCATCTGCACCCTCGCAGCTTTATCTGAGCATCTGCACCCTCGCAGCTTTATCTGTGCATCTGCACCCTCGCAGCTTTATCTGTGCATCTGCACCCTAGCCGCTCTGTCTGCATGGCTCCCTAGCCGCTCTGTCTGCACGGCTCCCTAGCCGCTCTGCCTGCTACGCACTCCTGCGGCTCCGCCTGCTCCGCACTCCTGCGGCTCTGCCTGTTCCGCACTCCTGCGGCTCTGCCTACCTGCACCTCCTGTGTGAACAGGTCCAAACCTGTTCCTTCATATTCCACTCCTTCCTGCCTATATCCATACCTGCACCTCCTGTGTGAACAGGTCCAGATCCTGTTCCAGCATACACCACTCCCTCCTGCCTACACCTGCTGTGTGAACAGGTCCCTACCTGCTCCTTCTCATACCACGCCAATCTGTCCTGTGTCTCCAAGCCGTGCCCGCCTGTCCTGTGTCTCCAAGCTGTGCCCGCCTGTCTTGTGTCTCCAAGCCGTGCCCACCTGTCCTGTGTCTCCAAGCCGTGCCCGCTTGCCCTGTGTCTCAGCCGTGCCTGTCGTGTCTACCTGCCTGCCTGTCTATAGCCTCTGTCAAAGTGACTTGTCCCCGAGTGGGACCAGCAGCCACAGCCTGACACCACCCTGGAGTGGCACCCGACAGCTATCTGCCGCACAAGTCTGACCTCACCATCAGAGGCTCCAGTGAAGACCGAGGTAGCTGTCGTTGCCACGCCCCTTCCTGGGTAGTCTGGTTTGTGGCACAGTGGGGCCACAACCCCCCGGTTCGTGCCATTCAGCCAAGGCGCGAGCGTGACAGTTTGCACACGCCATGGTCCCCGCTGAGTCCCATGTCCTTCCACTAGCGAAGCATGATGAACTTTCTCCCTGCCAGTATGAGCAACCAGAGGAATTTGTTCCATCCTGCGTGGTACCGATTGTGGAGACCTCTGAACCAATCATCATCTCCAATGCTCTCTGCAATCAGCTCCTGGCCTATGAAGAGCACGACCCAGCAGACCCGCCTAGGTTCTATGGGGACCCTAAAGAGTGCCAAGGGTTCCTGAAGAAATGCCTGCACAACATCCTGCAGAATGCAGCTTGTTTCCCCTCTGATCGGGTCAAGGTGGGATACATCATGTCCTACCTAGCTGGTGATGCCTTGATGTGGATCTGTCCCCTTTGGGAAGCAGGGGACCCTGTCGTCATGAGCCTGGGGGCCTTCCTGGTGGCCTTCCGTAAAGTGTTTGACATGCCTCGTCCAGCTGTTCTTGAAAAGTCTTCCCCTCCAAGCTTCCAGAGACAAGAGGAACCTGTGGGTGAATCGTCTCAACCACCTATGACTGTCCAGCCATCACCTGTTCCACATTCTGCCGATGCGGCCTCCCGTGCAAGATCCAAGAGGTCTAAAAAGAAGAAGCGGGCCAAGTTGCAGCCGGAATCTGGCCTCTGCCCTGTGAAGCCTGTACTCCAGAACCCTGGGCCAGTAGAAGAGGCTGCCCCTGGCGAGAGTACTCCCTCTCCATTAAACTCTAACTGTTTCTCCTCCTTCAGGGAGCTTTGGTGTGTTTAAGTCGCCAGTCTTACAGAGTCAGTGTGTGGTCTCTGTCATACAGCTCCCGAAGTGGGCGTTGTCTCGAGGTGGCCGAGCCCTATTGGAGAACAGTCTAGTCCTGCAAGGACAACTACAGCTCCAGGTCGGAGCTTTATACATGAAGAAGTTCATCTTCCACTTGCTGACTGGTATGACCATGGGTCATTCTGATCCAGAGATTCTAGCACCCATTTATGTCTGGAAACCTAGCAGGGCACCGCGCTTGAAACAATCAAGTGACAAGAGGTGTCTGGTTCCCTTGTGTCGCATTCAGTCAGCAAGTTCGTCTTCTTCGCCTGGTTTGCTAGTCGCCGAGTCAAGGTGTGAGGATGCCTCTGAAGAGGGGGAGGCGGTCTCAGTCTCCTCACACATCCCCAGCGATTATACCAGTGTTCTGCTCCCAAGAGCACCCCTGCCTCTTGGTTGTCTTCCCCAGGATAAAGATGTAAATCAACAGCCGCGGAGACACCATCACATGTTTCTCAACGCAAGCAATGACTAGCCAGGTCTTTCACCGGGAAGAAACAAACACGGGAAGGGCAGTCTCCAATGAAGGAAACCACCTATGCCAAAACATGGTATCCATCCACAGACAGCTGTTTCGGGGTATTGCCCCTCATCAGTGTGGAGTAGGAAACTGGCTAGTAGGAGCAATGCCTAGTAAAAAGACTGCGAAAATGAGGATGAGTGACCTCATGGAGATCAACATCCGACACTGCGGAGACACCATCACATGTTTCTCAACGCAGTGATTCTAGAGCAATCCCCCCTGTCCTGTGTCTCCAAGCCGTGCCCGCCTGTCCTGTATCTCCAAGCCATGCCCGCCTGTCCTGTGTCTCCAAGCCGTGCCCGCTTGCCCTGTGTCTCAGCCGTGCCTGTCATGTCTACCTGCCTGCCTGTCTATAGCTTCTGTCAAAGTGACTTGCCCCCGAGTGGGACCAGCAGCCACAGCCAGACACCACCCTTGAGTGGCACCCGACAGCTATCTGCCGCACAAGCCTGACCTCACCATCAGAGGCTCCAGTGAAGACCGAGGTAGCTGTCGTAGTCACGCCCCTTCCAGGGTAGTCTGATTTGTGGCACAGTGGGGCCACAACCCCCCGGGTTCGTGCCATTCAGCCAAGGCGTGAGCGTGACACTGACAGTATAAGGGAACTATATAGAAAAGAATTGACAAAAGATCTAAAGATATCAGATTGCTCAATTACCATAAGATGTGAATGTTGTATAAAATCTAAAGCCACAAGAATATCTATTCCAAAAGAAAGTGAGATGAAAAGCAAAAGACCACTTGATTTGGTGCATACTGATGTATGTGGACCCATGAAAGTGACTACATCAGGAGGAAATAGATACATGGTGACTTTTATAGATGACTACTCAAGATACACAGTCACATACTTAATTAAGAACAAAAGGGACGTTTTTAATAAACTTGTAGACTATGTAACAAGGTGAAGTAACAAATTTCAATGGAAGCCAATTGTCATCAGAAGTGATAATGGAGGTGAATTTACAGGTCACAATATAGAAAACTACTTAAGACAGAATGGAATAGAACACCAAAAAACTGTTCCGTACACACCTGAACAAAATGGAGTAGCAGAAAGGAAAAACAGAACTCTGACAGAAATGATGAGATGTATGCTGACAGATTCCAAACTACCAGAGAAATATTGGGGTGAGGCAGCAATGACAGCTACATATCTACAGAACAGACTTTTTTTCCAGGAAACTGAAAAAAACTCCATATGAACTGTGGCAAGGTATGAAACCAAGCGTCAATCATTTAAAAGTAGAGTTGAGCGAAACGGGTCGAAAAAATTCAAAAGTCGCCGACTTTTGGCAAAGTCGGGTTTCATGAAACGAAACCCGACCCTAGGATGAGGTCGGCCACGAGGTCGGCGACTTACGCGCCAAAGTCGCGTTTCAAAAGTTTGTTTTGCGCTCTTTTTCAGCCAATCAGGATCCACGGACACTGTGGGCAACGTGATGACATAGGCACGGGTCACCACCATCTTTCAGAAGGGCATGCAAGTGATTGGCTTGCTTTGGTGGGCGTCACAGGGGGTATAAAAGGGCGTGCACGCCGACCGCCATCTTACTTCTGCCGATCTTAGTATAGGGAGAGGTTGCTGCTGATTCTGTAGGGAGAGCGTTAGGCAGGGAAGAAGACAAAAAAACTGCTTCTGCTGCTAGCGATTTGGCCTGCACAACACACAAGTCACTGTGTGTGCAGTGCAAGGGGAGGCTATATTGTGGTGTATCAGTGGTGTTGGTTGTTGGGCTGCCTTTTAAGGCTTCCTGACACGCTGGCATTGCTGTTTACCCACTGCTCCGCAAACTGCTTTTTTAAAAGAAATCCAATCTCCCTTATCCTCTCGTCACTTTGGTCACAGGCAGCTGTGCCATCGAGCGTGTCACATAGCGCTCAGATATCAGTGGGCCGCACACAATCCACAAGTGTCCACTGTCCACAAGTGTACGCAGAGATTCAAAATTTCCATTATCCTCTCGTTACTTTGGTCACAGGCAGCTGTGCCATCGAGCGTGTCACATAGCGCTCAGATATCAGTGGGCCGCACACAATCCACAAGTGTCCAGTGTCCAAAAGTGTACGCAGAGATTCAAAATCTCCATTATCCTCTCGTCACTTTGGTCACAGGCAGCTGTGCCATCGAGCGTGTCACATAGCGCTCAGATATCAGTGGGCCGCACACAATCCACAAGTGTCCAGTGTCCAAAAGTGTACACAGAGATTCAAAATCTCCATTATCCTCTCGTCACTTTGGTCACAGGCAGCTGTGCCATCGAGCGTGTCACATAGCGCTCAGATATCAGTGGGCCGCACACAATCCACAAGTGTCCACTGTCCACAAGTGTACGCAGAGATTCAAAATCTCCATTATCCTCTCGTCACTTTGGTCACAGGCAGCTGTGCCATCGAGCGTGTCACATAACGCTCAGATATCAGTGGGCCGCACACAATCCACAAGTGTCCACTGTCCACAAGTGTACGCAGAGATTCAAAATCTCCATTATCCTCTCGTCACTTTGGTCACAGGCAGCTGTGCCATCGAGCGTGTCACATAGTGCTCAGATATCAGTGGGCCGCACACAATCCACAAGTGTCCAGTGTCCAAAAGTGTACGCAGAGATTCAAAATCTCCATTATCCTCTCGTCACTTTGGTCACAGGCAGCTGTGCCATCGAGCGTGTCACATAGCGCTCAGATATCAGTGGGCCGCACACAATCCACAAGTGTCCACTGTCCAAAAGTGTACGCAGAGATTCAAAATCTCCATTATCCTCTCGTCACTTTGGTCACAGGCAGCTGTGCCATCGAGCGTGTCACATAGCGCTCAGATATCAGTGGGCCGCACACAATCCACAAGTGTCCACTGTCCACAAGTGTACGCAGAGATTCAAAATCTCCATTATCCTCTCGTCACTTTGGTCACAGGCAGCTGTGCCATCGAGCGTGTCACATAGCGCTCAGATATCAGTGGGCCGCACACAATCCACAAGTGTCCAGTGTCCAAAAGTGTACGCAGAGATTCAAAATCTCCATTATCCTCTCGTCACTTTGGACACAGGCAGCTGTGCCATCGAGCGTGTGACATAGCGCTCAGATATCAGTGGGCCGCACACAATCCACAAGTGTCCACTGTCCACAAGTGTACGCAGAGATTCAAAATCTCCATTATCCTCTCGTCACTTTGGTCACAGGCAGCTGTGCCATCGAGCGTGTCACCTAGCGCTCAGATATCAGTGGGCCGCACACAATCCACAAGTGTCCAGTGTCCAAAAGTGTACGCAGAGATTCAAAATCTCCATTATCCTCTCGTCACTTTGGTCACAGGCAGCTGTGCCATCGAGCGTGTCACATAGCGCTCAGATATCAGTGGGCCGCACACAATCCACAAGTGTCCAGTGTCCAAAAGTGTACGCAGAGATTCAAAATCTCCATTATCCTCTCGTCACTTTGGTCACAGGCAGCTGTGCCATCGAGCGTGTCACATAGCGCTCAGATATCAGTGGGCCGCACACAATCCACAAGTGTCCACTGTCCACAAGTGTACGCAGAGATTCAAAATCTCTATTATCCTCTCGTCACTTTGGTCACAGGCAGCTGTGCCATCGAGCGTGTCACATAGCGCTCAGATATCAGTGGGCCGCACACAATCCACAAGTGTCCACTGTCCACAAGTGTACGCAGAGATTCAAAATCTCCATTATCCTCTCGTCACTTTGGTCACAGGCAGCTGTGCCATCGAGCGTGTCACATAGCGCTCAGATATCAGTGGGCCGCACACAATCCACAAGTGTCCAGTGTCCAAAAGTGTACGCAGAGATTCAAAATCTCCATTATCCTCTCGTCACTTTGGTCACAGGCAGCTGTGCCATCGAGCGTGTCACATAGCGCTCAGATATCAGTGGGCCGCACACAATCCACAAGTGTCCACTGTCCACAAGTGTACGCAGAGATTCAAAATCTCCATTATCCTCTCGTCACTTTGGTCACAGGCAGCTGTGCCATCGAGCGTGTCACATAGCGCTCAGATATCAGTGGGCCGCACACAATCCACAAGTGTCCAGTGTCCAAAAGTGTACGCAGAGATTCAAAATCTCCATTATCCTCTCGTCACTTTGGTCACAGGCAGCTGTGCCATCGAGCGTGTCACATAGCGCTCAGATATCAGTGGGCTGCACACAATCCACAAGTGTCCAGTGTCCAAAAGTGTACGCAGAGATTCAAAATCTCCATTATCCTCTCGTCACTTTGGTCACAGGCAGCTGTGCCATCGAGCGTGTCACATAGCGCTCAGATATCAGTGGGCCGCACACAATCCACAAGTGTCCAGTGTCCAAAAGTGTACGCAGAGATTCAAAATCTCCATTATCCTCTCGTCACTTTGGTCACAGGCAGCTGTGCCATCGAGCGTGTCACATAGCGCTCAGATATCAGTGGGCCGCACACAATCCACAAGTGTCCACTGTCCACAAGTGTACGCAGAGATTCAAAATCTCCATTATCCTCTCGTCACTTTGGTCACAGGGAGCTGTGCCATGGAGCGTGTCACATAGCGCTCAGATATCAGTGGGCCGCACACAATCCACAAGTGTCCAGTGTCCAAAAGTGTACACAGAGATTCAAAATCTCCATTATCCTCTCGTCACTTTGGTCACAGGCAGCTGTGCCATCGAGCGTGTCACATAGCGCTCAGATATCAGTGGGCCGCACACAATCCACAAGTGTCCACTGTCCACAAGTGTACGCAGAGATTCAAAATCTCCATTATCCTCTCGTCACTTTGGTCACAGGCAGCTGTGCCATCGAGCGTGTCACATAGCGCTCAGATATCAGTGGGCCGCACACAATCCACAAGTGTCCAGTGTCCAAAAGTGTACGCAGAGATTCAAAATCTCCATTATCCTCTCGTCACTTTGGTCACAGGCAGCTGTGCCATCGAGCGTGTCACATAGCGCTCAGATATCAGTGGGCCGCACACAATCCACAAGTGTCCACTGTCCACAAGTGTACGCAGAGATTCAAAATCTCCATTATCCTCTCGTCACTTTGGTAACAAGCATCTGTGCCATCGAGCGTGTCACATAGCGCTCAGATATCAGTGGGCCGCACACAATCCACAAGTGTCCAGTGTCCAAAAGTGTACGCAGAGACTCAAAATCTCCATTATCCTCTCGTCACTTTGGTCACAGGCAGCTGTGCCATCGAGCGTGTCACATAGCGCTCAGATATCAGTGGGCCGCACACAATCCACAAGTGTCCACTGTCCACAAGTGTACGCAGAGATTCAAAATCTCCATTATCCTCTCTTCACTTTGGTCACAGGCAGCTGTGCCATCGAGCGTGTCACATAGCGCTCAGATATCAGTGGGCCGCACACAATCCACAAGTGTCCACTGTCCACAAGTGTACGCAGAGATTCAAAATCTCCATTATCCTCTCGTCACTTTGGTCACAGGCAGCTGTGCCATCGAGCGTGTCACATAGCGCTCAGATATCAGTGGGCCGCACACAATCCACAAGTGTCCACTGTCCAAAAGTGTACGCAGAGATTCAAAATCTCCATTATCCTCTCGTCACTTTGGTCACAGGCAGCTGTGCCATTGAGCGTGTCACATAGCGCTCAGATATCAGTGGGCCGCACACAATCCACAAGTGTCCAGTGTCCAAAAGTGTCCGCAGAGATTCAAAATCTCCATTATCCTCTCGTCACTTTGGTCACAGGCAGCTGTGCCATCGAGCGTGTCACATAGCGCTCAGATATCAGTGGGCCGCACACAATCCACAAGTGTCCACTGTCCACAAGTGTACGCAGAGATTCAAAATCTCCATTATCCTCTCGTCACTTTGGTCACAGGCAGCTGCGCCATCGAGCGTGTCACATAGCGCTCAGATATCAGTGGGCCGCAGACAATCCACAAGTGTCCAGTGTCCAAAAGTGTACGCAGAGATTCAAAATCTCCATTATCCTCTCGTCACTTTGGTCACAGGCAGCTGTGCCATCGAGCGTGTCACATAGCGCTCAGATATCAGTGGGCCGCACACAATCCACAAGTGTCCACTGTCCAAAAGTGTACGCAGAGATTCAAAATCTCCATTATCCTCTCGTCACTTTGGTCACAGGCAGCTGTGCCATCGAGCGTGTCACATAGCGCTCAGATATCAGTGGGCCGCACACAATCCACAAGTGTCCACTGTCCACAAGTGTACGCAGAGATTCAAAATCTCCATTATCCTCTCGTCACTTTGGTCACAGGCAGCTGTGCCATCGAGCGTGTCACATAGCGCTCAGATATCAGTGGGCCGCACACAATCCACAAGTGTCCAGTGTCCAAAAGTGTACGCAGAGATTCAAAATCTCCATTATCCTCTCGTCACTTTGGTCACAGGCAGCTGTGCAATCGAGCGTGTCACATAGCGCTCAGATATCAGTGGGCCGCACACAATCCACAAGTGTCCACTGTCCACAAGTGTACGCAGAGATTCAAAATCTCCATTATCCTCTCGTCACTTTGGTCACAGGCAGCTGTGCCATCGAGCGTGTCACATAGCGCTCAGATATCAGTGGGCCGCACACAATCCACAAGTGTCCAGTGTCCAAAAGTGTACGCAGAGATTCAAAATCTCCATTATCCTCTCGTCACTTTGGTCACAGGCAGCTGTGCCATCGAGCGTGTCACATAGCGCTCAGATATCAGTGGGCCGCACACAATCCACAAGTGTCCAGTGTCCAAAAGTGTACGCAGAGATTCAAAATCTCCATTATCCTCTCGTCACTTTGGTCACAGGCAGCTGTGCCATCGAGCGTGTCACATAGCGCTCAGATATCAGTGGGCCGCACACAATCCACAAGTGTCCACTGTCCACAAGTGTACGCAGAGATTCAAAATCTCTATTATCCTCTCGTCACTTTGGTCACAGGCAGCTGTGCCATCGAGCGTGTCACATAGCGCTCAGATATCAGTGGGCCACACACAATCCACAAGTGTCCACTGTCCACAAGTGTACGCAGAGATTCAAAATCTCCATTATCCTCTCGTCACTTTGGTCACAGGCAGCTGTGCCATCGAGCGTGTCACATAGCGCTCAGATATCAGTGGGCCGCACACAATCCACAAGTGTCCAGTGTCCAAAAGTGTACGCAGAGATTCAAAATCTCCATTATCCTCTCGTCACTTTGGTCACAGGCAGCTGTGCCATCGAGCGTGTCACATAGCGCTCAGATATCAGTGGGCCGCACACAATCCACAAGTGTCCACTGTCCACAAGTGTACGCAGAGATTCAAAATCTCCATTATCCTCTCGTCACTTTGGTCACAGGCAGCTGTGCCATCGAGCGTGTCACATAGCGCTCAGATATCAGTGGGCCGCACACAATCCACAAGTGTCCAGTGTCCAAAAGTGTACGCAGAGATTCAAAATCTCCATTATCCTCTCGTCACTTTGGTCACAGGCAGCTGTGCCATCGAGCGTGTCACATAGCGCTCAGATATCAGTGGGCTGCACACAATCCACAAGTGTCCAGTGTCCAAAAGTGTACGCAGAGATTCAAAATCTCCATTATCCTCTCGTCACTTTGGCCACAGGCAGCTGTGCCATCGAGCGTGTCACATAGCGCTCAGATATCAGTGGGCCGCACACAATCCACAAGTGTCCAGTGTCCAAAAGTGTACGCAGAGATTCAAAATCTCCATTATCCTCTCGTCACTTTGGTCACAGGCAGCTGTGCCATCGAGCGTGTCACATAGCGCTCAGATATCAGTGGGCCGCACACAATCCACAAGTGTCCACTGTCCACAAGTGTACGCAGAGATTCAAAATCTCCATTATCCTCTCGTCACTTTGGTCACAGGGAGCTGTGCCATGGAGCGTGTCACATAGCGCTCAGATATCAGTGGGCCGCACACAATCCACAAGTGTCCAGTGTCCAAAAGTGTACACAGAGATTCAAAATCTCCATTATCCTCTCGTCACTTTGGTCACAGGCAGCTGTGCCATCGAGCGTGTCACATAGCGCTCAGATATCAGTGGGCCGCACACAATCCACAAGTGTCCACTGTCCACAAGTGTACGCAGAGATTCAAAATCTCCATTATCCTCTCGTCACTTTGGTCACAGGCAGCTGTGCCATCGAGCGTGTCACATAGCGCTCAGATATCAGTGGGCCGCACACAATCCACAAGTGTCCACTGTCCACAAGTGTACGCAGAGATTCAAAATCTCCATTATCCTCTCGTCACTTTGGTAACAAGCAGCTGTGCCATCGAGCGTGTCACATAGTGCTCAGATATCAGTGGGCCGCACACAATCCACAAGTGTCCAGTGTCCAAAAGTGTACGCAGAGATTCAAAATCTCCATTATCCTCTCGTCACTTTGGTCACAGGCAGCTGTGCCATCGAGTGTGTCACATAGCGCTCAGATATCAGTGGGCCGCACACAATCCACAAGTGTCCACTGTCCACAAGTGTACGCAGAGATTCAAAATCTCCATTATCCTCTCGTCACTTTGGTCACAGGCAGCTGTGCCATCGAGCGTGTCACATAGCGCTCAGATATCAGTGGGCCGCACACAATCCACAAGTGTCCACTGTCCACAAGTGTACGCAGAGATTCAAAATCTCCATTATCCTCTCGTCACTTTGGTAACAAGCAGCTGTGCCATCGAGCGTGTCACATAGTGCTCAGATATCAGTGGGCCGCACACAATCCACAAGTGTCCAGTGTCCAAAAGTGTACGCAGAGATTCAAAATCTCCATTATCCTCTCGTCACTTTGGTCACAGGCAGCTGTGCCATCGAGTGTGTCACATAGCGCTCAGATATCAGTGGGCCGCACACAATCCACAAGTGTCCACTGTCCACAAGTGTACGCAGAGATTCAAAATCTCCATTATCCTCTCGTCACTTTGGTCACAGGCAGCTGTGCCATCGAGCGTGTCACATAGCGCTCAGATATCAGTGGGCCGCACACAATCCACAAGTGTCCAGTGTCCAAAAGTGTACGCAGAGATTCAAAATCTCCATTATCCTCTCGTCACTTTGGTCACAGGCAGCTGTGCCATCGAGCGTGTCACATAGCGCTCAGATATCAGTGGGCCGCACACAATCCACAAGTGTCCACTGTCCACAAGTGTACGCAGAGATTCAAAATCTCCATTATCCTCTCTTCACTTTGGTCACAGGCAGCTGTGCCATCGAGCGTGTCACATAGCGCTCAGATATCAGTGGGCCGCACACAATCCACAAGTGTCCACTGTCCACAAGTGTGTGCAGAAATTCTAAAACTCCCCTGTCCTATAGACACCTTGTACCTTGTTTTACATTACTATATAGTTTGTTGGATTTTGTCTACATTTCTACCAAAAATGAGGAAGGCTGGTGGAAGAGGCCGTGGAATTGGGCGGGGGTTGGCAGCTGGTAATGATGGTGTTGGTGGTGGATCTGATGGTAGTGGCAAGAGCAAAATAGGACCGAATGCAGGAGGTGCTGACCCTGCGTCATCGTCTGGCTACATAAGGCCTCGAACGCTTAGTTTTCTAGGAGTTGGCAAACCGCTTTTAAAGGCAGAGCATCAGCAAAAAGTTTTGTCTTACATTGCTGACTCAGCCTCCAGCTCTATCGCCTCCTCTTCTTCAGTTGTAAAAAGTAAAAGCACTGAGTCGTCATTGGAGGCTCATGTTCATGAACCACACCTTTCCTTGTGTCCTTCACCCCAACCAAGATTGAAGGATGACGCAGGCCATACTACTGATTACTCCATGGAGCTGTTTTCACATACCATGCCTGGATTATCAAGTCAAATGGTGAATTACCCAGGCCAAGATGAATCTGACATGGAGTGCACTGATGCACAGCCGCTGATGGATGATTCTGCTGGTACATTCACTCAGAGCACTACATTGTCCTCGCAGTGTACAGAGCCAGATTTTGACCCTGATGAGACTCAGGTGCCCCTTCCCGCACACTATACCACCATACACGGTGACACAGAGAAAGGTGCACATGACATAGAAGAGGAGGTGATGGATGACCCAGTTGTTGACCCAGATTGGCATTAATTGGGGGAAGAGGGTGCTGCTTCCAATAGCTCAGATGAGGAGCATCCACAGCAGACATCGACATCGCAACAGCTGTTATCTGGCAGGCCCGGAGCACTCCAAAGACAGGTTCCAAACATCAAAAGAGTTGCTGGACAGCTTGTCCAGAGGGTCAAAAGATCACAGCGTGCTAGGCCGCAAAATGTCTGCCAAAGTAGGAAGAGTGCAGTGTGGCACTTTTTTGAACAAAATCCTCATGATCAGGCCAAGGTTATCTGTAAGAAGTGCGCAAAGACCTTTAGCCGAGGGAAAAATCTGAAAAATTTGAATACCAGTTGCATGCTTAGACATTTAACCAGCATGCACTTGCAAGCGTGGACACAACACCAAACCTCAAGTGCCACATGTGCAACTGATCACAACGAAGGTAGTCAGCAACGCTACATTGTTTCCCCCACTGTAAGCCCACCGGTTAGCACAGCAGCAAATGTTGAGGTGTCGTTGCAAGGCCACAGCAGTCAGGGAATCCCACTGTTATATCAACGAAAGACTGATTCTAGGCCATCAGAAAGAACACCAACTCCATCACCATCATCAACCCTCTCTCAGTCCGCCCTGTCCACCGCTACTTCCACCATATGCAGCTCTCAAGTCCAGCTCACCCTCCCAGACACTATGAGTAGGTCAAGAAAGTACTCAGTCTCTCATCCGCGTACACTGGGTTTGAACGCCCACATTGCCAAACTAATCTCGTTTGAGATGATGCCCTTTCGGTTGGTGGAAAGCACAGCTTTCCGCGAACTCATGGTCTATGCAGTACCACGCTATGACCTACCCAGTCGCCACTTCTTCTCTCGCAAAGCCATCCCAGCCCTCCACCATCATGTGAAAGACCGCATTGTCCATGCACTCAAGCAGTCAGTGAGCGGAAAGGTGCACCTCACAACTGATGCATGGTCCAGTCGGCATGGCCAGGGCCGTTACGTGTCCATCACTGCGCACTGGGTTAATGTGGTGGATGCAGGGTCCACAGGGGACAGCGGTGGTGGGACAGTGCTGCCTAGCCCACGGTATAGGAAACAGTTGGCTGTAGGCGTTCGACCCTCCTCCTCCTCCTCCTCCTCCAGAAGCGACAGCTCGTCCACAGAGCGCAGTCGTACAAGCACTCCATCTGCAGCTGCCACTGTTGCACACGATGTGTCCCCCTATCGAGCAGCTAGTGGAAAGCGTCAGCAGGCTGTGTTGCAGATGATGTGTTTGGGCGACAGACACACCGCCGAGGTGCTGGCCAAGTACTTGAAGCGACAAACTGAGTCATGGCTGGGCAGTGTACATCTTGAGGCAGGCAAGGTAGTTAGTGATAACGGCCGTAATTTTGTGGCAGCCATAGCCCTTTCAAAACTCAGCCACATACCTTGCTTGGCTCACACCTTGAACCTGGTGGTGCAGTGCTTCCTCAAAAATTATCCGGAGTTAACAGCCCTGCTCCAGAAGGTGCGAAGACTGTGCGCGCACATCCGCCGGTCGCCTGTACACTCCGTTCGTATGCAGAAGCTGCAGCGATTGCTCCACCTTCCCAACCACCGCCTCATTATCGACATTGCAACAAGGTGGAACTCCACCCTGCACATGGTGGAGCGGCTGTGCGAGCAGAGGCAGGCCATAATGCATTTGTGGGAGGATACACGGCCAGGCACTTTGAGAGCAGACATGGAGTTGACAGGCGTGCAGTGGTCGAAGCTGAAAGACCTTTGTAAAGTCCTTCAGTGTTTTGAGGAATGCACATGGCTGGTAAGCGCAGACGACGCCATCCTAAGCATGAGCATCCCACTTATGCGTCTCCTCATGCAAACTTTGACGCACCTTAAGGAGCAGGCGTCTGCAGCCAATGTTGATGAGGAGGAAGAGGAGGAGGGAATCCTTGATGACATTCAGCCATTGTCTGCTCAGGGACCTCTCCTGGACGAGGTGGAGGAAGAAGAGGAGGAGGAGGATGATGGGGATGATTACTTAGGGGAGGAGGATGCATCTCGTGGGGCAAGTGAAAATGTTGGTGTGGCAAGGTCTGGTACAGGGTTTGTGCGTGACTGGAGGGATGTGGATTTGCCAGAAAGTGCTCCTCCACCCAGCACTCGCAGTGCATCATTGACACCGGGAACATTGGCCCACATGTCAGATTATGCCTTGCGGATCCTAAAAAGGGACCCCCGCATTGCCAAAATGATGAACGATGACGACTACTGGTTGGCCAGCATCCTGGATCCACGCTATAAAGGCAAATTACAAAACATCATGCCACAGGAGAACCTTGACCTAATATTGGCTAATAAACAAGCAACTCTGGTAAATCGGTTGCTTGAGGCATTCCCAGCACACAGCAGCGGTGATGGTTCTCACACGAGCCGTACGGGCCGGGGGCAGCTTGGCAGAGGTGTTCGTGGTGCACACAGCAGAAGTGGCGTTGGAGACAGGGGTTTCATGACAATGTTGTGGACTGATTTTTCAAATACCGCTCACACAACTGGTAATACTGCATCGATGGAAAGTGACAGGAGACAGCAGTTGTCAACTATGGTTACAAACTACTTTTCCTCCCATATCGATGTTCTCCCACACAGGTCATTCCCCTTTGACTATTGGGCCGCTAAACTGGACACCTGGCCTGAATTGGCCCAATATGCCTTACAGGAGCTCGCTTGCCCAGCTGCAAGTGTGCTATCGGAAAGAGTCTTCAGTGCAGCTGGATCAATCCTGACAGAAAAAAGGACCCCTCTGTCAACCCAAAATGTGGATGATCTAACCTTCATTAAAATGAACCACGCATGGGTTTCCAAGGATTTTGTCCCACCTTCCCCTGATGACACATAGGGTGACAGAAAAATGGCTTGCTTTGGTCCACCTCTTCCTGGTACTTCACCTATTTCGCCTTTTGCATCAGTTGAATGTCCAACATCAACATATGCCACTTTCTAAAACTCCCTAACTGTGCTGCCTCCCCCCCATGGCCGGGGTCACCACCTAGCGCACGACACCGTGCGAGTGCCGTTGCCCTGGACAGGTGGGTAGGCCGACTCTTGGGCGCGGGCACTGGCACAGGGTCCCTCATAGTGCAATCAAGTGTCTCTGATGGCGGTGGTGCACACCCACCGTCAGACACACCGCTGTACTATGAGGGGCCCAGTGCCAGTACCGACGCCCACGAGTGGGCCCCCCTTGCTTGGCCAGGGCCCCAGCATTTGCAATCTTTACCTCTCCCTGCTCCTCCGCTGTGTAATCTGGGCCGTCAAATCCATACTGTGCCTGACACCGTCTGAGCCTGCCTCCTGAGACATATATTTTGAATGTGTACGCTATCCATACATGTTATCCGGGGATACGGTACCCCTTCTAACCTTTGTGCAATGACGTGCAGTCCATACTGGGCCTAACACCGTCTGAGCCTGCCTCATGCTGTATAGACATATATTTTGAATGTGTACGCTATCCATACATGTTATCCGGGGATACGGTACCCCTTCTAACCTTTGTGCAATGATGTGCAATCCATACTGGGCCTAACACCGTCTGAGCCTGCCTCATGCTGTATAGACATATATTTTGAATGTGTACGCTATCCATACATGTTATCCGGGGATACGGTACCCCTTCTAACCTTTGTGCAATGACGTGCAATCCATACTGGGCCTAACACCGCCTGAGCCTGCCTCATGCTGTATAGACATATATTTTGAATGTGTACGCTATCCATACATGTTATCCGGGGATACGGTACCCCTTCTAACCTTTGTGCAATGACGTGCAATCCATACTGGGCCTAACACCGTCTGAGCCTGCCTCATGCTGTATAGACATATATTTTGAATGTGTACGCTATCCATACATGTTATCCGGGGATACGGTACCCCTTCTAACCTTTGTGCAATGAAGTGCAATCCATACTGGGCCTAACACCATCTGAGCCTGCCTCATGCTGTATAGACATATATTTTGAATGTGTACGCTATCCATACATGTTATCCGGGGATACGGTACCCCTTCTAACCTTTGTACAATGACGTGCAATCCATACTGGGCCTAACACCGTCTGAGCCTGCCTCATGCTGTATAGACATATATTTTGAATGTGTACGCTATCCATACATGTTATCCGGGGATACGGTACCCCTTCTAACCTTTGTGCAATGACTTGCAATCCATACTGGGCCTAACACCGTCTGAGCCTGCCTCATGCTGTATAGACATATATTTTGAATGTGTACGCTATCCATACATGTTATCCAGGGATACGGTACCCTTTCTAACCTTTGTGCAATCACTTGCAATCCATACTGGGCGTGAGAACGGCTGGCGAGCTGTTAAGCAAGCTACAGCACCTGTCCAGACAAGTACAGGGATTCCCTAGCGAGGAGACTTATTTGATTGTTTTCTATGTTGGGACAGCAATTTTTGGGGAGCACTATACTCTGGAGAATGATAGATGGGGCCCACCATACACTGGAACATTCCAAAGGTGGACATCAGACACTGGAGCAGCATTTACAGGGCCCATTATACACTAGAGCAGTAGAAATGGGGCCCATTATGTTTGGAGCATTATTTGGGCCCATAAGACAGTGGAGCTTCATCCATGGGGACCAACATATACTGTAGCATTATGTGGAGCTCATCATATACTGTTTCAAACATTATATGGGACCAATGATTTTGTATGGAGAAATAGATGGGCCTCGTCATGAGATGTAAAAAGTGAGGTATTTTTCATTGTACTATACCGCTATTTCTCTGCCGTATCGGAGCATGATGAGTTGTGGTATGTGTTAAAGGGGCGCTCTTTCACCCAGGGCACATGAAAACCTGCAGCCAGCCCTCCCCCCCACAAATTTAGCCAAATAACCCCCATTTTTCAGTGTGTAACTTGTATTATGAAGTTAATTAAGGTTGACAAGCTTAAGTAAGAAGAATTGATGCTTTTGGCATTCAAATGGGCACTGTAGGTGTGTTTCCTGTCCTCCTCTCACTGCCGACTTTTATTCCCCATTGACTTACATTGGGTTTCGTGTTTCGGGACGACCCCGACTTTTCACTATAATCGGACGATCTTGCTCGACCCGACTTTTGGAAAAGTCGGGTTTCACGAAACGAAACGCGACCCTAAAAAAGCAAAAGTCGATCAACTCTATTTAAAAGTTTTTGGATGTAAAGTTTTTATATTCAATCCAACAGGAAAACGTTCCAAACTTCAAAACAGATCCATGGAGGGAATATTTGTTGGCTATAATGAAAATTGCAAGGGATACAGAATCCTAGATCATTAACAGACAGAGTCACGGTGCGTAACAGTGTGACATTCATTGAGGATCTAAATGAAGACAGTATGATTTGAATTGACTCAAAAAATGAGAAAAACAGCAGTGACATAGCTGAAAAGGTATCTGATGAGAAAGTAGTTGAAATTGATGAAGAACAGAATACTGAAAATAAAGAAATACAACTACAAACAGACACAGAACCAAGACGTTCAATGAAAGAAAACAAAGGTAAATCACCAAAATGTCTCTCATACAAGACAAGCACAAGTAAAATTTATGAACCTACTTCTTGGAAAGACATATCTAAACTCCCTAAAGAAGAAGCTAATAAATGGATAGATGCAACAGAAGCAGAAATGAAATCCATGCATGACTCAAATACATGGACACTGACAGATTTACCAGAAGGAAAAAAAGCCATAGGATGTAAATGGATTTTTAAAGTAAAATACCAAACAGATGGCACACCTGAAAGATACCGAGCAAGACTCGTAGCTAAAGGGTATTCTCAAAAATATGGAGAAGACTATGATGAGACATTTGCTCCAGTTGTCAAACATACTACAATTAGAACTTTACTTACAGTTGCAGCAATGAAACAGATGGAACTGATACATCTGGATGTAAAGACAGCATTTTTGAATAGAGATTTAACAGAAGACATTTACATGGAACAACCTCCAGGATTCAAAGATGAAAGAAATCCAATCAAAGTTTGCAAACTACAGAAAACCATATATGGTTTAAAGCAAGCAGCTAAAGCGTGGAATGACAAAATCACGGAAGTGCTTACAAATGAAAATATTCAAAGAAGCAAAGCTGATCCATGCTTGTACACAAAAAGGCTGATGAATAGATGGATTTATGTACTCATATATGTAGACGACATTTTGATTTGTTCTGAACAAGAAAGGGATAAAGAAAACTTTCTAAAAGTCCTGAAGCGACATTTCAAAATCAAAGACTTGGGAAATGTGAAACAGTACCTAGGAATACAGATAGAAAGAAAAGATGGAAGTTTCCTACTGAATCAAAATCACATGATTCAAGACATAACAGAAAAATTTGGATTGAAGGATGCAAAAACAGTAAAGTCTCCAATGGAAACTAATTATCTTAAAGAGATGAATAGTAAGAAAAATATGTTACCAAATAATGAAGAGTACAGAACAGCAATAGGAAAACTGCTGTATCTAGCGACTGTTACAAGGCCAGACATCGCAGCAGCAGTAGGAATCCTAAGTAGAAAGGTGTAAAAACCAAATAAAGCTGACTGGAATGCTGTAAAGAGAGTAATGCATTATTTGAAAGGAACCCACAACGTTAAGCTCAAACTACCCACAAGTGATAATTGCATTTTTACAGGATACGATGATGCAGATTGGCTGGAGATCCAAATGACAGAAGATCTACCAGTGGACATATTTTTTTCCTCTCAGGTGGACTAATAAGTTGGACAAGTAAGAAACAGTCAATTGTGACACTGTCTTCAACAGAAGCAGAGTATCTTGCCACAGCACATGCAAGTCAAGAAGTTCTGTGGTTAAGACAATTGTTGACAGACTTAGGACAACCACAGTTGGAACCGACAAAATTGAAAGAGGACAATCAAGGATGTCTTGTTCTTGCTCAGATGGAAAGAGTCAATCCAAGAACCAAGCATATTGATGTGAAGTATCATTTCTTGAGAGATCATCAGGAACAAGGAGTCTTAAAGTTAGAACATTGTCTTACTGAAGAAATGACAGCAGACATCTTCACGAAGGCGTTGAATGCTGATAAACACCAGAGACTAATAAAAAAGTTGGGTTTGACTGAATAAGTCCTTACTTCTGAGAAATCGTGTTGGCATATGCAACAGAAATAGAATTATAAATGAAAGGAGGACTTTACACTAGCCTAACAGCAGATGGCGATAGTGTGAAGTTATATGTTTGCTGTATTGTGGGGAGGGAAGCTCTCAGGTTGTTGTTTACTTTTACTTTCACTTTTGACTGTATTATACCAGCAGCACCGGCTGTGTGGTTCTGAATTCTTATCTCATGTTTACCCATGAGAAGTAAATGCTGTTTACTCAAGATAACGTGCTCAGTGAAGTTCTCCTGTGTATCGGTGGATTCTCAAAAGATACACTCTGTTACATAGAGAAGCATCAAGAATCCAGGGGCGGCAGTAGGATACAAGTCCAAGGAAGGACTGTAGCTGTGTAGGCTTGGTTAGCAGAGGGATATTGTGCACAGCCGCTTTCCTGTCTTCAGTCAGGTGTTTTGTTTGATGGGAGATGCAATGTCCTAGGAACACAACTTTTTCCTTGCAGAACTGCAGCTTAACCTTGGATGCCTTGCATCCATTGTGTGCCAGGAACTGAAGTAGGGAGATGTACTCCATCTGTACTTCTGGCAGGGTGTCAGCACAGAGGAGGAGGTCATTCACGTACTGCAGAAGGGTAAAAGTTTGATGTGTCATCTTCCAGGGCTCCAGGACTGTGGTCATGGCCTGGGTAAACATTGAGGGGCTGTTTTGTGCCCCTTGAGGCATCACGGTCCAAGCATATTATTGGCATTCATTTGTGAGAGAAAACAAGTACTGGCTGTCAGGGTGTAGTGGTACACTGAAAAAGGCATTGGCCAGATCAATCACCGTGAACCATAGAGAGGTAGGTGGGATTGATGAAAGCAGAGTGTGTGGGTTTGGTACAATGGGTGTGTCCAGTACTGTGGCTTCATTGACAAGTCATGTGCCATGCGGAACTTGGTATGTTGCCCCTTTGGAGTTTTCCTCTTTACATGGCATCATGATTGACATCATGACTGGCATCATTGGGTCATGGAGCCTGCTCCCTATTCTTTCCCCCGGGAAACATGGGACACATGCGTCGACAGTTATGGACCCAGCTCAGTACAGGTACTCGCAGACCGGTTTTCCTCCTTACAGTAGCTCCTAAAGATGGAGGCCTGGAGACAGCTGAGGCTGATGGCCCACAAGTGTGATGCACCGGACATAAGATTGCACATTGGGACTGGGACCCGATTTTCCTGTAGAGTGCCAGGGCATCTCGGAGCAGCAGTTCACCCACAGCTACTGCCCTTCGGCACTTTACACAGTATGTGCAAAGCAAACTGCTACTGTTACTGGACAAGGCAGGAGCTGGACTGGTAAGACACCACTATAGCCTACTTCATGGCTTTTTATAGCATTATATATTGTAAGAAAGCATACTCATGAGTATCTGCTAATTTTTCTTAACTCACCTTTATTTTCATAAAAGCTACTAAAGAGAAAAATAGCAAAGTTGTTTTACTTTATTTGACAACTGCGTTAGTGATAAGCACAGGTAACATCTGTAGGAGTGATGAGCGTGTTATCTGAGCATGCTCGGATGTTTTCTGAGTACCTGCTATAGAAAGCCTAGAGATTAGTGATGTGCATGCTCGGTGTTATCTGAGTATCTTGGGCGTGCTCATGTAAGGGATTGAGATAGCATTACCTCCTTTCTTCCCTTTTCCTAACTGTCTTTGACCTATTAATATTGATAATGTCTATGTTGAATGCTTGCAGTACTGCTACATAGGAACATGTATTACCGCTCACCTCCTTGGTACTGCCACATTTGTACAGTATATGTGTTACCATGCTTTTGAGACTGCGTTACTTAATGTTATACTGTATATAATGTAAAGTGATGTATATTGATATTCATGTACAGTTTAGGGTAAGAAAGTGCATCCTTTTGAGGACATTAGAGGAGGGCACTTTAGTATATAGTTCTTATACATAGGGTAAGTGTAGTTCTGTTGTGGGCCACAAGCTGGGGGCATACTAGTGGCCTTGCAGGTATAGTTTATAGGATGTTTATAGAGAGTTAATTGTAGGAGGGGCAGCCGGGTAGTAAGAGAGAAGTTTTTAGGAAGTTAGGTCAGACGGGGCCAGGGTGCCCTAGGGTTCACATGGGCTATAGGCCCGGACAGCTCAGCAGCCACACAACGTTAAAGTGCTGCAGCCCACGTTACCCACGGCCACTGTGTGTCATAGCAGTGGGCCAGTACAGGACAGGAAAGATATGGCGACTTATCGCCTGGGCAGATGCTTTTAGGGCAGGAATCGGTTGGACAGAGGAAATGAAGGCAGTTGGAGCTTTGATGAGATTGGTACAGATGGGCTGGATGCTTTACCAAAGGCAACCAAACCTGGTGACTGATGATTTCAAGTGTGGGGCAAAACAGGCAGAAAGAATTGTCATCATGGCGAGGTTAGGCCAGGAAGTAACTGGGGAGAAGTCTAGGACGGTCTGATCCGGGTGTGTACTGCACAGAAGTGACAGCCAAGCAGGGAAAGATAACGAACCAAGTGAATATCATAATGTGCCAACTGTGGATGTAACATGTGAAGTATTAAGTAAAGAGAATGTTCAAGTTAACCTGGACTGTGTCTCCATTACTGGGGGTTGCCTGAAGGAGGGACCGTCGTTACCTGGAAAGTGCCCAGGGGAGTCTGGATGTGGAGATGCAGGTATGCTGAAGAGAAGAATACAGTTTTCTGTAGGGGAAGGACTGGATGTTGATGTTACAGTATCTCAGGTCATGACTATAGTCTTGTCCCTCCCTTACACTCAGATAACATTTTTCGGGTCCCTGCGTCTGCATGTTTTTCAGCTGTAGACAGTCTCAACACATGCTGGGAATGTCTAACAAACAGGCAATCCCTGCATATGTTGTGGATGTCTACCACCGCAAAATATGCAGTGGCAGGGACTTGAAAATATTATCCAAGCATGCTCGTGATACTCGATAACAACCGAGTATGCTGGGATAACATGTTATCCGAACACGTTCGCTCATCATCACTAATCTATAGGCTTTCTATGGTAAGTTTCAATAAGAATATAGCTTCCCCTTATGGGTATACTGACAATACTCTTTGTTATCCCTGAACCTATAGTCTACTCTCCAGAGGGCTTGGTGATGCTAATAACACAAACAATGTGAATGCTTTAATAAGAGCAATAAACTCAGCGAATAGATGTGCATTACCGCTTCATGGAAACAACAGGAAATTAACTTTCAAAAGATTACAAACAAAATGGATTTTTAGAAATGCAGAAATCAAAGACATCAGCATTGCAGATCATAAATGTAATAGCGTTATAAAATATGGGGGCCTTGGGTATTGTGCAGTTATTATTATTCTGAGAAAAAAAATTACTGAAATGACTATGGCTAGAAATAAATGCTTCTAGGGTCTTTGTATATAGAACAAAAAAATATGTATACTTGTGTGTCATGGGCCACTGTTAATATTTGTAATAGGCAATTTCCACAGTTGCTCCATTAAATCTACTGCATTCTCTTGTCAAGAAGACAATTTTGCCTCAAATACGATAAAAACACAAAGTAGAATTATTGGTTTCTCATGCATTTACTTTTTTTAGTTCTACAAATTAAATATATTAGGTAACAGAGTTCATATGCAAGAGCATTGGTACATATACCAAAAATCCAGGGCCATAGACCTACTAAAGTGACATCATTGTAACTACGAAAGCATGTCACTTTCTGTGTGGTAATCCTCTTACTAGAGATGAGCAGATTTTTTTACATTTAAATTACATTTAAATTCACAAACTTTGCCAAGTTTTGCCAAAAAATTGGATTTGCAGCAAATAAATTTGATTGAATTTCAATATAGGAAAGCTTACAGTTGTGGCTAAAAGTATTGACACCCCTGCAATTCTGTCAGATAATACTCAGTTTCTTCCTGAAAATGATTGCAAACACAAATTCTTTGGTATTATTATCTTCATTTAATTTTTCTTAAAAGAAAAAACACAAAAAGAATTGTCCTAAAGCCAAATTGGATATAATTCCACACCAAACATAAAAAAGAGGGTGGACAAAAGTATTGGCACTGTTCGAAAAATCATGTGATGCTTCTCTAATTTGTGTAATTAGCAGCACCTGTAACTTACCTGTGGCACCTAACAGGTGTTGGCAATAACTAAATCACACTTGCAGCCAGTTGACATGGATTAAAGTTGACTCAACCTCTGTCCTGTGTCCTTGTGTGTACCACATTGAGCATGGAGAAAAGAAAGAAGACCAAAGAACTGTCTGAGTTCTTGAGAAACCAAATTGTGAGGAAGCATGAGCAATCTCAAGGCTACAAGTCCATCTCCAAAGACCTGAATGTTCCTGTGTCTACCGTGCGCAGTGTCATCAAGAAGTTTAAAACCCATGGCACTGTAGCTAACTTCCCTAGATGTGGACGGAAAAGAAAAATTGACAAGAGATTTCAACACAAGATTGTGCGGATGTTGGATAAAGAACCTCGACTAACATCCAAACAAGTTCAAGCTGCCCTGCAGTCCGAGGGTACAACAGTGTCAACCCGTACTATCCGTCGGCATCTGAATGAAAAGGGACTGTACGGTAGGAGACCCAGGAAGACCCCACTTCTTACCCCGAGACATAAAAAAGCCAGGCTGGAGTTTGCCAAAACTTACCTGAAAAAGCCTAAAATGTTTTGGATGAATGTTCTCTGGTCAGATGAGACAAAAGTAGAGCTTTTTGGGCAAAGGCATCAACATAGAGTTTACAGGTGAAAAAAAGAGGCATTCAAAGAAAAGAACACGGTCCCTACAGTCAAACACGGCAGAGGTTCCCTGATGTTTTGGGGTTGCTTTGCTGCCTCTGGCACTGGACTGCTTGACCGTGTGCATGGCATTATGAAGTTTGAAGATTGCCAACAAATTTTGCAGCATAATGTAGGGCCCAGTGTGAGAAAGCTGGGTCTCCCTCAGAGGTCATGGGTCTTCCAGCAGGACAATGACCCAAAACACACTTCAAAAAGCACTAGAAAATGGTTTGAGAGAAAGCACTGGAGACTTCTAAAGTGGCCAGCAATGAGTACAGACCTGAATCCCATAGAACACCTTTGGAGAGATCTAAAAATGACAGTTTGGAGAAGGCACCCTTCAAATATCAGGGACCTGGAGCAGTTTGCCAAAGAAGAATGGTCTAAAATTCCAGCAGAGCATTGTAAGAAACTCATTGATGGTTATCGGAAGCGGTTGGTCGCAGTTATTTTGGCTAAAGGTTGTGCAACCAAGTATTAGGCTGAGGGAGCCAATACTTTTGTCTGGACCATTTTTGGAGTTTTGTGTGAAATGATCAATGTTTTGCTTTTTGCTTCATTCTCTTTTGTGTTTTTTCATTTAAGACAAATTAAATAAAGATAATAATACCAAAGAATTTGTGTTTGCAGTCATTTTAAGGAAAAAACTGAGTATTATCTGACAGAATTGCAGGGGTGTCAATACTTTTGGCCACAACTGTATAATTGCTCATAAAATACAAGTGGAGGAGATGACAGAGAGTGAACCTTGCTGACCTTAAGGTTTTACACTTTAAAGGCAAAATAGAGAGAGGATCCCTCTGATCATAAGAGATAACAACTTTACAGACGAGAAAGAGAATCAAGACTCTGCTGACCATAAGAGCTCAACTCTACTATTCCTGTATGTATTGCTGAGCTGTGAATTCTGATATACACTGAAAGCTATCCTGAAATCACCCTTTAATGGATGCTGCTTTCCCTGTCTTAGCTTTTATACAGGCTAAGATAGTCTTCCCTCAATGTCTATACCATGGGATGAGATAGCTGCAAGGCATTATGAGGTAGTTGGTGGGTTTTCCACCTGAGGTCATGTCAGCCTCCTCTCACTGATGCAATCTTCTGCAATGTGTAAAAAGGTGGTAGATTCTCACAAATCAAAGGTTGCACCACAATAATTCGATGGAACCTCAAATAACAAAATTCAAATTGAACTCAATTTGCAAAGATTATCTCTAATACCTATATATCATCATGTATCAAAGCCACTTATCTGAAATACATGCATGATGTGATCTGACTTCTACTGTCCGTTATTGAAATCTTTTTCCTATGAGAGGTGTGCATGCAAGGGGTGTGTATACAAGGGCTCTTTCTTTGCAGTTTAACTGAATTTGAGGTGGTTAATTGGACTTGGAATGTCCCTTCAACTTTAGGTTTAAACTTTCTTGCATGCTTCTTCACTATTACCCAGTCTCAAGTTTTACTTCTCTAGCCCTTTTGGCTCTTGTATTGACTTGAAAACATGGTAATAAATTTATGTTAGGTTCTTTTGTAGCGCACTGATATGATATATCTTGTCAAGTCCCAGTGTAAGTGCTGTAACAGCTGATGGAAATAACATCCTGTCTTAGCAGAACTTAAAAAAGAACTTTGTCTTTCTCCAGGGAGTGATTCTGACTGAATATAAAAGATATTGACATACATTCAGTCCACGGCTTCCTTATTTGTACAACCATATCCTGAATCTTCAACTTCAGTGTCCCATTCAGCTGTGAGCAGGTTACTTGGATGCAACAGCACCGACAATAAGTAGACAGTGGTACTTAACCAACACTAATGTAGCACTGGTGTTCTTTTGTGCCTCCACTCTGCACCCAACAAGGACATGACTTTCTCACCACCCTGGTGCCCATGCATGTCTCCTGCCTCCCCTCCCATTCTCCATGGTCTGTGCACATCTGAAAACTCTTCTGATAGAGTGCTTCCTGTCCCTTAAAGAGAGAGTGTGGACTCTCCTAAAGAGTCCTCAGCCAATAGATGGGAGACTCTTATTACTTAACGCACTTCTGTTGTGAACACTTTTTACCTGGCTTCTGAGTTTGGGCTCCCTCTGGTGGTTGCTGCTGGTAATGGAGCTGGTCTGGCTGACAGAAGTCAATCACCTGAGGAGGATGATTGGAGGTCAGGTGTTGTGCAACCTTCCCTCAGTTGTTGCCGGTGATTTGGTTTTCTTCCTGAGCATTTTGGAAGTTTACTTGCCTCCTGCTTTGTCCTGCATCTTTCAGATAAGTTATTTGTCTACTTGAATCTTTTTGCATTTGATCCATTGTTTGCTTTCCTCTGATTTCTGCTTTGCTGGTGTGAGTTCAGCCTTGTTCCCTGATGGGACCTGTGCTGGACTCTGTTCCATATGCCACAGCTCATGCCAGTCTTTTTAGTATTTCTAATCCCCTGTTATATCAGTATCTCTTGTTTTTCATCCAGTTCACACCAGAGTTCTGATTTAGTGGGGGAGAGGTTGTGTGGCCTCAGTATTTTTGCATATCAGACGTGTTGGATTTTTCTTAGGGTTTTTTGCGTGATTGTAGACAGTATCCTTTCCTGTCCTGTTCTATCTAGACAGTTTAGGCCCCATCATTTACTTACTCAATTTTCTGCCTGTGTTTTGTTCCTCATCTTGTCTCACCAGCAATATATGTTCGGGGGCTATCTATTACTTTGGGGTTCTACTCCGGGGAAGTTTAGCTTTCCCTTTTCTCTCTTTAGGCTTAGTTAATTCTTTGGCTGTGCAGAGGCATCTAGGGCATCGTAGGTACATCCCACGGCTAATTCTAGCTGTGTTGACAGTTTAGGGGTCTGCAATCCACTAAGTTACCAACCTCTCCTGTTATCTGGTTGTCTAGTCTATTCCCCTGGAATCCTCCTCAGTTACCTAATCATAACACACTTCCATCTGTTGGCAGGTGCCATAGCAATATTTGTGCAAAGTTATTTTAGACTTGCCTGCCTTCTGCTAGGTCCCCTTGTCTGCTTTGTCTAATCTGACACTGTTTGGTTAACTTGTATCTCGCTTGCTTACCCAGAAGCTGCACAGTCTGAACTTGTACCAGTGGCCATCATGTCTGCTATCCAGAAACAGCACAGTTTGAACCTGTCCCAGTTGCCATTCTGTCTGCTATCTTGAAATTGCACAGTCTGAACCTGTCAGAGTGGCCATCCTTTCTGCTATAAAGGAACTGTCAAATCAATTTTTCTTTTGACAATAAAGGAACTGTCAAATCAATTTTTCTTTTGAGTGTCAAGTTTTTGTACTACATTGTTAGTTGGCTGGATACCCGACTTGTGCACCTCCCTCCTCATTGAGTGCCGTGTTTTTTCTATTTCACTGCCTCATACGTATCCAGCCTGGTTCAACCCCGCGTCCTCCTGCAGCCTTACTCAGGCTACCCACTGCCTACTGGTCCGTCGCAGATGTATTTGACAAGAAGGAGGCCGAAACTCTTACCCCCCTTGCAGGTCTTATGATTGTCCCATCGACCTAATCCCCGGATCTACTCCGCCTCGAGGTAGGATCTACCCTCTTTCTCCCACTGAGACTCAAGCCATGTCTGATTACATCAAGGAGAATTTAGCTCGAGAGTTTATCCAGAAGTCCTCCTCTCCGGCTGGAGCTGGGTTCTTCTTCGTCAAGAAGATAGATGGGTCACTTCATCTGTGGTATAGACTACCGTGGTCTCAATCTAATAACTGTAAAGAACAGATACCATCTTCCCTTAATTCCAGAACTTTTTGATTGTACTCGAGGTTCCAGGATTTTTACCAAGTTGGATCTCCTTGGGGCTTAGAACCTCATCAGGATACGATCTGGGGACGAGTGGAAAACCGCCTTCAACACGCGAGATGGTCACTACAAATATCAGGTGATGCCCTTCGGGTTAAGCAATGTGCCCCCTGTCATCCAGGACTTTGTCAATGACGCATTCCGTGACCTGCTCTAAGTTTGTGTGGTGGTGTATCTGGACGACATCCTGGTATTTTCTCCCGACTTACCAACTCACAGGAGGAATGTTCGTCTCATTCTTCAATGATTGATAGAGAATCGTCTTGTTTGAGAAATGTCTGTTTGAACATAGATCTTTACCATTTCTTGGCTTTATCATTTCCAAAACAGGTCTTGAGATGGATCCAGAGAAGGTTTCTGCTGTGCTTAAGGGTACTTCGCACATAGCGAGATCGTTAGCGAGATCGCTGAAACGTCACAGGTTTTGTGATGCAACAGTGACCTTGCCAGCGATCTTGCTACGTGTGACACATAGCGGTGACCGGCCCCCCGCTGCGATATCGCTGATCATGCTTGAATGTCCTAGGCCATTTTTTGATCATTGGTGTCCCGCTGGCCAGCATGTATTCCTGTGTTTGATGCCATAACAACGACGAGCGACCTCGTTGGCGACTCAGAACTCAGGGACACAGGCGTGATTTTGCTTTGTCTTTTCAGTGTCCCCTCAGCTCCGATTGGTGGCCACTATTGCACTATCATTCTCTGATTTCTCTAATTGATAGCTGACCTATAAAAGGAAACGCTACAAAGATCCTAATTTGAGATCCCAAACAATGCCTACCTTGCAGACGGAGCAACCAGAAGGTGTAGTAAGATCCACTAATAATTGTGCACTAGTGACTCAGACAGGGACGCTGAAGCAAACCACGTAGTGAAATCCACGAATAATAATGCACTAGTGACCCCGTGTCAGTGACTGTGGATCCACGAATAAATAGCGCACTAGCGACTCAGACAGGGATGCGAAGCAAACCACGTAGTGATAGCGCAGTAGTGGCCACCAATCGGAGCAGAGGGGTGTGGAAAAGGCAGAGCTGAAGCATGCCTATCGAGGTCTGAGTCGTCAGAATAGCTGCTGTGTGACAAGGTCCCAACGACCGCCGAAGTCGTTATACGGATCGCCGTATCGTTGCTGCGTCATTGAGTAGATCTGACTGAGGCTGAGTCAGCTTTTATCTCCCTCAAACAAGCCTTCTCTACCGCCCTAGCTTTTGACAGACCAATGATCAACAAGCAGTTTTTCCTTGAAGTGGACACTTCGTCATCAGGAGCCGGAGCAGTCCTCACACAGAAACTGTCTACCAGTAAGATGGTGATTCTCGTCACCTCCTCTATACTGTTTATTTGGGTTGTCCCTCTGGTCCGGGTATTAAGGTCACCGGGTGTTGCGACGGGGGAATCCCTGTAGAGGGGTACACCTTGCCCGGTGCTCCACTACGGGGTTCTGTGTCGTGGTCGAGAGGGTTCTTCCCTCAGGCACCTTTTCCATTTGTTTGCTTCCTTTAATAAACATTCTTGGTTTTTTGAAGCTCTTTCTCCTGTCTCTTGTGTATCGGGTATACAGCTATCACTGCACCTTCAGTGGTCTAGTGAGCCCACTTTACATTTTCATGCCTTGTGGGCGTAACAATAAGTATTTGGTCATTAACAAAGGTTCATCTCAATATTTTGTTATATACAGAGATCAAACATTTTCTGTAAGTCTTCACAAGGTTGGCACTAGAGATGAGCGGTATTCGATTCAAAATGTTCGCCAATTTCAAATTCGACCTGATTTGGGTGGTGTTCGAGTCATTCGACGAATATGAACAATTTGCTTCAAATTTGACAGTTCGATGTTATGTTCGATAATGCGTCGTTCACCAAAAGCGTAACTGGATTTTCACAGTAATACTGTTATTCAATGTTAATATACAGTTTCAGTGTATAGCAGTTGGGGGGCAGGGGATAGATCTGTGCTGAAATAATGCCGATCTCCATTTTTTTTTTTTTTACCGCATTTACAGAGGGGCGGTGCAGTCTGTCAGCCTACCAGCACACACACAGCATAGTGCATTTTTTGCACACAAGCAGGGGCATGTGTCATTGGCTGTGTATGTCACATGTCCTTGCCCTATAAGACCCAGCCATTTTCCCCATCACCGCCATTTCCTCAGTGCTGCAGCTCTGTGTCAGATGGCACCGCTGCAGCTGTGGGCACTATACAGTGTCAGTTAGTCAGCCAGATTGCTAGCGAATTTCAAGTTAGATAGAGAGATAGGTTTAGGGAGTATGGACTAGTTTTAATATCAGCCCTTTTGCGGGCTAGTTCAGAGAAGTAGGGACTAGTTGTAATATCAGCCCTTTTGAGGGCTAGTTCAGAGAAGTAGGGATTAGTTGTAATATCAGCCCTTTTGATGGCTAGGTTAGAGCAGTTCATAGCACTTTTTGCCAGGCAGGTCTGTGCCAGTGCTGTGCAAGTGTTTTTCACAGCATCTGGCCAAATCCAGCTCTGCCAATCCTTTGGTTCTAGTAGTGTTGTACTGCTGTGAAGATAGTTACACCACCTGTCTTTAGTAGCCAATTTTTTACTGCATCTACCTCAGGCAATCCTTTTGGGCTAGTAGCAGTGTCTGGTAGTCAGCGGTGTAGTCCACCTGTGAAGCAAGCTACACCGCCTGTGTATCTAATAACAATTTTTGACTGCATCTAGCCCAGGCAATCCTTTGGGCCTAGTACCACAGTTTTGCCACTCAGCTCTGCTCGGTTTCCATCCATAGTTTTTTGTGCCAACAACTACAGAGTTGCAATTAGTTAACCTCCAAAATGAGTGGTAAAAGGCCTGGTGCTGGTGGAAAGGGGAATAAGCATGTTGGAAAAGGAAAAAAGTTTGTGTACGTGGGGTAGGTGGTAAAACAACAGTAACATCTGCAGAAGAAAGACCATCTTCCAGCCAAACTAAGATGTCTACTTTTCGTGGACAATCTGTTATGATCCCTTTCTTACGGACACGACCATCGCTGCCAATTGTAGATGAGGTACAAAAAGAGCAGGTGCTTGAATGGATATCAAGCGCTCCATCAAGTGGGCTCTCCTCCACCTCAACTTCAACATCACAAATACTCCAGTCCTCAGAGGTGTCACCCCAATCGCACTTGCTTACTCACAGCTCCCAAGTCTCCAGCCACCTGTCTGAGTATGGGGTAACACAGATGGTTGAGTCTGCAGAGCTGTTCACTCATACTAAGCCTGGGAATCAGAGGTCTGCTCCAAAGATTCTGTGAGTCCAGACGAGGAAATGATCTGCACTAATGCCCAGAAGCTTTGTGAGTCGGATCCAGGCCCAGATGAAGAAGGTTCTGAGCATAATGTAGATCCTCACTTCCAAACTGTAGCTCCTGTTGGTGGAGACAATGAGGAAGATACTGATGAGACTGAGATACCTGATTGGAACGACCACTTGACTTTTCGGTCAGAGCAGGAAGAGGTTGGCTCTGAGGATGACGGGTGTGAGAACACACAGGGTGATGATGATGAGATTGGAGATCCCACTTACTGTCAACCCACAGTCAGCCAGTCGATGAGGTCAGCAGAGAAGGTGGAGGAGGATGCTAGTGACGACGAGGTGAGGTTGCGCCTTCCTGGACAGAGACGGAGTACTGGAAGCACGTCAACAACTGCATCCTCAACCACAACTCTACCTCTGAGCAGAAGTCATGGTGGCTCTTCAGGTCGCATGGGCTCTAAGCCTTGACTAGCCTGGGCCTTTTTTGAGATTGCCAAGGATGACCTAACTCATGTTATCTGTAAGATTTGTCACCAAAATCTAAGTAGAGGCCAAAAAAATCAATAGTTTGAGTACTTCATGCATGAACCGTCACATGGATATGAAGCATAAGCCGCAGTGGGAAGCTCACTGTGCTACAATGCAGCCTAGAGGGCCAGGCCAACCACCGTCTGCCCCATCAAGTGTATCCACATTTTCTTCATCCTCTGTTTCTGTGGGGACAGCAGTCACACATGCTTTTGGACGCAGACCTTCCACCTCTTTACCCGCAACTACAAGTGTGATTGACAGGTCGTCAGTTCTTTTGGAAGTGGAAATACCTGCTGGTGTTGAGCACTCTCTGACATCGAGAGCACCACCTTTGGATGAAGGCAAAGTAATATCTCCACCTGCACCTCCCTCACAGACCAGCAGTTTGCCGGGGACACCCTACTCAACCCCGTCTCAGCACAGCAGCCAGCCCTCGGTCCCTCAGATGTGGACAAGTAAAAGACCATTTCCTCCTAGCCATGACAAAGCTAAGAGGTTGAATTTCACCATCTGCAAGCTGTTGGCTACAGAAATGCTGCCTTTCCACCTGGTGGACACACAAGATTTTTGAGACCTTATGTCCATCGCAGTGCCCCAGTATCAGATGCCCAGTCGCCACTACTTCTCAAAGAAAGCTGTGCCTGCGCTACACCAGCATGTCACACACAACATCACCGCTTCCTTGAGAAACTCTGTGTGTGACAGGGTGCATTTCACTACAGACACTTGGACAAGTAAGCATGGACAGGGGCATTACATGTCGGTGACTGGGCACTGGCTAACTATGGTGACAGCAGGAGAAGGGGCTGCTGTACAAGTCTTGCCATCCCCACGAGTTGTGTGTCACTTCTCTGTATGTAGAAGTTCCTCCACCGCTTGTACCTCCTCAACCTCATCTCGGTCCTGCACCCAAAGCCTGTCTGGTAATGCCACCGGTGTTCCAACTGCGCAGAAGCAATCCTGCACACCTCCTTACTATACTGGCAGCAGGGCTCAACGGCATCAGGCGGTGTTTACGTTGAAATGTCTGGGAAATGTGAGTCACACAGCTGAGGAGTTGTGGTCAGCTCTGGAGACTGAGTTTCATCAATGGTTGTCTCCACTGAAGCTGCAGCCAGTGAAGGCCATGTGCGACAATGCTGCAAACCTGGGTGCGGCCCTTTACCGGGGCAATGTAACACACGTGCCTTGTATGGCTCAGATCTTAAACCTAGTTGTCCAGCAATTTTTAGCCAACTATCCCGGCCTAGATGGGCTTCTGCAGAGGGCACGGTCGCTGTGTGCTCACTTCTGCCATTCTCATCCTGCCGCTCAACGACTTGCATCTCTACAGAAGTCGTTCGGCCTGCAAGTTCACCGGCTGAAATACGATATGCCGACACAATGGAATTCAACTCTGCACATGTTGCAGCAATTGTGGCATCACCAACGAGCCCTGGTGCAATACGTTATGAAGGATAGCCTGGGCCAATGAGATCCAGAGGTGGGGCAAATCACACTGCTGGAGTGGTCTCAGATCAAGGACCTATGCATCCTTCTGCACAGTTTTGAAATGGCGACGAAGATGTTTAGTGCTGACGATGCAATTATCAGCATGACTATTCCGGTCATTTACATGCTGGAGCACACTTTAAACAGTATTCGGAGTCAGGAGATGGGACAAGAGGAGGGGGAGAAAGTACAGGAGGAGTCGTATGCGGAAGGGATAACAAGATCTCCAAAGTCCAGATGGTCGGCAGCACCAAGGCGGCAGGCATGGGAGGGTGGGGGAGAGGGATTAACGAGGGCACATGGTAGCAGCCAAACTGTTGAGGAAGGTGCAGGAGCCGAGGAACAAATGGAGGATGAACTGGCGATGGGCATGGAAGACTCATCATATGAGAGAGACCTTGATCACATTTCTGTTGTGCGAGGTTGGGGGGAGAGGGTAGAGGAAGGAAGCATGATTCTTACCTCGACGCCATCAACACAACAAGGACTTGGTCCTCCTGGATGCGCAAGACACATGAGTGCCTTCTTGCTGCACTACCTGCAACATGATCCAATGATTGTCAGAATTCGAAGTAATGCCAACTACTGGGTTGCCACACTCTTAGATCCCAGGTACAAGAGTAAATTTGGCAAAATAATTCCTGCCATAGAAAGGGATTCACGCATGCAGGAGTATCAGCAGAAGCTGTCACAGAATCTTAGATCTGCTTTTCCACAAAACACCAGTGGTGCACATAGTGAATCTCACAGTTATAACTTGCCAACCATGGGACTGTCGAGTCATCACTCAAACCGTAACAGTAACACCATATCTGGTGGTAACAGCAATTTTGTGGAATCGATTCACCAATTTTTTAGACCATCCTTTGCAAGGCCAGAAGAGACAAGAAGTCTGACACATAGTCAACGTCTAGAGAGGATAGTACAGGAGTATCTCCAAGTGAACATCAATGCCATGACTGTGGAACTGGACCCTTGCTCATTTTGGGCTTCCAATCTGGAAAAATGGCCTGAGCTCACCACTCACGCCATGGAGATCTTGTCGTGCCCCGCAGCCAGCGTTCTCTCTGCACGTGTCTTCAGCGCTGCTGGTGGTGTGCTGACAGATAAGCACACGTGGCTGTCCAGTGACAATGTAGACAGACTAACATTCATCAAGTTGAACAAGTCATGGATCCGCAAGGACTTTTCTTCCCTTGTGTCATCCTGGGGAGACTAAAGGCATGTGGATTTTTGAATGTGCTGCATAAAAGTCACCATTTTAAGCTTGCAACTCTGGGGCAATTGATGCCACTTATGTGGTGTCTGTACCCAAATTTTTTGAAAAAAATGGAGACTCTAGTTGGAGTCCCCTTGCTGTGTTTTACATGATTTTAGAAGGGCATGACATGCCTATATCTGTGTCTCCTCCTCCTTTTACTCCTCCACCTCTTTTCTTTTCGGATGACTATATGTACTTGTAAATTTTCCATGTGTTTGTTGTGTCTTCTGAGTAGTTTGTCAGCTTTTTGACACATTTGAAGGTGTTTTCTATGTGTTTGTATGTGTTTGTATTAACTTGCCATTGCTTTTAATGGTGTTCGACAGTGTTCAACGAACATTCGACGAAGACACCCCCAATTTGACTAATCAAATCGGGTGGTGGCTCATCTCTAGTTTGCACACACTGTTGGAGGTATGTTGGCCCATTCCTCCATGTAGATCTCCTCTAGAACAGTGATGTTTTGGGCCTGTCGCTGGGCAACACAGACTTTCAAATCCTTCAAAGGTTTTCTATGGGGTTGAGATCTGGAGACTGGCTAGGCCACTCCAAGACCTTCATATGCTTCTTACAAAGCCACTCCTTCGTTGCTCTGGCAGTGTGCTTGGGATCATTATCATGCTGAAAGATCTATCCACGTTTCATCTTCAATGCCCTTGCTGATGGAAGGAGGATTGCACTCAAAATCTCACAACGCATGGCCACATTCATTCTTTCATGTGCACGGATCAGTTTTCCTGGTCCCTTTGCAGAGAAACAGCCCCAAAGCATGATGTTGCCACCCCCATGCTTCACAGTAGGTATGGTGTTCTTTGGATGCAACTCAGCATTCTGTCTCCTTCAAACACGGCTAGTTTTGGTTCTACCAAACAGTTCTACTTTGGTTTCATCAGACCGTATGACATTCTCCCAATGTTAGGAATGGCGGAACGCACTAAATAAATCTACTATATAAAGCTCAATGTGGGTGTGTATGTGTGTGTGTATGTATGTATGTCCGGGATTGGCATCCGCACCATCGCAGCTACAGCCACAAAATTTGGCACAGTCACACGTCTGGACCCCGAGAGCATCATAGGCTATGTTGTGAGGCAAAATTTTAACCCCGCGAGTTCCAATTCACCAAACAATTTTGCCCCTATCTACTTAATGGGGAAAAAGTGTATGTATTGGCATATGCACCGCCATAGCTACAACCACAAAATTTTGCAAAGTCACACGTCTGGACCCCGAGAGCGTCATAGGCTATGTTGTGAGGTGAAATTTTAACCCTGCACATTCCAATTCACCAAACAATTTTGCCCCTATCTACATAATGGGGAAAAAGTGAAAGGAAAATGTCATGATCCCAGTGCAGGTTTTTGAGCTGCACACCGGGGGTTAATGTCTGGAGCTCTGTGCAGGTTTTGAACTGCACACTTGGGGTTAATGATTGTGGCCTCTTTCTGGTTCTGGGAGAGCTTCATAAACCCCTGGGTAGCTTCAATCCCTGCCAGTTATACTTTTGCCTTTGGCCTAGTGTGCTGACCCCCGTGTACCTGTTTGTTGCTATAGCTTGTTTATATGGTTCTGACCCGATTCTGTTTCCCGTTGTGAGTTTGCCTGTTGATTTTGTACTGCGTTATTATCTGTGTATGACTCATTGCCTGTGACCTGACTACTCTCTGCTCGCCCCTCTTGTACCTTGCAGCTATCTCTGTGTGTGACTCATTGGCTACGTCCTGACTATTCTCACTGTCTATGCCCCTTGGTAACTTTGTCTCGCAGTTACTCTGCTAGGAATTGTCTTGCAGCTCCTAGCTCTGTGGAGTTTAAGCCACGCCTCTAGCAGTCACGTGCTTCAGGTCCTGCGGGTCTGAAGTACACATCTATTCGGTTGAGAGCAAGTTCAGTGCAGTGTCTCTGACATTATAACTGGCCTACAATTTTTTTTTCTCTCCTCACTTCTGCAGCATGGACCCAATGTATGCTTTATCTGAGCAGGTGAAAAGCTTGACTCAGTCACTGCAGGAGCTTAGTTTGGAACACCAAGCTCTGGCCCAGTCCCAACGGCGGGTTGAGGACTCAGTTCAGGGGGTACTTTCCGCAGGCTTCCAGCAGGTGGGGAATAGAGATGTCATTTTAGTCCCACCTGAATCCCCGGTTAAATTACCAGATATATTTTCTGGTAACAAGGATGATTTCAGGGCATTTAAGGAGGGCTGTAAGCTTTTTTTTTCTTTGAGACCCCGCTCCTAGGGGATGAGAAACAGAGGGTGGGGGTGGTGATGTCCCTGCTTAGGGGGTCCCCACAAGCTTGGGCATTCTCGCTTTCCTCTTCTGCCCCTGAGAGAATGTCTGTGGATGCATTTTTTGAAGCCTTAGGGCTTATTTATGATGAGCCTGATAGAGTGCGGTTGGCTGAGGACAAAGTAATGAGTGTCTGTCAGGGGGAGCACTCGGCCGAATGGTTCTGTACTGAGTTCAGACGTTGGGCAGCGGAGATTTCCTGGAGTGATGCCGCCCTTCGGGGGCTGTTCCACAGAGGCCTGTGTGAACGTCTGAAGGATGCTTTGGCACTTCTTCCTCCGCCTGACTCCCTGGAGGATGCCATAGTCCAAGCGGTTCGCATGGATCGCAGGCTGCGGGCTAGAGGCATTATGCAACGGGAATCGCCCTTATTCTTCAGTGGAGATGAGACCCAGACTCTTCCTATGGCTATGGAGGTGAGCGCTGTCACCTGTGAGGGAAAGGAAAGAAGACGCCGCCGGGAAAAGCAGTTGTGCTTCTATTGTGGGAAATCTGGAAATTGGAAGAAGGACTGCCCCTCCTGTCCGTCATCCTCCAAGATGGCGGGAAACGACTAGGTCTGGGTAGTAATCGAGGAGGCTACCCAGACCTTCAGGTACAATTTTCCTCATGTGCAAAAATGGTGCTGCAGGTGGAACTGGACCTTGGTTATGGTCCTGTTCAGACTACTGCTTTTATTGACTGCGGTTCGGCTATGAACCTGATTGATACCAAGGTTATGACTCTTAATAAGATAGGGACAGTCAGGCTTCATGATCCTGTTAAACTTGTGGCAATTGACTCATCTCCTCTTACCCAAGATGGTATCTGTTGCAGGTCTGAACTTTTTTCTCTTAAAGTGGGTTCCACTCATGTGGAGAAACTAAGTTGTCTGGTGCTAGATAACTTGCCTACAGGACTGGTACTGGGGATGCCTTGGCTTCAACGCCATAATCCTACCATTGATTGGGTTACAGGGGAAATCACTCAATGGGGATGCAATAATAAATGTGGTAACCGGGGACATCTTGTTAACGCTGTTAAGTCCGTGTCTGTGTCGTCTGTCGATCTGGAAGGTATTCCGGAGTACCTGAAAGATTTCAAAGACGTTTTTTCTGAAAGTGAGTCTGAGGCGCTGCCACCACATAGACCCTATGATTTTGCCATTGATTTAGTACCCGGAGCCAAGTTACCTAAGGCTCGATTGTTCAATTTGTCTGGGCCTGAGCGCCAAGCCATGAAGGAGTACATAGCTGAGAGTCTCCGCAAAGGGCATATCAGGCCTTCTGTGTCACCTGTGGCAGCAGGGTTCTTCTTTGTGAAGAAAAAAGATGGTGGTTTGCGGCCGTGCCTCGACTTTCGGGAACTGAACAAGATAACAGTTAGGAACTCTTACCCGCTTCCCCTCATCCCAGACTTATGTAACCAGTTAGCTGGGGCCCAATGGTTCTCCAAGTTAGATCTGCGGGGGGCCTACAATCTGATAAGGGTTCGGGAAGGGGACGAGTGGAAAACGGCATTCCTCACATCAGAAGGACTCTTTGAGAACCTGGTAATGCCATTTGGGTTAACTAATGCACCCGCTATTTTCCAAAATTTCATCAATGTTGTGTTTTCTGATCTGATAGGCCGTTTTGTTATTATTTATTTGGATGATATTTTGGTGTATTCCCCGGACAGTCAATCTCACTTGCAACATCTAAAGACAGTTCTCCAGAGACTCAGGGAGAACCAATTGTTCGCCAAATTGGAAAAATGTTCGTTTTTTGTACAGGAGCTGTTTTTTTTGGGGTTGATTGTGTCCTGTGAGGGGTTTCGTATGGATCCTAAGAAGGTGCTGGCGATCGCTGACTGGGTTCAGCCTCGGGATCTCAAGGGGCTCCAGCGCTTCTTAGGATTTGCGATCTATTGCCGGAGATTCAATAAAGGTTTCTCACAAGTGGTGAAACCACTCACGGATCTTACCCAGAAGGGAGCTGATGTAAAAAATTGGTCTGTACTCGCTAAGGAATCCTTCTCAGCAATTAAGAAATGTTTTATGTCTGCCCCGGTGTTGGTGCAACCTGACCCGTCCACTCCAAACCATTCATTGTGGAGGTGGATGCTTCTGATTTGGGGGTGGGGGCTGTGCTGTCCCAGGGTCCGGCCACCCTTACCAGTCTCAAACCCTGTGCCTTCTTCTCCAAGAAGTTCTCTTCAGCTGAGAAAAACTATGATGTAGGCAATAGAGAGCTTCTTGCGGTCAAGCTGGCGTTTGAGGAATGGAGGCACTTTTTGGAAGGGGCGGCTCACCCTATCACGGTTGTCACGGATCACAAAAATTTGGCATACCTTGAATCTGCTAAGAGGCTTACTCCTAGACAGGCCCGTTGGTCACTTTTTTTTTCACGATTTCAGTTCTCAATTGCTTTTCGACCGGGGTCCAAAAATGTTAAAGCGGATGCCCTGTCCAGAAGTTTTGATCCAGTGTCTCCCCCTGAGCCGCCGTCCTCCATTCTTCCCCCAGGGGTGGTAGTGGCAGGGGTCTCAACTGAGTTGGAACAAGAAATCCTAAGGGCTCAGGCCCTCGCTCTGGCAACCAGGCCAAGCGATAAACTGTTTGTTCCAGATTCATTGCGGCCTAGACTTCTGCAGGAGTTTCATGATTCTAGGCTGAGTGCTCATCCAGGTATCACGGCCACTAGAGAGGCAGTAGCCAGGGGTTTTTGGTGGCCTTCATTAAGGTCCGATGTCAAGGAATTTGTTTCTGCTTGTGACATATGTGCCCATTCCAAAAGCTCGCATAACCGGCCGGCTGGGGAACTCATACCTTTACCGGTTCCTGATAGGCCATGGACTCATCTTTCCATGGATTTTATTACCAGCCTTCCACCTTCCAGGGGCAATACCATGATCTGGGTGGTGGTGGATAGGTTTTCTAAACAGGCCCATTTCATTCCCTTGGCAGCATTACCTTCAGCAGAAACGTTGTCAAAATTGTTTGTGCAGCATGTGGTCCGATTGCATGGGGTACCCCTGAATGTTGTGTCTGACAGAGGTGTGCAGTTTGTGGCCAAATTTTGGAGGGCGTTCTGTATGAAATTGGGCATCTCACTCTCCTTCTCGTCGGCATATCACCCGGAGAGTAATGGTCAGACAGAACGCACCAATCAATCCCTGGAACAAATTCTCAGGTGTCTGTCCTCCGCCAGACAGGAGGATTGGTGTGATGCGTTACCGTTGGCTGAATTCGCTTTTAACAACCGGGTGAGTCAGTCCACCAACATGTCCCCATTCCTGATTAACTATGGCTTTAATCCGCATTTTGGGGAGTTTTCTCGGGTGGATTCCGGTTGTCCAGGAGCAGAGGGGTCCGTTCTACGGTTAAAGAACCTCTGGGCTGAAGTCCGGCGTAATATCTCTCGAGCCCAGGGGAGATACAAATATTTTGCGGACAAAAAGAGAGCCTCGGGAGACATGTTTCAGGTGGGAGAGAAGGTTTGGCTCTCCACGCATAACATCAACTTAAAGGTGCCATCAGTTAAGTTGGGACCAAAGTTCATTGGTCCGTACGAGATTATGGAGATAGTCAACCCTGTGGCGTATAGGTTGCGTCTCCCCGCCTCCTTAAAAATATCTAATGTGTTCCATAAGTATCTGTTGAAACCAGCAGGATCTGTCAGAGAACTCTGAGACTGTTGTTCCTCCAGTGCTGGTGGAGGGTCAATTGGAGTATGAGGTCGGACATATTGTGGACTCTCGGCGGGTGCGCCGCTCTTTGCAGTACCTGGTCCACTGGAAGGGATATGGACCAGAAGAGCGCTCATGGGTCCCCGCTCGCTCGGTACATGCAGATCACCTGGTTCAGGCGTTCCATGCCAAGTACCCGGGGAAGCCTGGGGGTCCAGAGGCCCCCCCGTTGAGAGGGGGGTACTGTCATGATCCCAGTGCAGGTTTTTGAGCTGCACACCGGGGGTTAATGTCTGGAGCTCTGTGCAGGTTTTGACCTGCACACTTGGGGTTAATGATTGTGGCCTCTTTCTGGTTCTGGGAGAGCTTCATAAACCCCTGGGTAGCTTCAATCCCTGCCAGTTATACTTTTGCCTTTGGCCTAGTGTGCTGACCCCCGTGTGCCTGTTTGTTGCTATAGCTTGTTTATATGGTTCTGACCCGATTCTGTTTCCCGTTGTGAGTTTGCCTGTTGATTTTGTACTGCGTTATTATCTGTGTATAACTCATTGCCTGTGACCTGACTACTCTCTGCTTGCCCCTCTTGTACCTTGCAGCTATCTCTGTGTGTGACTCATTGGCTACGTCCTGACTATTCTCACTGTCTATGCCCCTTGGTAACTTTGTCTCGCAGTTACTCTGCTAGGAATTGTCTTGCAGCTCCTAGCTCTGTGGAGTTTAAGCCACGTCTCTAGCAGTCACATGCTTCAGGTCCTGCGGGTCTAAAGTACACATCTATTCGGTTGCTGCCCGCTCCACAGGTAGCTTTGAGCACTGTTCGCTTTACTCAGGACACGCGCACTGGCTCAGTGAGCAAGTTCAGTGCGGTGTCTCTGACAGAAAACTGTTGGAGGCAAATTGACAGCGGCCAGATGTGAACAAGGGGGACTTAAAGAATGAGAGCGATGGCGGCAACGAGTATATACCGTACAGTTGCTAAGGTGGGGCCCTGACATGGGATACTCACCACACACGGGGATATGAACACACACACAAAATGCGCCACACACTACCACGTGCTTCAACACATATACCACCCTCAGCACACATTTCACCACACATACACCTACCTCTCAACATAAAAGTCGAAACACAAAAGTCGCCACTCAAAACTCGCCACGCTATCGCAGAGCTGTTTAAAAGATGAAAAATGAGCTGTGATTGGTTGCTATCAGCAACAGTTTTCTTTGTAGACAGTTGTGGTAACTGAGGCCTATTATTCTTATCATTTTTATGGTGTTATCGTCCTTCTGTAAAGCTGGAAATAACACAATTTATTACCGTGCCAACACAGACCACCCTCTGACACAGACTGCAGGGGGAGCCCAGTATCACACAGGATAGGATTAGATACACGGCTCAGCAATCAGTATCACACAGGATAGGATTAGATACACAGCTCAGCAGTCAGTATCACACAGGAGAGGATTAGACACATGGTTCAGCAGGCAGTAGCACACAGGATAGGATTAAAAACACAGCTCAGCACACAGTATCACACAGAATAGTATTAGATACACAGCTCAGCAGACAGTATCACACAGAATAGGATTAGATACACGGCTCACCAGTCAGTATCACACAGGATAGGATTAGATGCACGTTTTTTATGTGCTATATAATCATTATAATTTGTTATAACTAACCACAGTTGGTTACTATGCCCAGGCAACGCCAGGCTCTTCTGCTAGTAAATAATAAAGTGCGTTCTCCGCTCGGTGTCCACCATGCAGTAGGTGTTAAAACCGCTGCTAGACAATCACAGATGCGCTATATTGCAGTATAATGCCCGTGGGTTCAACGTCACCCGATGTGCGCAGAGCGGACTCTGTTAACAAACAGAGGCGCTGTAACATAAACATAAACACCGAGCCTGTTAGACTCACAGGTCTCAGCGAAATTACATGCACGGTATCAGGTCACAGGACAGGGTCCAAGACAGGGGACGGTGTCCGTCTAGACCTACCGTGCGTGCGGCGTTACAACTGCGGACGCCGGTAAGTACTGCTGAATGCAGCACGGCGGCAGACACAGCCGCTATGCGATAGTGCCATGAGAGATGTGACACCACCGGACGCTAGTGTAGAGGTGCGGTGTGCACAGTGGCATATAGCTTGCCACTAACTGGCGCTGACTCTTTCTATAGTTCCCTATCCACATGCGTAATATCAGAGGGAGGGGAATCTTAATAAGTCAGTCACCAGAATCATACATCCATCACCATTCACACATCTAGGAAGAAGAGTCTATACTAGTGCATGGCCGAGCGGCCATGCGGGCCTTTTATAGCCGTGCGCTGCCGGGACCTTCCAGATCTCTGAGATGGACCAATCATATCTGGAGAAGAACCTGAGCACGTGACTCCCGACCTCCAATGGGAGGTTGTCTCATAAGCATGCTCAGTAGAGCAGCAGAGGGACTTAGCCTCAGGAATGGCTTGCTGCAGAGCAGCATGTGAGGCTCTGGACTCCTGTTGTGTCACTGCAGGAATCCGACGCATAACACCCAATACTCTTCTGGATAATCCAAATGCTCTCTAGCAAACTTCAGACGGGCCTGGACATGTACTGGCTTAAGCAGGGGGACATGTCTGTCACTGCAAGATCTGAGTCTCTGGCGGTGTAGTGTGTTATTGATGGTAGCCTTTGTTATGGTGGTCCCAGCTCTGTGCAGGTCATTCACTAGCTCCCCCCGTGTGGTTCTGGGATTTTTGCTCAACGTTCTTGCCATTGTTTTGACCCCACGGGGTAAGTTCTTGCGTGGAGCCCAGATTGAGGGATATTATCAGTGGTCTTGTATGTATGTCTTCCATTTCCTTATTATTGCTCCCACAGTTGATTTCATCACACCAAGCTACTTGCCTATTGCAGATTCAGTCTTCCCAGCATGGTACAAGGCTACAATTTTGTTTCTGGTGTCCTTCGACAGCACTTTAGTCTTCACCATAGCGGAGTTTGGAATGTGTCTGTTTGAGGTTGTGGACAGGTGTCTTTTATACTGATAAAAAGTGGAACCAGCTGCTATTACTACAAGTAATGAGTGTAGAACAGAAGAGTCTCTTAAAGAAGAAGTTACAGGTCTGTGAGAGCCTGAAATCTTGCATGTTTTTAGGTGACCAAATAGTTATTTTCCACCATAATTTGAAAAATAGATCTTGCCAAATCAGACAAGGTGATTTTCTGGATTTGTTTTCTCATTTTGACTCTCATAGTTGTGGTCTACCTATGATGTCAATTACAGGCCTCTCTCATCTTTTTTAGTGGGAGAATTTGCACAATTGTTGGCTGACTAAATACTTTTTTCCCCACTGTATATGTGTGTGTATATATATATATATATATATATATATATATATATATATATACACACATATATACAGTCATATGTAAAAGTTTGGGCACCCCTATTAATGTTAACCTTTTTTCTTTATAACAATTTTGGTTTTTGCAACAGGTATTTCAGTTTCATATATCTAATAACTGATGGACTCAGTTATATTTCTGGATTCAAATGAGGTTTATTGTACTAACAGAAAATGTGCAATCTGCATTTAAACAAAATTTGACCGGTGCAAAAGTATGGGCACCCTTATCATTTTCTTGATTTGAACACTCCTAACTACTTTTTACTGACTTCCTGAAGCACTAAATTGGTTTTGTAACCTCATTGAGCTTTGAACTTCATAGCCAGGTGTATCAAATCATGAGAAAAGGTATTTAAGGTGGCCACTTGCAAGTAGTTCTCCTATTTGATTCTCCTATGAAGAGTGGCATCATGGGCTCCTCAAAACAACTCTCAAATGATCTGAAAACAAAGATTATTCAACATAGCTTTTCAGGGGAAGGATACAAAAAGTTGTCTCAGAGATTTAACCTGTCAGTTTCCACTGTGAGGAACATAGTAAGGAAATGGAAGAACACAGATACAGTTCTTGTTAAGCCCAGAAGTGGCAGGCCAAGAAAAATATCAGAAAGGCAGAGAAGAATGGTGAGAACAGTCAAGGACAATCCACAGACCACCTCCAAAGACCTGCAGCATCATCTTGCTGCAGATGGTGTCACTGTGCATCGGTCAACAATACATCGCATGCATAACGCCTTTTTGTATGACCTCCTGCCATCATAGACACTCCTTTTGATGATGCTCCAGAGGTTCTCAATTGGGTTGAGGTCAGGGGAAGATGGTGGCCACACCATAAGTTTGTCCTCTTTTATGCCCATAGCAGCCAGAGATGCAGATGTGTTATTTGCAGCATGAGACGGTGCATCATCATGCATGAAAATGATCTTGCTGCGGGAAGCACGGTTCTTCCTCTTGAACCATGGCAGGAAGTGCTGTTTTAGAAACTCCACATAGATTATGGAGTTCATCTTTACCCCTTCAGGGATCCTAAAGGGGCTGACAATCTCTCTCCCCGTGATTCCAGCCCAAAACATTACTCTACCTCCTCCTTGTTGGCGCCTTAGCCGTGTTTTCATGGGGTGTCCATCAACTAGCCATCCTCCACTCCATCCATCTGGACCATCAAGCGTTGCACGACACTCATCTGTGAACAAAACAGTTTGGAGGTCAGTCTTCATGTATCGTTTGGCCCACTGGAGCCATTTCTGCTTGTGTGCAGTGGATAGAGGTGGTCGACAGGATGGCTTACGCACAGCTGCAAACCTCTGAAGGACCCTGCATCTTGTTGTTCGGGGGACATTGTAGGTACCAGCAGCTTCAAAAACTTGTCTGCTGCTATGACAAGACATTTTTGCAGCTGCTCTTTTAACCTGACGCAATTGCCTGTTGGAAAGAGTCCTCAATTTTTCCTTATCAGCACGCACACGTGTGTGCTGGAAATCAGCTACATACTTCTTGTTTGTGCGATGATCACGATGAAGTGTCTTGGCAATGTTGATTGTAGTCATGCCTTGACCTAAATACTCCACAACTTGTTGCTTCTCAGCAGCCGACACATCATTTTTCTTTCCCATTTTGGCAAAAAATGTAGGCTGCTTAATAATGTGGAACAGCCTTCTTAAGTAGTCTTGCCTTTATTTGGACACACCTGCCAAACTAATTTGCACAGGTATCTGCAATTGCTTTCAGTGATATAAAGAGCCCTGACACACATCACCATCAATGAGTTTAAATGACAAACAAAAAAATTCTAACCTTATCACTCCTAAACTCTTTTTGCATAATAATTTGGAACACAGTGTACAATGTTCTTAATGTTCTTATTATCTGACAGTTAAATGACTATTGATGCCTTTATGTCTCCGGTTAACGGGCACAGCTCTGAGGACTAGGCCAGTCCCTGTCACAGGCACCTCTGATCATTATACTGGCCCTAGTGAGGGTCATCAGTACGCCGCAAGTCCTAGATATGTGAGTCAAAGAGTATACACTGGCCGTCTCAAGATACTTTCAAACACTACATGTAGTCCTACCTGAAGACCCAACAAAATCTCTAATCCTTTAGATGGGCTTATAATCATGTGCCACTCCAAAAATGTATGTTGTTTGAACTTCTGCTACTGTACACACTAGTGCAAGTGCCTTCAGCTTCACATCTTGAAAGACTAGGAGAACGATAGTGGTTCCTGTATTGGCACATCTTCCAAGGTGGTCACCACATATCCTGTGCATGGACCCCTATTATACTCGTTTGTGGGGCCATCTATAAAAGCTCATAATCTGCATAACAAATTGAGTTTCAATCACATTCTCAAGTTCTTAAATCTCAGTTTTCATTAGTACCAAACTGTCACGCGGTTCCGACATACTCACCCGGCCTCCGCTCCCACGCCGTTTCTGCATACTCACCCGGCCATCGCTCCCACGCCGCAGCCCCTTGCCTCCCGACAGCCACAGTGGTCACCACTGACAGGCGCGCGGCCGACGGCGTCTCTGCATGCAATGCGCATGCGCCATAGGCCACGGCCGAGCCTCCCTTCTGCTTCTTGTGCTCCGGCTATGCCCTGACCCGGAAGCACCCCCTGACCAATGGCAGACCAGACAGGGGCATATCAGGCTACTTCCCCCTGAGGGAGGCGCCTGATCGGTGTGTTTCCTAGCACACTGGGCCCCGCTTCTTCGTGTTCTCTCTGCAGTCTCACAGTCCCTTTCACGTGTGCTCCCTGCAGCAGCCTCGCAGTCCTGCTATCCATGTCCCCTGCCTCCGGTGTTCCTGTTCCATCCTGCTCCAGTCCTTCCGTCACTCTCCAGTCCTGCCTCCGGTGTTCCTGTTCCATCCTGCTCAAGTCCTTGTTCTACTCCAGTCCTGCCTCCGGTGTTCCTGTTCCATCCTGCTCCAGTCCTTCCGTCCTACTCCAGTCGTGCCTCCGGTATTCCTGTTCCATCCTGCTCCAGTCCTTCCGTCCTACTCCAGTCCTGCCTCCGGTGTTCCTGTTCCATCCTGCTCCAGTCCATCCGTCCTACTCCAGTCCTGCATCTGGTGTTCCTGTTCCATCCTGCTCCAGTCCATCCGTCCTACTCCAGTCCTGCATCCAGTGTTCCTGTTCCATCCTGCTCCAGTCCTTCTCTCCTACTCCAGTCCTGCCTCCGGTGTTCCTGTTCCATCCTGCTCAAGTCCTTGTTCTACTCCAGTCCTGCCTCCGGAGTTCCTGTTCCATCCTGCTCCAGTCCATCTGTCCTACTCCAGTCCTGCATCCGGTGTTCTTGTTCCATCCTGCTCCAGTCCTTCTCTCCTACTCCAGTCCTGCCTCCGGTGTTCCTGTTTCATCCTGCTCCAGTCCTTCCGTCCTACTCCAATCCTGTCTCCTGTGTTCCTGCTCCAGCCATCCCTCCATGTTCCAGTCTACAGTCTTACTCCACTCCTGTCTCCTGTGTTCCAGCTCTGTCCTGTCATCTACACTTCAGTCCCACACTCCTACTCCAGTCCATCCTGAGCCGCCCCTCTCGGTACCGGCTACCGTGGTACTCGAACCCCCGGGCCTGCTCCTAACGGTCCCTGTATAGGGGTCGGTTCCACCTGGCAGCTTGCCCTGGGCCACTCGGTGCCATGGCCCAGAGGGTCCACTCCTGGAAATTCCGACTCCAGACCAGCCACGCTAACAGTACGATCAGGCCATAGTCTCCGCCGGTACTACTGCTGCTACCCAGAAAGAGTTACTCTTCCTGCGGGAGAATCAGGGACGCATTATGTCTGTCATGAAGTCTATGGAAACCCATTTGTCGGCCCTGCAGGTGGCTAATCCTGGAACTGCCAATCTACCGGCCAGTCTCTAGCAGGAGCTGGGTCAGCAACAAGATACTCAAGCCCATATTTTGTCTTACATGGCCTCCTTTGATAGCCTCTTGTTGGTCCTCCAGTCTGCAGCTGCAACTCCTCCTCCTGAACTCGCAGGTCGAGATACCCCAACCACCTTAGAGGACTTTATCTCGCTGGCTACCTGCATTGACCAACGCTTCCAGGAGCGCGCTCGGGAGTCAGCGAGAGACAGGAGGTCCACCAGGCCAGCTCCCCTTCTCACCCGTTCTGCTAGTCCTCGTTCGGCTGGGTCCCCTTCTTCCTCCTCGGTCGAGTCCACGCAGATTGACCACCTCAAGTTGGCTGAGTTGCGTCAGCAAGAGAGGAGGGCACAAGGTCTGTGCCTTTATTGTGGGAGTTCATCACACTATATCCGCACCTGTCCTAAGAGACAGGGAAACTCCTCCGCCTAGGTCAGGTAAGAGAGGCCTCCCTAGGTGATGATGATCCCTCTCAACCTCTTACTATTTCTGTTCTTTTGCTTTCAGGGGAGAGACGTGGGTCCGAGGTGGCCTACGTGGATTCGGGCTCGGCAGGTAACTTCATTCGGCCTAAAGAAGTGGACAAGTACTATAGCTAGTATTTGATGGCAAACTGCTACAGGTGACCGTCACCTTGGTCACTGAAGAAGTGGAGTTGCAAGTCGGTGCCTTACATCGAGAGAAGATAGCCTTTTACGTTTTGCCTAAGCTCTCCTACGCCATTCTACTCAGTCTCCCATGGTTAAGGACTCATCAGCCTGTTTTCGACTGGTCTTCTGGGGAAATACTCTGCTGGGGGCATCCGTGCCGAGCTCGCTGTCTGACTCCTGTCCACCTGGCGGCCGCTTCCTCGGCCGCCCCTAGACCTTCTGGATCTCCCTCCAGCCTACAGTTCCTACACCGATGTCTTTGATAAGAAGGAAGCGGAGGTCCTTCCTCCACACCGGCCTTTTGACTGCCTAGTTGAACTTGTTCACTGTTCAACCCCCCCCAAGGGACAGAATCTACCCTCTGTCTCCCGCTGAGATCACAGCCATGTCCGAATACGTCCAGGAGAACCCCGCCAAAGGCTTTATACGGAAATCCACTTCGTCCACGGGAGCCGGGTTTTTCTTCGTCAAAAAGTAGGACGGAACTCTACGGCCATGCATTGACCATAGGGGCTTGAATGAGATTACCATCAAGAACAGGTATCCTCTTCCACTCATTCCGGAGTTGTTTGACCGTCTCAGAGGGGCCCGGGTCTTCTCCAAGCTGTACCTCAGAGGAGCCTATAATCTGGTCCGTATCCGCACTGGAGACGAGTGGAAGACAGCTTTCAACACTCGAGACTGCCATTACGAGTACCTGGTCATGCCCTTTGGTCTCTGCAATGCTCCTGTGGTGTTTCAAGAGTTCGTCAACAAGATCTTCCTGGACCTCTTGTACTCCTGTGTGGTCGTGTACTTGGATGACATCCTCGTCTTCTCGCCGGATCTCTCGTCCCATAGAAAGAGTGTCCGCTTGGTGTTACGGCGTCTTCGGGAGAACCGCCTGTATGCGAAGATAGAGAAATGTCTCTTCGAACAGACCTCGCTGCCATTTCTGGGATACATTATCTCCGACGCTGGACTGAGGATGGACCCCGAAAAGTTGTCTGCCATTCTCAAATGGCCTCGCCCCGTCGGAGTAAGGGCGATACAACGATTACTCAGATTCGCCAATTATTACCTGCAATTCATCTCTCACTTTTCCGCAATCACAAGACCTATTTCTGCTCTCACCCGTAAAGGGACTACTCCCAAAGATTGGCTTCCGGAGGCTGAAGAGGCCTTTCTGACCCTAAAACGGGCTTTCTCCATGGCTCCGGTCCTGCCTCGCCCGGAGAGCAACCGACCTTTTGTACTCGAGGTGTACGCTTCCTCGATAGGTGCCTGGGCAGTATTGTCCCAGAGATCCACCTCCGGTCGTCTGCACCCTTGTGGCTTCTTCTCGAAAGCCTTTTCTCCATCCGAGTGTAACTACTCGATCGGCGACCAGGAACTTCTGGCCATCAAGTTGGCCTTGGAGGAATGACGTCACCTTCTGGAGGGAGCTGTCCATCCCTTTGTCATCTTCTCGGATCACAAGAATCTGGCCTATCTCCAGTCTGCCCAGAGACTCAACCCTCGTCAGGCAAGATGGTCCTTATTTTTCATCCGATTTGACTTTGAGCTCCGTTTCCTTCCCGGCAACAAAAATACCAAAGCCGACGCTCTGTCCAGGGTCTTCCAGCCACACGAAACCACGGAGGAACCCTCGCATATCATTGACCCCAATAGGATCATCACAGTGGCTCCAGTGAACTGGCTTGCTCCTCCTCCTGGCAAAACGCTTGTGCCTGAGAACCTCAAGCAAAAAGTCCTCCTATGGGGGCACGCCTCCAAACTGGCCAGCCATGCCGGGACTAAGAAGACCCTGGATCTTATCGCACGTCACTACTGGTGGCCCAAGATGTACTCAATTTTGTGGCTTCTTGTCCATCCTGTGCAAAAAACAAAGTGCCACGAAGACCTCCGTCCAGCTTGTTGCTGCCGTTGCCTGTCCCTGCGGTCCCTTGAGAAAACATCACCATGGATTTCATCACCGACCTACCCTGTTCTTCTGGCTGCACAGTCATCTTGGTGGTGGTGGATCGTTTTTCCAAGATAGCCTACTTCGTCCCTCTGCCCGGTCTCCTCTCGGCTCCGGAGCTGGCCAAAGTCTTCATCCACCAAATCTTCAGACTCCATGGACTACCTCAAAGCATTGTGTCTGACCGAGGGGTTCAGTTCACCTCCAAGTTCTGGCAATCACTTTATAAGCTCATGAACATTTCCCTTGACTTCTCCTCGGCCTACCATCCACAGTCCATTGGGCAGGTGGAGCGTACCAACCAGACGTTGACTGGGTACCTATGTCATTTCTCCAATGCCCACCAGAACGATTGGGTTGACTTACTTCCCTGGGCAGAGTTTGCTTACAACAACCATGCTGGCGAGTGCTCGGCCAAGTCTCTGTTTTTCATTGTGTTCGGCAGACATCCTGGTGTTCCCCTTCCGATAACCCCTGCCTCCGAGGTACCCGCGGCCAACGCTTTGTCCTCCGAATTTTCCAAGATTTGGGCCGAGACCAACATGTCACTCAAGAGGTCCGCTGATTGAATGAAGAATTATGATGACAAGAAGAGATTGGATCCTCCACCCTATCGTGTCGGGGACAAGGTCTGGCTCTCATCCAAATTCATCAAGTTGAAACTGCCCTCCTACAAGTTGGGGCCACGCTATATCGGTCCGTTTGAAATTTGAAATTCTTGGACGTATCAGCGAAGTCGCCTACAAATTGAGGATGCCTGCTTCGCTCCGGGTCCCGAACACCTTCCACGTCTCTCTCCTGAAACCTGTGGTGCTGAATCACTTCCACTCCTTGCCTGATTCCGGTCCTCAGCCGGTGGGTGCCGATGATGTCTTTGAAGTGGAGGACATTATCGCCATGAAAAAGGTTAGAGGTAGGATATTTTTTCTTGTTGACTGGAAGGGCTTTGATCCTGAGGAGATATCCTGGGAAACTCTGGAGAATATCAATGCTCCCCGTGTCCTCAAGAGATTTCTTTCTAATCTCCGGGGAGGGCGGCTTAGGGGAGGGGGTACTGTCACACCGTTCCGACATACTCACCCAGCCTCCACTCCCACGCCGCAGTCCCTCACCTTCTGACAGCCACGGTGGTCACCTCCGACAGGCGCGCGGCCGACGGCATCTCTGCATGCAATGCGCATGCGCCATAGGCCACGGTAGCGCCTCCCTTCTGCTTCTTGTGCTCCGGCTATGCCCTGACCCGGAAGCACCCCCTGACCAATGGCAGACCAGACAGGGGCATATCAGGCCGCTTGCCCCTGAGGGAGGCGCCTGATTGGGGTGTTTCCTAGCACACTGGGCCCCGCTTCTTCGTGTTCTCTCTGCAGTCTCACAGTCCCGTTCTCGTGTGCTCCCTGCAGCAGCCTCATAGTCCTGCTATCCGTGTCCCCTGCTGTACTCCGTCGCACTCCAGTCCTGCCTCCGTTGTTCCTGTTCCATCCTGCTCCAGTCCTTCCGTCCTACTCCAGTCCTGCCTCCGGTGTTCCTGTTCCATCCTGCTCCAGTCCTTCCATCCTACTCCTGTCGTGCCTTCGGTGTTCCTGTTCCATCCTGCTCCAGTCCTTCCGTCCTACTCCAGTCCTGCCTCCGGTGTTCCTGTTCCATCCTGCTCCAGTCCTTCCCTCCTACTCCAGTCCTGCATCCGGTGTTCCTGTTCCATCCTGCTCCAGTCCTTCCATCCTACTCCAATCCTGTTTCCTGTGTTCCTGCTCCAGCCATCCCTCCACGTTCCAGTCTACAGTCTTACTCCACTCCTGTCTCCTGTGTTCCAGCTCTGTCCTGTCATCTACACTTCAGTCCCACACTCCTACTCCAGTCCATACTGAGCCGCCTCTCTCGGTACCGGCTACCGTGGTATTCAAACCCCTGGGCATGCTCCTAACAGTCCCTGTATAGAGGTCGGTTCCACCTGGCAGCTCGCCCGGGGCCCCTCAGTGTCACGGCCCAGAGGGTCCACTCCTGGAGATTCCGGCTCCAGACCAGTCACGCTAACACAAACAATTATTATCAGGATCCTACAACTTTCGGTAAACTAGACTTGAGTCTGGAAGCAGTGGTGGAGCATTGGGGGCTGGGTCTGGTGGTGAATGTGTTGTATTGGAAAAACAGGATTGGGTGCTGTATTTAACCTCTCAGTTCTTTTGATCATGTTCTGACTCCTTCACCTGCATTTTCTGTGCCATTCAATAGCTTCAATATTTGCCATTCTTCCACTTACTATATCTATGGCTATATCCAATGCATCTTGCCACTTGAGGTTCCATAAAACTAATTCCAGGTACCTTGGAATAATTTCCGGCCTTACAACCCAGGTTCCTGTTATGAAACTAATTTCTGGTATCTTGAAATATCTTGACACTAATCTCAAAACCTTGAAATTATGTCTAGTCTCATTAAATTAATTTTAAACAGCGTGAAATAATCTCTAGTTTCATAATCCATCCACATATCTCAAAGAGAGAGTACATTCTGATCTATCCTACCTCAGTTTCAGCATTACTTTCTTGGCTCTTAATTAGAAGGACACCATAAAACACAGGAGAAGGAAACAATACACCAATTTTAGATGTATAAAATTCACTGTCCTCTATGGAGGAAAGAGACTCAGAATATATTGAGGGAAAGATTTAGTCTGTCACTTGGTATTAATCGTCAGGTCACTCACCTTCTACATGCAATGTCATAACTTAATGTTTCTTATAGTATATCTATTTATATCTGCAGCAAATATATCACCTATCATGGTTGGTCAAAAGATTGCATGACAATAACAGAACACTCACACTGAGACAAGACTTGGCACTGTCTAAACACTTAAGTATCCTATACTTTAAACACGTTCATTTCTCACTGCTGACTCAGGCAGCTATCATCAACGTCATCCTCTGTGAGTTAAGGGCCCATTACACATAGCGATATCGCTAGCAATATCGCTGTAACTTCACTGATTTTGTGACGTAGCAGTGATATTGCTAGCGATATCGCTATGTGTGATACCTCCGACCGGCTCCCCCGCTGATTATCGCTGATCGCGCGAGAACGTCCTGGGCCGTTTCTCGTCGGCCACTTCCTGTGGCGCCAACGAGCGACGCGTGGACACGGGCGGGAGGACGTCAAGATCGCCTCGTCTGACAGGTAAGTAGCGACCCCCGGCCGCTGTTATCTCGCTGGTGAGATCTGCCTGTATGGCAGCTCACTAGCGACCACTTAGCGATGCACCAGCGATCCTAACCGGGTCATATTGTGGTTGGGATTGCTGGTGCATCGCTAAGTGTAACGGTACCCTTAGGGGTGCCCAAGGAATCCCAGAAGTCAAGCGTGCCGTTTTTCTTCAGGTTGCTCTTACTTACAGAATCATAGGAAGAATTTTACTGCCCTGAATTCAACTAATCTCAATCATTCACTTAATCACACACTTATAGAGATTTAAACATACCCATAAACATGCAGAGAATCCCAGAATGTTTTTATTATAAATACCATACTAACCTTTACAACCTAAATGAGGATATATTTCTCAGAGAAGAAAAGAAAGTGAATAAAACAAAAGCTTAGTTTCCATGTTTTATTATATCTCTACATCTCCACACACTATACATCCCTTCTTTAGTTTTTATTAGGTTTTCTGAATATCCTGGACGAGCCCCCAAAACTGTTGGAGCAATTCTTTCTCCAATTTAACAGTTTCTGGGATTCATTTTATGGCACTAGCGAAAACCTTAACAATGTTGACGTGTGAATTACAAGATCCAATGAAGGAATATCTTTATTCCTTCATTTATTTATGCAATTTATGATTATGTGCGTACCAGGAAAAAAAGCAAGCAATTTTTACTTGTTAACAAATAGAAGAATACTACCTGCATCCACCCAGCTTAGTTACAGGCCCTCAGCAAGTCTTTTTTTTGGTGTGTTGTTCTGAGAATTACCACACCCAGTCGGGTAGCTGACTGGGATGGCAGAGGGTGTAGTAACCACGGGCCCCACGCTCACAGAGGCCCACCCGGAGCAACAGAGCAACAGCTACTAAAATCTGCAGTAGAGCAGGAAGACTTGAGGCCGATGGCGAGGTGGCATGATGACGTCATCATGCCGTGACGGTGTTCCGGCGCGATGACATCACCTCGTTGCACCACCGACACCTTGGTCCTGTCTGCCAGCAGATTCCTCAGGATCCATGGTTAGATGAGTATAAGATGGTTTTATTTTATTTTAACAGTACTAATGGGGGGATTACTGGGTATCATGCATACTGTGTAAGTGGGCTACTGGAATACAGGGGGCCATGCATACAGTGTAGAGGCTACTAGGGGCCATGCATACAATGTGGGGGAGGGCTCCTGGGGGCCACTCATACAATGTGGGAGGGCTACTGTGGCCCTGCATACAGTGTAGGTGGCTACTGGGGTCAAGTATACAATGTGGGAGGGCTACTGTGGGGCTATACATAAAATGTAAGAGGGAGCTACTGGAGGCCATGTATACAGTGTGGGAGTGGCCACTGGAGGTCCTGCATACAGTGTGGGTGCCTGCTGGTATAATGGGGGTCACGGATACAGAGTGGGGGATACTAGTGGCCATGTATACAATGTGGGGGAAGGCTACTGGGGGCCACACATACAATGTGGGAAAGCTACTGTGGCCCTGCATACAATGTGGGAGGGCTTCTGTGGGGCCATACACAAAATGTAAGGGGGGCTATTGGAGGCCATGTATAGAGTGTGGGGGAGGCCACTGCATACAGTGTGGTGGCCTACTGGTATAATGGGTGCCATGCATACAATGTGGGTGGGCTACTGTGGGACCATGCATACAAGGTGGGAGCCCTGTATACCTGTATACAGTGTAGGGGGGGCTACAGGGAGCCAAGCATGCAGTCTGAGGGAACTACTCTGGAAAAGTAAATGACTCCACCAGAAATGAAAGAAAGTCAGCTGTAAGTCACCATCAATAACTGTATTGTAATATCTTATGTGTTCTGCAACACTGATATCTACCAATATATGGTCACTAGAGTTGAGCGAAACGGGTCGAAAAAATTCAAAAGTCGCCGACTTTTGGCAAAGTCGGGTTTCATGAAACGAAACCCGACCCTAGGATGAGGTCGGCCACGAGGTCGGCGACTTACGCGCCAAAGTCGCGTTTCAAAAGTTTGTTTTGCGCTCTTTTTCAGCCAATCAGGATCCACGGACACTGTGGGCAACGTGATGACCTAGGCACGGGTCACCACCATCTTTCAGAAGGGCATGCAAGTGATTGGCTTGCTTTGGTGGGCGTCACAGGGGGTATAAAAGGGCGTGCACGCCGACCGCCATCTTACTTCTGCCGATCTTAGTATAGGGAGAGGTTGCTGCTGATTCTGTAGGGAGAGCGTTAGGCAGGGAAGAAGACAAAAAAACTGCTTCTGCTGCTAACGATTTGGCCTGCACAACACACAAGTCACTGTGTGTGCAGTGCAAGGGGAGGCTATATTGTGGTGTATCAGTGGTGTTGGTTGTTGGGCTGCCTTTTAAGGCTTCCTGACATGCTGGCATTGCTGTTTACCCACTGCTCCGCAAACTGCTTTTTTAAAAGCAATCCAATCTCCCTTATCCTCTAGTCACTTTTGTCACAGCTGTGCCATCGAGCCTGTCACATAGCGCTCAGATATCAGTGGGCCTCACACAATCCACAAGTGTCCAGTGTCCAAAAGTGTGCGCAGAGATTCAAAATCTCCATTATCCTCTCGTCACTTTGGTCACAGGCAGCTGTACCATCGAGCGTGTCACATAGCGCTCAGATATCAGTGGGCCTCACACAATCCACAAGTGTCCAGTGTCCAAAAGTGTGCGCAGAGATTCAAAATCTCCATTATCCTCTCGTCACTTTGGTCACAGGCAGCTGTGCCATCGAGCGTGTCACATAGCGCTCAGATATCAGTGGGCCTCACACAATCCACAAGTGTCCAGTGTCCAAAAGTGTGCGCAGAGATTCAAAATCTCCATTATCCTCTCGTCACTTTGGTCACAGGCAGCTGTGCCATCGAGCGTGTCACATAGCGCTCAGATATCAGTGGGCCTCACACAATCCACAAGTGTCCAGTGTCCAAAAGTGTGCGCAGAGATTCAAAATCTCCATTATCCTCTCGTCACTTTGGTCACAGGCAGCTGTGCCATCGAGCCTGTCACATAGCGCTCAGATATCAGTGGGCCTCACACAATCCACAAGTGTCCAGTGTCCAAAAGTGTGCTCAGAGATTCAAAATCTCCATTATCCTCTCGTCACTTTGGTCACAGGCAGCTGTGCCATCGAGCGTGTCACATAGCGCTCAGATATCAGTGGGCCTCACACAATCCACAAGTGTCCAGTGTCCAAAAGTGTGCGCAGAGATTCAAAATCTCCATTATCCTCTCGTCACTTTGGTCACAGGCAGCTGTGCCATCGAGCGTGTCACATAGCGCTCAGATATCAGTGGGCCTCACACAATCCACAAGTGTCCAGTGTCCAAAAGTGTGCGCAGAGATTCAAAATCTCCATTATCCTCTCGTCACTTTGGTCACAGGCAGCTGTGCCATCGAGCGTGTCACATAGCGCTCAGATATCAGTGGGCCTCACACAATCCACAAGTGTCCAGTGTCCAAAAGTGTGCGCAGAGATTCAAAATCTCCATTATCCTCTCGTCACTTTGGTCACAGGCAGCTGTGCCATCGAGCGTGTCACATAGCGCTCAGATATCAGTGGGCCTCACACAATCCACAAGTGTCCAGTGTCCAAAAGTGTGCGCAGAGATTCAAAATCTCCATTATCCTCTCGTCACTTTGGTCACAGGCAGCTGTACCATCGAGCCTGTCACATAGCGCTCAGATATCAGTGGGCCTCACACAATCCACAAGTGTCCAGTGTCCAAAAGTGTGCGCAGAGATTCAAAATCTCCATTATCCTCTCGTCACTTTGGTCACAGGCAGCTGTGCCATCGAGCGTGTCACATAGCGCTCAGATATCAGTGGGCCTCACACAATCCACAAGTGTCCAGTGTCCAAAAGTGTGCGCAGAGATTCAAAATCTCCATTATCCTCTCGTCACTTTGGTCACAGGCAGCTGTGCCATCGAGCGTGTCACATAGCGCTCAGATATCAGTGGGCCTCACACAATCCACAAGTGTCCAGTGTCCAAAAGTGTGCGCAGAGATTCAAAATCTCCATTATCCTCTCGTCACTTTGGTCACAGGCAGCTGTGCCATCGAGCGTGTCACATAGTGCTCAGATACCAGTGGGCCTCACACAATCCACAAGTGTCCAGTGTCCAAAAGAGTGCGCAGAGATTCAAAATCTCCATTATCCTCTCGTCACTTTGGTCACAGGCAGCTGTGCCATCGAGCGTGTCACATAGCGCTCAGATATCAGTGGGCCTCACACAATCCACAAGTGTCCAGTGTCCAAAAGTGTGCGCAGAGATTCAAAATCTCCATTATCCTCTCGTCACTTTGGTCACAGGCAGCTGTGCCATCGAGCGTGTCACATAGCGCTTAGATATCAGTGGGCCTCACACAATCCACAAGTGTCCAGTGTCCAAAAGTGTGCGCAGAGATTCAAAATCTCCATTATCCTCTCGTCACTTTGGTCACAGGCAGCTGTGCCATCGAGCGTGTCACATAGCGCTCAGATATCAGTGGGCCTCACACAATCCACAAGTGTCCAGTGTCCAAAAGTGTGCGCAGAGATTCAAAATCTCCATTATCCTCTTGTCACTTTGGTCACAGGCAGCTGTGCCATCGAGCGTGTCACATAGCGCTCAGATATCAGTGGGCCTCACACAATCCACAAGTGTCCAGTGTCCAAAAGTGTGCGCAGAGATTCAAAATCTCCATTATCCTCTCGTCACTTTGGTCACAGGCAGCTGTGCCATCGAGCGTGTCACATAGCGCTCAGATATCAGTGGGCCTCACACAATCCACAAGTGTCCAGTGTCCAAAAGTGTGCGCAGAGATTCAAAATCTCCATTATCCTCTCGTCACTTTGGTCACAGGCAGCTGTGCCATCGAGCCTGTCACATAGCGCTCAGATATCAGTGGGCCTCACACAATCCAAAAGTGTCCACTGTCCACAAGTGTGTGCAGAAATTCTAAATCTCCCCTGTCCTATAGACACCTTGTACCTTGTTTTACATTACTATATAGTTTGTTGGATTTTGTCTTCATTTCTACCAAAAATGAGGAAGGCTGGTGGAAGAGGCCGTGGAATTGGGCGGGGGTTGGCAGCTGGTAATGATGGTGTTGGTGGTGGATCTGATGGTAGTGGCAAGAGCAAAATAGGACCGAATGCAGGAGGTGCTGACCCTGCGTCATCGTCTGGTTACATAAGGCCTCGAACGCTTAGTTTTCTAGGAGTTGGCAAACTGCTTTTAAAGGCAGAGCATCAGGAAAAAGTTTTTTCTTACATTGCTGACTCAGCCTCCAGCTCTATCGCCTCCTCTTCTTCAGTTGTAAAAAGTAAAAGCACTGAGTCGTCATTGGAGGCTCATGTTCATGAACCACACCTTTCCTTGTGTCCTTCACCCCAACCAAGATTGAAGGATGACACAGGCCATACTACTGATTACTCCATGGAGCTGTTTTCACATACCATGCCTGGATTATCAAGTGAAATGGTGAATTACCCAGGCCAAGATGAATCTGACATGGAGTGCACTGATGCACAGCCGCTGATGGATGATTCTGCTGGTACATTCACTCAGAGCACTACATTGTCCTCGCAGTGTACAGAGCCAGATTTTGACCCTGATGAGATTCAGGTGCCCCTTCCCGCACACTATACCACCATACACGGTGACACAGAGAAAGGTGCACATGACATAGAAGAGGAGGTGATGGATGACCCAGTTGTTGAACCAGATTGGCATCCATTGGGGGAAGAGGGTGCTGCTTCCAATAGCTCAGATGAGGAGCATCCACAGCAGACATCGACATCGCAACAGCTGTTATCTGGCAGGCCCGGAGCACTCCAAAGACAGGTTCCAAACATCAAAAGAGTTGCTGGACAGCTTGTCCAGAGGGTCAAAAGATCACAGCGTGCTAGGCCGCAAAATGTCTGCCAAAGTAGGAAGAGTGCAGTGTGGCACTTTTTTGAACAAAATCCTCATGATCAGGCCAAGGTTATCTGTAAGAAGTGCGCAAAGACCTTTAGCCGAGGGAAAAATCTGAAAAATTTGAATACCAGTTGCATGCTTAGACATTTAACCAGCATGCACTTGCAAGCGTGGACACAACACCAAACCTCAAGTGCCACATGTGCAACTGATCACAACGAAGGTAGTCAGCAACGCTACATTGTTTCCCCCACTGTAAGCCCACCGGTTAGCACAGCAGCAAATGTTGAGGTGTCGTTGCAAGACCACAGCAGTCAGGGAATCCCACTGTTATATCAACGAAAGACTGATTCTAGGCCATCAGAAAGAACACCAACTCCATCACCATCATCAACCCTCTCTCAGTCCACCCTGTCCACCGCTACTTCCACCATATGCAGCTCTCAAGTCCAGCTCACCCTCCCAGACACTATGAGTAGGTCAAGAAAGTACTCAGTCTCTCATCCGCGTACACTGGGTTTGAACGCCCACATTGCCAAACTAATCTCGTTTGAGATGATGCCCTTTCGGTTGGTGGAAAGCACAGCTTTCCGCGAACTCATGGCCTATGCAGTACCACGCTATGACCTACCCAGTCGCCACTTCTTCTCTCGCAAAGCCATCCCAGCCCTCCACCATCATGTGAAAGACCGCATTGTCCATGCACTCAAGCAGTCAGTGAGCGGAAAGGTGCACCTCACAACTGATGCATGGTCCAGTCGGCATGGCCAGGGCCGTTACGTGTCCATCACTGCACACTGGGTTAACGTGGTGGATGCAGGGTCCACAGGGGACAGCGGTGGTGGGACAGTGCTGCCTAGCCCACGGTATAGGAAACAGTTGGCTGTAGGCGTTCGACCCTCCTCCTCCTCCTCCTCCTCCAGAAGCGAAAGCTCGTCCACAGAGCGCAGTCGTACGAGCACTCCATCTGCAGCTGCCACTGTTGCACACGATGTGTCCCCCTATCGAGCAGCTAGTGGAAAGCGTCAGCAGGCTGTGTTGCAGATGATGTGTTTGGGCGACAGACACACCGCCGAGGTGCTGGCCGAGTACTTGAAGCGACAAACTGAGTCATGGCTGGGCAGTGTACATCTTGAGGCAGGCAAGGTAGTTAGTGATAACGGCTGTAATTTTGTGGCAGCCATAGCCCTTTCAAAACTCAGCCACATACCTTGCTTGGCTCACACCTTGAACCTGGTGGTGCAGTGCTTCCTCAAAAATTATCCGGAGTTAACAGCCCTGCTCCAGAAGGTGCGAAGACTGTGCGCGCACATCCGCCGGTCGCCTGTACACTCCGTTCGTATGCAGAAGCTGCAGCGATTGCTCCACCTTCCCAACCACCGCCTCATTATCGACATTGCAACAAGGTGGAACTCCACCCTGCACATGGTGGAGCGGCTGTGCGAGCAGAGGCAGGCCATAATGCATTTGTGGGAGGATACACGGCCAGGCACTTTGAGAGCAGACATGGAGTTGACAGGCGTGCAGTGGTCGAAGCTGAAAGACCTTTGTAAAGTCCTTCAGTGTTTTGAGGAATGCACACGGCTGGTAAGCGCAGACGACGCCATCCTAAGCATGAGCATCCCACTTATGCGTCTGCTCATGCAAACTTTGACGCACCTTAAGGAGCAGGCGTCTGCAGCCAATGTTGATGAGGAGGAAGAGGAGGAGGGAATCCTTGATGACATTCAGCCATTGTCTGCTCAGGGACCTCTCCTGGACGAGGTGGAGGAAGAAGAGGAGGAGGAGGAGGATGATGGGGATGATTACTTAGGGGAGGAGGATGCATCTCGTGGGGCAAGTGAAAATGTTGGCGTGGCAAGGTCTGGTACAGGGTTTGTGCGTGACTGGAGGGATGTGGATTTGCCAGAAAGTGCTCCTCCACCCAGCACTCGCAGTGCATCATTGACACCGGGAACATTGGCCCACATGTCAGATTATGCCTTGCGGATCCTAAAAAGGGACCCCCGCATTGCCAAAATGATGAACGAATACGACTACTGGTTGGCCAGCATCCTGGATCCACGCTATAAAGGCAAATTACAAAACATCATGCCACAGGAGAACCTTGACCTAATATTGGCTAATAAACAAGCAACTCTGGTAAATCGGTTGCTTGAGGCATTCCCAGCACACAGCAGCGGTGATGGTTCTCACACGAGCCGTACGGGCCGGGGGCAGCTTGGCAGAGGTGTTCGTGGTGCACACAGCAGAAGTGGCGTTGGAGACAAGGGTTTCATGACAATGTTGTGGACTGATTTTTCAAATACCGCTCACACAACTGGTAATACTGCATCGATGGAAAGTGACAGGAGACAGCAGTTGTCAACTATGGTTACAAACTACTTTTCCTCCCATATCGATGTTCTCCCACACAGGTCATTCCCCTTTGACTATTGGGCCGCTAAACTGGACACCTGGCCTGAATTGGCCCAATATGCCTTACAGGAGCTCGCTTGCCCAGCTGCAAGTGTGCTATCGGAAAGAGTCTTCAGTGCAGCTGGATCAATCCTGACAGAAAAAAGGACCCGTCTGTCAACCCAAAATGTGGATGATCTAACCTTCATTAAAATGAACCACGCATGGGTTTCCAAGGATTTTGTCCCACCTTCCCCTGATGACACATAGGGTGACAGAAAAATGGCTTGCTTTGGTCCACCTCTTCCTGGTACTTCACCTATTTCGCCTTTTGCATCAGCTGAATGTCCAACATCAACATATGCCACTTTCTAAAACTCCCTAACTGTGCTGCCTCCCCCCCCATGGCCGGGGTCACCACCTAGCGCACGACACCGTGCGAGTGCCGTTGCCCTGGACAGGTGGGTAGGCCGACTCTTGGGCGCGGGCACTGGCACAGGGTCCCTCATAGTGCAATCAAGTGTCTCTGATGGCGGTGGTGCACACCCGCCGTCAGACACACCGCTGTACTATGAGGGGCCCAGTGCCAGTACCGACGCCCACGAGTGGGCCCCCCTTGCTTGGGCAGGGCCCCAGCATTTGCAATCTTTACCTCTCCCTGCTCCTCTGCTGTGTAATCTGGGCCGTCAAATCCATACTGTGCCTGACACCGTCTGAGCCTGCCTCCTGAGACATATATTTTGAATGTGTACGCTATCCATACATGTTATCCGGGGATACGGTACCCTTTCTAACCTTTGTGCAATCACGTGCAATCCATACTGGGCCTAACACCGTCTGAGCCTGCCTCCTGAGACATATATTTTGAATGTGTACGCTGTCCATACATGTTATCCGGGGATACGGTACCCTTTCTAACCTTTGTGCAATCACGTGCAATCCATACTGGGCCTAACACCGTCTGAGCCTGCCTCCTGAGACATATATTTTGAATGTGTACGCTATCCATACATGTTATCCAGGGATACGGTACCCTTTCTAACCTTTGTGCAATCACGTGCAATCCATACTGGGCCTAACACCGTCTGAGCCTGCCTCCTGAGACATATATTTTGAATGTGTACGCTATCCATACATGTTATCCGGGGATACGGTACCCTTTCTAACCTTTGTGCAATCACGTGCAATCCATACTGGGCCTAACACCGTCTGAGCCTGCCTCCTGAGACATATATTTTGAATGTGTACGCTATCCATACATGTTATCCGGGGATACGGTACCCTTTCTAACCTTTGTGCAATTACGTGCAATCCATACTGGGCCTGACACCGTCTGAGCCTGCCTCCTGAGACATATATTTTGAATGTGTACGCTATCCATACATGTTATCCAGGGATACGGTACCCTTTCTAACCTTTGTGCAATCACGTGCAATCCATACTGGGCCTAACACCGTCTGAGCCTGCCTCCTGAGACATATATTTTGAATGTGTACGCTATCCATACATGTTATCCGGGGATACGGTACCCTTTCTAACCTTTGTGCAATCACGTGCAATCCATACTGGGCCTGACACCGTCTGAGCCTGCCTCCTGAGACATATATTTTGAATGTGTACGCTATCCATACATGTTATCCGGGGATACGGTACCCTTTCTAACCTTTGTGCAATCACATGCAATCCATACTGGGCCTAACACCGTCTGAGCCTGCCTCCTGAGACATATATTTTGAATGTGTACGCTATCCATACATGTTATCCGGGGATATGGTACCCTTTCTAACCTTTGTGCAATCACGTGCAATCCATACTGGGCCTGACATCGTCTGAGCCTGCCTCCTGAGACATATATTTTGAATGTGTACGCTATCCATACATGTTATCCAGGGATACGGTACCCTTTCTAACCTTTGTGCAATCACGTGCAATCCATACTGGGCCTGACACCGTCTGAGCCTGCCTCCTGAGACATATATTTTGAATGTGTACGCTATCCATACATGTTATCCAGGGATACGTTACCCTTTCTAACCTTTGTGCAATCACGTGCAATCCATACTGGGCCTAACACCGTCTGAGCCTGCCTTCCTTAGACATATATTTTGAATGTGTACGGTATCCATACATGTTATCCGGGGATACGGTACCCTTTCTAACCCTTGTGCAATCACGTGCAATCCATACTGTGCCTGACACCGTCTGAGCCTGCCTCCTGAGTCATATATTTTGAATGTGTACGCTATCCATACATGTTATCCAGGGATACGGTACCCTTTCTAACCTTTGTGCAATCACGTGCAATCCATACTGGGCCTGACACCGTCTGAGCCTGCCTCCTGAGACATATATTTTGAATGTGTACGCTATCCATACATGTTATCCAGGGATACGGTACCCTTTCTAACCTTTGTGCAATCACGTGCAATCCATACTGGGCGTGAGAACGGCTGGCGAGCTGTTAAGCAAGCTACAGCACCTGTCCAGACAAGTACAGGGATTCCTTTGCGAGGAGACTTATTTGATTGTTTTCAATGTTGGGACAGCAATTTTTGGGGAGCACTATACTCTGGAGAATGATAGATGGGGCCCACCATACACTGGAACATTCCAAAGGTGGACATCAGACACTGGAGCAGCATTTACAGGGCCCATTATACACTAGAGCATTAGAAATGGGGCCCATTATGTTTGGAGCATTATTTGGGCCCATAAGACAGTGGAGCTTCATCCATGGGGACCAACATATACTGTAGCATTATGTGGAGCTCATCATATACTGTTTCAAACATTATATGGGACCAATGATTCTGTATGGAGAAATAGATGGGCCTCGTCATGAGATGTAAAAAGTGAGGTATTTTTCATTGTACTATACCGCTATTTATCTGCCGTATCGGAGCATGATGAGTTGTGGTATGTGTTAAAGGGGCGCTCTTTCGCCCAGGGCACATGAAAACCTGCAGCCAGCCCTCCCCCCCCCACAACTTTAGCCAAATAACCCCCATTTTTCAGTGCGTAACTTGTATTATGAAGTTAATTAAGGTTGACAAGCTTAAGTAAGAAGAATTGATGCTTTTGGCATTCAAATGGGCACTGTAGGTGTGTTTCCTGTCCTCCTCTCACTGCCGACTTTTATTCCCCATTGACTTACATTGGGTTTTGTGTTTCGGGACGACCCCGACTTTTCCCTATAATCGGACGATCTTGCTCGACCCGACTTTTGGAAAAGTCGGGTTTCACGAAACGAAACGCGACCCTAAAAAAACAAAAGTCGCTCAACTCTAATGGTCACTATATGGTGGTAATATCAGTGTTAATCTTTGTATAGATTATTTGAATAAATTATTTGTAAAACTGCGCCTTTGACCACACCCTATGAGATTTGGCATGCCTGCAGACATTAATCCCTTTTATACTCTTATAAACCTTTTCCTAATGTTTACAGTTGCAATGCTGCCAGTTGTGGCCTGACATTGTTGCCGGGTTCCTTCTCCTTTTGACTGGAGGCCAGGAAATCTATGCCTCTTTGAACCCAATAATGCTGTAAGTGTCCAGAGGTGTTAATATTCATTCACTGAACACAAAACAACAAAATGGACAAAGCAGACACAAGGGGTCAAACAAAATATACATAGTAATGGTAGTAAAGGCCATTCCTATACAGCTTTTGTGCGAAATTAATGGCAATATTTTGGTTCCATAATACTTTTTCACTGTATGTTCCACATGATTTTCACTTTCAAATACTAATGTGAAATACTAACTTAAATGCAGGATAGTAAATATGCCTTATTCATTTGTTTTTCTTAAGGTTCCCATACACATTAGACTAATATTCAGCCAACGGTCTAATGTACAGTATATGGAAGAGCTGGCCAACTGATGATCAAGAGAGATGTTGATTGGACATGTCCAATGTGGACTGCTGATCGCATTGTTCTCTGTTAGTCGTTGGCGTTTCCATGGAATAGACAGGAGCACTTGGCCAAGTGAGAGCTTCTGTGCATGAGATAGTCGGCTTAGATGGCTTTTAGGCAAAAAGAAGAAGGTCCCATATATTGTTATGGGTTTCATCTGGTTCCTGTTTTATAGATCAGAAGAAAAAGTTCTGTTTGCAGCTCTTTTGTTTTTGTTCTAAACAATGGTCACCACACAGGTTGCCCCTTTACCTCTATTTCCATAACTGATCAATGGGGTGAGTTACTCCTTTACAGCAGTGTTGTAAAGATCTTAGTGCACTATTCTTTTTAAACTTTCTTAATAGAAACTGTATAGTCGTGCTCAGTGTTGAATGGTAAGTCTTCTAATGGAGTGGAATATACTTGTGTACTTGCTACATCTGAAAAGAGCCGGAATTGAATAACCTAGGCTATGACTGAAAAAAATTCCATATGTCTCAAAGGCAAAGAATGGTATCTTCATGGAGCCCTATTACAGAGCTGTATAAAGAGACTCAATATGGCTGCGTGCATAAGCCTTTAATATAAGAAAAGCCGGTAGACATTTTTCACTGGCAGTATACAAGACAACATGACAATAATACAGTATGTGAACCAGACTCTTGAGGATTGAGGGCTGTGTTGTGAAGCTTGTAAAAATAAAGAGAAAAACTGATTAACAAACTTTGGAACATCAGCACATGGAAGAATTGTATTTACTGTACATGATTTCAGTTGTAACAATGTTCTTTTGTAAATTTTATTTTCCAGCAATCCAGATTGACCGTCTGTGAACCTAAGAGCGAGGCAACACACAGCTCTCCTTATATCAGAATGGTCAATTATTCACATGAAAGAAGATGGGAACAAGCATGAAAATGTATTTGAAGACTTTCACTAACTATTTTCAGTCACTTACAAGGAAATACTATTGTGAAAGTAGTTACCTTTCCATATGCATAAATTATATGGGCAATGATTGGACTGATTATATACAGTTCCTCCTACTGGCCACTATGAGTGCCATGACCTTATTTGATGCCTCTCTGCATTCATTTCAGCATTACGTCTGAGAATAGCTGAGCAGTTCCGAGGAGGCTCCTGCATCTAAAAAGCATGTTTAGTTGTTTACGGAACTATCATTGAAGTTAATTGAGAGAGGCACACAAAAGAGACAATATCTCAAAATTGGGACCCACATCATACATATTATTTATTGTGTTGATATGTAATAAATGTCTGAGTTAGGAGTATTACTTTGAGCAACTCCCTGGTTGTGCTTCCTCTTTGCTAAATTTCCTGACTTTCCTCTTTAATAAACCTGTGTGGTTATTCTCATAACCTTTGCAACTTACAAAGTGCTGCTCTGAGCCTAGCCAGAATTGTTGGAGTGCACTGTTAGCTGCAGATCCCGGCCAACTTCAGTGCATCTGAGTTCCTTTGCAGCTGCAGTAGTAAGGCGTCTTCATATAGCAGTATTGTAAAGAGCACAATTGGGGCCAACGAAGTAACCGTGTTTCTGGTCTGAACCACTTCCAACAAGGAAGATGCTGAGAGGCTGGGCAACAGTGTACTCCTGCAGAAGCTAACAGGACAATCCCTATAAACATTTATAACACACAGCTTGGTGTGAGCATCCTGCTGTCCTGTTGCAAGAGCCAACATAAGGGCAGAACAAGTGGCACTAGCTGCTTTAATGCTGAGATATACAGTAAAGAGCAAAAGTGTAACAATGTTTTGAATTTTTAATTTCAGGCTCCATATTTCAACATCCACCACTGCTTTGATCGTGCGACTACCATCATTTTATAGACAATCATTTTGGCTATATCATACATAAATTTGACATGCAACTGTTTAGCAAATGATTAGTTATGCAGATTCTTGTCATGTGACTGCATTGTTAGGCTACTTTCACACATCAGGTTTTCGGCGTCAGGCGAGATCCGGCGTCGTGCCGGAATGCCGGATCCGGCAAATGTTTTGTAAAACCTGATGTGCCGGATCCGGTTTTCTGCCGGATCCGTCTTGTTCTTGACAGACAAAACCGGATCCGTCTCATCCGGTTCATCCGTTTTTCTATCAGTTTTTCGATGGATTACGCCGGATCCGGTTTTTAAAATTGACCCTTGTGGCCTTCCGAACGGGATTGGCAACTGGAAAACTATATATAGCATGTTCCTACAGCTCTTCTTTGACAGGTTGTAGAGAAGAAAGTGCAGGTTGGAGAGAAGAGCAAGTTACTGGCGAAGATGGATGTTGTCATTGGAAATATTACCACTAGAAGTTCTGTGACGGTTTCAGGGACAATTTTCCACTATACTTTATGTCACCTCAAGGCAGAGTACACTGGGATGACAGAGTGTGAAAGATTTGTGCCCTAACCAAACTTGTGTACCTTCTGGACCAACAGTATATACCTTTGCCAACCAAAGTTGGCTATCTTGTCATGGTCTTACTATTTTTACCTTTAGGCCACAGGTGTGTACCTGGTTGTGTTTTATGCAAAGTATTTCACCTTTTAACAAAAGTTGTGTACATTGTTAGGAAATCACCAACAATAAACACAACTTTTTAGGTGAAATACTTTGCTTCAAACACAACCAGGAACACAACTGTGGCAAAAAGCTAAAATTTACCCACAGTTATATACCTGGTTTTGAATACCTTTTTACCTTTGAAATACCCTGTATTTAACCTTTTTTTTAAACATAGTTCGCCGCAGAAAGAAATGACAGACAACCATTGTGAAACGATAATTTAACTTTTATTTAAAAATTTTTTTTTTTTGTAAAATGTTTTTAAAGTGCAAAAAACTTTTTTAATAAAGGCTTTAAACCCAATGGGCATTTTTATTACAAAAAACACACATTACAAATCTGTGTACTGTGGGGTGGAAATACTGCTGGAGGGGCTGCGGGACACTTCGACACTGGGTGTGTGGAGAGAGGACTGGGATCGTGGTGGGGAAGGAACAGTTAGAGGTGAAGGTGTGGAAAAAGCTACAGAATGGGTGGAAATGTGGGAGGCAGAAGAGGTGGTGGGCGGTGGAGTGGAGGGTTGGGCAGGGACTGTAGGAGCAGATGATGTTGATGGAAAGTTGTATGGGGAAGGAGTTTGGTACGGGGAAGGAGTTTGGTACGGGGAAGGAGTTTGGTACGGGGCAGGTTGCTGGAAGTGGGGAGATGTCTGGTACTGGGGAGGTTGCTGGTACTGGTGAGGTTGCTGGTATGTAATAGGAGGGGGAGGATGGAAAGTGGCTGGAGGGGGTGCAGATGTAATAGGAGGGGGAGGATGGAAAGTGGCTGGAGGGGGTGCAGGTGGAGGAACTACAGTGGTGGGAGGTGGAGGTTGGGAGGTAACCTGCTGTAGAGCACCGTGGCACGAATGCATTACATGCATCTGCTGGGTAGGAGATAGTGTTGCCATGCGCTCCACAACAGACCTGAAAAAGGTGTGGTTTGGCGAAGATCTTGCTTCTGAATGCATGGTTTGCAGAAGTGTCTTCACCTCCAGAATGCTGGAGTTGATCTGCTGAAAGCCTGCGGAGATTTGCTCTGACAAGACTTTTAGACAGTTCTGGAAAGATGCATTCAGATTCAAGAACTCTTGCGCATAACTCTTTTCCTGACCCCTCTGCCACTGCCGCCCAGTACCCGCAGGTGTACTAGAGGTGGCAGGGGCAGAAGGGTGGGGTAAAGGGAAAGCGATCTCCTCACCAGCAGCTTCATGTAATGTAGGCGGCCACGATGCTCCTGTGCTGGTGGATGGGACAGATGGGTCGAATGTGTGGGAAGGCTGGGAAGGTGCAGATGTACCGGGGCGGTCAAAGTGTCCCTCGGTGCCGGTCTCCTCAGGGATCGCCTCAGAAGGGTCCAATCGTGCAGGCTCCCGAGTGCTGCTCACCGTGCTGTGGAATAAAGAGAAAAAAAAACAATTAAAATACTGACATGGTATGGCCCTGGCTGAAAAAAAAAAGTTACATCTAACATTTTTTTCACATGTGGTGTGTAATACTTACCTTCTGGTGAGCATTGTTTCCCGGAGGAACGACAGGGCTTGTGCGCACTTGTACTTGCTCCTGCGTCCTCCAGATCCTCTCGGGGCCCGCATCTCTTTATTGAACTCCTTCTTGAAACGATCCCTCACAGACCGCCACCGATTCACAATTCTGTTCCCTGAAACGAGAAAGGAGTGGTTAGTATACAACATCAGTGTTTCACAAACTCCAGTCCTCATGGTCCCCAGGGGTCATGTTTTCAGGATTTTCATAGTAAATAGAAATCCTGAACACATGATCCGTGGGGACCACGAGGACTGGAGTTCGGGAAACACTGGTTTACATCAAGCAACCGGTACTGTATATACTTACGCTCTTTAATCTGGGCCCGAACATCGAGGTCCTCCCAGCGGCCCACAAGGAGCAAACAGATTTCCTCCCAGAGTCGTCGGGTAACAATCAGGTCAGCGTGGCGGCGGTCAGCCATATTCCAGAGCGGCTCCCTTTCTCTGACGAGATCGATGAGGCGGTCCACATCAATCCCTCCATCCTCACCGTCAGAGTCGGGAGCACGCTGTGAAGGCTGTTAAAGAAAAAGACAAAAATAACATAATTAGCCTCCACAAAAGAAATGAAATAAAAAGTGCAAAAAAACAAAGCAAAAATATTTATACTTACACGCTGGTGACCGCTGCGTTGCTGTCGCCGACGACCCTGGGAGGCCCTCCGAGGACCTCTTGGCCGAGCACCAGATTGGGAAGACTAGAGAAGAAAACAAAAAATGTTATGTCTTTGGATGTAGGCATTTGTTTGCTGTGTGTGGTCTGCAGAACATTGTTTTCTATGTGTTGTGTGTAGTGTGATGTTGTGTTTCTGCGTTTGATGCAAAAAACTTACCAATTGTGAGCCCACTCCAGGTGTCTGTCCACCCCTTCCTTCTTCTTCTGGGAGCTCCTCTTCATCTTGTGATTCCTGTTTTGAAATAAAAGGCAATGAATAGACATATATTACAGAGATGATGGATTTTGGAAATAAAAACTTACCGTCAAACGCTGACGATGCGAGGGAGGGCTCCCAGAAGAAGATGTGCTGTCCTGTTGATGGCCAGACTCCATGGCTGTGGGTATTGCTGCTGCTGTTGCTGCTGCCAGTGATGCCATTTCTGCTGCTGCTGCTGCTGCATCTCTTTGGCGGCTGTTGAAAGAGAAACAAAGGGCCAATGAATATCTTGATATTCCATGGCCCTAGTTTGGAGGAATGGGGGATTTGATAATTACCGTCTCTCATCTGCTGCTGGACTCCCCTCCTCAGCATGTTCCATTTGCTGCTCCATTTGTGGTGGTGCTGATGGTGCTGCTGCTGCTGCAGATGTCTGCTGCCTTCTCCTGCTCCTGGTTCTTGGCTTGGGTGGCATGTTGGGTGTGGCTGAGGGTCCCATTGTCTTGCTTTTATATATCTCCTGTGGGCAGAGCTACTGAGCATGCTCAGACCAAAAAACCGGATCCGGCGCATTGCGGCGCTCATAGGCTTTCATTGTGTGAAAAAGCCGGATGCGCCGGAGCCGGCGTGTCCGGCTTTTTCGCCGGAGACAAAAAACGTTACAGTAGCCGTTTTTTCCAGACGCCGGATCGCGACACATTGCCGGATCCGGCGAAAACCGGATGAAACGCATGGCCATCCGGCGCGATCCGGCGCAAATGCAAGTCAATGGGGGGGAAACCGGATCCGGCATTGCATTTCGCCGGATCCGGTTTCTGTCAAAAGCGCCGGATCGCGCCTGACGGCGAAAACCTGATGTGTGAAAGAGGCCTTACTGTTTTGCTCCTGGTGGTAGAAAAATATTCTTCTTCCTAGATACTAGAAAATACAACTTGTTCTCACATTCCTTAATAGCTCAGTGTATTATTAGGTTGATTACCAAGTGAAAGGTCATTGGTTCGAATTAAGGAGCAGCCATGAAGACAATTTCCCAAGAAAAGAGAAACCGCATTATTCAACTCATCGATAGTGGTCTGTTGGCCAAGAAAATTGCCAGTCTACATCATGTGAATGCCATGACAGTTGGAAGATTACGAAATGAAGTCAGTCCATCCATTCAGAAGTCAAAAGTTGGACATCCAGGCAAAATATCGGAGTCAAGTCAGCTCATCCCAATGTCTGTGAGGTCTGGCACAAAAAATCCGGCAGTGGAGGTGACTTGTATGCTTCATAAAAGTGAGATTCACACACGTCGATGTATGCACCGTGTGGATCACCCACCAGGGCAGTGGGGTACTCGGTACTGGGCCGGTATCTCAGAGGGAAGCTTTACAGTAGTGGTGACCCAGTCCGTGGCCCTGGGCATCCATGTAAAAGGGGTTAAGAGTGGCTGGTTAACGTTTATGAGTGGATGATATGTGACGCCACCTGTGGTGCTCGGCAATAAAGGGGTTAAGCTGACGCTGCAAACAGATCCTCTGGGACAGATGGTGTGGTGCAGCAATGATTATGTAGCCCTCCACAGGTAGGGCTGCAGTCCTAGGGCAGAGTAGGTGAAGAGGATAGGTGTTGAGGAAGAGGGTGTAGTGTTTGGCACAGAGATGTAGCAATGCTGGAGAGTTGCAGGAAGAAGGCAAGGACACAATAGGGTGCAGTTTCTTTTACCTTTACTTTGCTTGGTAAATGCAGTCCAGAATTCCAGATTACAGATGGAACAGAGGCTGGCCGACCTGGAAGCAACTTAGGAATCTCTCTATCAGATGGGTTGTGTAGTGTCCTTTCTAGTGCTTATCTTAGTTACTTGCAGTACTGTGTTACACTGAAGTTCCACTTGCTTGTTCTCATTTAGAACTCCCTCGTATGGCAGACAGCTGTAGCCTTCTTCTTCTTCTGGCTCACCTGCTGCTGTTGTGCCTCCGAGTGGGAACAGAGCATTTACAGCTTTCTATTCCTCCGGTTTCTTCTCCAGGAACGTCAGTATCCATACAACCTTGGAGACCAGGCTCCAGATCATGCGCTATAGCTACAAGTGAGCACTCTTCCAGCTCCTCGCCTCCTCATCCGCACACGTTGCCCTCCTCACACGAACTCCTAAATCTCCCTTCTTGTCCCCCAGAGAGTAACTCCTCCCCGAGTTTGGTTCAGAGCTCCCTCTGCTGTCCTGGAATGGAAACTGTGTTGTGTGTTGTAGTTAACTGCCTGAGAGATCCTTTATTGCTTCCAAGCATGACATCACACTCCCTAGGAGGAAGGCAATGCCACTGTGGCGACCATACTCCTGCACATTACACAAGTCTGAAATGGTGGCCCGAAAAAAGGTGAAGAAGCCTCAACTTCAATATTGTCATAAGAATCGTCAGCCAGAGTTTCCAAACTACGTAAAGTGGAAATCTAAACATTTGAAATGGGTGATTTGGAGCGATGACATGAAAGTCAATAGATTAGGTTTTGATAGGTGCAAATGGGTCTGAAAGAAACAAGAGAAAAAGTGGCTAACAAATTGAGAAATTGAAGGAAATGTCAAGTTTGGGTGAGGAAGCCTGATAATGTTTTTTTTTCACAGCTAAATGCATTGGATACTTGACCAAGATCGATGGTGCTCTCAATGCTAAGCTATATGTGAGTATCCTACAAGTGAGTTACCTCATACACTTAAGTACTATGGGTACGAAACGATGACATAGTGTTCCAACAGAACAACAACACTAAGCAAACGGTTCAATGACAATGAAGTAGAGGTGCTGGAATGAACCCCACAGTCCACAGACATCAACCCAATTGAAGAAAAAACTGGATACATACTCAAGTGAGTCGACTAGTATACACCAACTTTGGGAACGTGTAGAAGAGATCTGAGATCAAATTTCAGTCGACACATGTTTGAATCTGATTGAGAGCATGCCAAGAAGGATTCAGGCAGTATTGAAAGCCAAAGGTGGATTTACAAAATACAAACAAAATAATAAAAATTAAAATTTAGATCTTTAGGAGTAAAACAGTAACAATGCAGTGACATGACAAGAATCTGCATTACTAATCATATGCTAAATAGTCGCAAGTCAATTTTAAGTGTGGCATATCCAAGATGATTGTCTATAAAATTGTGGCAGTCTCACGTTCAAAGCAGAAGCTGATAATGAGCTAAGTTTGTGTATGATACTTGTACCTGCAGTGCATTTTTTTGTAGGAAAATCGCAATGTTTAGCTGCAACTTATTAAAAATGTCAGCAAAATCGTGTATAAAACAGACTGTATGCAGATCGAAAACACAGCACCAAAATCATGCTAGAGAAAGAATATCTTGATGCAGTAAGTGAATATTTTATTTTGATCCAGCAAGAAAAGGTCCAATGTTTCGATCAACAGCTGTCTTTATCAAGAATACTTTTGTGGTGCGGGAGAGTCAGGTATAAGGTGGGCGAGTCTGTAGGCAGGCCGTCGGATGCAGCCGCATCCACTTTATACCCAGTTCTTCCACAACACAAATGTCCTTTGTTGTCCTTTGTTGTTGATCGAAACATTGGACCTTTTCTTGTTAGATCACTTATTGCATCAAGATTTTCTCTCTCTATCATCATTTTGGTCCTAAGGTTTCTATCTGCATTAAGTATGGACTGGGGTTGTTTCCTCAAGCACGTATACTTTAAGGGCAGTAGTACCACACTGTTGTGTTCACACGGATCACATATAAGTGCGCTCAAAATTCTGCCATTTCTGGCCTCCATTTAAATTTTGTTGCAGTGTGTTAGCGAAGTTATTGACACTAGTTTGATGTTAAAAATAGTTACTTACAGGCCAGCTATTTAAAACTGTGGTTTTCCAACACACAAATCACATATAAGTTCCAAATTCAGCCATTTGTAGTGAACTTGGAAAATATTGTCCACCATTTAAAACGGGCAAGGCGTGTGGCAAGGGACGGGGTACTGGACGTAATGGTGATGGTGCATGCTGAGGCCAAGGCCGTGGACATGCTGAAATTGTGCCACAACAAACACCCACATCTTCTCTCCTGACCTTCCTGTCACAATTACTAGGGGACCGCAGCACACCACTATTGAACTCAGAGCAGTGTCAAAAGGTTGTGGGTTGGATAGCGTATAATGCTTCTAGTAACTTTGCCACCACCACGACCCTGTCTTCCACATGGTCAAGCCTCAGTAGCCGTGAGTCTGGACCGTATATTCCTCACCCTGATCCTCCTTCCTCCCAACATGCCGAGTGCCCAGAGACAACTGATCACACACTCTGAAGAGCTGTTCACTTTTCCATTTATATATTTGGAGACTCTAGCCCGGTCCACTTGAAGTGGGGCAAGAGGAGATCGCAAGCAGTGATGCCCAAATATTTGAGCAACCACGGTCACATGAAGGCAACAATGGCAATGTGTCACAAGAGGTGGACGATGATGAGACACAATTGCCAGAAAGTCAGGAGGAGGACTAGGTTGCGGAAGTAGAAGACGAGGTGGTGGATGGGACAGTAACTGACCCAACTTGGCAGGAGGACAGCAGCACACAGGGGGAGGGAGGCGTAGCACCCCAACAGGCAGGAAGAAGCAGTGTGGTGGCAGCAGACAGAATGCAGGTAACCGTTCCCCGTAACACCAACACGACAGAAGTTGCCAGTCTAACTGATAGGTCTTCCCAAGTCTGGTTGTTTTTTAAAGTCTCTGCCGATAACCCCAAAAAGGCTCTTTGCACCACCTGCCATGCCTGCATCAGCAGGGGTAGCAAAACTACCAGCCTGATTACTACCAACATGATCAGGCACATGGCAGTAAAGCACCCGACTTTGTGGCCCCAACCGTAGGGTCCAGGAACAGTGTCTGCTGGTGACACCACTGCTTCTTCCACTGCTGTGCATGCAAGCCAATCCCCTGTCCATGGTGCATGTGAAGATGCCTCCTGCCCTGCACCTGTCATTGCACACACTGAACTAGTACCATCAGCAAGCACATCCACGTCCCTGTCCCAGCGCAGCATTCAGTTGTCCATACCCCAGTCCTTGGAACGCCAGCCCAAGGCAGCAAATGCCTGTGGAAGGAACGGCCCCCATCGAGTGTCCGGGCCGGAACCAAAGGAGCCGTCATCCAGGTTTCGGGGGAAACTGTTCCCGGGGGAAAGAATTCAGGGACGGACCGTCCTGACAGACAGATGGGCTGGGGGAGGGACCAATATAAAGGAGGCGGGAAATTCCCCAGACGATGAGTCAGCAGACCGGGACAGAGACTGCCGGAGAGCGTGGGAGCGACGGGAAGCTAGAGCGACTTACTAGTGTGAGAGAGGACGCTCACTAAGGAGTCCAGAGGGACGGTGCCAAGGCGATCGTCTGAGACTTGCTGCCCTGCTCCAGCCCCCGGCCACTGCGGCCCCAGTTCAACCCGCGGCCGTTGCCGCCTCCTCTCAGCCTGTGGCAGCGGCCTACCCGCGGTCACCCGTGGCCGCTGCCACCTCTCCTCAGCCCGCAGCTGTGGCCTGTTCCCTGCAACCCGCAGCCGCCCCGTTCTCGCCCATGGCCGCGGCAAGTACCGTGCCGTCGGCGGCCACCACCGTTTCGCTCCGGCCCGCAGCAGGGGCCGGACCTCTGCTGACCGCGGACTCCCCGTCGCAGCCGTTAGCTGCGCAGGTGGCCTGTCATCCGCCACCGCACATCGCTGCCGCTGGCCCCAGTCCGGGGCTTGCGGCCCACCTGTCCAAGGACTTCGCCGGGCCCTGTGGGGCTCCAGTGGACAAGAGGAGGAGGCCGCCGTGCTCTGCAGTGCACTGTGCTCACCCTGCTGCACTCGCTCCCTCTGCGCCTCTGCGCCTCAGTGTGTGTGTAAGCAGAGCCCTCCAGTCTAGTGAGTAGTAGATGGGATGGGAAGTTTGGTCTCTTTTTTAAAATCTATTCCACGGTCCTCGTTCCAGCCTGGTCTTTGCCTGTAAAGTGAGAGCCTCATTCATTATACACACATAGGATCTAGTGATGCAGTGTAGACTGTTATTCAGTATTGCTTTTTCCTCAGATTGTCAGCTCTTGTGATCAGCCCCGGCTCCTCCTCATTATACCTCTGGGCCCTGTATAAGGATCTAGTGACGCAGTGTAGACTGTTATCAGCATTGCTGTTTCTTCAGATTGTCAGCTCTTGTGATCAGGCGCCTGCTCCTCGCTCAAGTCTCTCCTGTACAGTGAGGCCTCATTATACCCCTGGGCCCTGTATAAGGATCTAGTGATGCAGTGTAGACTGTTATCAGCATTGCCGATTCCTCAGATTGTTAGCTCTTGTGATCAGGCCCCGGCTCCTTGCTCCGGTCTCTCCTGTACAGTGAGGCCTCATTATACACCTGTATAAGGATCTAGTGATGCAGTGTAGACTTTTATTCAGCATTGCTGTGTCCTCAGATTGTCAGCTCTTGTGATCAGGCCCCGGCTCCTTGCTCCGGTCTCTCCTATACAGTGAGGTCTCATTATACACCTGTATAAGGATCTAGTGACGCAGTGTAGACTGTTATTCGGCATTGCTGTTTCCCCAGATTGTCAGCTCTTGTGATCAGGCCCCAGCTCCTCGCTCCGGTCTCTCCTGTACAGTGAGGCCTCATTATACACCTGGGCCCTGTATAAGGATCTAGTGACGCAGCATAGACTGTTATCAGCATTGCCATTTCCTCAGATTGTCAGCTCTTGTGATCAGGCCCCGGATCCTCACTCCGGTCTCTCCTGTACAGTGAGGCCTCATTATACCTCTGGGCCCTGTATAAGGATCTAGTGACGCAGTGTAGACTGTTATCAGCATTGCCGCTTCCTCAGATTGTCAGCTCTTGTGATCAGGCCCCGACTCCTCGCTCGGGTCTCTCCTGTACAGTGAGGCCTCATTATACACCTGTATAAAGATCTAGTGACACAGTGTAGACTGTTATTCAGCATTGCCGTTTCCTCAGATTGTCAGCTCTTGTGATCAGGCCCCAGCATCTCGCTCCGGTCTCTCCTGTACAGTGAGGCCTCATTATACCCCTGCATAAGGATCTAGTGACACAGTGTATACCATGTGGGGCTGTGCTGTATACCATCGTGCTGTGCTGTATACCATGTGGGGCTGTGTTATATACCATGTGGTGCTGTGCTGTATACCATGTGGTGCTGTGCTTTATATACTGTGTGGTGCTGTGTTATATACTGTGTGGTGCTGTGTTATATACAATGTGGCTGTGTTATATGCCATGGGGGGTACATTATTTTTCTATGGGGGAGGCTGTTATATAATATGGGGGGCTACGTTATATTCTATGGGGTGGTGGGCTGTATTCTATTCTATTCGGGGTTACATTATATTCTATGGGGGGCTGTATAATCTTTATTATATTCTATAGGGGGTGATTGCATCATACTCTATGAAGGGGCTACATTATACTATATGAGGAGGCTACATTGTATTCTATGGGAGGCTGCATTATATTGTATGGGGACTTTATTATACTTTTTGAGGGGGCTACATTATATAATATTTGGGCTGCATTATACTATGAGGAGGGCTACATTGTATTCTATTGAGGGGCTACATTATACTATATAAGGGGCTGCCATATATTCTATGGAGGGGCTGCATTATACTATATGGGGGGGCTGCATTATATTCTATGGGGGGGTTACATTATATTCTGTGGGGTGGCTGCATTATGCTCTATGGGGTGGCTGCATTATACTGTATTGAGGACTGTGGGGAATACACTATACTATATGAAGAACTAGGGGGTGCATTATACTATGGGAAGTGAATTGTACTACATGGATGACTGGCGGTGTATTGTACTATATGGAGCACTATGAGGAGTGTATTATACTATATGGAGGACTGAGCAGTGGATTTTAATATATGGAGGAGTGTATTATATTCTATGGAGGACTGAGTGTATTTTAATATATGGAGGTTTTGAGGAGTGTATTATACTATATGGAGGACTGAGGAGTGTATTACACTCCCCATAGTCCTCCATATAGTATAATACACTCCTCAGTCCTCCATATAGTATAATGCACTCCCCATAGTCCTCCATATAGTATATTATACTATATGAAGGACTGATGAGTGTATTATACTATATGGAGGACTCTGGGGCACACTATATTATATTGAGGACTATGGGGTGTAAACTGTAGATGTGCTGCTGATAACATGATACTGTATGGGGACAGATTGATCCATTAGTGATTGCTCTGTCTCCATCATTCTTTCTCAGACGGTGGAAAGAGGCTGGGAAACAAGTGTTGAACGACTTCAATATTGTCGATCACACTCATTTAGCGTCCTGAACTCAGCGCATGTGAATACAATCAAAATGCTTCTGTGTGATGTGCAATATGTTAGCATTTGGGGCCCCATTTTAAACTTTGCCTAGGGTCCCACTTTACCTAAAACTGGCCCTGCTCATACACATGACATGATGCAGCATCACAGATCACAATTTCTGCCAGTACCTTCTATATAAGATACACACACACCACACTCTTATATGGCCTAATATGTCAGATGAGGCCTGTATACCAACCGTACAGACCGCACTATCATCCTCCTGTATGCTGTACATAGGCAGAGAGTCTGTGCAGTATCTAACTAAGAGGCCAATACTCTGTATGTCTTATAGGGGGCCTAATAGAAGTTCACCCTGTTGACTCTCTTTTGGAACTTTCTAGTATGGCAGGCAGCCGTAGCCTTTTCCTTCTGGCTCCCTCACGTCGATGCTGGGGCCTCTGAGCCTTAGTTGGGTACAGAGCATTTACAGCTGCTACTTCCTCCGGTTTCTGCTGCAGGAACGTCAGTGTCCCTACAAACTCGGAGACCGGAAACCGGACCATGCGCTCCAGCTAGGAGGGAGCCTTAACTCTGCTCATCCTCCAGCTCCCCTTCTCACGTCCACACACTTCCCCTTCCCTGCACAGAGTGCCCTAACTTACCTCCTCCCGACCACAGAGAGCAGCTCCTCAGCAGTCAGGTTCAGAGGTCTCCCTGCTGGCCTGGAGTGGGAAATGTGTTGTGTGTTGGTTTAACTGCTAGAGAGATCCTTCATTGCTCCCAAGCATGACATCACACTCCCTAGGAGGAAGGTAATGCCACTGTGGCAACTGTACTCCTGGGGACGCCACATATTATGTAAAGGCCCCGCAGTGGCTGAGTGCCTTGTCCAGCAAAGTGACTGTCCTTGTCACTGCCAAAAATGAGTCCCTTTGAGACATATGAAGTGGGAAATCCTCTTAGCTATTGATACAGGATTACACAAACCATGGATATGGAATATAGATCCTTTAATTCCCAATACATACTTAAAATGAGTGAGAAGTTTCACAATTTTGTATGTTTGCAAACTCCATACTCCATTACGGTCAGTCTGACTCTGGCAACCCCGAGGCGAAATATACTGAGCGCAAAGTCAGACATTTGTCATTAATAGTAATGCAGGCTCTTTAGGCAGCTAAAAATAGTTCATATTGTCATCTTGACACCACTCGTAATATACAGAAGTGTCATTCACAAACATCAGAGCAGGCAAATATTCAGCCAGTGTACATAAATGCCTTGACAGATCCGTTCACTTTTACATGGTTTTGTTTGACTTAGGCTGGTTTCACACTAGCGTTTTATCACGCAGCGCATCGTGCGCTATCGGGCGCACGCGCAATGTTCCCCTATCTTTAACAAGGTGATCGCAGGGTCTTGCGATTGTACGCGCTCATCAGCGTTTAGTGTGCGCTGTGCATTTTACAGGTGTGTGCCCAGACGCGCCGTATGCTACATGTTGCATTTTTTGTTCCGCCTACATCGTTAAGAAAATCACGCGCGCACGTGTGCGCCCAAAAATGGCATTAAAGTCTATGGGGTCGCTGACGTGCGTTTGGATGCGCGCACGTCAGCGGTTTTATGTGCGCACGCCATTTCAGTAAACAATGTCTAGACACTTGTCTAAACCTCACCCTAAACAAGCAACATTGTTTCAGAGGAGTCTAGATAAAAGAAGGTGTCTTCAGGGCCAGACCAATACTCTACAGACAGCCTTGAAGAGACAAGACAGCCTTGAAGAGACAAGACAGCCTTCCAACTGTGGATTCAAGCTTCAGAGGCCAAAAAGTGAGTATTATTCAACATAATGTCTGTGTGTCCTGTACGATTTTATAATGTACTAATGTATTTTTTGTTTAATTTTCAGCATGTTTTCTTCTGGATCGGTCTATTCGCCATCTCGGCAAGAACTGGCCCAAGCTGATCATGAGGTGAGGATGTTGCTGCCTTTGGGTAAGTTTAGCTGCCTGTAGAAATGTTTTTTAATTTTTTTTTCTCTTGTACAGACATCGGTCACAGCCAGTGAAGGTGAAGTGCGGGAGCAATCTGAGCGGGAGCAGCGTATCCAAGTCGTGGCGAGGAGATGCAATGTTAGTATATAGTAGAGTTGAGCGACTTTTGCTTTTCTAGGGTCGAGTTTCGTTTCATGAAACCCGACTTTTGCAAAAGTCGAGTCGAGCAAAATCGGCCGACTATAGGGAAAAGTCGGGGGTCCGACCGAAACACGAAACCCAATGTAAGTCAATGGGGAATTAAAGTCGGCAGTGAGAGGAGGACAGGAAACACACCTACAGTGTCCATTTGAATGCCAAAAGCATCAATTCTTCGTACTTAAGCTTGTCAACCTTAATTAACTTCATAATACAAGTTACGCACTGAAAAATGGGGGTTATTTGGCTAAAGTTGTGGGGGGGTAGGGCTTCATGTGACCTGGGCAAAAGAGCGCCCCTTTAACACATACCACAACTCATGATGCTCCGATATGGCAGAGAAATAGCGGTATAGTACAATGAAAAATACTTCACTTTTTACATCTCATGACGAGGCCCATCTATTTCTCCATACAGAATCATTGGTCCCATATAATGTTTGAAACAATATATGATGAGCTCCACATAATGCTACAGTATATGTTGGTCCCCATGGATGAAGCTCCAGTATCTTATGGGCCCAAATAATACTCCAAACATAATGGGCCCCATTTCTAATGCTCTAGTGTATAATGGGCCCTGTAAATGCTGCTCCAGTGTCTGATGTCCACCTTTGGAATGTTCCAGTGTATGGTGGGCCCCATCTATCATTCTCCAGAGTATAGTGCTCCCCAAAAATTGCTGTCCCAACATTGTAAACAATGAAATAAGTCTCCTCGCTAGGGAATCCCTGTACTAGTCTGGACTCCTCGTCGTCCCCATCTTCCATCTCACTGCACAGTATTTCAACCTTGCAAGTGCTGTGATCCTGAGCAAGCAGGGGGGGCCCACTCGTTGGTGATGGCACTGGCACAGGGCCCCTGATAGTACGGTGGTGTGTCTGACGGCGGGTGGGCCGAACCTGCACTTTCATCTGCAGCTTCCTCTTTGTCACCGTGTAAGATGGAACTGTATATGGGAAGGGTAACCTGAGTTTCATCAGGGTCAGATTCAGGCCGTGTAGCGTGCGAGGGGAATGTAGTGGTCTGGGTCAATGTACCAGCAAATTCATCGAGCAGTGGCTGGGCATCAGTGCACTTGTGTCGCCCCCAGGAGTACGGTCGCCACAGTGGCATTACCTTCCTCCTAGGGAGTGTGATGTCATGCTTGGGAGCAACGAAGGATCTCTCTAGCAGGTTAACTGATTGGGCGGCATTATTCCCACGAGTCACGACCCTCCAAACAGCGTTCATGAAGGCAAAGTGTTTGTTTTACGTGGGCAGTATGGTTGCAAAGCTGAACCTTAAAGGAATGTTCAGAAGGGCACCACCAGGAGTGGAGCCTACAGCATAATTTGACTCAACATGGGCAACCTCAACCATCCAGCCACAAAAAAGACGCACACACTGCAAGCTTAATTCCGTTAACGAACGAGACTCCGTCATGCCCCGCGGTCCGAGTCCGGCTTACTAGAGGGACACGCGAGTCTCTGGCACGTGAGATTGGCCAATAACTGGTGTGTCATGCCCTTACATGTCTGTGGCTGCATGTGCGCTACACTGAAAAGGCCAGCGTTTGTCGCTTACAGGTGCAGATATACCGCTGAACAACGTTAGTGACGGGGATCTGGGGTTACAATTATTACCCGCGAACGATGATTTCCCAGTAAGTGCAGGTCAACCGCAGTTCCAGAATTAGGCCTAACCGTCATTCCTGAAAAAATGAAAAACTTACGTGTGCAAACCACAGGTGCTGTAGCTTGCTTAACAGCTCGCCAGCCGTTCTCAGGCCCAGTATGGATTACACGTGATTGCACAAAGGTGAGAAAGGGTACCGTATCCCCGGATAACATGTATGGATAGCATAGTGTACACATTCAAAATATATGTCTATAGATCAGGAGGCAGGCTCAAACGGTGTCAGGCCCAGTATGGATTACACGTGATTGCACAAAGGTGAGAAAGGGTAACGTATCCCCGGATAACATGTATGGATAGCATAGTGTACACATTCAAAATATATGTCTATAGATCAGGAGGCAGGCTCAGACGGTGTCAGGCCCAGTATGGATTTGACGGCCCAGACTACACAGCGGAGGAGCAGGGAGAGGTAAAGATTGCAAATGCTGGGGCCCTGCCCAAGCAAGGGGGGCCCACTCGTGGGCGTCGGTACTGGCACTGGGCCCCTCAGAGACACTTGATTGCACTATGAGGGACCCTGTGCCAGTGCCCGCGCCCAAGAGTCGGCCTACCCACCTGTCCAGGGCAACGGCACTCGCACGGTTTCGTGTGCTAGGTGGTGACCCCGGCCATGGGGGGGGGGGAGGCAGCACAGTTAGGGAGTTTTAGAAAGTGGCATATGTTGATGTTGGACATTCAGCTGATGCAAAAGGCGAAATTGTTCAAGTCCCAGGAAGAGGAGGATCAAAGCAAGCCATTTTTCTGTCACCCTATGTGTCATCAGGGGAAGGTGGGACAAAATCCTTGGAAACCCATGCATGGTTCATTTTAATGAAGGTTAGATCATCCACATTTTGGGTTGACTGACGGGTCCTTTTTTCTGTCAGGATTGATCCAGCTGCACTGAAGACTCTTTCCGATAGCACACTTGCAGCTGGGCAAGCGAGCTCCTGTAAGGCATATTGTGCCAATTCAGGCCAGGTGTCCAGTTTAGCGGCCCAATAGTCAAAGGGGAATGACCTGTGCAGGAGAACATCGATATGGGAGGAAAAGTAGTTTGTAACCATAGTTGACAACTGCTGTCTCCTGTCACTTTCCATCGATGCAGTATTACCAGTTGTGTGAGCGGTACTTGAAAAATCAGTCCACAACATTGTCATGAAACCCCTGTCTCCAACGCCACTTCTGCTGTGTGCACCACGAACACCTCTGCCAAGCTGCCCCCGGCCCGTACGGCTCATGTGAGAACCATCACCGCTGCTGTGTGCTGGGAATGCCTCAACCAACCTGTTTACCAGAGTTGCTTGTTTGTTAGCCAATATTAGGTCAAGGTTCTCGTGTGGCATGATGTTTTGTAATTTGCCTTTATAGCGTGGATCCAGGATGCTGGCCAACCAGTAGTCGTCATCGTTCATCATTTTGGCAATGCGGGGGTCCCTTTTTAGGATCTGCAAGGCATAATCTGACATGTGGGCCAATGTTCCCGTTGTCAATGATGCACTGCGAGTGCTGGTTGGAGGAGCACTTTCTGGCAAATCCACATCCCTAATATAAATACAGAAGGGATCTAGAGTATTATCATAAATGTATATCCTCTAAAATTGGTACTTTATTAATAAAAAACCACTATTGTGGTCATACACCAAAAAAAAGTGACAAATTCAAAAGAAAAACGTGTTCAAACAAAAACCAATAATTGGGACAACTAGGAATCCCTGATGAATAACCTGAGCTTACACCTGCCTGGCCGTGGAGGTTGGCACCCTAGGGGGGAACGTTGTGGCGCCCCCGCTCAACGATGGCTATCCCTAGGGGCCCTGATGCACCCTGCAGCCACTAGTGATAAACTCTACCCAATAGCTGAGGGGACCCCTGGTTCTAGACAAAAGGTAAACCTGCTCTATAGAGGGCCCTGTGTCCCATAAAAGTTAAAAACATTAGAACACATATGGCATCAGGAGGTATAAATGGGCAATAAATTGCAATTATAGTGTGCCACATAGGGTAACAGTCCTAAGACATGATGCATAGAAAAACATGGGATTCATTACCGGACATATAAGATTCATTCGGCAACATCACAACCTAGCACTTAAGAGATATATTCGTGCGAGTAAAAAAAATTCAGTACCACTAGTGGCATAATTCACTAGTATCACAATGATTTATATCCCATTTGTACCCTTTTGTTCAAAGGCATGCCTAAATAAGCATCCATTTAATGAGCAATAAACACAGAGCTGCAACAGCGATACTCATCTGTGTCACCCGCCACCTGCCATCAGCCAGTTAACGCCTCAACGCGTTTCGCCTGTTTAGGCTCATCAGGAGGCCAGATAATGCGATATCATGTGTCCTGTATAAGGTGCAGTAGCCAGGCAGGTGTAAGCTCAGGTTATTCATCAGGGATTCCTAGTTGTCCCAATTATTGGTTTTTGTTTGAACACGTTTTTCTTTTGAATTTGTCACTTTTTTTTGGGTGTATGACCACAATAGTGGTTTTTTATTAATAAAGGACCAATTTTAGAGGATATACATTTATAATAATAAATCCACATCCCTCCAGTCAATCATCCCCATCATCATCCTCCTCCTCCTCTTCTTCGTCCACCTCGTCCAGGAGAGGTCCCTGAGCAGACAATGGCTGAATGTCATCAAGGATTCCCTCCTCCTCTTCCTCCTCGTCAACTTTGGCTGCAGACGCCTGCTCCTTAAGGTGCGTCAAAGTTTGCATGAGCAGACACATAAGTGGGATGCTCATGCTTAGGATGGCGTCGTCTGCGCTTACCAGCCGTGTGCATTCCTCAAAACACTGAAGGACTTTACAGAGGTCTTTCAGCTTCGACCACTGCACACCTGTCAACTCCATGTCTGCTCTCAAAGTGCCTGGCCGTGTATCCTCCCACAAATGCATTATGGCCTGCCTCTGTTTGCACAGCCGCTCAACCATGTGCAGGGTGGAGTTCCACCTTGTTGCAATGTCGATAGTGAGGCGGTGGTTGGGAAGGTGGAGCAATCGCTGCAGCTTCTGCATACGAATGGAGTGTACAGGCGACCGGCGGATGTGCGCGCACAGTCTTCGCACCTTCTGGAGCAGGGCTGTTAACTCCGGTTAATTGATGAGGAAGCACTGTACCACCAGGTTCAAGGTGTGAGCCAAGCAAGGTATGTGGCTGAGTTTTGAAAGGGCTATGGCTGCCACAAAATTACGGCCGTTATCACTAACTACCTTGCCTGCCTCAAGATGTATACTGCCCAGCCATGACTCAGTTTGTCGCTGAAAGTACTCGGCCAGCACCTCCGCGGTGTGTCTGTCACCCAAACACATCATCTGCAACACAGCCTGCTGACGCTTTCCACTAGCTGCTCGATAGGGGGACACCTCGTGTGCAACAGTGGCAGCTGCAGATGGAGAGCTCGTACGACTGCGCTCTGTGGACGAGCTTTCGCTTCTGGAGGATGAGGAGGGTCGAACGCCTACAGCCAACTGTTTCCTATACCGTGGACTAGGCAGCACTGTCCCACCACCGCTGTCCCCTGTGGACCCTGCATCCACCACATTAACCCAGTGCGCAGTGATGGACACGTAACGGCCCTGGCCATGCCGACTGGACCATGCATCTGTTGTGAGGTGTACCTTTCCACTCACTGACTACTTGAGTGCATGGACAATGCAGTCTTTCACATGATGGTGGAGGGCTGGGATGGCTTTGCGAGAGAAGAAGTGGTGACTGGGTAGGTCATAGCGTGGTACTGCATAGGCCATGAGTTCGCGGAAAGCTGCGCTTTCCACCAACCGATAGGTTGGCAATGTGGGCATTCAAACCCAGTGTACGCGGATGAGAGACTGAGTACTTTCTTGACCTACTCATAGTCTCTGGGAGGGTGAGCTGGACTTGAGAGCTGCATATGGTGGAACTAGCGGTGGACAGGGCGGACTGAGAGAGGGTTGATGATGGTGATGGGGTTGGTGTTCTTTCTGATGGCCTAAATTCAGTCTTTCGTTGATATAACAGTGGGATTCCCTGACTGCTGTGGTCTTGCAACGACACCTCAACATTTGCTGCTGTGCTAACCGGTGGGCTTACAGTGGGGGAAACAATGTAGCGTTGCTGACTACCTTCTTTGTGATCAGTTGCACATGTGGTACTTGAGGTTTGGTGTTGTGTCCACGCTTGCAAGTGCATGCTGGTTAAATGTCTAAGCATGCAACTGGTATTCAAATTTTTCAGATTTTTCCCTCGGCTAAAGGTCTTTGCGCACTTCTTACAGATAACCTTGGCCTGATCATGAGGATTTTGTTCAAAAAAGTGCCACACTGCACTCTTCCTACTTTGGAAGACATTTTGCGGCCTAGCACGCTGTGCTATTTTGAACGTCTGGACAAGCTGTCCAGCAACTCTTTTGATTTTTGGAACCTGTCTTTGGAGTGCTCCGGGCCTGCCAGATAACAGCTGTTGCGATGACGATGTCTGCTGTGGAGGCTCCTCCTCCTCATCTGAGCTATTAGAAGCCACACCCTCTTCCCCCAATGGATGCCAATCTGGGTCAACAACTGCGTCATCCATCACCTCCTCTTCAATGTCATGTGCACCTTCCTCTGTGTCACCGTGTATGGTGGTATAGTATGCGGGAAGGGGCACCTGAGTCTCATCAGGGTCAGAATCTGGCTCATTTGGCTCATTACACTGCGAGGACAATGTAGTGCTCTGACTGAATGTACCAGCAGAATCATCTATCAGTGGCTGTGCATCAGTGCACTGCATGTCAGATTCATCTTGGCCTGGGTAATTCACCATTTCACTTGATAACCCAGGCATGGTATGTGAAAACAGCTCCATGGAGTAATCAGTTGTATGGCCTGCGTCATCCTTCAATCTTGGTTGGGGTGAAGGACACAAGGAAAGGTGTGGTTCATGAACATGACCCTCCAATGACGACTCAGTGCTTTTATTGTTTACAACTTCAGAAGAGGAGGCGATAGAGCTGGAGGCTGAGTCAGCAATGTAAGCTAAAACGGTTTCCTGATGCTCTGACTTTAAAAGCAGTTTGCCAACTCCTAGAAAACTAAGCCTTCGAGGCCTTGTGGAGCCAGACGATGATGCAGGCTCAACACCTCCTGCATTCTGTCCTATTTTGCTTTTGCCACTACCATCAGATCCACCACCAACACCATCATTACCAGCTGGCAACCCCCGCCCAATTCCACGGCCTCTTCCACCAGCCTTCCTCATTTTTGGTAAAAATGTATACAAAATCCCACAAACTATATAGTAATGTAAAACAAGGTACAAGGTGTATATAGGACAGGGGAGACGTCGAATTTCTGAACACACTTGTGGACACTGTTGGATTGTGTGAGGCCCAGTTAATATCACACCGCTATGTCACAGGCTCAATGTCGCAGGTGTGAAAAATGTAGCTATAGGATAGGGGAGATGTAGAATTTCTGAACACACTTGTGGACACTGTTGTGTGAGGCCCAGTTAATATCACACCGCTATGTCACAGGCTCAATGTCGCAGGTGTGAAAAATGTCACTATAGGACAGGGGAGATGTAGAATTTCTGAACACACTTGTGGACACTGTTATGTGAGGCCCAGTTAATATCACACCGCTGTCACAGGCTCAATGTCGTAGATGTGAAAAATGTCACTATAGGACAGGGGAGATGTAGAATTTCTGAACACACTTGTGGACACTGTTGGATTGTGTGAGGCCCAGTTAATATCACACCGCTATGTCACAGGCTCAATGTCGCAGGTGTGAAAAATGTCACTATAGGACAGGGGAGATGTAGAATTTCTGAACACACTTGTGGACACTGTCGGATTGTGAGAGGCCCAGTTAATATCACACCGCTATGTCACAGGCTCAATGTTGCAGGTGTGAAAAATGTCACTATAGGACAGGGGAGATGTAGAATTTCTGAACACACTTGTGGACACTGTTGTGTGAGGCCCAGTTAATATCACACCGCTATGTCACAGGCTCAATGTCGCAGGTGTGAAAAATGTCACTATAGGACAGGGGAGATGTAGAATTTCTGAACACACTTGTGGACACTGTTGTGTGAGGCCCAGTTAATATCACACCGCTATGTCACAGGCTCAATGTTATAGGTGTGAAAAATGTCACTATAGGACATTGGAGATGTAGAATTTCTGAACACACTTGTGGACACTGTTATGTGAGGCCCAGTTAATATCACACCGCTGTGTCACAGGCTCAATGTCGTAGGTGTGAAAAATGTCACTATAGGACAGGGGAGATGTAGAATTTCTGAACACACTTGTGGACACTGTTGTGTGAGGCCCAGTTAATATCACACCGCTATGTCACAGGCTCAATGTCGCAGGTGTGAAAAATGTCACTATAGGACAGGGGAGATGTAGAATTTCTGAACACACTTGTGGACACTGTTGTGTGAGGCCCAGTTAATATCACACCGCTATGTCACAGGCTCAATGTCGCAGGTGTGAAAAATGTCACTATAGGACAGGGGAGATGTAGAATTTCTGAACACACTTGTGGACACTGTTGTGTGAGGCCCAGTTAATATCACACCGCTATGTCACAGGCTCAATGTCATAGGTGTGAAAAATGTCACTATAGGACAGGGGAGATGTAGAATTTCTGAGCACACTTGTGGACACTGTTGTGTGAGGCCCAGTTAATATCACACCGCTGTGTCACAGGCTCAATGTCGTAGGTGTGAAAAATTTCACTATAGGACAGGGGAGATGTAGAATTTCTGAACACACTTGTGGACACTGTTGGATTGTGGGAGGCCCAGTTAATATCACACCGCTATGTCACAGGCTCAATGTTGCAGGTATGAAAAATGTCACTATAGGACAGGGGAGATGTAGAATTTCTGAACACACTTGTGGACACTGTTGTGTGAGGCCCAGTTAATATCACACCGCTATGTCACAGGCTCAATGTCGCAGGTGTGAAAAATGTCACTATAGGACAGGGGAGATGTAGAATTTCTGAACACACTTGTGGGCACTGTTATGTGAGGCCCAGTTAATATCACACCGCTGTGTCACAGGCTCAATGTCGTAGGTGTGAAAAATGTCACTATAGGACAGGGGAGATGTAGAATTTCTGAACACACTTGTGGACACTGTTGGATTGTGTGAGGCTCAGTTAATATCACACCGCTATGTCACAGGCTCAATGTCGCAGGTGTGAAAAATGTCACTATAGGACAGGGGAGATGTAGAATTTCTGAACACACTTGTGGACACTGTTGTGTGAGGCCCAGTTAATATCACACCGCTATGTCACAGGCTCAATGTCGCAGGTGTGAAAAATGTCACTATAGGACAGGGGAGATGTAGAATTTCTGAACACACTTGTGGACACTGTTGTGTGAGGCCCAGTTAATATCACACCGCTATGTCACAGGCTCAATGTCGCAGGTGTGAAAAATGTCACTATAGGACAGGGGAGATGTAGAATTTCTGAACACACTTGTGGACACTGTTGTGTGAGGCCCAGTTAATATCACACCGCTATGTCGAAGGCTCAATGTCATAGGTGTGAAAAATGTCACTATAGGACAGGGGAGATGTAGAATTTCTGAACACACTTGTGGACACTGTTGGATTGTGTGAGGCCCAGTTAATATCACCCCGCTATGTCACAGGCTCAATGTCGCAGGTGTGAAAAATGTAGCTATAGGACAGGGGAGATGTAGAATTTCTGAACACACTTGTGGACACTGTTGTGTGAGGCCCAGTTAATATCACACCGCTATGTCACAGGCTCAATTTCGCAGGTGTGAAAAATGTAATTATAGGACAGGGGAGATGTAGAATTTCTGAACACACTTGTGGACACTGTTGGATTGTGTAAGGCCCAGTTAATATCACACCGCTATGTCACAGGCTCAATGTCACAGGTGTGAAAAATGTCACTATAGGACAGGGGAGATGTAGAATTTCTGAACACACTTGTGGACACTGTTGGATTGTGTGAGGCCCAGTGAATATCACACCGCTATGTCACAGGCAGAAATTGGCTAGTGTATGACAAACTGCAAGGTGTATATAGAATTGGGCAGAATAGGAATCTCCCTAGAGTGTAGGTCTGTAAGAACGGAACATGTCCTCGACTTATCCTTACAGAGTGACACACAGCTTCACTGTGGCCGTGATAACAGCCGTTACACGGTACTGAGAGAGGAGCGTGCACGTACATCGCTGTCCGGTGTCTGTAAAATTTTCAAGCTCCGTGTTTTTTAAGTATACGGACTGACACACGCTGTCTCTCTATAGTTTTGAATGTGATCAAACAGCAAATATACTTAACTGTTTGAAAAGCAGACAAAGCTAGAAGGTGGAGGTCTGTAAGAACGGAACATGTCCTTGACTTATTCTTACAGAGTGACACACAGATAGCTTCACTGTGGCCGTGATAACAGCCGTTACACGGTACTGAGAGAGGAGCGTGCACGTACACCGCTTTCCGGTGTCCGTAAAATTGTCAAGCTCCGTGTTTTTTAAGTATATGGATTGACACACGCTGTCTCTCTATAGTTTTGAATGTGATCTAACAGAAAATATACTTAACTGTTTGAAAAGCAGACAAAACTAGAAGGTGGAGGTCTGTAAGAATGGAACATGTCCTCGACTTATTCTTACAGAGTCACACACAGCTTCATTGTGGCCGTGATAACAGCCGTTACGTGGTACTGAGAGAGGAGCGTGTACGTACACCGCTGTCCGGTGTCCGTAAAATTGTCAAGCTCCGTGTTTTTTAAGTATACGGACTGACACACGCTGTCTCTCTATAGTTTTGAATGTGATCAAACAGCAAATATACTTAACTGTTTGAAAAGCAGACAAAACTAGAAGGTGGAGGTCTGTAAGAACGGAACATGTCCTCGACTTATTCTTACAGAGTGACACACAGATAGCTTCACTGTAGCCGTGATAACAGCCATTACACGGTACTGTGTGAGGAGCGTACACCGCTGTATGGTGTGAAAAAATGCACGCTCAGTACCTCACCAGGACAAAAAAAAAAATTTGGATTGCTTTTAAAAAAGCAGTTTGCAGAGCAATGGGAAAACAGCAATGCAGCTATCAGGAAGCCTTATAAGGCAGCCTAACAATCAACACAGCTGATCCAGCAAAATATAGCCTCCACTTGCACTGCACACACAGTGACTGGTGTGTTGTACAGGCAAAATCGCTAGCAGCAGAAGCAGTTTTTGGTGTCTTCTTCCCTGCCTAACGCTCTCCCTACAGAATCAGCAGCAGCAGCAGCTCTCCCAATTCTGAGATCAGCATGAGTAACATGGCGGTCGGCGTGCACGCCCTTTTATACCCCCTTTGATGCCCCCCAAAGCAAGCCAATCACTTGCATGCCCTTCTCAAAGATGGTGGTGACCCCTGCCTATGTCATCACGTTGCCCACAGTGTCTGTGGATCCTAATTGGCTGAAAAAGGGCGGAAAACAAACTTTTGAAACGCGACTTTGGCGCTAAAGTCGCCGAGCTCGTGGCCGACCTCACCCTAGGGTTGGGTTTCGTTTCATGAAACCCGACTTTACCAAAAGTCGGCGACTTTTGAAATTTTTCGACCCGTTTCGCTCAACTCTAGTATATAGTCTTTCCTTTTTTTTTTTTTTTTTCTGTCTTTATTTTCATTTTCTTCTCTGTTTATTTTTCTATCTTTTTCATTCTCCAAAATTACAAAGATTCTAATTATTTTTTTTCTAGGTTCCACAACGAGATGACGAAGAAGTAGTGTACATCGACAATGAGCACCTGATCCGCCTTGTTGAGGAGTGTATCCCGTTGTGGGACAGCCATGACCAGCAGTACAAAGACACAGTGGTGACCCGGCAGCTCTGGAATGAGGTGGCCGCAGCGATGATGGATGGCTGGGACAGCGCCTCTCCAACTTCAAAAAGGGCGTTCAGTAACTATAAAGATGCTCTGTGATACTGCATTGATTTTTGGTCCAGATGGTGCTGGTGTGTTTGTGGCAAGATATATTCTTGCATCAAACACACCAATGCCTTCTGGAAAACAGTGATTGCTTTGTGTATTGAACTGCTGTCTTGAAGCTGCATTGATTTATGGTCCTGATGGTGCTGGTGTGTTTGTGGCAAGATATATTCTTGCATCAAACACACCAATGCCTTCTGGAAAACAGTGATTGCTTTGTGTATTGAACTGCTGTCTTGAAGCTGCATTGATTTTTGGTCCTGATGGTGCTGGTGTGTTTGTGGCAAGATATATTCTGGCATCAAACACACCAATGCCTTCTGGAAAACAGTGATTGCTTTGTGCATTGAACTGCTGTCTTGAAGCTGCATTGCTTTATGGTCCTGATGGTGCTGGTGTGTTTGTGGCAAGATATATTCTTGCATCAAACACACCAATGCCTTCTGAAAAACAGTGATTGCTTTGTGCATTCAACTGCTGTCTTGATCCTGTTTTCACTCTTGCTCCTGATGATACTGTTGTTTTGGCTGCTACATATATTCTAGCAGGAAACATAACAGTGTCCTCAGGATCAACAGTGACTGCATTGTGTATAGAATTTTTTTGTGCTGCAGCATTGACTGTTTGCAAAGTTCTATCAGGTGTGTGTGCTGATAATTATCTTGCCTTCAGTGCATTGTCTAATGTTTTTTCTTTTTTTTTCCCAACAGTGAACAAAATCCGCACACGTTGGCGCTCGATGAAGAACCGCTTCAACACTGATGTTCGTGCTGAGGGACTGGTTCGCAGTGGTTCAGCGGCAAGGCGCAGAAGAAAGTACCGCTATCATCGCGAGTTGGCTTTCCTGAGACTGGTCCTTGCCAGCAGAGCGTAAGTATTTTTTAAATTTTTTTATTACTATGTGCTTTTCTATTCCACAGCTGATGCTTCTTGTTAATGCATGATACTAGTGTTTTCCCTTTCTTTCCAGAACACTTGGAGCAGCACCCTGAAACCTGTCCCGGGAGCGGTTCTTCATCGATCGACCTCGGACCCGTCCCAGCCATCAGACAGCCAGGAAGCATCTTGCAGGTCAGCAACACAGACAGCTGGTGACCAGGAAGCTGGTCCATCAGGTGTTCCCCTGTTCCAGGTCTCTGTCACTGGTTATGCGGGCACTACCCGCCAGCGACAGAGGGCCTCGGACAGGCCTGTCATGCCCGAGTTCATGTACTTGAGCGAGGCCTTTCAGGCCAGCCTCAAGGTGCTGTCCGCCAGAATGGAAAGCGGTTTTTCTCTGATGGAACGTGGTTTTAACCACATGGAACACAGCTTCCACTCTGTCGACCAGCGCCTTGACCGTCTGGAGGCTGACCTCAACAGACTAGCGCACCATTTTTTCAGTAAAATTGAACAGGGCATGATGGAACACCTTAGTCCTGAGCAACAGCTGATTGTGTTACAGGCCTGCAACACTGCTTACTTGCAGGCTATGCAGCAGAATCGGTATGTGCAGCAGTCAGTGGTATCATTTCCAACAGTGCCACCGCTGACTCGCTACACCTCCCTACCGACTTCTGCTGCATACCACTGCACGGCCACCTGCGTTCCCAGCGAAGCCGGACACCACTACACCACCCCAAGTCAGAGTGGTGCTGGACACTCCTCCGCCACCACCACTATGGCAAGCGCTGCTCCTGTATGGAGCACCACCTGCTTGGAGCAAAACCACCACAGAACCTGCTTGGGCCACCGACACCACCAGTCAACATCAAAGTAGCACCGCCAGCACTCCTCAGCAAAAGAGCACAGCCAGCAATCCTCATGAAAAGAGCACCGCCAGCACTCCTCATCAAAGGAGCACCGCCAGCACTCCTCATCAAAGGAGCACCGCCAGCACTCCTCATCAAAGGAGCACCGCCAGCACTCCTCATCAAAGGAGCACCACCAGCACTCCTCATCAAAGGAGCACCACCAGCACTCCTCATCAAAGGAGCACCACCAGCACTCCTCATCTAAAGAGCACCGCCACCAATTCTCCTCCTCGGAGTCCCGCCAGAACTTCTGCTCAGATCACCGACAAGCAGCCTCCTTCTAGAAGCACCGACACAACTACATCTCCAAGGATCACCACCACCGCCACTTCTTTGAGCACCGACACGATTTCGTCGACTCGTATGACATCCACCGCCGCCACTTCTATGAGCACCGACACAACTTTGTCCCCTTCTTGGAGCACCGCCACTGCCACTTCTAGGAGCACCGCCACCACAGAGCAGCAGAGTGGTGACCCGCATTCGATATTTTACAGGTCAACGGCACGGTCCACCATCTCCAAGCAGTCAGGCAAAGTAAGGAAGTCGGTCCAGGCAGGATACTCCTGCGCCAAAGAAAAGAAAAAAAAAACTTTGTTCATCCATCCACCCTCTCCTCCTAATGTGTCTCAACTTGCCTCCATGTCCATTCCAGAGCTCCCTTCCCCCAGTACTTTTGTCGCCCCTTCTCCTAGAACCCCTTCCGCAACCTCCAGCCGTTCCTCGTCTCTCCACACCCCAAAGTATCCCAATCTTCCCCTAAACGTGATTCATAATAAAAAAAAATTGGGGGGGCAAAAATAAATGTGCAACTCTGCTTTCAAAAAATATGGTTTGATTAATGTGTCTTTTGCCTACTACACTCACTAACTACGCTGTACACACACTGCGGCGTACACTTAGCGTTTTTGACACCAGATATCTCCATTACTGAGACATGTTTCTTGTATCAGTCTTGGAGATATGTGGTGTGAAAAAAAACAATCTAGATGACTTTTACTTTCACCATCAGTCTCTTCAGTCTTCTATTGCACAGACTGAATGGAATCTGGTTCCCAAAGTCAAGTCCTCAAGGCCCACCAACAGATCTTGTTTTAAGGATTTACGTTTTTATTGCTCAGGTGAAGCAGTTATCACCAGAGCAATGGAATTCCTTAAAACATGATCTGTTGGTGGGCCTTGAGGACTGGAGTTAGAGAACCCTGCTCGATTCAGTCTGTGCAATATTAGAAGAATATAGAGACTGGTGTGGAAAATACATCTCATGTAGCTGAGTGTTTTTGACACCAGATATCACTGGTATACTGAGACATGTTTCTTGTGTCAGTCTTGGAGATATGTGGTGTCAAAAAAGCAAATCTATGTGACTTGTATTTTCACCACCAGTCTCTTCAGTCTTCTATTGCACAAACAGAATGGAGTCGGGTTCCCAAAGTCCTGTCCTCAAGGCAAACCAACAAATCATGTTTAAAGGAATTCCATTGCTCCGGTGATAACTGCTTCACCTGAGCCAAAAAAAAGGAAATCCTTAAAACATGATCTGTTGGTGGGCCTTGAGAACTAGAGTTTCAGAACCCTGAAATATAATATGGTGTTGAGTGCAAGGCATATCTATTGTTACCTTGCCAATTATTTTTTATTACCATCATCATTTTACTATTTTAGAGACAAGGCAAGGTACTCTAGATATACCTTGTAATTAAACACATACTCTATTACGTGTGTGCTGAATAAACTGATGACATGATGGTGAAAATAAATGTTATATTTACTTCACCAATACCCTGGCCTTGTATCATAACTATCACACCTGGGCAGGTGAATACACATGAGTTTTAACCTGCAGTGTTGCATCAGTGTCAATATATTTGAAGCAGACTGTAGCCATGCTGCAGTTTAATATGTATTCTCCTGCCCATGTGTGATAACTTTGAGAATTCGTCCTCACTTCAGCATGACACCAGGCCTGGGTATTGTAGAAGTTGTATAAACTTTATTATGTCATCAGTGTGCTTTCAAAATCAAGCCACATTGGTGATCCTACAAATAATATTTATAGTCACATGTTTAGGTGTCATAAAAAGTGAAGGATGCCAGTGCATCCACAAATCACTACAAAAATTTTTTACACCATTTGCTCTTGCCATTCCACCTGTCCTACATCTGAGTTGAAGTAGGCCGCAAATTGGTCCCTCATTTGGCCAACTTCAACGGATGACCGGAGAGGGTGCTGAGTAAATTCAGGCAATGGGTTAGGAGCAACATCATCAAAATCTAAGTTCGGGTGCTCTCTAGCAATTACAAAATTATGTAGAACGACACAGGCCTTCACCACCTCATCCACTGTTTCCAGTTTCAGATTAATGGCTGTGCCAAGAATGCGCCATCTGGATACAAGTATACCAAAGGCACACTCTACAGTTCTTCTGGCCCTGGTCAGCCTGTAATTAAAAATTCTTTTGGTGTGGTCCAAGTACCGGCTGGAGTAGGGCTTGAGCAGGTTTTGGCACATCTGGAATGCCTCATCCCCATCCATTACAAAGGGCTGTGGGGGACCTTCGGTGTTGGGAAGAGGCCGTGGCATGGGGAAATTGAACTGGTTGCCATTCAACCTCCGGCCCATGTCCGAGTTCTTAAAGGCCTGGGAGTCATTCCCACGCCCAAATGCCCCAATGTCAACTGCAATAAACATACAGTCTGCATCCACAATGGCCATGAGTACAGTAGAAAAGTACTTTTTATAGTTGTAGTACTCAGATCCAGTTCTTTTTGGCTTGATAATCCGGATGTGTTTCCCATCAACCGCTCCTAAACAGTTAGGGAAATTGCAGACTGTCCAGAATCTTTTGGCGATTTCCAACCACTTTTCTGTGGTGGGCAGGGGCAGGAATTCTGGACAGAGAACGTTCCACAAAGCCCGGCAACGTGGATATTCCAATACGGTACTGGAAGTGGAGTGAAGAGAGGGTCTCTCCTGTAGCCAGGAATCTGGGAAACCGAGAAAGAACAAAAATTATTATTTGTGTATATGGATTTTTAAAACACCTAAAATTCAATAAAAAAAATAATCAAAATACATCTGCAGCCTTTTGCTCAATACATGCCATAAAAAAAATACCGCAGCCTTTTGTTAACTACATGGCAGAACTATAATTCTGCCAGATTTGGCAGAACATGTCACAACAAAGAAAATTATGCAGCCATTGGTTTTGCAATACTACGTACCATAATGTAACAAGGAGACGTTCCTCAGGAGGAATCGCACGACGGAGCTGTGTGTCCTGTCTCCGGATGGCTTCTTGGACATGACAAAGCAAATCATTAAAGGTTTCTTGGGAATCCGTATAATCTGTAAATTTCTCCGGGTTTGCCTGTAGCTCGCTGTAGAGGGTGTGGTACACTCCACGGCTCTCCCGAAGTTCAACAATCGGATGTATCCACAAAAGCCGCCGCTGCCGTCTTTGCTGCCTCTCTCCCTCTGTTCATGGCAAGCAACTGCATAAACCTGAGCCATCCTGATGTCCAGATCCAAGTCAAAGTAAAAACTCTTCCAGCGCAGATCCATGTTTCACAAAGCAAAATGCAAGCAAATGTGAAGAATTCTGCTGTAAACAGGGTCTATATAAAGAATTCCCATAACACACGCCCACTGCTGTCCCATTGGTGAAGTCTGTTGCAAGAATTTTTCAAGGATTTTTCTCCTGTAAAATGTGACACCGAGACTACCATTGCGCATAAAAAATGCAAACGCATGAAAAAACGCATACAAACGCATAAAAACGCTGCGATTTTTGGTCGTAATGCATACAATAATGCTACAAAAAACGCAGCGTTTACAAGCATTTGCACATGTTTTTGACACGCATTTCATGTGCGTTCGATAAGCTGCGCAAAAAAGTCGCAAGTGTGAAACTAGCCTTATGTAATATATAAAGCTCAATGTGTGTGTGTATGTCCGGGATTGGCATCTGCACCGTCGCAGCTACAGCCACAAAATTTTGCACAGTCACACGTCCGGACCCTGAGAGCATCATAGACTATGTTGTGAAGCGAAATTTTAACCCTGCGCGTTCCAATTCACCAATTTTGCCTATTATTCTTATCATTTCTATGGTGTTATTGTCCTTCTGTAAATCTGGAAATAACACAATTTATTACAGTGCCAACACAGACCAGCCTCTGACACAGACTGCAGGGGGAGCCCAGTATCACACAGGATAGGATTTCCATGTGTTTGTTGTGTCTTCTGAGTAGTTTGTCAGCTTTTCGACACCTTTGAAGGTGTTTTGTATGTGTTTGTATGTGTTTGTATTTACTTGCCATTGCTTTTAATGGTGTTCGACGAACATTCGACGAAGACACCCCCAACTTGACTAATCAAATTGGGTGGTGGCTCATCTCTAGTTGGCACACACTGTTGGAGGTATGTTGGCCCATTCCTCCATGTAGATCTCCTCTAGAGCAGTGATGTTTTGGGCCTGTCGCTGGGCAGCACAGACTTTCAAATCCTTCAAAGGTTTTCTATGGGGTTGAGATCTGGAGACTGGCTAGGCCACTCCAAGACCTTCATATGCTTCTTACAAAGCCACTCCTTCGTTGCTCTGGCAGTGTGCTTGGGATCATTATCATGCTGAAAGATCTATCCACGTTTCATCTTCAATGCCCTTGCTGATGGAAGGAGTTTTGCACTCAAAATCTCACAAAGCATGGCCACATTCATTCTTTCATGTGCACGGATCAGTTTTCCTGGTCCCTTTGCAGAGAAACAGCCCCAAAGCATGATGTTGCCACCCCCATGCTTCAAAGTAGGTATGGTGTTCTTTGGATGCAACTCAGCATTCTGTCTCCTTCAAACACAGCTAGTTTTGTTTCTACCAAACAGTTCTACTTTGGTTTCATCACACCATATGACATTCTCCCAATGTTAGGAACGGCAGAACGCACTAAATAAATCTAATATATAAAGCTCAATGTGGGTGTGTATGTGTGTGTATGTATGTATGTCCGGGATTGGCATCCACACCATCGCATCTACAGCCACAAAATTTGGCACAATCACACGTCTGGACCCCGAGAGCTTCATAGGGTATGTTGTGAGGCAAAATTTTAACCCTGCGAGTTCCAATTCACCAAACAATTTTGCCCCTATCTACTTAATGGGGAAAAAGTGTATGTATTGGCATATGCACCGTCATAGCTACAACCACAAAATTTTGCAAAGTCACACGTCTGGACCCCGAGAGCGTCATAGGCTATGTTGTGAGGTGAAATTTTAACCCCGTGCGTTCCAATTCACCAAACAATTTTACCCCTATCTACATAATGGGGAAAAAGTGTATGTATTGGCATTTGCACAGTCATAGCTACAGCCACAAAATTTTGCACAGCCACACGTCTGGACCCCGAGAGCATCATAGGCTATGTTGTGAGGTGTTAATTTTAACCTCGCGCGTTCCAATTCACCAAACAATTTTTCCCCTATCTACATAATGGGGAAAAAGTGAAAGGCAAACTGTTGGGAGGCAAATTGACAGCGGCCAGATGTGAACAAGGGGGACTTAAAGAAAGAGAGCGATGGCGCCAAACAGTATATACCGTACAGTTGCTAAGGTGGGGCCCTGACATGGGATACTCACCACACACGGGGATATGAACACACACACAAAATGCGCCACACACTACCACGTGCTTCAACACATATACCACCCTCAGCACACATTTCACCACACATACACCAACCTCGCAACATAAAAGTCGAAACACAAAAGTCGCCACTCAAAACTCGCCACGCTGTCGCAGAGCTGTTTAAAAGATGAAAAATGAGCTGTGATTGGTTGCTAACAGCAACAGTTTTCTTTGTAGACAGTTGTGGTAACTGAGGCCTATTATTCTTATCATTTCTATGGTGTTATCGTCCTTCTGTAAAGCTGGAAATAACACAATTTATTACCGTGCCAACAAAGACCACCCTCTGACACAGACTGCAGGGGGAGCCCAGTATCAAACAGGATAGGATTAGATACACGGCTCAGCAGTTAGTATCACACAGTATAGGATTAGATACACAGCTCAGCAGTCAGTATTACACAGGGGAGGATTAGACACATGGCTCAGCAGTCAGTATCACACAGGATAGGATTTGATATATGGATCAGCAGTCAGTATCACACAGGATAAGATTAGATGCAAGGCTCAGCAGATAATATCACACAGGATAGGATTAGATACACAGCTCAGCACACAGTATCACACAGAATAGTATTAGATACATGGCTTAGCAGACAGTATCACACAGGATAGGATTAGATACACGGCTCAGCAGTCAGTATCACACAGGACAGGATTAGATACACGGCTCAGCAGTCAGTATCACACAGGACAGGATTAGATACATGACTCAGCAGTCAGTATCACACAGGATAGGATTAGATACACAGCTGAGCAGTCAGTAACACACATGATAGGATTAGGTACACGGCTCAGCAGTCAGTATCACACAGGATAGGGTAAGATACATGGCTCAGCAGACGGTATCACACAGGATAGGATTAGACACACTGCTCAGCAGTCAGTATCACACAGGATAGGATTAGCTACAAGGCCAGCAGTCAGTATCACACAGGATAGGATTAGATACACAGCTTAGCAGTCAGTATCACACAGGCGTGGATTAGATACACAGCTCAGCAGATGGTATCACACAGGATAGGATTAGATACACAGCTCAGGAGTCAGTATCACACAGGATAGGAATAGATACACGGCTCAGCAGACAGTATCACACAGGATAGGATTAGATACACAGCGCCTCACACAGTATCGCACATAATAGTATTAGATACACGGCTCAGCAGACAGTATCACACATAATAGGATTAGATACACGGCTCTGCAGTCAATATCACACAGGATAGGATTAGATACACGGCTGAGCAGTCAGTAACACACATGATAGGATTAGGTACACGGCTCAGCAGTCAGTATCACACAGGATAGGGTTAGATACACGACTCAGCAGACGGTGTCACACAGGATAGAATTAGATACACTGCTCAGCAGTCAGTATCACACAGGAGAGGATTAGATACACGGCTGAGCAGTCAGTAACACACAGGATAGGGTTAGATACACATGTTGTTTATCAAAAGGCTCTTGAATGAGTTGAAAATAACATACTACCAATACTTGGGTAATCGTTTAGTTAATTTGTGTTGCAAATTTGTAGTGCTGAATATATGATGTGAAATGTTTTTATGTGCAATATAATCATTATAATTTGTTATAACTAACCACAGTTGGTTACTATGCCCAGGCAACGCCGGGCTCTTCAGCTAGTCTAATATAGAGCCAGGCGTTGCCTGGGCATAGTAACCAACTGTGGTTAATTATAACAAATTATAGTGATTATATTGCACATAAAAACATTTCACATCATATATTCAACACTACAGATTTGCAACACAAATTAACTAAACGATTACCCAAGTATTGATCGTATGTTATTTTCAACTCATTCAAGAGCCTTTTGATAAACAACATGTGTATCTGTGTATCTAACTCTATCCTGTGTGATAATGTCTGCTGAGCTGTGTACCTAATCCTCTCCTGTGTGATACTTTCTGCTGAGCTGTGTCTCTAATCCTATCGTGTGTTACTGACTTCTCAGCCGTGTATCTAATGCTCTCCTGTGTGATACTGACTGCTGAGCTGTGTATCTAACCCTATCTTGTGTGATAATGTCTGCTGAGCTGTGGACCTAATCCTCTCCTGTGTGATACTTTATGCTGAGCTGTGTATCTTATCCTATCGTGTGTTACTGACTGCTCAGCCGTGTATCTAATGCTCTCCTGTGTGATACTGACTGCTGAGCTGTGTATCTAACCCTATCTTGTGTGATAATGTCTGCTGAGCTGTGGACCTAATCCTCTCCTGTGTGATACTTTATGCTGAGCTGTGTATCTTATCCTATCGTGTGTTACTGACTGCTCAGCCGTGTATTTAATCCTACCCTGTGTGATACTGACTGCTGAGCAGTGTATCTAATCCTTTGCTGTGTGATACCGTCTGCTGAGCCGTGTATCTAACCCTATCCTGTGCGATACTGACTGCTGAGCCGTGTACCTAATCCTGTCATATGTGTTACTGACTACTCAGCCATGTAGCTAATCCTATCCTGTATGATATTGACTGCTGAGCCGTGTATCTATTCCTATCCTGTGTGATACTGACTGCATAGCCATGTATCTAATTCTATTCTGTGTGATAATGTCTGCTGAGCTGTGTATCTA